>NW_027555847.1:379240449-379978782 GCF_003287225.1 Phascolarctos cinereus | reverse complement strand
AAATAACATAGACCACTCAAGGAAGAAGATTAGACCCATGTGCTCTGAAAGATTTAGTTCTAATTTCTCTGACACACCCCCTACCCCTTCACCAGTTAGCTGGCCGTGACACAAAGTTATGAATGATTCAATGGGCAAGAAACAGTATGGTGTAGTGGTTCCAGTTCATGAGTCTATGATCCTGTGAACCAGAAGGGAGAAGAGGCTCTTCTTCTGTAGCTCAAGGGCTAACAACAATATATGGACATGTCACATTGTTATTCTACCTGTTGGAGTAAAAGAAGGGCCCAGAACAAGAGTGAGAACAGAACTGCTGTTGGTGACTCCTCAGGAGTATGGGACTGTGCAAAGAGCACTGTTTTGGAAACCGTAGGTTACATGCCAGCTGTGTGACAGTAGGACACTGGCTCAATCTTTCTAAGCTTCAGTTTCCTTCTTTGTAAAATGGTGGTGTTAGAGTTTATATTCTGAAAGGTTTTTTTTTTTTCCCACTGACCATTCTGCTGAGTTCCATATGTAACAGCCATACCAGCAAAGGCTTTTAAGGGCCTATGCCCTCTGAGGGCATTCTCTAATTCTCAGGTGAACTCTCCAACCCATTTGACTGCTTTTGACCTTAAGTATAGTTGGGGTTCTGGCTGGCACTCCAGAGATCTCAGCCAGGGGTTGGCAAAAGCTGATCCATTGTCCAGATACCTAACTTGCTGCTCATTTTTTGTATGGCACACAAGTCAGGAGTGGTTTTTAAAAATTCTAGAGGGCTGGCAGCAGGCGCTGGAAGAAGAGTGGGGAGAATCCTGCATCTTTGCTTTACTGGGCATTTTCCACTAAAACTGAGACATTTAGAATCTGAAGGGGAAGAGTCATTGGACTTTGAAGAAGAGGAAGTTTTGGCTTGAGCCAAGAACTCTAAAATGGGCACATCTGTCTGGCTTGGTGGGAGGAGGGTGTGAGGTTTCTGTGTGCTAACGTGCACATGTTTGCAGGAAACAGGAATGGTCCAAGCTGGTGTAGAGGATCCAAAGTGCAACTCATGTTTATTTTTTAGGAGGGGAGGAACAAGGAGCTAATTAAAATAGCCCCTGACAGTTGCAATCACCCTGCCATTATGTTGACACCTTCTGCTTTAAAAATAAATGTTCATTGATATTTTTTCTTTTTATATCACCCAAATTTCCCACATAGTCTTCCATCATTCCCATATAACAAGTTTTTTTAAAGAAAAAGAAAAAATAAAAAGGAAAAAGAGAATTAAAAAAGAAAAAATCAATACATTGAAAAATAGCTAAAAAATACGTTCAATATTCCATACCCATGGACCTCCTACCCCTGCACAATAATGGGAGGGGGAAGGGCTGACACCATTTAAAAAAGAAAAATATGAATCATCTACAATTCCAGCCAAGCCACAAATGACACACATGCTTTTTTTTGTTTTGTTTTGTTTTTAGGCAGTTGGGGTTAAGTGACGTGCTCAGGGTCAGACAGCTAAGTAAGTGTCAGGTCTGAGGCTGGATTTGAACTCAGGTCCTCCTGACTTCAGGGCCAGTGCTCTACCCACTGCACTACCTAGCTGCCCCAACACACATGCTTTTTGGAAAGAGCTTCTTTATTTGATGTTCAGGTCTCAGCAATGTCCCTGAGAAGAAACACCCTGAAAAAAATTTATTGCGGAGTTCATGGTAGCTCTGTGAGAAGACAGAGTGTGAACTCTGAGAGTGTATGCCCCGGGTGCCTGTGGATGTGGGCATGTGATGTATTGTGTGCAAATGTGTGTCTGCTTTCACAAGAACTGTTGAGGTGAAGTGAATTGTGTCCAGATCTAATTTACCTTCCACGCTAAGCGGTTTGGTATTCTTGGACCTGTGGGCCCACATGTTAAAAGCAAACTCTGATAAGCTGCTGTTGCTGGCTTACATGGAGTCTGTTATTTATTTGGAATGCTGCAGTGAGGCTGGTATACCACACACACACACACACACACACACACACACACACACACACACATGAAGGAAAATGTTAAGAACATTCAACTTCTAACAGCATTGCCATAAGCCACCCTTTCATCTATTCTACTGCACATCCCTTTGTCTCTGCCCTCCTAGTTGGACCATTCTCCCTCCTTACATATATTCCTCTCTCCTGATCTCCCACCCTGTGAGCCTTTCTAGATGTGCACCCAGAGAGAGTATTAGTTGTTCTAGAAGGATGAATGGCCAAGTAGATGTGGGTCATAGTAATGCCCTCTATTTATAGAGCTGCTATTAACCTAGGATTTCCAAGTACTGTCTTGCTTTAGTTCCTTATGCATTGCAGCACATCCATTGGGCAGGTGTGTTAACCCTCCACAGTCTCCTCTTGGGCATTTATGTGTTGCCAAGTACTCATTCATCCATTTAACTACTTACTCATTTATACCTCCTCAGGGGACTAAACATCATTGGTCCCATTTTATAGGAGAAGAAGCTGAGGCACAGACTAAGTGACACTTTCTAGGCTGGAGAATCCTATTGCAAGTACATCTGATCATTGAATTCCACTAAAGGTGGGATAAAGGGAGCCGGTTAACACAGATTAAATTCTCAGATCTTTAAATACCCACTTTCTAGGGCTGTCATTCTTCAAAACCACGGATATACAGTTGGGAAAAACCTAATGATAGGAGCCAAGTTCTTGAATCTGAAGGGAGCAAGGGCTCTGAATTTGGAGAGAAATGTGTAAGAAAAGTTAAATAAAAGCACAAAATTAAGCAATAGTACAGGTGTCACAAAGCTTCATCTGGTTAAAAGCCAAATAAATGAATGAAAGAGAGGGAGGTAGAGAGAGACAGACAAACAAAGACACACACACACACACACACACACACGCACACACACACACACACACACACACACACAATAGGTGCTTTGAGTTTAGATTTACGAGAGCTCACTACAGGCTGGGATAGTCAGGGTGGGCTTCTTGGAGGAGATAGGACTTTAACGACCTGTAAGGGTAAACAGGATTTAGAGAAAGGACAAAGAGAAGGAATGGGGAGGCATTTCTGTCTGAAGTAATGACCTAAAGTAAAGGTTCAGTAATGGTAATAAGCATGGCACGTTTGAGAGACAGGGAATAGATCAGCTTAACTAATGTAATTCTGCACCGTGTCTCAGCTCAGTTGAAGGGAGATCTCTAATAAATCCAAGGAACTGAACTCAAAATTCAGGTGGACCAGGAGATGACTTTAATCTATTCCATAAAGATAATAGTCACACTTTTACCAACTTTTTGTTATGGATGGATCTGTGCACTCTCCCCCACCTATTAGAACCAATTAAACACACTTGCCCTATACACAGTGAATCCATAGCACCATCTTTATGTATTCAGAATGTGTGGACAGAGGGATTTTTTTCATCTAATCACCCTTCTTTAGTCACTTAGTCTCCTGGATGGAGGCAAAGAAGAAAGTAACATGCTTTGGAAGCAAGGTTCACTGGAGATTGGACAAGACCATCAAGATCTAGTCCATCCCCTCATTTTATGAATGAGGAAGCTGAGACCCAGAGAAGAAATGTGATCTGTTTGAGATAACAGGAGCTAGAACCAGAAACCTGGTCTTCTGTCTATCTTCCTTTCTTTCTTAGAGCTCTTTCGATTATATTGTAGAGACAGTTAAAGTAATCACTTTCACTTTTGGATTATTTCCTACATCTTGCTGAGGAGGATGAGCTGGTAAGAGGAGATTAGGGGTTGATCCCCTGTTGGGAAGCCTTATCCACTCAGGTTGTATTGAGGGTATATCCTAAGTGAAGACTGCCAAGGTTTTCTGCAGGGTCTGGGAATTCACCTGTGTGATGTCATGTCTTGTAGCCTTAAGCACCCAGTACTGGCAGCCACGTACTTTTGGGGGTGGAGATTCAGACTGAATTCTCAATGCCAGAATGGAGGAGATAGGACAATAGACTCTTGAGTGCAATTAGAATCTTGACCCAGATTCTAGTCCCAGCTCTGAGCCTGTAACCTGAGACTACTGCATATTAAAGTTAGAGGGCACCTTAGGGATTGTTTAGCTTTTCTAACATACAAATTGCATTCAGGAATCTACTCTTTTAAATCTGTAATAGGTGGTCATCCAACCTCTGCTTGAATTCTTGGAGCTTCAGGGTAATGAATACTTCAAGAGGCAGCCTTTGACCTTGTTGGACAAATCTAACTGGTAGAAAGTTCTTCCTGTATCTCTTTGACTTCGTTCTAGTTCCTCCCCCTGAAGCACTTCAGAGCAAGGCTCCTCCACATCCCACCTAACAGCAGTTAAAACATTTGAATGAGTGGTATGGCCTTCCTAAGTCTTCTTTTCTTGAAGTTAAACATCCCCAGTTCCTTCAAATTTTCCTCATGGAATATGATTTCTGTGTTCCTTACCATCCCAGTTTTGACCACCTAGACAGGCTCTAATGAGTTCTTGTGATGTGGGGATGCTAAACAGGAATGAGACAAATCTGGTCAAATGTAAGCTACCCCAGGGGAGGGACTGTTCCATTTTTGTCTTTGGATCATTAGCACCTAACACAGTGCCTGGCACTTTGTGGGTGCTTGTCGTTATGTAGTTGTTTTCAATAGTGTCCTACTCTTCGTGACCCCCTTTGGGGTTTTCTTGGCAAAGATACTAGAGTGCTTTGCCAGTTCTTTCTCCAGTTCATATTACAGATGAGGAAACTAGGGCAAACAGGGTTAAGTGACTTGCCTAGGGTCACACAACTAGTAAGTGTCTGTTGGTCAGATTTGAACTCAGGAAGATGAATCTTCCAGACTCCAGGCTGGCCATTTTATCCACTGAGCCATCTAGCTGCCTGTAGTGGGTGTGTAGTAAATGGTTATTGATTGGCTGGTATGCCACTTGAAACTTCCCTTCTGGGGGATACCCATCCATTTTCAGTGCTCTGTTGGTATGGTTATTTCAATGAGTTAACGGCCCAAAAGTACTTTATGATCTATCCTGTATTTGCCCACTTTATGCAGGAAAAAAAAATAGCAAGAGATACTGCTTTTACCTTGCTGAAATCAATATCTATTATTTTTATGGCATTACCCTGACAATAATAGCAGCTGCCACGTGACTTTGGGCAAATTGCTTCATTTCTCTGGAGCCTCAGTTTCCTCATCTGTAAAAAGGCACCAAACAATCACTAAGGTCCCTTTCTGGTCTACAGCCTGATGAATCTACTTAGAGCCCTAAGGGTGCAAGGCCATATGTGAACTGGGTTGTCTGTGGCCAGCAACTAAGGTTGACTCCAGAAGCCCACCAGGAGACCTGGAGCTTATCCTTCTGTCGGCAATTATCACACCAGGAGGCTGCCTGGAGACCATGCCTGACATTGAAGAATAGATGCAATTCCCTTTAATTGTCTCTCTCTTTCCCACCCCTTCCCCCAATCCCTCCCCTCCCTATCATTCAGGGCATCTGCCTTGCTAAGCTCATTAACCTCTTTAATGATGCAATATCCTTTTTCCATATAAAACCACACAGCTCTGAAAATTTGCCATTCTTCAGAGTGTCTCGCTTTTGCTGGCTGTGGTGCTCTGTGAACTGTAACATACTCCCTTCTCCATGGGGAAGTGTCTGGCACATTGTCTCTGGGATGGGAGTAGGGTTGTGTTCATAAATGAGATGGGAATGGAGGTAAGGGGGACAGCTGTGTGTGCTCCTAGGGAGGAGAACATCTTGCTATTCTCTTCCTGAATCTCCAGAAGTATTTCCTAGATTCCAGTGAGATGCTCTCTACTTCTGATTGGATAATCTAGAGGCAAATTAGACAGGGGGATCAAGTGATTCAGCTGACTTCTTCATAGGACTGGGAAATGGATAGCATTCATACCAAAACATAACTCTTTATCATTGTCCATAAGGACCACCTAATGTAGTAGGGAACAGGGTAAGTGACGTTTCCCTGGTTTGCTCTTTTGGTACCTATGACTCCATGTTTCTTTTGTTATACTGACTTTCTAATTCTTTATGCCTCATTAGAAGAATAATATGTATTACAATTTACATGTGAATGCAATTAAATTTCTTTAAACTCCCAAATTATGGAATCCAATGAGATCCTAATTTTAAAACTTCTTTGGTGCTCATTATTTCATAGGATGCTGATTTTAACCTTGCATGCTAAGTTGGGGGAGGTTTTATTGTCCCTGTTTTATAGATAAAGAAACTGAGATCCAGGCATTAACTAATATTCCTGAGGTTACACAATTATTTAGAGGGATAGGCTACTTCCCTTGGTCCTTCCACAATATTGCACACTATAATAGATGCTGGTTCCTATGACCCAGGCTTAGAGAGTAATAACTTTAACCTTTCTATGTTGCCTCCTTCCATATTCCTCAGTGAAACTGCCCTCTGTGTCAGAAAATTCTTAGCTATTTCAAACCTAAATCCCTCATGCTGTGGCTGAAGATTGTGAGCTCCTTGAGGGCAGGGACTGTTTTTTCAACTTACTTTGTATCCTCAGACCTTGCACAGTGTTTGACACATGGTAGGCGCTGGTAATGCTTTTGATTTGGCTAAAGATCCATATCTTCTTGCTCTATGTTTACTGGAAATACTATCCTCCATAACATACCTAGGCTGACCAATAAGCATTGATGGTTTCCTTCCCACTTTATTTTGTGTGATCATTTTTTTAAGTCTAGCTATGCTATAGTTTATTATGTATACACACCCCAGAAAGAAATGCTATATCTACTTAGCAACTCAGCTTTCTGGAATAGGAGACAACTTTCAAAATGGAGGACATAGCCCCTATTCAAACCTTAAATTATTCAAAGACAATGTTTCCATGGTCTAATTGGCTTTTTGTAATAAGGTGGTTTGTTTTTGTTTTCTTCATTTCTTTTCTTTCAACCAGTGACCAAAGTTTAATCAGTTTCATTCCTATTTAAAGTTAGTTTCACCTCTCAGTTCCTTTCTACCAGGTTAGCATCATGGGTTTCAGTTCCAGTAGGAACATATTTAAATCCACAATAAAAGATTTTTTTAAATTTGCATGTGAAAAAAAGAGAAAATATAGGAAGTAAAACAATGAATTATTACCCTTTTGGACATAAAGCCTAAGTCATACTCTGACTCTTATAATCTTGGACAAGTCGTTCAACAACTCTGGACTGACATTTTCTTAGTAGTAAACTCTATGAATTGGATGGGATGATCTCTTAAGTTTGAGACAGTTGAGGCAGCCTTTGTCCTCAAAGAGTACAATTAGCCATGGAGACACTCTTAGTATCACTAGTAAAATTTCCTGTTTAGCCACTTTATTCACGTATTCATTGAGTTCATATGTGAAAGGCATTTTGTGGCTTATGATGATGATGAATGGGGCATGAACTCTACGCCTTAGGATGTTAACCCCCATTTCTGAAATTATGTCCCTCCTTTTATAAGGTGGTCTTTCCAGATACTTCCATTCAGCCTTGTCATTGTTTCTGGATTCAGAAGGGATTGAAAGTCAGAGCAAGTAGTGATCTCCAACTTGAAGAACATTGACCAAACCCCAGCTAGACATCATTGAGTCTCATGGAGGTGGTAGCTTTTGACTTAGACCTTGGAAGAGAATAAATGTATGAAGATTGACTAAAGGGAAGCAAATTTGGGGTGATTAGAAAGTGAAAACATTTGTGGTAATAGTAAGTAGAACCATTTGATTTGGAGCAGAGAATTCATAAACGGGAAGAGAAGATTGGGGGGCATGATAGCTACCATAATATATTTGAGGGCTTATCTTACAGAGGAAGGATTAATATTATTGTATTTAGCCCCTGATGGAAGAATGAGGAACAGCTGGCATAAGTTAGAGAGGACAGATTTTGGCTCATTTAAAGAAAAAAGTTCCAACAATTAGAACTATACAGAGGTGCAGTAGGCTGATGTTGGAGGTCATGGGTTCTCTGTATACGGAATCTGGATGTTTACTTCTTCAGGTTATCTCAGAGAGTATTCTTGCTTCAGGTAAGGGGCACTACATAATCTTGGAGCTGTTTTCTAGCCAATACTGTGGTTCTGTGGTTTTATGAATGATGAAAGAGAATATTAGAAAAATAAGCTGGGGTTTTGGTCAATAGTAGTGGATACTTGGTGTGTTCAGATGGGAAGTTATTCCTTGAAGGCTGGCTGCATAGAGTGTAACATGTGTATATCTCCACATGTGGAAACTCAGTCCAGCTTTTATATTCTTATGCAGGGAATTAGGTAGAAGGACTGCTTCTTCTAATATAATCCAGTCTTTCAAACTGTCAGTTGCCAGTAAAAGCCAAATTTTCACCTAGTTGAAGTGACCTAATTTGAAACCCTGCTGATTTCATTAGCTTTAAAGTGAAATGCCCAATATGGGATTTTCTTTTTACTGCCTTCTTACATAACCCTCTCCAGTTCCCTTCCAACAAAGTGTCAGATTCACAATGTCTGATCCAAATCAAAGGCATCACAATGGGCTAATATTGTTTGACTCATTTGTTTGTTTCCTAATTAATAGATTTGACCATAATTTCATTTTGAGACATATATTTATATCAGGGTATCAGGGTGATTGTAAATGTGTTCCAGCCACATCATTACTTATGCCTTTCTGGCTCTGATAGAAAACTGCTAGGGAGAGAAGAAGGAGAGGGTGAAAGTAAAGGAGAGAAGAGAAGGAGAAATAAAAGGAGAAGGAGAAGAGAAGGAGAAAGCCTTAATGGCTAAAGAAGAAGTCCAGGTATCAGAATGTCCCTATTAAGGTCTTAATCTTGCTGAAAGATCCCAGGCATACCATGCTACTTTTTGGTTGTCAAATTAGTCATTTACTCATTCATCAACTCGTTCAAAGATATAAATAAATTGTCCCCTTTTTTAGGACCTGTCAGTTCATTAGTGAAGATAGGATATACACAAATAAGTGTAATATAGCATTTGATAAATGCCTTATGAGGGATATAGGCAATAAATTCATATTAGAGGAGCCCCAAGGAAGTGGAATTTGAGCTGTGCTTTAAGAGGTAGAATTTCAGGACGTAGTGAGTTGTGTGAAGGTAAACTGTAGAGATGGCATGAACAAAGTTGCGATAGTATGAAACTGCAAGGTGTGCCTTCCAGAGTGGCAACAGACTAGTTTGATTGTAGCTAAGTCTTCAAATAAGGATATGATGGAACATATGATAGAAATGTAGCTTGGTGGCACTTCCTGAAGGGACTTAAATGTGAAACTAAGGATGATAATCTAGACTGGAAGGAACCTCAGAGGCCCCTTAATCCAACCCCCTCCCATATTACAGATGAGGAAATTCTAGTACTAAGTGTTAGAGGGAAGATTTGAACCCACAGTCCTCACACTCCAAAGCCAGAGTTTTTTTTCTACAGTACCACGAGGACTTCTTTGTACTTTCCTTGTCAGTCACTGGGGAGCAACCGAATATGTCTAAATGGGAATGATACCTTCAAAGTGGTGAAGTATATCTTAAGTATGTACTTATGTGCCTAGGGGTGCTCTTGTCTAAACTGGGGGTGAAGAAACTGATCCCTCCCATTTAGGTATGTGGTAAGGATTCAAGACACAGGGCAGAAGGTTTTGCCATCAGACACCAAGCTTGGGGTAATAAATACTGTTTTTCTTGACATAAAAGACTGACTTGGGACATTTGGGAAGTTCTTAGGAAGCAAAAACTTTTCCTTATGAAAATAGCAATTCAGAACTGGGGGACCATTATTCTACCATTTCCCTGAACTATTCCATTTGGAAATGATACTTTGAGTATGTTTTTAGAACATTCCTAAACTTTTAAAGCCTTTGCTATGGTTGGCCACTAGACACTCCTGAAGGTTACTACTGGTCCCCATTCCAGAAAGGGACTGGGGCTGGTTGGAGTGGGCTTTAGTCTGGCTCAGGATATCCTTTTTCATAGGAGGGTCAGAAATCACACTCAGGAGGTAACACTGTATAATGGAAAACATCCATGACCAAGAGCCACTGAAGGCTAGTTTCTAGGCCTAGCTCTGGCCTACACTTACTCTATGACCTTGAACCAATTGTTCAACTGCTTTCAGCCCCAGCCACCAGTCCAGTGGGATTAACACGCTTACCTTCTTTCACCCATCCATTGTGAACATCTGATAGTGATAGTCCTGCAATGGCATCCTCTAAGCAGCACTGATTCACAAAATATTGTTTTGATTACTGTTATATTATTATTTAATTTGCTTCCTTCAAAGGAGCCCAGACTCTCAAATCACAGGTAAATACTTCAAAGATAGCATAAACTAAACTATACAAGGTTTGTGTCAGTGAATAGCACTGTATTCATATGTTTTTGCCTTTTGAAAGAAAAAGAGAAGGCCTTTTCTTATTTCCCTGTGCATAGGAGTATGTCTGTCACAGTGTGCATGAGACCAACATAGATTTATCCTTACTCCTATTTCTGAACTCAGCACTCCTTTTTTAGTTAGTTGAATTGCATATGGGTCTAATTTTAAGTGAAAGTTCCTTCTTTTATTCCTTCTCTGTCTTTATGTAGGTTCTTATTTTGTTTGTTTTTCTCATCTGATAAATGGTTAGTACTGGGGACCTTGGGTAGTCAGGATGCCAGCCTACAGAGTAATTATTTAGTGAATAGTGGATCCAGCTTATGTTGGTGAAGATCAGATGAACCATTATTAATCATGCCCTCTCTGACAGTAACTTCATCCCTTCTCCCAAGTGCTGCTCTTTATTAAGAAGTAATAGCCATTAGGAATAGTTAGGCCTAGCTCTGGTTACATTGCTGGTGGTAGGAGGGAGAGCAACCCACATGCACATAAAAAATAAATACCTGTGAAACATGGTCCACTTCTGAAAGGCTGGAGGGTGGTTGTTTATTATTTCCTTCTCCTTGTGGGTATCTTTAGTATCTTATGTGCTTTCCTCTATTTTGAATTAATAAAGTAGCCTGAGAATTTGAGTTCTTGAAAGGAAATAGATTACGTGAAGTGACAGTAGTGCTTTTAAGAATATTAGCAAGGTAGCTGCTGAATACCTCTGATCATAAGACTAGAAAACTGGAGTTCTGATTCTTGTGGAAAGAAAGTGCTAGACTTGTGGTTAGTTGACTTGGGTTCAAATTTTTCCTCAGATACTTATTAGCTGAGGAACTCTGGTCAGTGGAATTACTGAGGGCCTATCAGCAGCAGGCAATAGGGGAGGCCTCCACTTTTATTGTTGTTGTTGAGTTGTTTTTTCACTCATATGTGACTCTTCATGACCCCATTTGGGGTCAAAGATATTGGAGTGGTTTGCCATTCCTTCTCCAGTTCATTTTTGTAGATGAGGAAACTGAGGCAAACAGGATTAAATGACTTGCTGAGGGTCACACAGCTAATAAGTGTCGGAGGCCAGATTTGAACTCAACAGAAATGGGTCTTCCTGACTCTAGGCCAGGTGCTTTATCCACTGTGCCAGCTAGATGCCCTACTAGGCCTCTGCCATCTCCCCCCCCCCAACAAATACACACTAACTTGCAAGTCAGACAGAGCTAAGATCATTAACTTTTCCCTGATGGCCACTGACACCCCTAGAATTAGCAATAAGTGACCTTTCCATTATTTACTCTATACTCTCTGTTGGCACCAAAATCTGATCTGCAAGTGAATCCTAAAACCTGACCTTTGCTATCTGCCCGAGTGATGCCCAGTAAGCACCATTGGGCCTTTCATCTCAAAGCAGAGGACTCTTCTTTTATTTCGTTTTCCTTATTAGAGGGCAAGCTCTAGGACAATAGGGACTGCCTTCTTTTTTTCTATTTGTATCCCCAGTGCTTTGCATGGTGCATGAAGCATAGTAAGCATTTTTTTAAAAAGCAGTTAGGTGGTACAGTGGATCAAACCCCCAGCCTGGAGTTAGTAAAACCTGAGTTCAAATACAGCCTCAGACACTTAACTGGCTGTGTGACCCTGAGCAAGTCATTTAACCTCTACTTGCCTCAGTTTCCTCAACTGTAAAATGGAGATAATTAATAGCACCTACTTTCCAGGGTTGTTTGTGAGGATAAAAATGAGCAAATATTTATAAAGCTCTTAGCCCAGTACCTAGAGCATAGTAAGTGCTTAATAAATTTCCCACCTCTCTTTGCTCCCTTGTTAATATTTAAAAATAAATTTTATTGATATATTTTTTCCATTGCCTAAATTTCTCCCTGTATCCCTTTTCATCTGAGAGAGCTGTCTTTTAAAGTAAAGATTGACAAAAAGGAAAAAGTGGAAAAGAAAAAAAATTATGTCTTTTAAAAAACTGACATTCTATGCAATAGTTTATACATGTGCTCCTGTCTTTGCAAAGCAGTGTAGGGAAATGTCTTATATTTCTTCTTTGGGTCCAAACTTATTCTTTGTAATTTTGCAACATTCATTTTATTATTTTTCTTTCACATACAAATTGTTGTAATCATTGCTTATATTGTTTTTTTTTTTGTTGTTGTTAGGCAATTGGGGTTGAGTGATTTGCCCAGGGCCACAAAGCTAGTAAGTGTCAAGTGTTTTGGTCTGAGGCCACATTTGAACTCAGGTCCTCCTGACTTCGGGGCTGGTGCTCTATCCACTGCGCCACCTAGCTTCCCCCTCATATTGTTTTCTTGGCTCTGCTTACTTCACTTTTCGTCAGTTCATATAAGGCTTTTCCTACTTTTCTCTAGTCATCATCTTGTTGTTTTTCTGTGATAGACTACTCTTTCATTAATTTGTGCCATAGTTTGTTTAGCCATTCCTAAATCTATGGACATCTACTTTCCCCCCCCCAATTCCTTTGCTCCTACAAAAAGTGCTTCTGTGAATATTTTAATCTATATGAAGGCTCTTTTTTTTTTTTGTCAATGATTGCCATGGGGCATATGACTAGGGTATCAACATTTAGCTATTTCATTTGCATAATTCCAAATTGTTTTCCAAAGTGATTGTACTAATTTACAACCACCCACAATGCACTAGTATACTTATCTTTTCATAACCTCTGCAGCATTTAAAAAAGCCATATTAAATTCAAAGATGACGTAGCCATGATGAATAACCAAAGGAAACAAACATGTTTTGGAGGTTGGGGCAAACCATTAATTTTCAAAGCTGATGCCAAGAAAGTTTTGCCCCATAATCCATATTTTAATGCATCAGACAGAATCAGACTTTAGTCTGAAGAGACCGTGGTTCTGACCCAGCATCAGTATGGAATCAACTATTTGGCTTGATTGGGTAAGGGAAACTGAGTTTCATTTGGTACTATGAACCCAGTAGGCTCTACACACACACACACACACACACACACACACACACACACACACACACACACACACACACATTTAGAAGAACTGGAATCATTCAAATTCCTGGATTCTTTTTCAGCATCAATAGAGGCCATTTACATAGCTCTTCAATGTTTTCAAAGCACTGTGTTTCATTTGCTCCTCACAAGAGCTCTTGAGGATAGGTGCTATCATTATTGTCCCCGGACCAAGGCCAAGAGAAGTTAAGTGATGGATTACCCAACTAATAAGTGTTCGAGATGGGATTCATATCCAGCTCACTTGTTAGCTACAAGTCGTGTAGGCACACATACTCCATTTTTCCTTTCTCCTTCAATTAAAAAAAAATTTACTTAAGATCATAATATATGCTAGGTATGGCTAAGTGCTGTGGATACAAAACACAAAAAGCTGTCTCTGCCCTCAGGGAGCTTACATTCTACTGAGCTTCCGTTTTAATTTCTCTTTATCCCTCTCTTCTCATCTCTCTTTCTCACTGCTCTTCATTCCTCTTGCTCTCCTCTCCCTCAATTTCTGTTTCTCATTTTTGAAGAGAAAGAATATTTTGAATATTCTGAAAAGAGGGTTAATTTCTAACCAACTTGTTCTCCAACTCAGCGGCCTTGGGTTGTAGGTTACTATGGTTACACTACCAATTACCCCATTAGAGATCTGTTGAGACCAGCTAAAGATTTAGTTCATATTTACTGATTATTTTCAGTGATTATAGGGTGTTTTGTTCTTTTTCTTATAAAGAGGTTTAACTCTGCCATTAATGGATTTATTGTGATCATTGCTTAACCCCATCAAACAATGACTTGTACACAGAAACTACCCTTTCTGAAATGTAGCGAACCCTATTCAAACACATTGATGTGTTTCAAAAATACCCTTCAATTACTTTGACAATCACAATTGGTTGCTCTTGAAAATCCCATGGAAGCCCTTAGGGATGAGCCCCCAAATCCTTCTGGTCCTGCTTTTCCTCATTTTCCATACCCACAGGGGAGTGACAGGAGTGGGGAACAAACCTTGCATAATCTTTTGATCTCTAGAAAGAGCCGGTGGAAAGAGTTGGGCAAAGCCACAGGGAAGTATAATCTACCTGCTGCATGCCTTTCCCTTTAGCCGAAACTAAGGCAAGAGAAAAGGTGATTTAGCCAGGGAAGGAGAAAGCCAATAAGGCTTTTTAAATAGCTAGCCTGGTGTATTCACCTGAATCGGCAGCATCCCAGCAGGGAAGGCATGAGGTTATTCGGGCTGGTATTCAGTGAGGTTGTTTTGGCTTCTCTCCACCTTCTCCAGTTGCATTCTTCTGCTCGTCAAGAAGAGAAGCCTTAATGCACAGAGAGTTCAAGAGAGCACAGAACTGGAATCCAGCTCAAAAACCTAGTCACAACCCTGACATGTGCCTCCTTTTTTATGCCTTTGGATAAAAAATTGAAAAGACAGATGAGAAAGGGGGTGAGGAAGCTGGGTCATAGTCCTTTACCAGCTGCTTCCCCCTTCGTGGCCCAACTCTCAGAGATCCCTTCACCAAATAGACATTGGACTTCACTGTCACAGACAGACACTAGATTGTGAGGTCCTGTGCCTCACAGTCTATCTCCAGAAATTCCAGCTTCTGTGGGACATAAGAAGGGAGATGTGTGTCAGGTGTTTACACAGGACGAAGAGTAGTTTTCGAATGTGCTCTTTGTCTTCTCAGCTTTTATTTAGGTGGTGATTTTCTTGAGAATGACTGAGCCAGAAGAGACCCACCCAATTCATCAGTCATGGCCAAAGTCACATTTCCCTGGAAGAACTAGACTTTTAGTTATGTCCTTCTCTTTCCACACCTGGAATTGATTTATTTGAGGCAGAGGAGGAAGCAGATTTCAGGCGTAATTCCTCCTTCGTATCACCCTAGGAGAAAACCTATAGGAAAACTCTGCTCCTTCCTTCTATGGGACCCTTCTTCTCTGTGTGATGTGGAAAGAACCATAGATGACATGTTGGTCTTTCTAACCATACTTGCAGGTGACAGGGGTCATCTCTGAGGACAGAGGACAAGGATTCTTACGTGCCTATTTAGGCTATATGGGACATATGCCATGTAAGCAAACCAAACAGTTCATGAAAGCACCTAAGGCCAGGTTACAGATGATTTTAGGGACAAAAGTTCCTGTCCCTTATAAAACAAAGGAAAACAAAGTAACTGTTCCCCCTCATGATTCATATAACAAGATAGTCATTTTTTTTTTCTAACGAGGCATCAAGTTTCATATGTAGCCCACCCAAACTTAGCCTTACATTCCTCCAGGGTATAAATGACTGATATATCTTTCCTAAGAACAAGGTTTGATAAGGGTTTGATTATGTAAACTGGTCTCCTGAAGTTTGAGTTAAGGAGAAAAGGAGAAGTGCCACAAATGTTTGAAAAGGGTTACAGAAATGGGGGTGGGAGCATGAACACTAAACTTAATCTTGACAAAAGCTGGCCTAGACTAAAGGAAAATAGATATAGAATTAGAAGAGATCTCAGAGATCATTGGGTCTGACAATCTTATTGTGTGGATGAGAAAACTGAGGCTGTGGGATGCTAAAGCACTTGCCCAAGGTCACACAAGTAGAAAGTAGCAGAGTTGGGAATCAAGTCCAAGTCTCCGAATCTGGAGCCCTTTCCATAGTACCTTCCAGAAACAATTCCTAGAATTCCCCAAAGCCCTAGAATAATAAAACTGGAATAAATCAATAAGGAACCGCTGATTAAGGGCCTACTATGTCTCAGGCACTATGCTAGGCACAATGATACAGACATAAAGGATGAAATAATACTCCCAAGGAATTTACATTCCAATGGGGAATTTGAGTACATACTTCAGTGTATATAAAATAAATATAAAGTGAATAAATAAATAAATAGAAGGTAGCAAGGGAGGGCCCCTCACAGTTGGGGTGATATAAAAAGGGTTCATGTAGAAGGTGGTTTGGATTCTATGAAGTGGAGATAAGGGGGAATGCATTCTAGCCATGGGGAAATGGTGAAGTACAAAGGGAAGGAGGCAGGAGATGTAGTGCCCTGGGTGAGGAACAGAGAAAAGACATAGTTAACTTTAATGCCTTCATTTTATAGATGGAAAAACAGGCCTAGATAATCACATGGCCAATCTTCTTATTCCATGATGCCTCAGCAGCATCCTCAAAGGTAACTAGTATGTGATTCTTTCTGCTCTTATAAAAAGTGGATCTGGTGGTTCCTTCTTGGTGTCAGGCAATTTTAAAGTGAAGTCAAGTCAACACTCATTTTAAAGAACCCACTATGTGCTAGGCAGTCACTGTCCTAACAGGAGGGGAATGAACTGAGATCTCCACAGTGTCTCTCAGTAATAAGTCCTGCAATTTTTTTCCCTCTCCAAGGGACAAATATTGTGCTCTGTAGGTTTATATGGTAGAACACATCTCCTGTGTGTGTGATTCCAGGAAAAGAGTTAATAAAGCCTCTTGATACTTTGCCTCCTTGCCAACATTTATTTGTCTAGCTGTGAAGCTACACACTGTTCATACAGTACTAGTGTTAGGTTGACATTTGTTCTGACCTTTAAACTTTCTGCTTCCTCCTCCCTTGGTCTCTCCTCCATGCCCCAAACTCAAGAGCCACCCCCCCCACCCCCCCACCCCGATTGTTCCTGGGTATGTGAGTTTGATCTTCTCTGACCTGGGCTTTTCCAAAGGCAGTTCCTCCTTGACTGGGACTGGGTGGGGAACACAAGCTTTTCCTCCTTGCTTTGCACAGGGTTCATTGTGTGACAGAAAAATTATTATCTGGCAGAGGTTAGAGTGGTATTTCACATGTGGCGAGGGCAGTGGGCTTTGTTTTTTCTTTAAATAAGAGAAGGAAAAGAAAACACCTCTGCAACTAACATCTGCTGGAGAAGAGGTCTTGTTGAGGCCTCAGGATACAGAGGAATGGTGTATTGGTGGCATTTTGGCAAGGAGGTTGAATACTGTTTCTTTGGGGTCCAGTCTACCCTGAGGGCCCAGTGGGGAGCCAGGGGAGCTGGAAATGCTATTGATTGTCAGGAAAAGAGAACATTCATTCTTGATTCTTGAGCCTGCCAAGATCATGGGGGTATTTTCATAAGGGTGTTGTCCCAGAGAGGAAGGAAAATTCCATTCTTGGGCAGTACATTTTTCTGCCTACCCAGATTCCTTCTACCTCTCCTGGCAAAAAACTCTTTTGGTCCTGCTGGGCATCTCCGGGAGTCAGCAGAGACAGCTTGGTGGTGTGAAATGTGACCCTTCTGAATTCATTCAACCGAATAAGCACGTTGATAAATGGCGAACTTCTTGACACTTACTTCCTATTTCATATTCTTAGTTCTTCTTTTATTTTCTTGCAGTTGATTGGATTCACAACCTTCCCTTTTAGAGTCATAGTTAGTCTTCTTTATGTATTCCTCCCACCTTAATAGGTCCAGAAAATTTGGATTATTCACATGTCAATCCATTATTGCGCTTCAGAAGCATTCCATAATTGGTGCTGACAGGAAAGCAATAAGAAAAGTGACTTGGGTATTATTGGGACTATGAGATTTTTAAGGAGATAGGTTCCCCCATCCTGCCTTTTGAAAAAGGATTTGCAAAATCTCATCATCAGATTCTTGACTGTGATTTATTTCCCTACTTTCAGCAGAAAGTTATTATACTATAAGTGTGGAATGAGGCACGTGTTTTCAGAGATGAACAATTATTATTATTATTATTATTATTATTATTGTTGTTGTTATTATTGCTGCTTAATTGTACTTCTTTGTTAAAAGGGAGGCTTGCATTGAGAATGGTGTAGGGGAATCTTTGGGTAGATACAATGGTGTAAAACAAGCAAAGAGGAGCATCAGTAAAGTTTTAAAATAATATGGCATTTATTTAGTGCTTTAAGGTTTGCAAAGCACTTCAAAAATCTGTGGTGTTATTGTTATCCCCATTTTACAGATGAGAAAACTGAGGCAGACAGTGGTTAAGTGATGTGCCCAGAGTCACACAGCTAGTAAGTGTCTGAGGCTGAATTTCAACTCAGGTCTTCTCAGGTTCCAGATCCAGTTGGTGTCTGTATTGGGTACCTAAACTGGAACCTTCTTTTACTATTATTTACTACAAAGTAGAATCTTAATCCCAAAAGCATTTAATAAGTGTTTACTTATATAGGGGGATGGGGTATACAAAGACAAAACCAAAACCAGGTCTGGCCCTTGGTAACGTGAATTCTACTGAAGACATACAAGGTGTAAAAAGATGAATAAAAACTGTGTGATTATTGGAGGATTCAGAGAACATCAACAACTGAGGTGATCAGGAAAAGCTTCTGGTGAGAGATGGGACATGAGCTGAATCTTGAAGGAAGCTTGTTATTCTGGGAGACTGGCAGAGAGAGAGCAGAGGTATAGGACAGGGGTATGGAATTGGACAGGTCCAACTGATGAATGGGTGTATAAGTTACAAAAAGTGCTTAAATGACTATGACCAGGCACAGTATTCAAGCACAGTGTTCAAGCACAGTGTTACATACACTAACGCTGTGTGCCACGCTGTGCATTCTTTTTCTTTTCCTTTTTCCACCTCCTGCTCTGGAAATAGTAATCAAATCACTGCTGCTGTTATTTCTGCGAAGGGTGTGTTAATTGACTATCCTATTGGCTCTGTCCTCTACCACTTTGACTTCCCAAACCTGAAATATACTTCCCTAGTCAGTTATCCCTAATATATGTTGTTTTTTTCCATTAGAATATAAGCTCCTTGAGGGCAGGGACTTTTTTTGCATTTGTCTCATCATTACTTAGCACATTGCCTGGCACATAGTAAGTTTAATCAATGTTTTCATTCACTCATTCATTCATTCATCATTCATTCATTCATTCATTCATTTATTCAAGAAGGGTTTCCCCTTCTTGTCACCCCATCAGCCAATTTCCACTGGCCATCAGGTGTTTGTTGTGCCTGAGTACTTAGTTTCTATACCCAACTGCAGCAAGGCTCTCTCCTCTTGTTCTGTTGTTAGGAAATGGGAATTTAGGTACATTAATTCTTCTGCTCCACACTAGGATGGTTGTTAGGATGTTTGGAATTTTGAAATACTTATTTGTACTTGGCACATGCCAAAAGAAAAGAAAAGGAAACAATAACAACAACAACAACAACCAGTCACTAGAATGTTGCCTGATGCCTCAGGAAACTAAAGATGCTTCAGTTTTAAAATCAGTTTCATGCTTCAAATTCCAAGTTAGCATTAATCACTGTTTTCTTTATGTAGGCTTATGTGCATCTGTATGTGCTACTTCACTGATTTCTCAGCAGAGATAGAGTGACAGAATCTAAGGCAAAAAGCACAGCTCCTAGGTGGCTTAGAGTATATCTCCTCTCCTGATTGTTTATGTCAGGAGAGAGCAGATTCGCTGAATCAGCTTGACATCCAAAATTTGAACTTTGGTCTGTTTGCTTAAGTGCCTGAATAAGTGGAGGGGTAGGAAGGAGAACCTGAGTTTGTGGAGAATTGTAGGTTTCAAAATGCTTACCACTATTGGAAGGAAAGATGGTTGATGATAGGTGCCTGGGTACTAAGGTTGTGAGGCATTTTAAATTGAATTCGAGACTCACAAGGGTGGAAAGGATTTCTGGAATAAGCTACTTCAGCCCAGTAAATTGTTTTAAACTTGTCTTAAAAACAATTAGGCACAAGTTGCCACAACCTTTTTATTGGTCTGTCATCTTTTGACTGTGGTACCTACCTACTAGTAAAGCCCATTATCTTTTACTACTCCATAAGAAGCAAAGAAGAACATAAACATATGTTTCTAGAAATGCATGCAGAGTTTCCCCCAGGCAGATTCCCATGAAAACCAAATATGAAAAAGTGACTTAGGATATTAATAGTAAATGTCTATTAACCAAAACTCAATGAATAAGGTTAACCAGTTAGATGGATTTCTTTAATATTTTGCTTTTTAAAAAGGGTTGAAAATTTATTATTGATGTCTTTTGTTTTTACATAACTTTATTTCAATATCTCTGTATATCTGTCTATGACTGTATCTCTATTTAGATACATATCCTTCTCCCTGCCTCATCTAGAGATTCATTCTGTATAACAAATTGTTTAAAAACAAAAGAGGAAAAAAATGTAGTTGATAAAAAACCTAACCAACACATCAGTCAAGTCCTACAGTGTTTGTAGTGCTCCTCATGCTTGGACACCTACCTCTGAAAAGAAGGAAAGTACATTCTCATGGCTCTTCTTTGGGGCTAAGCTTATACAACATTCAGATTCTATTATAGTTTGTTTTTGTTTCCATTTACCATGCTGTAGCCATTGTTTATATTGTTTTCTTCATTCTCTTTGCTTCACTTTTCATCCTACCCTATACTTTTAATAAATAAAATCAGAGAAAAGGAAAATGAACTTGTATTCCTATAACTTCTGCCTCAAATTTTCATATCTTTATATATCTTTTTCACATTAATACATAGCCATAGTATAAATCTCTTTATTTTATATAACATATAGCCATATAATAATATAATGCTAGAAGTGAAAAGGGCTTTAGAAATCTAGTCAGACCCTCATATTGCGGGTGGAGAAACTGAGGCTTGGAGAAATTACGTGATTCACTCAAGGTAACAGATTTTGTTAGATGGGATTCCAGCGTTCTCAGTTTTTAGTCTAGCACACTTTCTACCACTTGTATGATATGCTTTTGAATCACAGAATTGCAGAATTGGAAGGGACCTAAGAGATCATCTAGTCCAGCCTATAATTGGGTAAAAATCCTCTGTCCAACATCTGTGACAAATGGTCCTCCTGCCTCTATTTAAAGACCTCCAATATTGGAGAAATCACTGTCTCGCAAGACAGTTGACTCAACTTCTGGACAAGGCTCATTGTTAGGAAATTTTCTTTTTCCATGATATCAAACTGAAATTTGCCTTTCTGCAACTTCTACCCACTGCTCCTAGTTCTGCTCCCTGAGGCCAAGCAAAGCAAATCTAATCTCCTTTCCACCGACAGCCCTTCCAGGACGTGAAGGCAGCTATCATTTTTCCTTCAAATTGTCCCTTTTCCAGGCTAAACAATCTAATTCCTTTAAACATCACTTCATATGGCATGGTTTCCCCTCCCTGCTTACCTATCTCTGGATGGACTCCAGCTTGTTAAAGTACTTCTTTAAAGATGATGCTCCAGAAACAAACAAAATGCTACCTGTCACTGAAGTCACTGAAATACTCTCAATCATCAAAGAAATACTTACGATTTGCAGAAATTCAGAGAAAGAAAAATGTTACCAACAAACATTGAACCAAAGAGATTTTCCATTTTTGCTCTCAGTTATCAAGGACATAAATATCTGATTTTTTTTGGCACTTTAATGTTTATAAAATATTTCATCTGGATTGTCTCATGCTCTAAAAGTATTAGTATTTCCAATTTTATAAATTAAGAAACTGAAAACAAAGGAGGTTAATTGACTTGCTCAGCGTCTCATAGAAAGTAAGTTTCAAGAGTAGTATCAGAACCCTGGTCTTTCCTGACTCCAGTTCCATCATGCCCTTTCCACTACCCCCTCTTTTAATATTCTAGTTAATTGATATATATTCCTTTTAGTATCATTACCTCATTTCTCTTAGAGCCATTCTAATTTCTTTTGCTCCCACATCATGTATGCTTGACATACAAGTTATTTTAAACAAACTGTCAACTGGCTTGTTAAAAGATTCCCAGGAAAGAATATCAGGAATTTCTCATAACAACATGAATGATGTCCCTCTAAAGGAAGGCCATCATTGCCTTTTTAAAATAGCAACACTATATAGTTTAGTAGTAACACTATATAGACTAGAGCAGAGGTGTTAAATTTGGAAGCAGAGGAAAAGGCAGAACTCTGCAGGTGTGCCCCAGAAATGTCATGAGGTCCTGTAATCTCTCCTTTGGATACCTAGAATTCTCTGGAATTTTAGGTTGTCAGTTTCAGCCTCAGGATACCATAATGCTTTGTTGGTGAATCAAGTGGTCATTATCAGGTGCTACGTAAGATATTGTACCTGACAAAATGATGATGTAAACTCTGATAGATGAGACCCCCTTCAGTCCTGTTCACTTGGTTCTTCTGAAAGTGTCTCCCAGTTATCCACTTTATAAGGTAGTTCAGCACCTGACCAAGATAGGAACTTGTCTGGTGAAATTAGTTTAGACCTTGTGGAGTAAACTTCTTTGGGATTTTTGTGCTTTTCTTATGTAGAAGCTTCTCTTGACTATATGCAGTGAGCTAGTTTTTTTTTCCCTTGTTTCTCCTTTTATGCCTTTAGTGAGTCACTCATTCATTCTAGAAAAAATGTAGCTTTTCTTTCTTCCTTCTGTTCTTTAACCTTTTTGCCGTCAAAGCAATATCTAGCCATCTACTTATGTATTTCCATCCTTATAGCTTCATCTCCAATATTTTTGGCTGTTTAAGTCATCACACACCATGCCAGCCAAGATGGACCTTGACTTTGGGGATCAGGTTAGACTTTAGACTCCCTCAGCATGGGAAATACCACCTTAGATAATTTATTTCACTGGCCGAGCCCTAGACCGAAGGAAAGAAACCTATGGTTTAGCCTTGGAAACATAAAATCATAGAATTTAGAGCTGCAGGGAAGTTTAGATATCATCTGTTTCAATCATCTCATTTAATAGAGCAGGGAATTGAGGGGCAGAGAGGAAAAAGGGGCTTATTTAAAGTCATATGGCTTGTTAGATATTCCTGGGATGTCTAAGCTTTATTCCCTGCAAAAGGCCAAGGTTCTCCCACTGCATCTGGGGCCATCTCCAGTCATCCTGATGTATATCTTGCCACTGGAGCCGGATGGCTCCAGAGAAAGAGAGTAAGGCTGGTGACTTTGCACTGCCCTGCCTCAATTAAATCCAATTCACTTGCAAATCACAACACCATTTTCCCTAATGTCATGGTCCTCTTCAAGAAAGAAGGACAAACAAATAACAAGCTTTATCCCAAACTCAGTGACTTTTCAGCTGGTTTTTTTTCTTTCTTTTTTTTTCAGAAAGGGGTTGGGGGTAGAGTGGAAGGATTAGTGAGGATTGGACCTCTTTTTTTTTTTTTATTGGCCTAGGGAACTCCAAATACAGATGGGTAGTTGCTCTGCAACTTAAATCTTAGACACTAAGTACCTGGGGCAATTGGAGATTAAGTGACTTGTCCAGTGTCATAGCCAGTATGTATCAAAGGGAAGACTTGAACCCAGGTCTTCCTGTCTCCTCATTCAGCTCTAGATCCACTAAGTTGTAGCTGCTCCATGGTCTCCTATGTTAGTTATTCCTAATGTTATTACCTCATCTAGAAATTTTTGTTACAATGTACCCACATAAGTTCACTCTGGTATTCCCTTAACATCCATGTACATGACCATGTCTACTGTAAAATCCACTTGCTTATAGTTATTACCTACTTGCGTATCTGCTTTTTTAAGTATTCTTGTATATTAATTTGTTTCAGGCCTTGTAGATTGTCAGGTCTTGTAGAGAAGTGACTGTCTACTCTTGGTGTGTGTTACTGCCAAAAGCCTTATTTGGTATCAATCAGTGTTACGCCCTAATTCTCTAGACCCTCTAACCCCACTAATCATTGCACACCTCTCTGGCTCTTGTTTCTGTGAGTCTGTCACTCTGCCTAGATCTCCGTCTTCCCTTGGCTTCTGAGTCCTAGATGTTCAAACTAAATTTAGCTTTCATCTTTTACTTAGGCTGGTCAGACGGCTGCAAGTGCATGAGTCAGGTGGGAGGAATTCTTCTCTTCTCACACCCCCCACCCCCACCCTCTTTCCTTGTCTTGCTGTTCTGTTCTCCCAAGGAATGTGACTGTGCAGGGATGGAAAGGCAGGAACATGGCGTACTTTCCTTCAGATTTTTTCCTGGGCTTTGGTCCTTTTCAGGCAAACCAGTTTTATTCTCAGCTGGTAGAATAGTATCTCAAACGGGAAAGAACACTGTCAGATTTAATTGATGGTAGTATGTAAGGAGGGGCAGCTAGGAGGCACAGTGGATAGAGTACTGGGCTTGGAATCAGGAAGATTCATCTTCATGAATTCAAATCCAGCCTTAGATGCTTAACTAGCTGTGTGGCCTTGTGCAAATCACTCAACCCCATTTGCCTCAGTTCCTCATCTGTAAAATGAGCTGGAGAAGGAAATGGCAAGCCATGCCAGAATCTTTTCTGAGAAAACCCAAATAGAGTTACAAAGAGTTGGACACAATTGAACAACAATAATGTATGGGAGATGAACAAATTGGTGAGATGGAAGAAAAGAGCTTAATTAAAATACATGTTCTAAGGGAAAAATGTCAGAATAATATTAGAAGAGCTGTGTTCAAATCCACACTTAATTATTTGCTACCTTATGAAACTCAGGCAAGTTACTTAACCTGTCTTGGTCTTAATTCCTTAGTGTATAAACTTAGCGATTTAGACGAAATGATCTCAAAGATTTCTTCCATCTCTAAATCTTTGATCTTATAAATTAAGAGGAGAAAATTTTTTTCAGATACATTTTATGAGATTTGTTATTCCCTTCTTAGTTATTTCACTACCTTTATAGAGGTAATAGGATCATGCATTTAGAGCCAGAAGGGACTTCAGGCACCATATAGTCCCAAACTCTTATTTTGTAGATGAGGAACTGGAGGCTCAGAGAGTTTAAATGGCTTTATCAAGGTTGCACAGGCAGTGAGGGTCACAGGTAGGATTTGAACCAATGTCATGTGAGAAAAGAATCAAAACAAGTTTTCCTTGTCCTGTTTGAATATCTAAACAAGGTACAGGAATATTTTTGAAAGCTTTACCTGGCAAAAGGCAGAGGTTCAGCTTCCCAGTATGAAGAGGGATTACTGCTGTAGAGGGATGGCCCTTCCTATTCTTTATTCAAGGACTTCCCTCAAAGCAACCACCCTCCAGCCTTCTTGATTGTCTTAGAGTGATTGAGTGGTTCCCCCTCCCAAAAGAATTGGGGACTTCTCATATTCCCTGAGAGAGAAGGAAATAGAAGAGACTAGCTCCTAGTCACATGGCATGCCCCAACACAAGACCTGGCTTAACAGGCAGGTGGGAGTATATAGATCTTACAACCTCAATTGTGAGAAGTGACTGAAGCTACAAGGCTTCATGCACCTCCGGGTGCATGGCTCTGTCAGATTTTTCCTCCTTCTGTACACATTAACCTCTATAAGCACTGCTCACTAAGCATTTGTACATTATATTTTAGTTGCTCAGTTCAACAGACCAATCTCTCGTTTGTTCTAAAGTTCTTAGATTGTAATGATAATTGAGCCAAAGTTTGTGCAGAATATTGGAGAGGGGGGATAAAGGGGAAAGAGAGAGAGAGAGAGAGGAGGAGAGAGAGAGAGAGAGAGAGAGAGAGAGAGAGAGAGAGAGAGAGAGAGAGAGAGAGAGAGAATACCATATTAGTTGTTTAAAAAAAAATCAGTTTCTACTCTGGTTTCTTCAGGGTCACTCTGAGCTGAGACTGTCAGGATAAGAGGCTATATCTATTGAGATAGAGGCTTCCAGAAGTCAAGGGACAGGAAATTTTATAGTAAATATTTAAGCTTCTGGGCCACAGAGCAATTGGAAAGACTATTTTTTAAGAAGCTTTACTCTTCCTCTTTAATTCCCTGTATTCATCACTTAAGCCCCACCATTTGGACTTATCCTTTGTGCCCTGCAGTGATACCCAAAGAAGCCCATCCGTTTAATCCTAGAGCTAGAAAAAATAAATAAATAAAGGAGTCACAAAACCACTGTTCTTGGGAGATAATGCCCCTGAAGAAGTTTATAGCTGAAATGTGCCAATCCATCTCTATATGTATTTATTCATATGATGCCATTCCTGTGGTTAGGAAGCATGGTGTCATTGAAAAAGGACTAGATATCTAATCAGGAAATCTGATTTCTCTCTACTCTTGGCTTCACTGTAGACTCTGGGAAAGACCTTTGCCTTGTATATTGCCCTGGGGCTTCAGTTTTTTTTTTTTATTGTAAAATGAGGTTAGAAAAGAAGTCCTTTCTTGTCCTAAGTGCATTTGAGGCCATGAGATGATATCCTTCATGGCAGACGCAACCGAAGATTATGTAAGATTTTTCAGATGTTTAAATTGATGAATGACAGATTTTTTAATATAATGTGGTAAGAAGAAAAAGATTGTAGACCATCCCACTCCTATCAGTCCACACTGTCTTATCCTAATAGGTTGATAAGCCGGTGAATAGAGAAAATTCAAATACAGTATGGAGCCCATATGTTTTTGATGTTCAGGCTTTTTTAAACTTGCTAAGTTGGACCCACCTTGGGGGAGAGTATGTCTGATTTCTCAAGCACTCTTAATTCTATTAGTCTGTTGAGTGAGAATAATAATAATCATAATCTTTCAATTGCCTCCTTTTGTCCAGAGAGAGTAATCATGGTATGTGTTAGTTTCTGCATTTTAATTTTGCATCAGCCTTCTTCTGCTGAACTGCAAGAATTTCACTCCCAGATTCCTTGGGGGAATGGAATCAATCAATTTATTAAATGCCAACTATGTGCCAGTCACTGTTCTAGATGGTGGGGGTACTAAGACAGAAAAGAAGTAGAAGACTCTCTGCCCTCAAGAAGCTTGCATTCCATCGGAAGAGACAAAATGCACGTGTACAAGTATATACATAATAATTACTAGCTAGTTTTGAGAGGAAAGATGCTAGAATCTGGGAGGATCGGAAGAGGCTTCATGTAGAAGATGAAGCTTGAGTGAAGGGAGGAAGGGATTCTGCAAGACTAGATGGAGGATGGAGTTCTTTCTAAACATCAAGGATGTCCAGTTCAAAAGTGCAGAGGTGGAAAATTGGATTATTGGTGGAAAGTAAACTAAAAGGAAATACAAGCTCCTTGTGTCTGCGTGGGCTGGAGAGCTTATTGGGCAGTCACCTTTGCTAAAGCCTTCTTTAACTGACTCTGTGCCTACGATGAGAACAAATGGTCTTAAGACTTAATGTCTTTGTTTGCCCTGAGTGAGAAGGCCTTGATACTGAAGCAGAATTTTCCTGAAATTCATTCATGGATGCTCTTCAGGCTTCTTAGGTATTCCTTGTCCTCTAGAGATCAAGAGATAGACCCTCTTTGTTGGGCTCCTAATTTCTAAATGAACGTGACTGATGTTTAGTTGAAGTAAATAATGTCTCTTGGATCCAGAATTATTTGCCATGCAATAGGCTTTATTGAGAGCAGGACAAACATACCTGACCACACCCTCCCACCAATATCTTTATTCTTAGACATTTTAGAAGCTCTTACTTAGCATTTGGAAGTTAACCAGAGCACTTGGCAATGAGGGTTTTCGTTTGTCTGATAAGCCTTTCATGAAACTGCCATGTCTGCTGTCCCTTAGCTACAAAATAGTTCTCTATTGATCTGAACTTAAGACTCTATATATCAGTCCAAATACTGCAGGAATGTAGCTGGAGGAATAGTAACAACATAAGTAATAGAATTCAACTGATAGGTTGAAATGTTAGACTGAAGCTAACAAGGTAAAATTGGGATGGGGAGAAATGTAAAGCCCAACACCTGGGCTCAAAAAATGTATATAAAAGTGAGATTTATATAGGAAATTTATGTGAATTAAGACCTAGACGTCACAGTGAACTCTAGGTTCAGTGCGAGTTAGCAGTTACGTATGGAAGCCAAAAGAGCTAGTATCATTTTAGGGCTGTATTAATAGAAGCATAGGGTCCAAAAGAAGGGAGATGATATTCCCACCATTCTCTACCCTGGTCAGACCACATCTAAAGTATGGTTTAGTTCTAAACTAAACCTAAACTAAAGTAGAGTTCTGGCCACAACATTTTAGAAGGGACATTGACAAACTACGGTGCTTCCAAGATGGTGAGAGGAATGGGAACTACACCATGCAAGAGGAATAGGGAATATGTAGCATGAAGTTAAGACAGGTGGGGAGGTGTTACATAGCACAATAGCTATTTTCAAATATTGAATCATGTGTTTGCATGTGAAAGATCATGTTAACCCTGTTCTGGTTGGCCCTCTGGGTTAAAGTGGTGATAGAAATGGTGGGAAGGAGGGGCCGGTCAAGACTAGTATCCATAGTGGAAGTTAACAGTACAAAACAAAAACCCCACCTTGTTGACAATTAGAGGAGTTTGATCTAAAGGTAGAACAGACTGCCCCATGGTAGGTGAATATGGAAGAGAGAGAGAGACAGAGGGAAAGCATGGAAAAATAGAAAGAACATTGGACTTACGAAGAAACAGGTTTGAGTGCTAATGCTGACATTAGCTGAATGTCTAAGTCCTTTATGCTCTTTCAGCTTTGAATTTTTCATCTGTAAAATGGGAGTGATAATCCTTACTGTATTAAGGAGCTTATATCCCAATAGAGGATAACAACACATAAAACAGAGCTGGAGTTGGAAGGTGGGACAGGGTAATTGGTGTGGTGGGCTGGTTCTGGGAAAGATAAAGCAAATATTCACCTACTAGAGCTTAGGGGCATTTGATTGATTTACAGTCATAACATTTAAAATAACAGCAATGCATATAAAATCCCAAACCCCAAAACTCTATCCCTGTCTTGTCTATTTTTTTCCTTTTTTTTTTTCCAGTGCACAAATGATATAAGAAGAAAGGTACCACACCCAGAGTCTGATTGGAACCTGCATGTTCCCCCTTTATTTTCCTTTATATTCTAGAGTTTCCTATTGTGCTCCTCGGCTTTTGTTTCTTAGTTGTTCCTTGTTCTCTTTACAACCAACAGAGGAGTAGGAGCAAAGAAGGTCTATACATCAGAGGGTCTCCAAATTTGTCTTGGGGCTTCCAGAGCAGACAAAGCCCCTAAAATGAGACCCTAGGCTTCCTCAGTGGAAACTTCTGAAAGGAGCTGCCTGTTAGCGTCTGTTTACTTAGCTTCAGAGTATTTCATCCAGTCAGGGCTGATGTCATCAGATCAGAACCATGCAAGCTGGGCAGCTGAGTGGAAGGCTCAGGGGGAAACTCACCTTGTGAGCCCCCAAGATATTTGGGTGGCCACCGAATGGCAGCAGAGAGCAGGCCTGCCAGCCCCCAAGTGATGTGTTGATTTTGAGATCATTCTCTTTTCAAGGTTGGTATATGTGGCTTAATCTTCCTTAAGACCAGCTGGACAATGTAGCTTTTGTGACTTCTATAAGTTGCTAGACAGGTTAGAGGAGGCAAGGTTTGGGGAGTTTTATGAGAGGAAAATAACAACACAATTGAAGGGACAGAGAATATGTAATGCCTCTGTCCTCCTGTGTGCCTTTGCTGTACTTCATCGGTTTTTGTGTGTGTGTGTGTGTGTGTGTGTGTGTGTGTGTGTGTGTGTGTGTGTGTGTGTGTGGACTGCTTCTTTTGGGGCTAGTGTTGCAGTGATTAAGATTTATGGAGCCCCTTTAAGGTCCAAGTTGTGCTCAGGGCTGTGGACAGCTTATGAGGAAGCCCAGCCACTTCTGTCCAGCAGTGCAGATGATTGCCATGTCAGTGAGTTCAGGTATCATTGTACAAAAGCTATCTGAACTTGTCACTTCTAAAGTTTTCTTTCTTTCTTTTTCGAAACCTTTAATAGCTTTGAAATGCCTATTTTAGGAACAGGTGATTGATACCAGAGAATAGTGGGGAAAATAAACTAACTCCTTCAATGTCACTAGTTTGGTTTGAGGTAAGATATGAGGAAGAAGTAAAACTATGGAAGGCTTTGTACATCTATGTAATCTTTGACTGGAGACGGCTAGGTGGCTCAGTGCATAGACTGTATTCAGGAAGACCCGAGTTCAAATCCCTGGTCTCAGACACTTACTAGCTTGTGTGATCCTGGGCAAGTCACTTAACTTCTGTTTGCCTTGATCCATTGAAGAAGGAGATGACATTATCTTTGCTAAGAAAATCCCATGGGCAGCCTTACTGTGCTATGGTCAAACTGATCAGGAAGAATTGGACAGAACTGAAAAACAATAATAACAACAACAACAAATCTTTTGTTTAATGTGTTACCTGTTTTGCAGCTCTCTTTGTCTTTTTATCTCTTAGAGTTCCTTAACCTCTGTTTCATGCTAATCCTTTTTATCTTTTTCCTGGGAACATCTTCCCACTTCTGCTGTGCTATGTCAGAAAAGAGACGAAATTCTTGACTTTGCTTCATGTGGCTGTGTTTCTTTCTCTTATGTAAAAAGAAAGCACTATTACTTCCTCACCTCTCCTATGAAATTGATAGTCAAGCAAAATTTTAGTTCCAAAGATCTTTATCTCTCAAATATCTGAATTGAAACAACTCCATTTCTGCTTATAAATAGGGAAATCTACAGCTAAATGACTAATTGGCTTTGGGCTTTCCCACCTACTCCCTGGACAGTTGTCAGCAGCAATCACCTCCTGATTAACAGCATCAGAGCACCATCAGTGAATGCCATATTGGCTTAGAACACATTGTCCATCCAGCTCAGCGTTCTACTTTGACAGTGACACTGATCCTTGACAGGCTGTGGAAGGGTATGTCTGCCCTCTGTGACAAAAAGTCTTCAAGACGTTATAAAGAAAGGCATACCGTTCCCTAGCTTTTCTTTATTATGTTTTCCTGAATTTACTTAAATCTTTTGGAAAATGATAAATATTTTCAGCCTGAACCACTGCTTAAACTATCAAATGCTCTAAGAGTATTATCTCTTATGTGAAATAGAATTTTGTTTCATTTATCCCACTGCTATAACTTTCAAACTGTTGTTCCAATATTCTAGTGGTTAGTGAATATGTCCAAACTATCCATTCCTTTCATAACGTTTTAGGTTTCATTCACATGTAGATGTCTTAAAAAGCAGTTTAATTGACTACTTGTTGGGGATGTTTCAGGGGAATTCTTATTTAACTTATTTTTTAAAAATAGATCTTTATTTTTGTTTTTATATTACCTAAATTTCCCCCTGTATCTTCTTCCACCCCATCCCAGAGAGCAATATCTTATAGAAAAAGAATTCTTTAAGAAAAGGAAGCAGAGGAAAAATTGATTACTAATCAACACAATGAAAAAAAATCTGACATTATATGCAATATTTCACACCTGTCTGTTAGTCAATCAATAAAACTTTATTAAGTTTCTGCTGTATACCAGACAGTGCTAAATATTGAGGATAAGACAGGCCTGTTCTTAAAGACCTCCCAATCTCATTGAAGGAAAATAACACATAAAAGGAAGCTGAAAAGGAGGTGGAGTTGGAAGGGCAGGGGAGGGTACCTGGATATGGGAAGGGAGGGATGATAAAGTCATGCAGTTACCTGATGGACACTCTCTTTAAAGGAGGGATCTGAGAGGAGTTCCCCCTACTTTCTATCCTCTCCAGGCAGAGGGGAAGGGCCCTAGGGGCAGAGGGTATTGGGAACTTATGAATTTCAGAGTGAATATGATCTTGTGGGTTGATGAGATTCTGGAGGTCATGATGAAAGTCCCAAAGAGTTCAGCTAAGTGAGATATATGTACTCCTGTTTTTTCAAAGGAGAGGTTAGGTCAGGATGGAGAGGTATCTTTTCATAGTTCTTCTTTGGAGCCAAGCTTAGTCTTTTAATTTTGCCACTAAATTCACGTCTGTGCTAGAATGCTGTGATATTTATTCATCATGTGATTATCCACATCCACATTTATTGTACCTCTGATGTATTTACTTAAAATAATCTTCCAGAAGGTACAGGTCATGTTTTTGAATAGGCTTGTGTCAAAATAAAACAGAATACTCATCCAACTTGCCATCCTTGAATGTAGGCCAGAGGGGAATCTGAGGAGTTGCTGTTGATGGTAGATTAATTGTAGGTATATCACATGTTAATGTTCCAGTGACCCACCTATTCCCAGATTTCTTTATGCCTTTAGTGACCACTATATATGTCATCCTTTCAAAAGAATTGAAAATAGATGAAAGACTTAACAGAGCTTAATTTAGTTCTAGCCTTCATTCTTTAGAGGGAAAATTGATAAGCTGAGAACATCTGTAGTTAACCAGGATGGGGAAGGGCTTCAAGACCATGATATATAAAGTTCAGTTGAGGGAACTGGTGATATTTATCCTGGAAGGGCAGTCATGTGGAAAAGAGATTAGACTGGCTCTATTTGCCCAGAGGGGAGAATGAGGAAAAGTGGGTGGAAGCTGCAAAGATACAAATTTAGACTTGATATCAGGAAAGACTTTCTAAACATTAGAGCTATTCAAAGAATAATAGGCTCTCTTTAGAGGTAGAGGTAAGGGGTAGTTTGTCCTCATTGGAGGTCATCAGAGAGATGGAATGTCCCTTTGTCATATATGTTGCAATGGGTATTCTTTTTGGAATATGGGTTGGACTAGACAGCTACTGAGATCCCTGCTAATCTGAATTTTATTATTTTGCAGTTTTTTTCCCAGCCTTCACTTTATTAAATACTTTAAGTAAACTACACGAACTAAGCCATGTGGTAGGAAGACATTCATTTTTATAATTAATTGTTTAGTTAACTTGTTGAGAGCAAAGGGGAAAATGATAGAATCCTATAATTAAGAAAAAAAGAACTGGAAGGGTTCTAAGAGGTCATTTATTCTGAACTACTCATTTTATAAGTGAGGAAACTTTTACCCAGAAAGCTGCTATCGCTCATTCAAAAACAGATAACTATTTGTTGGCAAAGACTATGTGGGAGTTGTGCTGACCCTCAAAAAACATGATGAAAGAAGGAAGTTTTAAGACTAGATATAATGGCTTACCTATATTCAGAGCTGGCTTTAGGGTACACAGAATACGATATGTTAGTTTAGGCATTATGCTCTGGGAGGAAACCAATGAGGGAGAAGAGATGTCTCTGTAAGGTGCTATGAAAGACCTGAGGGTTTCATACATAGTTATCTTGTAAACTCCACTACCATGACCAAGGTAAAGAAGGAAGGACTGACCCTCATCCCATTAAGAAACATCCTTCAACTGCCTTGTGCATCAACTACTCAAGTGACATTGGCTAGGCAGTTAACCTATTCGAACCTCAGTTTCCTTATTTCTGTACAATGAGATACTGGGGGTAGAAGTTCTCTAAAGCCTCCTGTAGCCCTAAAGTTCAGTGTGGAGACTATGACCATTACTGTTGGTGATAATAAAATGAAAAGTAGCTTCAGTGATGGCAGTTGGACCCTCTTCTAAGTATGTCATAAAGATACACTTGTAGGATGATTAAAAAACAAGCCAAGTCTATCTGTGTACTCACTTGTATTACCTACTATATATAGTTTTGTAGGGAAACAAAGTATAATAATAATAATCAACAATTTATAGCAAACAGGAAATGAAAATGTAGAGAGAAGGTGTGTTCTGTAGAGAAAACTAATAATGGAAACAAAATGGGAATGGCATTAATCCAGTGTTTAGCACAGTTCCTGGCATGTAGTAGGTGCTAAATGCTTATTGATTGGCTAGATTATGAATAGGGATGTTTGCCCCTCCTTTCTTCTTGCCTTTCTTTTTGGGATGGAGAGGAGAAAATAAAATAAAACTGAGACCTGAGCTTTCACATCCTGATAAGAGTTTCCTGGTATTTTTAAAATTTAAAAGATAAAGTTTTTCAAATGAAAAGAATATGTGTTAATTGGTTAACCTTTCTCTTTTGGGTAATGGGGGTGGGGTGGGGTGGGTGGGAATGGAACCAAAACAATAGGAAAAAAAGAAAACCTTCTAGCATTTTGATTATAGTAGCTGCAGTTCTGGGAGAAACAAAGAACACCAGACTTTATTTATTTCTAAAATATTTGTCTAACCCAAAGAGGACATAAAGACAAATGAGGAGAACAAAAAGAAAGGAAACTGGGTCAAAAGTCCAACATTAAATACCTTTGCCAGGAACTGTGGGCTCATGACTGTGTGGAAGTTGCCTAACTTAGGTATGTGTTGTTTTTGTCATGAAATTTCAGAAGAAACCCATCTTCCCAATGTCTGGAGTAGTATCTGAAGGCAGTGGAATGGACTAGGTCATTTTTTAAAATAAAAAACCATCAAGAAATATTTATTGTTGTTTTTGACATGACCAGCATGGTGGTAAACTGTCTAGAAAATACAGAAGAGGAGAGCATGGGCTACTTGTTCTTAAAGTCTTGACACTATAGCTGGGGCAACAAAGCTTTATGTTCCTAAAAGAACTTAAATAACCTTCCAATGCAATGTGTGTATATAATTAAATACAGGATTTTGTGGACAGAGCTAGAAATGCTAGGAGATCAGTGAGGACTGGAGTAGAAAAGCAGATCGAATAAATCAAAAAGTGTTGACTGAGCTTGTATCATGTAGCTTTTCTAATCCTGTGAAAAGGGAACTTAACTTGTCCTGGGGAGAATTCTAAAATGCTCTGTCCCTTCCCTAATAGGAAAGACAAAGCTACAAAGCAGAATATAGTATAACAAGGGCAACAGCAAGGTTAGCCTGTTAGCAGTAATTGCTGTTTTACCTTCTACGACCCCTCCCTCCCCTTACCTCACGTTATACTCCATCCCATAGAGTGGTATGTGAATTACTTGGGGAGAAGCAATAATTTCATTTATTATTTCATTTTTAATTAATGAAACTTAATCAATTAAATCAGTAATTTCATTTACCCACAGTTTTGTTTATTTTAATGATAGCAATGGTTATCTGTGTGTGTACTTTACTGACATTTGACTGACTTAGAATTTTGGACCATGATCAGATGAAACTAAATTAAGTGAGCTGCTTTCCCACTTTAGTTAATGTGTGTGTGTGTGTGTGTGTGTGTGTGTGTGTGTGTGTGTGTGTTTCATTTCAATCTTTTGCTGAGTTTTCAGTCTGTAGTTTTTAATAATAGATATTGCTCCAAAATTATGTAAAAGTCATATCTCTTAAAGAGAGCATTTCGGTAACGTAGAGATCTTGTAGGGTCTGTTGGCGTGGGGAAGTTAAGCATCTCAAGGATCATTCAAGCCTATGGGGAAACAGAATCAGTTGAACAGAAGTTCAAAAGAAACTGTGGCTGAAAACAAAACAAAACAAAACAAAAACCCAAACTGGTCTTCTTTCTGTTCTTCTGGTTTAAATAAGCCTACACCACACTGTAGATTAAAGAGTAAAATTCTTTCTGGTTTCTGGGTCCTTCTGAAGGTCATTTTCCCCCCATAAAGATTAATTAGGTTACCATTGGTCAGTTCTTGATATATTTTTTTTTTCCTATAGGCAATTCAACTCAGACTCAAAAAAAAAAAAAAGAGTGACTTTTGCAGGTAAAAATAATGTAAATGGGCCAGGCACAAGGAATGCCATAACAGGCCTAGAGACTAAACAGAGCAGTGAGCTGAGTAAATCCCAGTAAATAGTCTGATTTGACTTCCAAATTGAGTATGTGAAGGGGAGTGAAGTAATAAGGACTTTATGTTTTATTGGTTAGGCAATAGGAGCCACTGAGTGTTTTTGAGTAGAGGAATTTTGTGTTCAGGTGCCTGATCCAGGTTGCGGTGTTAAGGATAGACTAAAAGAATTGAGACTGGAAGTTTTTTAAATGGTTCATATGACTGTGATTTGGGCTTGAACTAGAGTATTTCCAATGGAAGTGGAAAGAAGATCAATTCAAGAGATATTGTAGCAGTGGAATTAGAAAGGTTTGGTATTTGGTTGGATGTATTGGATGAAAAAGGAACTGCCAAACAGCATGCTGAGGTGATGAGTGTAGGTGATTAGTAGGATGGTGGTTCTATCAACACAAAAAGAAAATATAGGGAAAGGGCAATGTTTGGGGTACAAGATAAAGAATTCCTTTTTAGGTATATTGAGTGCTGGCAGAAAAACAAAATGGACATACTTAATAAAGCAGTTGAAAATATGGTTAAACATTAGGAATGCAGCTAATAATTAGGAGGTAATCTGCATAGAAGTGATAAATAAAGGCACAAAATTGCTATTACCAAGGAAGATGTGATAGAAGAGTAAAGCTGTAAGAAACATCTCTGTGTGTGTGTGTGTGTGTGTGTGTGTGTGTGAGTGAATGAATGAGAGTAGAGACTGTTAGTAGAGATTGAGAAGAAATGGTTTAAGACAAAAGGAGAACTAGGACACATTGGTGTCATGTAGATGAAAGGGGGAAGAAGCAGCAAAGAAGAGATGATCAATAGTGTCATCTTGTGGAGAGGGTAAAGGTGAATAAGAACTTTTTTTAAGCCTTTGGACTAGGTGGTTTGGACATTACTAGTGATATTTGAAAGAATGGTAGAATACTAGAGATGGGAGCCTGGTTACAATGGATTGAGGAGTAAATGGTGTGTTGATGTAAATTACTCTAGTTCTAGAAAAAGAGCAGTTTTACTCCTACAGCTACTAGAGGATTTTCTTTAGCTTTAATCTTTATTTATTTATTTATTTTTGCGTTTTAGGCAATTTTGGTTAAGTGACTTGCCCAGGGTCACACAGCTAGTAAGCATCAAGTGTTCGGTTTGAGGTCACATTTGAACTCAGGTCCTCCTGACTTAGGGCCCGTGCTCTATCCACTGCGCCACCTAGCTGGCCCTAGCTTTATTTTTTTAATCTTGAAGCTACTTCTCCATCTCTTATAAAACATCCCTACCAATGTCTTAGGGATTCCTCTTTCTTCTTCTCCTTCTCTTCTTCCTCCTCTTTCTCCTCCTCCTTATTCTCTTTTCTTCCTCTTCCTCCTGTAAAGGAGAACCACATGTGGAATGTGACATCTCTGGTGTGGACAGTGACATTTTCTTGTTTTTCTTGTTCACATGTGTATTTTCCCATTCAGGTAATGTATACATATCAGATCTACTCTGGCTAATGTAGAGATTTGCTAAAATTTGGAATGGAGCTGCAACACACACAGATACACAAACCTAATGTTAGTTTTCTTTGATTTTTTATTTATGTTGCAACTTAATACTATTACCACCTGCTTATAATGTCAGTGCTTGTTTATTTGCTGCTGTGCTGTCACAAACAGAAGTCCGCTGGCCAAAGCACGAGAGGCAGATGAGCCACCTGTGCACCTCAGTCACCTTGTTTTTGGACAAATGGACCTTTGTGGTAAAGAACATTGGAAAGAAAACAACGGCGTAAAGCCCACATAAGGGACCTCAGGGGAGGAGAATATGTTTGAAGCTCTACCTAAGAAAACAGTAGCTCCATTTGGCAATGAACAGATGTTGTTGGCAATGAGAAAACCTTTGGCCAGCCACAGCTGAGGAGCTACTGCAAGAAGGCATCTGTGGTGGAAAGTATACTGAGTCATCTCAGCTTTGCTACTTAACTATCTATGGAATTTGGGGCAAGGGACTTTAAACTCTCTCTCCCTCAGTTTTCTGATTTGTAAAATGAGAGGGCGTTGCTCTTTCTTGAGTTGCTTCTGATTCTGCACTCTATGAAAGCATGAATTTCAGCTGTTCCCTATTGGGTAACTAGTTCACTGTCCAGGGTTTCAAGAACAGAGCAGAGCCTAAGGAGGGAGTGGCAGTATTGACTTTCATCGGATTTACTGAGGCAGTTGAGTCTGTCAGTGAAATGGGATCAGTTCAGTCGGCTGTCATTCTAAGATATTCTTGTCACCTTGTCAATAGCTTTAAGTTGCCTATCCTCCCTCAGATGTGCTTCCTGCTAGGACATCAAATAAAAAGATGGTCTAGGTAGCAGGCGGAGTTAGCACTTGGAACAACTACCTAAGAATCAGTTTACAGACTTCAAAGCCCTACCAATTTAATTCTGATGGTGTGTAGTAATGTACAAAGGATAATATTGCTTTTGAAGGTAATTTAGATTTCTCTCTTTAAGAATGATTTTATTTATGAGGAGATGGGTATGAACAGAGGTGGGATAAGAAAGGCGGGTGATATGCCAACTGACTTGTTTCCTTAGTTATGGGGATAGAGTTTAATTCAGTATAGTACAGTAGCAGTAATTGGAAGGATATTTCATTTATAGAGCACCTGTCAACCTGAAGTGCTTTCAGATTTTACAAATCCTGGGGTTGCTTTCCCTGGCTCTGCAATGAAGCCATTTGCAAGAGGGAGCACAACAAAATGGCAATAAGGCAAAAGAATGTAAGGGCTGTTGTGGTAGAGAATCTTAGGAAAGTTGACCCTTGCATTGCGTGATGGATGTGTTCCCAAAGAGTTAGAGGGTTTCACGATGCTTACAGATCAAATTTCATTTTAAATGCTTTTAGAGAGCTTGTTGTTCAGAGGAACTGTGCAGGGAATTCTTCTGCAAAGTGAATCTGCCTTTTGTAATTTGGATAAGTCTCCCAATGCAGCCTTTCCTAAAATGTTAGCTACGGTATGTTTTGGTACATTTAAAATATACTGAGAGTACCTATAAAGTCTAGTTTGGGAGTAGAAGGGTGTAGTTTGTAAGTGTGGGATACTCTCCAAGGAAAAGAGAATTAGGGAAACTTTGGAACAAAATGAAAGAAAATTTTTGATTTCCACACTGAAAAGTTGTTATACTATAGGGACTGTACTAGTTACTTAGATCATTTCATATTTAATATTTTAGAGGGAAAATATTGCTAACATTGGAACTTTTTCTTAACTGTTTTATTTGTTTTGTGCAAATTACCAGAGTTTCACAGAACATAGTAGAATGAAATCTCCTTGTGGGCAGAAACTGGGGCTAAATAACCTGTCTCAAAGCCAGGAAGACCTAGATTCAATCCCACCTCTGACACATACTTACTCATTTGACCCTGGATGATTTGCTTAACTTGTTGGTGCTATATGCTCAGGGGTCCTTGACAAGTTTTGTGTCATAGGCCCTTTTGACCATCTAGCGAAGCCTATGGACCCTTTCTCAAAATAATGTTTTAAATTAATACAATAAAGCATATAGGATTATAAAGGAAACCCAGCATGTTGAAATAAAGTTATCAAAATATTTTTATAAATAAGTTCGTGGACCCTAGGTTAAGAACCCTTTGTTCTAGTGTAGAAGGTGGTGACTGGCCTTTGGTAAAAAGAACTCATTACATCAATGAAATCACAGGTCTAATACCTAATTCCTTATGCTAAAAGGGTCTTAATAAATGATTGTTTAAAACAAAATGAAACAAAACATAGCTTAGGAGCAGTGCCCTTTTGTTGTCTATGCCATACTTCCCCCACCTCCCATGATATGATTTTCCTAAAGTCAGGCATAGATAGTCTGTCTTTAAGAGGAGAGGGAGACCAAATACATTAACTTCTGTAGGGTTTTAAGAAAAGAGAATATAATTATTTGATGGATGCTTGGGCAGAGGATAGCATCCGTTCACTTGTGAGGATGGCTATAGTATCTTTTAGACATAGACCTGGAGTGGGATCCTATGATTATGGACTTGGGATGCAGAAAAGATGCTGACAGTACAGATAGGAGGTTCTACTTCCCTTTTGCAGAACTGCTCCAGAGTTAATTTATCAGGTAAAACATTTCCTTTACCTGGTGAGCTTCAGTGGTGAGCTTTGATTAATCTGTGAGGCCCTTGGAAGGATTCTGGTATAGTCTAAATATGGTATCCAGCTTATTTACCACTGAACTGTCAGTGTCATTCCAATATATATATCTTCTTTATATGTGTTTATTTCTTTCTCTTACTGTAAGCCATGGCAAATTCTTAGCTTGCTCACTTAGGATGCTATGATCTCCAAGTGCAAAAGGCAGGAAAGACTGCTGGTATTCAGTCACACTTTTCTGAGAAGCTGTCAGGAAGCTCATTTTATTAAGATCCCACGACTTCTTTTATGTACCTTTGGGAGAATCATAGCTCCTTTTCCTATATTTTTAACCTCCAAAATACTAGCAGCAGTGGGAACAAACTTATTTATGAGAAAGAAAAGATGTCAGTGTTAATCTAGTTAGCAAAAGTATCAGTTATAAAAATGATCATTTAAGAATAATCTAACTATAAAACTCCTCTGAGCTGTACCTGGGGTAAGGTTGTATGACTTGAGTTCTGCCCAGACTATTGCAATTTAGAGGGAGGCGATTACTTCCCCAACTATGACTGTATGTTGCTAAATTCTTAAGCTCCATAAACCTATTTTGCTGGAATATTTACTCAGATTTAGGTAGCACTTTACATAGAATGATCCACAGGAGCTCTGTTATCACTGACTCTGGATTCAGAAGACCTGGGTGGCAAGTTCACTTCTGATGGTTACCGTCTCTGTGACCTTGAAAAAAGTCACTTAAACTTCCCTAGACCTTGGTTTCTTCATATTTATAATGGAGGCATTAGACTAGATTGCTTCTGAGGTCCCTTCCAGCTCTAGATATAAAATCCTATGGTCTTGGATAGAAACCAAAAGTATTTTATACCTATTTTATAGAAGAGGTAATCAAGACTCAAAGATAGATATGTATATATATATATATATATATATATATATATATATATATATATATATGTGTGTGACTTAATAATAACAATAATAGCATTTACATAATGCCTGCTATGTGCCAGGCCCTATTCTAACTGCTTTGCAAATATCGTGATTTCATTTGACTCTCACAACAACCCTGGAAAGGTAGGTACTGTTATTATCTGCATTTTCAGTTGAGGAAACTGAGGCCGACAGACCTTAAGTGCCTTGCCCTGGGTCACATGACTAGGAAGTGCCTGAGGATAGATTTGAACTTATCCGTGATAAGTAGCTAGTAATTGTCAGAGGTGAGATCCAAATCCATGCCACCTGAGGATGGGTCTAGGGCTCTTCCCATTCTACCAAGCTGCCCATGGGGGATGGAGGAGAGAGTTCAATTGGTCATCTCCTGAGGAAATAGCAGATCATTCCTGAGGAACTGGTCTGGCTAAGTCAGATTCACTTGAACATCACTCAGGTTTTGGTGGCAAGAATTCATTTTCTTTCCCTCCCCTTCAGTCATTACTTTTAGAAATCCACTAGGAATTGAGGTAGATCTTGAATGTCTCTGACTTTATTTTCAGGGACTCCACATGTTAGTTCTTTGAAAGGGTGGGTGTGAGACAGAATTGACACTGATCTTTAAGTAGACTAAGTCTGTCCTAACCTGCATGTGGAGTAAACCAGCTCCTCCCCACATTCCTGACATTTAGTGGGACCGACCACAACGTGTCTGGTCCAAGTTGCTTTTATTTCAGAAAGTACTTTTCCACACGGATTCCTACTGATAAGAGTCTAATGTAAGCATTGGTTTTCCTGCTTCGGAAGTGTAAGAGGTCCTAGAGCAACAAGTAAGAGGAGCCAATAGACTGGACAAAAACTAAGAATGATGTCATCTGCTGAGGTCTTTTCCCTGAAACAGATCCTCACTGTGACATTTTCTCAGGCTTTGTTGGCACTTTGGTACCGTATGCTGAAGTTCCATTCTAGTGCTTTTAGTGGTGATGGGCTAGGAAAGGAGAAACTTGGAGCCCTTTGTCATGTTGGTAGAAAGATAATTATATTCACTCCAGAGTCACTGACTCACAGAGTATCAGAACTAGAAGAAGCCTTAGACACCATCTTGTCCAGCCCCTTCATTTTATAGATGAGGCCCAGAGAGGTCAAGTTACTGACTTGTTCAAGGTCAAGTAGCTCAGCAGTCTTCCCTTGATCTCTTTTGCTCAGGACAGGTTGGGTTCGGCCATTTTTTTCTCTCCTCACTTTAATTGACAGCGCATTTTAGGAACTTTGAGTGTTCATTTTAAGATGTATAAGACATAAGGTATTAGAACCTGCTCAGTGATTGGACCAGTGATAGTTGCATTTATTTAAGAATTAGAAGATAATAAGAGACAGTCTCTAACCTAGCACAGTAGTTCTCAACTTTTTCATGCACATGGCACGGTATTATTTTTTGCCTTTAGGAATCTTAGTATACCACAGGAGACTGGAGACACTTGAAAATGTGATTTTTAGTTCCATTTGGTTGGGTCACACCTGGCAGAAACCAGGATGTTACATAGAATTCCTTGAGAACAGTCTGCCTAGGATAATTTGTGTGGTACATATTATGAATGCTATAGAAATTCAGAAAAGGTCACTGTGTGTTTGAGTAGTCAGGCAAGGTTTCAAGAAGTGGGTAGGGCTTAAGCTGGGTCTCAAGGCATGGGTGGGAATTAAATAGAGAGATGGGGTTGGGGAGAAGGTATTCTGGGTAGGTGGTGGTGAGTGGTATATGGGAACAGTGGGCAAGAGATTATAGCAGGCCCTAACAATCAGGCCTTCAGTTAACCACTAGTTATTCTGATAATTTGTAAATTCCTAGGCCAGAGCTGTGCCACCCTAATCAATTCGAACTGCATGAGCATCGAATATGAACTTTGGCTCATAGGTTGCTTCAGAGTGAATTCCAGACATATACTTTGGGTGACCTTTTCCCTGATTAGCAGTGTATGGTGCCAGGGTTAAACAGTCCAGCATGGGGACTTGCTTGCAAGAAGTGAGGCTTACCAGTACAGATAAGTTTTCTGAGCCTATGCCTCTCTTTTTTCTACTGTCACAAAAATAAAAAAAAAAAATTAAAGTTAAAAAACAAAACAAAAAACTCTGCTCCTTAGATACTATTCCTTGAGGGGGTTTTACTCCCCAAATGAAAAGTCTGGTCATTACTATAATGATCCCCAAGGCAAGAAGTATTAAGAATTTCCCCAAACTACCATCTTTCCCAGGATTTGCCACATTTCTCACATTAAGGGAATCCTGTAAAGCTGAGCATGTTTATTCACTTCAGATAACCGGACCTGGTTAGTCCTGGACATAGGGCTAAGGTAGAGGGGAAAAAATCCAAAATATTCCAATGGGGTAGGAGAAAGACAAATAATCTTATTCACCAGAAGTCCAGAATTTCTGAATTAGGCAGATTAGGAGCTAGAATGATAATCATGATGATGATAATAATAACTCACATATATGTATTGCTTTCAGGGTTACAAAGTACCTTCTTCACAACAGCCCTGAACAAAAGGGAGAGCAAGCATTATAATTCTTATCCTGTAGATAAGAAACTGTAATAACATAGAGATGAAGCCCAAGGTGATCCAGTTAGCTAATAGCAATGAAATATTTTTGCTCAAGGGAAAGAAAATCAGGAAAATTCTTGTGATGCTCAGTTATAGGATCAAGTTTCTAGGGAAGAAGTTCATCGCCTCTTCCCACTTGGAGAAGTGTAGGTTTCCTCACAGGTTAATGAAGAAAAATCCCCAAATACAATGAAGGACCCTCTCCTCCCACTGCCATTAACAGCCCAGGGGTTCTTTGGTTTGCCTTGAAACCTGGTTTTGCCATTAATTGAGCAAATCATTTCATTCTCTGCACCTCAGTTTCCTCATCTGTAAAATGTACTTGTCTGCAAGGTCCCTTCTGAAAACTCATTAGAGCATAAAAGCATGCTTTAGCTTGTGATAAAGTAAACTTAGTTGGGGAAGAGGCAGGAGGGGTAAGGGGTGTGTGGGTGTGTGTGTGTGTGTGTGGGTGTGGGTGTGTGTGTGTGTGTGTGTGTGTATGTGTGTGTGTGACAGAAACCAAGAGGGGAGAGAGAGAGAGAGAGAGAGAGAGAGAGAGAGAGAGAGAGAGAGAGAGAGAGAGAGAGAGAGAGAGAGATTGAGACCCAGGGGGAAAAGCATTAACAATGTTTGGGCATAGATCTATGCATTTGCTATAAGCTTTTATAAAGTTGCTTCAAAGTTATTCCTCCTGCTGGGAAGAACAGCAGGATCTAGAGGCTGGGGTTAAAAGTGTCTGTTCTCTGGATTAGAAATGGAATCAGGGCTGTAACTGAGATGCCCCATGGGTAGCTCCCTCCCCCACTGCACTGCTTTTCATAGGGCTTCTTTCTACCATCAGGGTCAATATAGGTAGAGCTGCTTAGGTACACAGGGCCTATTGTCAGTGCATACTGGGACATATAGTTTTCCCTGTGGTCCTCTGTGACTTCTAATAGTTTAATCCCATTCTATTTTATCTCTTCTTTCCCTTCTCAAGTTGATGGTATCAGTATATTCTCATTGTCTTCTGTCTAAGCTCCCCTGGATCAATCTATGTCTATTTCCCCTCCCTTCACACACATGTACACCATGCTTTCACACAACACATGTATTCTTTTTGATGTTTCTTGGTGTTAGCAGAGTGATAGTCCTCCCACCGTCTTTTCTTTCCAAATGGTGTTGAGAGCACCACCTTACTGCCACACACAGTGCTCCTCCTGACTTTGAAGAGGAATTTCTCCCCTTAGGCTTGAGCTTCCAGTTCCAGCCTAACGTTCTGGGGTAAAACACACACACACACACACACACACACACACACACACACACACAACACAAACCAATAACAACAAACGGTTATCCTAGTAAGTCACAGCAGCCAAGAGTTACTCATAGCGTTGGACTGCCTAATATACCGAGTAATTACTTAGAAAAGAGCTTCAGGGGGTACTGAGAACTTTCCAAGAATGTGTGGTTGTGTTTCAGTAGCCTTTGCTTACCTGGGGGTGACCAGGTAAAGTTGTTCCTTTATTATTTTTTTGCTCTTCCATTCTTTCCCTAGGCCACCAGGTCCTCTGTTGTTCGGGATTTTAGCACTGTTTGGTCTTTTATGTGATTTGGGGGGGGAGGGGCAGAGGAGGCTCATGGATGTAAGCCGGCTGACAGAAAGAAAATAAAGCCAGGGATTAAGTAATGACAGAAATACAACTCCTAGGCAGCGTGGTCATGGCGACGGTGGTGCTGCCCACCGCGCCTGCAGGAATGGCCGGCAGGTCCTGGGTCCGGCCTCTGGCGTTGTCGCCGCTGCTGCTGGTAACGCTGCTCTTCTCTGCCGCGTGAGTGGCTGCGGAGCAGCAAGTGCCGCTGGTGCTCTGGTCGAGCTCTGGTTATTTGTGGGCTCCTCCCCTTGAAATTACCCACGAAGGTCACATCACTACGTATATCCAGCTTTCCTCCTACCTGGACCATGCCCTGGAGAAGGGTCCCGGAAATGTGCAGCTGTTCCTGCAGGAAAAACTAAGCATCGAGGATTTCACTGCACATGGTGGTGTGTTTGGTGACAAGAAAAACAGTGCTTTCTCTAACCTGGAGAGTGCTCTGGAATTGGCTCCCTTTTCCTTGATCCTGCCTTCAGTGGACTGGTATGCGGTCAGCACTTTGACTTCCTACCTGAAGGAGAAGTTGGGAGCTGGTCCCCTCCATGTAGACCAAGCCACTCTGAGGGAGCTGAATCTCAGTGACACCCTCCCTTCTCTGATCCTCCTGAGACTGCCATATACCACAGGTTCTGGCCTGATGGCACCCCAAAGAAGTACTCACAGGCAACGATGAGATGATTGGACAGGTGATGAGCGTGTTCTGGTCAGAAGATGTACCCTATACAGCCATACTGACTGCCCTTGGGCCTTCCTGGGTGGTTCGAGACTTGTTGCTGATGTCTGGGAGTCTGGGGCGGCACCCCCTTCAGAAGGATGAGGATTTTAAGACTCTACCGCTCTCACCACCTGTCCTGTCACCAGTGAGCTACAGTGATACAGAGCCTCGCATCCTCTTCTGGGCCCAGCGCTTCACAGTGGTCTATGGGAAACAGGCAAGTGACCTGACTGCACTCACCTTTGGAACCCCAATGCTCAACCTAACTGGCTCTAGCTGGAACACCTCCTTTGCCCAGCTTGTGCTGACATACAGCAACCTCTTTGGCCCGCTCTTGACCATCAGATTTATCCTGAGTAGTCATTTCTACCCTGTTTCAGTCCGAAGCTGGTTTACCATGGGTCTCCTAGAGATCCACACCAACGAATCATCGGTTGTCTTCTATTTCTCACATGCCACAGCACCTAGCATTTATTCCTTCCACTGCCAGTATGTTAGCACCCACCGTTCAAAGCAAGAAATCCTAATGTCTTCGCCTGATCCCTCTCCTTGGCATATGACTTTCCAGAATTTCCAGATTCAGGCCTTCAACTACTCTGGTGGAAACTTCTCCTATGCAAGTGACTGCGCTGGCTTCTTCTCCCCTGCCATCTGGATGGGGCTGGTTTCCATTCTGCTCGTGCTTTTCATCTTCATCTTTGGCCTGCACATGATCCTCAACCTCAAAATCATGAATCGCTTTGATGACCCAAAGGGGAGGACTATCTCTGTGTCCCTGACTCCCTCATTCACATGAGGAAGGAGGAGGAGGCAGAAGGGTTGGAGGTGGAGTCATGTGTTGATTTTGCCTCCTGCCCTTGTAAGGGCTGCTAGGTTTCTCTATGCCTATTTCATTTTGCTTCCATCCCCAGTTATCCCGGAACCTGTTTTTTCCCTTCCCTATGCTGTCCATGGTAACAAAAAGCAGTGTCTATCTCTGACAAATACCCTCAGTGAAAACCAGGAGGCTAGACTTTGGTTTTGTCTCTGAGATACCTTGAGGCAGCTAATTTCCGTTGGGAGGCTCCTCTCTGGTGCAGGAGGGGAAGGCAGCAGCCACCCGTTGTCCCCCTGGTCCAACAAGGTGTATACCTTCACTCCATAGATAGATAGGTAGATAGATAGATAGATAGATAGATAGATAGATGGAGATATGTAGATATTAACTACATATTTCCAAGGGGGAAGAAGTATCTGTGGCCATATTCTTTACTTCCCACTGGCTGCCTACTCTTATTTATTCTCCCTAAATCCCTTCCCTCAGGAAGGGATTTAGCTTCCTTGTTCTAGATGTATCCTTGGGATTAGTCAAAGTCCTGAAGTTGGAAGAGAACTCAAGGTGGGGAGGAGGTGTGGACTTGAAACTTGGTTATTTGTCTCATTTGCTTATTGTTTTTGTTTTAGATTTTTAGTGATGCTAAAGTTGGGTATGATAAGAAATTGAAATAAAATTTTAACTAAGCCTCCCAAAAAAAAAGAAATATAAATCATAGAACATTTGATCTGGACCTTACGAATGACTTATTTGTCATTTCCTCGCTTTTTAGAGGCTAAACTGAAGCCCAATGACCGCAAATGATTCTGCAAAGGTGACACATCTAGGTGGTGGGAGACATAGCTCTAGAATCTCAGTCTTCTGAGTCTCTATCCAGTATGTCATCTCCTTCACCACTAGAAAAATGTTTTAGAACCTAGAGAGCAAGTCATTTTCCTCCCCCTCCCCTTTCCTGAATGAATTTAAGCCTTCTCTACCCTAGAATTGTGGAGAAAGTGCTATATTTAGCCAGTGGTGTACCTGCGGTGCAAGGAATTTAATTGGCAAAGAGAAATTATTATTCAATTCCTAGGCATGTCAGAAGGGGTGAGTCAAAGGCACTTTATAGCTTGTTAGCCATTTCCTGGGCTCCTGTTGCTGCTGTTGCTAAGAAGAGCCTTTGCTAGGGCTGTTAGTCTGATGAGTTTATTGGCTAATGACCCAGTACAGCTAAATGTGGAGAGGTGATTGGCAACCAAGATAGAGCGGGGAATTGAATGGCACTCATCTCCTTGGAATACCCCAGAAGTTCTTTAGGCTATACTTCAAACACTTAAAGGAATGCAATGATTACCTCATGTTTAGTAGTGATGCCTACTTGGCTTGTAATTTTTAAACATACCTTGCTTTTAGTCATTCCAAAAATGAAAAAAAAGAAGTGCTCTTATGGAGAGGTTGGGATGCAGGAGGAAAAAACAAAGAACCAGAATAATCCTTTATTTCTCTCCTTCCCTGATAAATTTGTTCATGTCCTTCCACATCCATCAAGCCAATGCTTTGGGATTTTCAAAGAGGAAAAGTATGATCATAGAATCATATTGAGTATTGGAGCCAGAAGGTACCTAGATTATTCATTCATTCAGTAAATATTTATTAAGTGCCTACTATGTTCAAGGTACTGTAAATACCAAGGTCAAGAGAAGTCTGAGTGTAGTTCATTCATTCATTCATTCATTCAAGCATTTATTAATCTCTTACTCTGTTCTAGGTATTGTGCTAAATATCAAAGCAAAACAGCTGCCTTTAGGAAGCTTTTATTCTCTCACGGATGGGAAGGGGATAAAATGTACAGATATAAGTAAATACAGAATATATACATAGTAATTTGAAGGAACTGAATCGATCAGGATAGGCCTCCTTCCTGTAGGAGGTAGGATCATCAATTCCCTTAATTGATAAAGGGTGAAAGTAAGAAAGGCCCAGAGAACTTGAGCTGCCCAAAATATGAGTTAGCAGTAGGGTCAAGGCTAGAGAAGCCTGGGGGAGGTGACACAGTGGATAGATCACCGGAACTGGAGTCAGGAAGACCTGAGTTCAAATCCCACCTAAATAGACATGTGACCTTGTACAAGTTGATTAACTGCTCTCTGCCTCAGTTTCCTCATCTGTAAATGGGGATAATAATAGAATCCACCTCCTAGGGACCTTGTGAGGATAAAATGAGATAATATCTGTAGAGTGTTTTGCAAAACAAAGTGCTATCTAAATACTAATTGTTGTTAATAATAATTATTATTATTCATCTTCTGAGACTCAGTCAAAGCTTTTTCCAGTGCACAGGAGGAGAAGAGAGAAAAAGTGAAAAGTAAGGGAACCACTATGGAATGGTTTATACCTACTTAGAATTAGGGTTGTGGTGGGTAGAATTTCAAACCACAAAATTAATAACGAAACACCTTCTTTTTTCCAGCCCACCTCAAACAGTTGCTCTTAGGCAAGCAGAAACATGAGACTTCTTGACAGGACTGGGTTGAGTAAGAGGAGACTGCAGATCAGTTATTAAAGATTGGAGGTGGGAGTTGTGGGAATGTGGAGATTGTGGAGCATAGGGGCAGCTAGAGGAAGTATATTTAAGTCTACTTTTTGGAATATTAAGGAGTTGAGGAAAAGATTGCTTAGGACATGTTTACACCTAGTCTTCTTGCCTCATTTCTTCCCTCTCTGCTCTGCCCCCCAGGGGACAAAGGAGACCCTTCCTTCCCCTCTCTTGTCTGCTCCTTTATATCCGCCTCACTAAACATAGGGTTACAGTGTTTTTGGATTTTGAAGTGGACCTCCACTATCAAGCTAAGTCTGACCCCTCTTGTAACAGAAAGGCAAGCTGGTAAGTAGCGAATTAAATACAATAGCCTTGGTATATAAATAGATGTCCTGTCTTATCAGGAGGCATTACTGCTAATAACTTGGCACTGCTGTGCATGGCATCTAATGAATTGTTCTTGGATGGTCTAATGATTTCATAGCTCTTTTCCTATTTGCCATTCTTGGGATACTCCTACTTATTAAAGTGCTGCAAATTATGGAGAATGTGACTAGGATATCAGATATGTCTCTTTAGCTGTTCAGTGCCATCAGTACCCACCCTTATCTTTTTTTCCCTTCACTCTCTTCTCTTCTCCTTATGAAATCACGGACTCTCAATGCTCCACTCTGCATGTACTGCCCACCTAGTATATATATTTGCACACCAGAGACAGCAGTGAGCCTCCCCTGTGGACCCAGCATATTCAGTTTAGTACAAAGATTTCTTCCTCACAGCTTGATTTCCTTTGACTGGCTGTGAAGTTCAGTGGAAGTGAAGTGGGAAGTAGCTTAGCTCCCTCCACTGAAGACTTCCTTTTATTAAGATCCCAACATAACGACTGTACCATGGGCAGCAAGGGAACTAGTTTTGCCTCTCTAGTTCTTAGCCCGCTATAAATTCTGAGGCATCTGATGCTGATTATTGGGCATCTTCACTATCTTCATCTCTTGGTAAAAGCTGGCTTGTAAAAGCCTGGGGAGTAATTTTCTGGTGGGAAATGATGACTGGTTTATCCCCCAACTATAAATATAGCAGTGTGCCATTTATTTGGCAAAACTATTGAATGGAGTGTGTGACTTAAGTGAATTTCACAAGAAATTGAAGCTTATCCCTTTAAATGACAAATAAAAAAGATTTTTACTCCCTAGAAAATCTTTCTGAAATAAGATACGCTCATCTTTTTTTAAATAGAACCCGTAAGAGTCTCATAACAATTTCAGTGGTGAAAGAGATCATAGAGATAATCAAGGTCAATCTCTGCCAATTCATTAACATTGATTAAGTGCCTACTGTATACAGAATACTGCTGGATGCAAAGGGCTTTCACAGTTTGATTCCTTTCATCTTCAAGCTTATAAATGAGGATACCATTTATAAAATGTCTTATGAAATAAGTAGTACAGGTATTACTAGTCTCATTACATAGCTGAGGAAACTGACTCCCAGAGAGATAAGTCCTTTCCAAGATCACACAGCTAGTCGTTGTCAGAGGCTGGGCACCAAATGCAGGTCTCTAAACCTGCCCTGAGTAGCATTCAAGGTTTTGCTTTAACACCTTTTCTGGGTGATTCATAGGTATCTTGATCAATTCCATTTATTTTGTTGTCCAAGGATACTACAGAAGCAGTGTGGCAGAATTGATAGTGTTTGGCTTGGATTCACAGATACTTGGGTTCAAAGCATTCCTCTATGCCTTCTAGTTGTGTAAGTCTGGGCAATCTCATGTAACTCCTCTGTGTCTAGGGGTCAGTGCCTTCTCTACGACTTTTGTATCCAGGCTGAGAAAATCACAAATTCATTCTTCTTTGTAGCATTATTTATCTACCTTACTACATATAAGGGATAGTGAAGTAGGTTGGGTACTTTATGTTACCATACTAAATAGTTCCCAGGTACTTAATTAACTTTTTATTGTCTTTTATTCGTTCCCCTTTTCTCCATTTATTTCATCTGTTATTTTATCTACTTCTTTTTTCAAGTTAGAGTCTCTCATCTTTTTTTTCAAAAAACTAGATTACCAGTTTTTGCCGTGTGTGTGTGTGTGTGTGTGTGTGTGTGTGTGTGTTAAGAGTAAATAAGTTCTAAATGAGGACCCATGCAGATTGCCAAAGAGTACAATACATGAGCTTTATTTGCCTGTATGAATTGTCATTACTTCTCTCTTATTTCTCAACTCCTGGTAATCTGCCAGTCAGCACCTCACCCTCATCATTTAAAACAATTTTTTCCAAGGTTACCGAAGATCTCTTGATTACTAAATTCAATGACTATTTTTTTAGTTCTTATCCTTCTTGATTTCTCTGTAACATTTAACAATATTTACTATCCCCTCCCCCAAATGCTTCCTTAATACTCTTTCTCCTTTGGTTTTCATGAAACTTAATTCTCTTGCTTATCTTTTTATCTGTCTGACTATCCCTTCCATGTCTCCTTTGTTTCTAATCATTCTTGTTCTGACCTGTAACCTTGGGTGTCTTATAAGACAGTGCCCTGTGGTTCTCTGTCTGTCTGTCTCTTTCTCTTTCTCTCTGTCTCTGTCTCTCTGTCTCTCTCCTTTCTGACCTCTACCTCTAGTACCTAGTGTCATAAGGTCCCAAGTGCCTTTAAGCCCCAGTTTCATTAAGCATCATTTGTTGGTGCTTTCTTGCCTGTTGGAATGTCTTTGGACTTCACTTTCTGTGTATTTTTTCTTTACTTGTCAGTGTATGTATTGTTTTCCTCCAGTAAGTAGGCTGCTTGAGGTTTTATTGTCTTTTTTAAAATTTCTGTTGACTAGAACTGTTCTTGTCATATGGTAGGTGCTTGTGGAATTGAATTAAATTTAATTTTGTGATATTTAGTCTTAATGCTTGGGCATGTTCAAGATCTTTTAAGATTCCTAATAAGTAACCTATGGACACATGAGATTAGAAATGAACCAATTCAATTTCTCAGAAATTTCTTAAGAAGATATTATGTGCAGTGCTTTGGTCTAAGTGTTGGGGATACACAGATGAACACAGCTCCTGCCTTCAGTGAGGTTAACCTTTTGGTAATCTAGTTAAGAATCTACACAACCATTATGAAAATATGAATTGTAAGAGAGTTTTTTTTTTCCTATTGTCATCTAGGAAAACCAGAGGCCTGGCTTGGAAGAAACTGCCTAAGCCTTTTAAAGCCTGATGTAGCTAACTTAGTCTTGCATATTAATTATTAATTTCTTTCCCCTTTGACTTCTCCTAGGGCTTCTTTTTGATGCCTCAAGTTATTCTCCTCCAAGAATTTCAGCTTTTGAACTGATTAATGTGAGTTCACATTTGTTAACAGAATACCCACATTTTATTTATTGAATTGCATCCTACATGGTGGGAGATTCTGCCCAGGAATGAAGAAGATAGAGTGAAATGGAACTGTAGAATGCTAGTACTGGAATGGTCATTTAGTTCCCCACCCTTATTTTATCCTCAGGGAAACTGAGGCCCAGAGCAGTTAAGTGATTTGACCACACAGGTCTTTAGTATCCAAGCTAGGAGAAAAACTCAGGTACTTTAATGCCTTCTACAAACATAAGAGTGTTACATTACATAATTACAAGTGTTTTGACACTTTAAGGCATGGAGACAAATAAGGGGTGACAGATGAAGGGCGTTAGGTAAAGATAGAATATGAAGGAAAATTGTGTTGAAGAAGGAGTTCCATTGGATCTGGAAAATTAATTAATTCTGGGTTTAATACTATGCTGAGGGGATAGAAAGAAAGTAGAGCTGCCATTTCCATAGCCTTGAAGGCTTAGTATCCAAAGAACTTATTAAGCACCTACTGCATGCCAGACACTGTGCTAGGTACTAGGGATGGAAGTACAGAAGTGAAATAGCAGTGGTCCTCAAGAAGCTTAATTTTGAGATGCTTTCTTCATAATAACCCTGTGAAGTAGGTAATACAAATAGTATTCCCATTTTATAGATTAGGAAACTTAAGCACAGAAAGAATCAAACAATTCTTTCAGAGTTACAAAGTTAGTAGGTGGCAGAACAGGAATTAGAATTCAGGTCCCTCAAATTTAGCACCAGTTCTTTTTCCACTCTGTATTCCATATTGTTCATTCTATGTCATTATCACTACTCTCATTTGCCCCTGTGGAATAGAGGACAATTAAGTGTCAAACAGTGTCACATTAAATATAAGTCCAGGAGGAGTTCAGAGCATGGTCACATTACTCCTTCCTGGGTTTAGAACTGAGAGAGACCTCAGGGATCTAGTTCACCATAATTTTAGGGATGAGGAAGCTTTGGTCTGGAGAGGCTGGGTGACTTCCCTAGACATAGAAGTAGTAAGAAGCAGAGCTGGAATTTGAACTATGACATTTATTGTAGATTCTGTGATCATTATATATACACACCACAAGACACAATAGGCTTCTTGGAGGAAGCGAGGCTTGAGATAGCCCTTTAAAGATAGCTAAGTAATATACAGAGGAGGGGAAAAGACATTCCAGATGGAGAGAAAAGTCATAGTGTTAGAAATGAGCATGGTGGTGGCATGAGGGCAAGCAAGGAGGAGCACTTTTTTCATGGTTCTGAAGTTCTAGTATCCCCTTCCACTTGGAAAGTTCATGGAGCAGGGAGCAGACAAGGAGAATTTCTTTCGTTTATTATTTTTTTTTTTTGGAGACTGGTATTGTTTTCATACAGGAACTGGCTTTCCACCTGGCCAGCACACCTGGTTTTAAAGATTTGCTGTTTCAATTACCTGGAGGGATGGTGCCCTTCTAACCCCATAGGGCATGGGGCTTGTGAAAGCAAGTGTGCTTTCTTTAGTTCCTGGGTCAGGAAGGTTTCCACAGAACTCTGCACACTGAGACTTTTTACTGCTGAACCAGCGTGTGTAGCAGGACTTTGGGCTGCTTCTTTGGTGAGTGTTCTTCCCAAATCCTTCCCGCCCTCCCCTTTTGGTAAGTGCTGCCAGCAGATGGCTGGACTGTGACCCCTTCTGATTTTGATGGATAATCATGTGCTCATGTTCTGCTGCTAAGATAATGGAAAAAATCCACCTCAGAGTCAGTATTATTGGAATGTTGCTGTTATTAGTCTATGAAAAATTCATTTTCTCTTCCAACTGTGCATGATATTCTCTCTTCCTATGGACATGCTCATGGTTATGTGTTTCTATATAGAATATATATGGACATATACACACATATGTATGTGTATGTGTGTGTACATGTGTGTATACACATGTACATGGATCTTTCCCTTTCTCTGAACTACTGTTGAGCTTATTGTTTGGACTATATCATTAAATATATATTTTTACTCTTGAATTAGGGCAGCTAAGTGGCACAGTGGATAAATTGCTGGGCCTGGAGTCAGAAAGACCTGAATTCAAATTCAACCTCTGATACGTCCTAGTTGTGTGACCCTGGGCAAGTCACTTAACCCTGTTTGCCTCAGTTTCCTCATCTGTAAAATAAGCTGGAGAAGGAAATGGCAAACCACTCCAATATCTTTGCCAAGAAAACCCCAAAAGGGGTCATGAAGAGTCAGACATGACTGAAAAGACTAAACAAAAACAATAATATTCTCTTGAATTATTTCATGTATGAGCCTGTGTTATCTCTTGTACTGATGATTTATAAGCATCTCAAGGACAAATCTCAAGGGAAATGATAAATTAGTATCCCGATCTCTTTGTAGTTTCTTTGTATTCCGCACAAAAATATGCCCTGCTTCTTCTTGAATAATTTAAATGATGAGGAGATCACTGATTTTCAGAAGATTCTGTTTTATTAGATATCTTAGATGTATCAATAGATCTCTTTTATATTAATCACAAGTCTGCACTTCAGTGTACCAAATGTGTTTCCTCCTTCTGCAGGACAGTGCTTCAACTGTTTGAAGACAGGAATCACTGCCCTGCCCTCACTGCAGATTAGATATTCTCAGTTTCATTCCAGTCCTGACTTTTTCCCTTTTCCCATCTCTTTTTGTATCTTTCTGTACCCCCAGCGTGGTTAAATAAGGCCCCTGGAATTCCCTTGTCCATTTTTTTTCTCTTGACTTGATCTGCCAGTGATATATTAAATAGCCAGGCCACTGCACCTTAACGAGCAGGTTACTGGCAGATCCTGTTGTGGGTTAATGCTTAACCAGAGAAGCTCAGGAGTGGTCCTTTTCCTGGTCTATATGTAAGGAGAGTGACCCAAATCATTCTCTGTAACTTATATTTTAGTGTATCTGTTTAACTGTGTCCATGCTTTTTAGGTGTGCTCCCCCCCCCCCACAAATGCACACATCATGTATGTTATCAACCAATAGGCATTCACTTATACATTTCAGATTTAGATACTTTTTGCCCTATGTGATTTGCTTATATGTTTCAACTTATATGAGTTAATTCATATCCTATGACTTCACATAATCATAAAATGTTATGTCTGTAAGACTCTTTAACAATCTGTATAACTTCCAGCCCCCTCATTTGGTATGAGGACACTGAGGCAAAGTCACATAATTCACACCATAGATTTAGAGTAGGAAAGAACCTTAGAGATCACTTAATCTACGCTCCCCACCCCCATTTTGGGTATATAAGAACATTCAGGCCTAGGTTCAGTAATTTCCCCACGTTCACATAGGTAATTCCAGTCTTCTCTCTCTAAATCCAGTTATTTTTTTTTTCTATATGGCAGAAGATTCAGGACTAAAATCCTGGTCTTCTGATTCCCTCTTATAGTTCTTTCTGCATCACTCTGTCTCCCATTAAGTAGTTTTCACTATCCTCTAAAAAAAAGTGAACATAATGATATCCATTTTACAGTAAATTCAAAGCAAATACTTAGACTCCAGGTGTCTTCCCATGGCTGTCTTACTGAAATTGGTACCTGTTATAACTTGCTCCTTTCCTTTGAAGGAAAAGTTCTATCACACCCCCATGCTTGCTTACCGTTGTTAATAATCTTGAGCCTTCCAGTAAGCTTGAGTAACAACATCTGGACCAGGATTTATTCTGGGGGACTGAGAATGTCACCACAAACCTTTGTCTGATTTGGAGTCCTAATTAAAAAACACAACAAAACAAAATAGAACAACAAACCAGAACAGTTTCCCCCAAAACAAAACAAAACAAAACAAAACAAAACAAAACAAAGTAAGGCTTTGCTTTGCCCTTAGACTGTTGGAAAATGTAGTGGCTGAGTAGGGGATGTGGTCCCCAAGTCTGCAGAATAGTTAGAGAATTAATCCTCAATGAAACCAGGAGATTATTTAATTGAGATGAACCATTTACTTACTCCACATTTTCCCCTTACACCAAACGTTATTGTAAAAATGCCTTTCCCCTGTAATTACCCTGGAATATCCTTGCCCTCCTTCACCTACTCAAATCCTATCCATCTTTCAAGGCTCATTTTCAGCGCACTTCTACTGGCTACTCTATCCTACCAGCATCTCTCCTGGATTCACAGGAAATTTTTGCATTTCATTGCAGCTTTTCTTATGATGTCTCTGGAATAATAAGAATTCACAGTTATATATAGCACTCAAAGCACATTGTTCACAATAACCCTATGAGGTAAGAAGTGCAAGTTTTATTATCCTCATTTTTATCAGATCTGGAAATGGATACCAGAGAGGTTAAATGTCTTGTCATTGAAACATCACTAAAAAATACGAAATTCCTCCTGTAGTTAGTGAAGGTCTCCTGACCCTGAAGTTCAGCACGTTCTCCATGATGCCACACTGCCTTAGGTTTTTTGTTTTTGAACTTGATCTTGGTCAGTCCACTCCAGTGGCTCCCTATTGCCTCCAGAATCAAATGTAAAATCTTCTGTTTGTCATTCAGAGCCCTTCACAATCTAGCCCCTTCTCCTCCCCCTACCTTTCCAGTCTTCATCCACTTCACTCCCATACTATTTGATCCAGTGACCACCAGCTTCCTTGCTGTTCTGCTAACTAGATACTCCATCTTTTGGCTCTGAGTATTTTCTCTGGCTTTTACCTATGCCTGGAATGATTGTACTCCTCATCTCGCGCTTGATTAGGTTCCTGGGCTTTCTTCAAGTCCCAGCTAAATACCCCATTTTCTATAGGAAGCCTTTCTCAACTCCTCTAAATTCTAGTGCCTTCCCTCTTCTAATTAATCGCCACTTTTCTTGTATACGGCCTCTTTGTATATATACGTTTGCTTGTTATCTCCTAGGTTAGATTATGAACGCTTTGAGGGCAGTGACTATCTTTTTCCTCTTTTTGTATTCCCGGTGCTTAGCACCATGTCTGGCAAATAGTAGGCACTTAATAAATGTTTATTGACTGAATGACTGGATCTGTATACTACTACTAATACCTATGGAATGCTTTTCTGGAAAAACCTATAAGAAGGCTTTTAGCGCTTTGAATAGATTCTCTGTGGAGTATCTGAGAGGAAACAAGGACGAGGACTTTTCAGGATGAAGTGAGTGTGTGTTGCCACCTCTGTAGATAGAAGACATGCATATGTTGATAAGATCTTAGATCCAATGAAGGTGAAGAATATTGTTCTCTTAGTTTTTGCTTGCAAAATTCAAGGGTCATTTAATTCAAAGGCTAGCGGTATACATCTTTGAATTGCCATCGTAAGAAACAAGAGCCCTGGGCTCATAGTGTGGCACTGTAGAAGCCTGTGTATGTATTTACACACATATACATATATGTGCTAATTTAGTAAAGTAATGAATGCTGATTAGAATTATGAGGCATTAGAATTGAAAAAGAATCTTGGAGATCCTGTAGTTTAACCCTCTCATTTTACAAATGAGGAAACTGAGGCCTAGAGAGGGCAAGTGACTTACCATAGGTCATACCACTCAAAAGTAGTGGACCCAGCACTAGAATCAGCTCCCTTGACTCCTACTTCTGGTACCTTTCTGCTATGCCTCTCAGTAATATGAAAGTTGCTTTCTCAGGTCTCTTTATTGATTTCCAAAGCATAATATCTTAACCGGAATAGCAACATACTTTTAGAAACATTTGGGGGGGGGGGAAGGAAAAAAACCCTCCCAAATAAAATACCAACTCTTTAAGAAAAAGGAACAAGTCTTTCTATTCATGCAGATGCCTTCAGGTTCTGGAGAGGACACTTTCTAAAGTAGTTCATATTGTTAGGCCCAAGGGGATCTCTTGCAATGAGGCCAAATTTAGCCTTCTACCATGTGAGTTTTAACTGTTGATATCCATGATTATAAAGAGTACCTGCTGTGCTTGGGAAGTCATAGCTGTGGTGCCATTTCCTCTTCTGAGCATTCTAAGCCCTTCTCCTAAGGTTAAAATGAATCCTTATCCGCCATCTCAGAGCTTTAAGATCTTTGGAGACATCTCTTGAAGACAAGTGTCATTTGTCCAGGGGCACACTAAAGTTAGCTAGAAGTTGATTTCCAAGTTGCTTTTGGGTCTAAATCCTATGATATAAACTTTTTTTCACCTTCATTGGGTTTAGCAAAATGTTCTGTACATAGTGGGTGCTCAATAAACGTTTGTTGAATTGAATGGAGTTATTACTTTCCTTTAAGGGGGAATGCTAATCCTAGATGATAGGATTATACATCTAGATGTGAAAGGGACCTAAGGAACCAACTGACTCCTCAGGCTGGACACAGATCCACAGGGGACTAATTGTGTCATTTCTGTTAATCAGTATGTTCCCATTTCAGTCCCTTTCATTTGTGAGACTCCTTGTGCATGGTTCAGCTAAAAATTCATAAATACCTTACTTTCAGCATCCAGTCATTGGATACTGTGTTGGGAATCTTGCAGCTGTTTTAGGGGAATCTCTGTGGCACTGTTTTATGCAATATTTACAGAATTCAGGTCCCAAATTTCATTGAATTATAATTCCCACTGTTGCAGCACAGTAAAGTTATGCTGTGAATATTATTTCCTTTTGATGTTTGACAGAGTTTCATGGGTTGCTGTGCCACTTTCTGGGACACACAGTCCGGGTGGATGGGTTGGGTTTAGAGCTGAACGAGAAGAGGAGAGAGGTCTGGATTGCCTTTGCAAAATGGCAAAGCTCCTTTAATGACCCCAAGCTTCCAGGAAATTCACAGTCCTTTAAAAAAAAAAACTCCAGCTTTTCACTGGTATTACTATATGCCAGTAAAATGTGGTATAATGTAGTAACAGCTGAAAAAAAGTAGAAATGAATATCACCCATAAGAGAGTAGAAAGGCTAATAGTGGGTGTAAGTAGACTTCAACACCAGAGACCATTGAGGAGCCAGGAGGAATAGCAGTAATAGATATCATGAAGGAATGGATAATAGGAAGAGAAGAGTGGCTAACTACATGGCAAGGCCAGGACAGTAAAGGTAGACAAAATGCTTTACTGGTCCCCTTTTTTATGTCAGAAGAAGACAGAAAAGGCCTTAAGCACATTGGATAGACCTACTTGTGGTAAACTGATGGGAGAGCCAGGGCAAGAGACACACAGAGGGGACACCAACTTATGGATTGCATTATTGGAGGTTACTTTTCGGTTAAGGTCACAGATGCATTTGAATATTTGAGTTTGAGCAAGAGTTACTATTGTGGGTTCGTTTGAGTTTTTCTTACGAGTATTTGGAGTCAATGAGAAACAGTATTGAAAGTGAAGGCAGAAGAGATATTATTATCTTCATCTGGCAGATGAGGAAGCCTGGGGCCCAGAGAGATTAAAGTACTTGCCCAGGGTCACACAGCAAGTTAATGTAGAAATAGAATGACTAGAACCATTAGAGTATCTGAAGCCTGGGATATTTTCTGTTGTGTCTCTGAAAAGTATCCTTGAATATCCTGCACCCTCTTTTTACATATTCCAAACACACACACAAATACACATACACACAACTGTTGTGGCTGCTGATCCATCACCAACATGATGCTTCTTTCCTAAGATAACACATGATCTTTCTATTATTACTCAGAAATACAGGGTTGTGAATTTAATCGAATGTTAGTACTGGAGTCAGGAAAGACTTGGGTCAGGATCCTGCCTCCGATGCTTGACTATTGATGTGACTAGGGACCAAGTCATGTCGCTTCCCCAAGCCTCAGTTTCATCATATGTCAAATGAGAATCATAATGCTTCTAATAGTTGGCTCGCATGATGGAGTGGGTCAAAATGAGATAATAGGTACGCTAAATACACGTCAGCTTTTATTGTAGCTCTCCAGATGAACGGAGTTGAGCATTAGGTCTTCTGAGAGTAGACAGCTATAGCTTAAATCATTTCAGGAATCCCTAGGGTCAGAGATAGGATCCGCATTGACTAGTTGTATTCCTTCTCCTCAGCTAGCATCCTTTCCTGAGTCAAGATCACTGCATTGTTATGTATGTGGCTGTATGTCTACTTGAGTGTTTCTTGGTGTTGCGATATATTAATTTCCCAAAGTTTGTATCAGATTCTCCTAGTTATTCAATTGAATCATCAGCATTTTTAAGTACCTACTAAATGCAAGGTACTGTGCAGAGCTCATACAACAATGATTAAAACCCAGATCCTACCTCAGAGGAGTTTATGGGGTGGTAGTGTTGGGGAGAGGGGAAGGCAGGGCCTGACACATGCATAAATAGTCTACAGATATATTTCATCAGTATCTTCTTTTTTCAAGCTTAATATTGGCCTGCTTATTGACCCTGTGACTCATAAAGGAAGAAGTGATGATGTTGGGGGTGGGGAGAGAGCCTAATTTAACAGATGATGTGCTACGCAACCTTTGTTCTGCGCGCTACATTTATGTAGACTCTAAGAGAGCCATTTTCCACGCCATAGCTGTTGTTAACCTTTCCAGTCCTACATGTCTATAAAGTCATTAATGTAGTATATATAGGGGACACCATCTGTCCGCTGGAAATGATCTGTTTTATATGGGGCATGTGCTCTGTCCTATTCACGTCTTGGTTTATTCCTGGTGAAATAAAGTAGACAACTAGTAGTTGCTCCAGGCTGAGGTAAAATCAGCAAGTTTTGTACCCTAGAGATAATCTGATTATACTGTACTTACTACTTTAGCTAGGTGCAGACCTTTCTTTGCTCTTGACTGTCCATGGTCTGCGTAACTGGGTCTCTGCATGCTGTAAGACCTTTATGTCCAAAATTTTAGCTTTGAAGAGTCTCTCCAGCATTGCTTTCTTTAAGGCACTAATGTCTCTGTGTGGCAGTTTCCTTAATCACTTTTCCCTAGTGATGATTAATAAAACAGAACCACCCACTTTGTGGGGAGCCTAACTTCTTTTGTGTCCATTCATACTCATCTAGAATTAAAGGCTTGCCGGAGAATCATTTAGAATCTGGTCACAGGGTGCTTGGTGAGGAGGCCGATTCCCCTTGAGAGCCTTTGTCCTGGTGGCTCTTGTACTATTGAGAACTGACCCATGTTTGCCAAATGAAAGTCTTAGCAACATAAGTTTTACAAAACATTCAGTCACCTTTCCTAAGTAGAACAAGAATTTGTAGGGTTGAAAGGGACCCTCCCAGGAATTTTCCCTGTGTACTACTATGGGATCTAAACTTATCTCAGTCTTCCCAAGGGGAATGACTTCCCCACATCTCATGTTCTGCAGGCCACAAGACCCTTCCCTTTTTTGAATTCCTGTAGTACTTACCATATATACTGCGCATCATCTGCCAGCCAGCAAGTATGTAAGGAACAGAACCCTTGATTTGTATCTAGAAATCTTGAGATCAATTCCCAGTTGGTACTGGTCTAACTTTGAACAAGTCACTTCATCTCTGTGGACATCAGTTTCCCCATATGTAAAACGAAGAGGTTGAAAGGGGTGGGAAACCTGCAGCCTCGAGGCTACATGTGGCCTCTGGGTCCTCAAGTGTGGCCCTTTGACTGAATTGAAACTTCACAGAAATCCCCTTAATAAAAAGGATTTGTAGTGTTAAAACTTGGACTTAGTCAAAAGGCCACACCCAAGAAGCTAGAAGGCTGCAAGTGGCCTTGGGGCGGCAGGTTCCTCACCCCTAGAATGATCTCTATAGAAGGTCCCTTTAATAAGGCTTTTAAAAAGGCCTTATGAGCATCCTCTCTCCTACACCTCAGAAGTCATCAGGAAGTGTCTGGCTCTGACTCTGAAGGCAGGGGAAGAGGAGGCCCCAGTGTCAGGCGTACAGCCCCATCTTCCCTTCTCCCATGGTATGACACAATATTCTCTGGAGTCGATTTGAAGACCAGAAGATAAGGTGAGTTTTAAGGAGAGAACTTCTATACCATAAATGGTAAGGGGCAATATTTGCTTGGGTTGGGACTTACACCCTCAAGAGTTAGGACAGAGGGGCCTGATCTTTTGAATATGCTGCAGGGTTATATACAGCAGGCCATTAAAGTATGTTAACAATCATATCAGCTCTGTTCGAAACTCAGCTCTTTTGTATATAAACATGGTGAAGTTCTGTAGCCGCGAGTGTCCAGGCTCTTGACATGGCTGAAAGGGGAGGGTGTGTGGCTGTTCAAGACTTTGCAACAGCAGCAGCTCCCCTAATGGCTTTCTATTGACTTTAGTTACATCAGCAGCTAAATATAACCGTTCAGTAACAGACTCAGGATTGCATCTAATAACCAGGACGGAATGTGCTCTTCAGATGGGCAGATTTCTTAGGTTGTTTCTCCACAGATGCTCCTTTGATAGTAATGCAGCTCCTTGTTCTCTCTCTCTCTCTCTCTCTCTCTCTCTCTCCTCTCTCTCTCTCTCTCCTCTCTCTCTCTCTCTCTCTCTCTCTCTCTCCCTCCTCTCTCTCTCTCTCTCTCCCTCTCTCTCTCTCTCTCCCTCTCTCTCTCTCTGTCTCTCTTTCTGTCTCTGTATCTCTGTGTCTCTGTCTCTCCCCCTCCCTCCCTCTTTTCCTTGCCTTCTCTCTTCCCTCACTCCCAGGTGTTTTTTTTCACCTCCCTTCCCCTTTCTCTATCTGTTTCCTAATCTGTAGAGTGGAAAGAATCAGACTACTTGAATTTTTTCTTTCTTTTTCTTTATGGGCTCATAGCTTTCTTTCCCTGTTTTTTTCTCTATCTTCTTTACCTTCCTTTCTTTTATCTCTTCCTCCTCTGCCTTTCAAAATGTCCTATACTGTTAATTAGTATATAGTTAGAATTTTCAGCAAAAAAAGTTTCTTTGAGTTTGAGGCCTGCCTCTCCACCTAAAAGGAGGAGGGCCTTTTAGCAGGGCTGGATGCTAATAGCTAAGTTTGTTTGGGAAAGGTAAGGGAGAGAGAGTTGAGAAATCATATTATGGCACCAAATGATTTTTTAAGCCTTATTTTTTATTCTTCTCCCAAATCAATGATACTGACAAAAAAAATGAGAGAATGGACTTGAAATCTGCTTTAGGAATGAGTGGATTGGGAAATAAAATGCTTACAATCATCATTGCCATCTTTGCAAACCTACCCAGTTGCCCAGAGTGAGAGATTATAAGAAGGCAAGTCATTACTAAGAATGCTGATACACCTGAATCAAATTAAAAAGAAGAGCTAGTGTAGACACTTTGGGACCAGCTATTCCTTTTAGAGTGAATGTCATTGTGCAAATGTTTGTTTATGTGTGCATAAAGATTATGATAGTCTCATTCAGGGAATATATTAAGCAAAAGAACAAATGAGTTGGTTAGTGCCATTGAAGCCCAAATGGCAGGGTTTTTTTTAATACACAACTTTAAGTTCATATGTACTTCACTTTATGAAATAATTGTGGATTGATTTTTTTGGGGGGAAGGGCAATGTGTGGTGGGAGGAAAGGAACCCAGATCTATGATTTCATCTGTGAAGGAAACTCTGGGTAGAGATCCTGACAAAATCCCTGGGAAGTAAGTACTATTATTATCATCATCTCCATTTTACAGTTGAGGTAAAATGTAAACTGAGACATACTTACCCAAAGTCATATAGCTATTGTCTGAGACTGTATTTGAACTCAGATATTCCTGACTCTAAGCCTGGTGCCATATTCACTGTGCCACCCAGCTGTCCCTTGTTCTGACTATGTGTCCTCTATATTACATTCCCTCTCATGATATAGATGTTGTGAAAGCAAAGATGTATAAAACAAATTTTAAGCATGTTCACATGTTAAGAGCTATAGAAATACTCCCTATTTAATGGAAGCCTTTTGATGTATCCTTTTGTAAAACAAGTAACAAACTTATAATTTGTGTTTGAATGAGTTAGAATTCCCATGTAACAAATTTTCATAAAATTGAAACACCTATTTCATTGATAGAGGTCAAAGAATTTTAGTCATTATGAGAGGAGTTGCTGAAGGGAAGAAGAAATCTGAAACCCAGTAACACTTGTCATCTAGCTAAAAGTTAACAGATCCCAGAATGTTAGAGCTGGAAATGTGGAGATCATCTTGTTCAATGCTCTCTCTCCCCATTTTACACATGAGGAAACTGAGGCCCAGAGAGGTTAGGATCATACATTTAGAGTAGAAAGGGACTTCGCCCTTCTCTGAACTCCTGATTTCTTTCTAATCTACTCTACATACTTTAGCACTTAATTATATACTTATTTGTATGAAGAATATATATCCCAAGATGATTAGTAAGCTCTTTGAAGGCAAGCACTGCATCAGAGCTCTGAAATCTCTTCTGGCTCCAGATCTATGTATTTGTTCCTGCTAGGGTTGGGGAGAGTTGAACTACATTCGTAAATTATACGTTATAATATCTTAGGTCTAAAAGAGATTACTTAGTTTAGCCCCCTTATTTGACAGATGAGTTAAGTGAAGACCACCAAGTCAGAGTCCAGTAGGAATTGTCTAAACTCACTTAGCCAATTAGTGGCAAAGCTGGGACAATAGAGTTTGGTGCTCTCTTCACTGTCATGTTACTTTGATTCACCAAGTGTTTACCATCATCTAACTACAAGATAGTGATAATTTTCAGAGAAATTGGGTTTTTGTCTTAGAATGTAGCCCTGTTCTATGCCTTATGGTTAATACAAGGAAAAGGGAAGACATATTCCTGTCCAAAACTTGCACTGTAATGGAGAAGAGGAACCACATGGAAGTTAAAGAAGTTGTATAAGGCAGTTTATGATTAAGATATACATTCATACATGTGTGTTTATGCATATATGTGAATATGTGTGCATGTGTGATTAGTAGAAGAAGCAACGGGATGTGGTAGAGAATACTCTAAAATTCTCTATGTGCTTGTGAGCTTATTTATATGGGTGTAAGTATATCTATAGTTCCATTAGAGGCAATATGGAATTGCTGACAGAGGATCATTCTTGGAATCAGAAAGTTCTGCCTTTGACACCTATCAGGGTTGGAACTGTGGATAGTCACTTAATTTTTGAGGGTTGCAGAGAAGTCTCTAAGACTGAATTACACAGTAGTCACTGATTTGCTGTGGTGGAAAGAGTTACTAACAGTGATGAAACCACAAGCCTGAACCAAAAGAAAGAAAACCAAAACTAAAAAAAGGAGGAAGGAGAGAAGAGAGAGAGAGAGAGAGAGAGAGAGAGAGAGAGAGAGAGAGAGAGAGACAGAGAGACAGAGAGACAGAGAGACAGAGAGACAGAGAGAAAGAGAAATTCTTTATATAGACACAGAAACATACATAGGTATGATATATACATATAAATACAGTTATATGAAAATGCAATTATATATATGTGTGTGTATATATACACATACACATGCACACACAGATATATATCTGAACATTGAAAAAAATGTGGGCATATAAATTAGGTCAATTGCTCCTATTTTCAACCTCTAGGAGTTATTCTGATCTGTTACTCTCATTCTCTTAAGGGGGAACAGTAGGTTTTGAACCTTCCCAGTACTAAAGCAACAGGGCGGGCAGCTGTGTGGCTCAGTGGATAGAGTGCTAGACTAGAATAAGGAAGACTCATCTTTGTGAGTTCAAATCTAGTCTCAGAAACTTACTAGCTGTGTGACACTGGGCAAGTCTATTTATTTTAGTTTCCTCATCTGCAAAATGAGTTGGAGTAGAAAGTAGCAAACTACTCCAGTATCTTTGCCCAGAAAACTCCGAATGGGATCATGAAGAGTCAGACATGACTGAAATGACTGAATAACAATAAAGTACTGAAATAGAACTCTACTCGTCTATTTACTTGGAAGACACTGAACTAGAAGTAAAGAGACCTCAGTTCCAGTTCAAGCAGAGATCCTGAGAGAAATTTACAGCATTAACACCTGAGGTGATTGTGTCCTGGTTCCTGTTATGTGAAAGATAGCACATGTCTGGGAAAAGCACCATGAAAATTGTGTCCAGACCTCTGCTTTCTTCTCAGCCTTCGCTTTGTATATGTATATCTTTTTCTTTTTCTGAATTAAGCTGTGAAAAGATGAGCTTGTTTTAAAATAGGAAGGTGCTTTTTTTGTGATGGAAGAAAATAGTATTGCCTAAGTAAAAGAAGTGTGTGTGAAGGGGAGGGGGGGGGTGAACCTTTTTTTTTTTTTGAGAATGATTGAGTAAGAGTATGGATAGAGTCATCTGCTGTCCAGCATTATTTTTTGTTGAAACCTATGGTTATTCCTTCTGCTTTGGGGTGAGCATTCCTGCCTCATTCTTTCTTGCTATGATGGATAATTTGTTTACTTTTAGGAATGATTACAAAATCCCTTTTCCCTGGTTTCATATTTATATCCTCTCTCTGAGTAACACTCTCTTGATTTACTTTCTTTATTGAAGTGTTGTTCTAAGAAGTGTGTACATATGTATGTGTTTGTGTTTCAGAAATAATGTTGAGATAAAAAGCCCCCATATATCTATCTATAGTTTTTGAGATCTTTGTCTGGATTTCCTTACCTTTGTGACTAGTAGTAGCACTTCAATTCAACACCGACAAGAATACTTACTTGTGTGGTTTCTTTTTTACAGTGGTGTTGTGCCCAATATGGGTAGTAGCTTCTGCTTTTGCTGGAGTATTTACAGTTGTGAAACACTGAATGTTTGAGCTGGAAGGGGTACTCTTAAGGTTCATCTAAGCCAACATTTTTATAGGAGATGAAAGGGAGACCCAGCAAGAGAATATGCTTGCTCAGGACCACTTAGCTAGTTATTGGAAGAAAGGGTGTTTCTTTCGGCATTGCCAAATGCTGCACATCAGTCTGTCAATCATGTATTAATTGCCTACTATGTGGCAGGCACCTTGCTAGACCCCAGGATGCAGATCCCAAAAGTAAAATAATCCTTGTCCTCTAGAGGGTTCAAGTTTCCCAAATAGTCCTCTCTGACTGGTCCATGCTGCTGTCCTGAACCAGGCATGGCTAGCACTTAATTTTTCTGTTTATTTCACAGATAGTTTGGCTTATTTCCCCTAATCTCCAAGCAATTCAAGTGGGGAAGCAATACCTTCTATTTCTCCTATCTCTCACAGTACTTAGTACCAAGCTAGTGTTAATATACATATAAGAAGGCTGTACCATACACCCTAAAGCCAGTTCGTGTTACCAATAAGATGTTTCATGCCCCAGTGCCTTTATTAGTGGGAATACCTCTTTGATTGAGTTAACAGAATCAATCAATCAACCATAAGTGTAAACTAGCTGTGAAGAAATCCTTAATAAATTTTGGAGGAGGGAAATGCTATTGGACATGGACCAAAATCAGATGCAATACAGAGGACATGCATTGGGATCAGTGAAAGAATGATCAGAGAAGGCAGTCAGACATGAGAGTGTCTTGAGACCACTTGTACCTGTACCAGAAGGTATAAAAGGGTAAGGAGGGATCTCACATATTCTCCTTCTCCCTGCACCCTCCTGGCTTTTTCCACATTGAGTGACTAGACTAGTAACAAACAATTCATCCAGCCAAGAAGAAGATGAAGACAAACCAGAAACACAGAGGAAAGGCGTCTTCAGGCATGACCTCTTCAGTGAAGGAAGAAGTACAGCTCTGACCTTTATATAGCCCTGAGCCCCCAGATCCCAACAGAGAGCCACACTTAAGGGGAACTTCACCAGGACTCCACTAAAGGAGAAAAGGACTTCCACCGAACAGGAGCTGTGGGCTACTATGTGTACTCTAAGCTTTAACCCACTTTTCCCCTGGATTCTGCATTTACTTGTAGTAGAGGGTATTCCTCATTTGGAGCTTTGTTCTTATAATAACACCTTAGTAAAAGCTCCTATCCAAAAGCTAATTAAATATGGCTGGCTAATTGATAATCAGTGTGACATACACAGGAAGGGGCTCATGAGTGACAGTAGTAGAATGCTACCCATAACCTTTCAGGGTTTACTCCTGTAACCTGAAGGGAAAAAAATAGTTACTTGTCTTCTGGGGAACCATCAGCAAGTGCTAGTGGACACTGGGAGAATGAGCTAAGAGGAGGTGCTACACACACATACTATTTGAGATTTAGTATAGCACATACTAAATACAAAAGAAATGCTGTTTAATGAACCCTCCCACCCCACACCTTTGCTTTCTTTTATAACATATTTATATTTTTCCACATTTAAAATATGTTTCCTTTTTTCTCCTAAGTATCTTCCCTGCTAAGATATTTTTTAGGATCTAAACCACTGAGAAATATGTTAAGTGTATTTTACTTTTTTTAGATCCACTGTTTTAAAATAACCACCCGCCCTCATAGAAGCATTTCCATTCATTCCGGTGTGTGTCAGCTTTGTTTTGCTTTTCTACATTTCAGGCCAAGAGTCCTGATGTTTTCATTTTGATAGCCAAACAAAACCACTAATGTTAATAACATATATTCTCTGGGACCCAGTCAACATCTTATCATTTTCTATTTATTTACTCCAGGCCTAATGCCTCCTTAGTTAAATTATCAGTCATCCTTGACATCTAAGAAGTGGGGGAGGGATCACTTCACTGCCAAACACATTCAGATGAGGGAAGTTGAGGGGCCTTCTTAGAATTCCACAACTGTTGCAATTAAGAGTGGTTGTGCTGCTTTCGCAACCTAAAACCCGCCTGGGCTTGGAGCCCCTGCATCAGGAGCTATCACAAGGATGGATGGGAGCTTGTTCCTGAGCATTAGGAAAGATCACACTTTTTTCTCCAAGTGATCACAGATTCATCAAGTTGCTCTTAATTCATTTGTGAATTAGAGAAAGTGGCCCATTTAGTCAGCTATGGAAGAAGCCATGGTAGCAAAACCATTGCTGGGTAATCTTGGTCAGTATAGTGGAGGAGCTCTGAATTTGAGATCAGAAGAATCAGGTTTAAATCCTAACTTGGCTAACCTACTACCTTTGTGACCTTGGGCAAGTCATTTCCCTCCTGTAGGCCTCAGTATCCTCATGTGTAAAATGTGAGAGCTGAACTAACTGAAGTCAAGGGCCTGAGGACCATTCCAGCTGAAAAAAATCAGTGAAATTCTAATGATACACACTCTACACTTGTGTTTCATTCAGATCAGTTCAATTCATCAAGCATTGATTAAATACCTACTGTATGCCAGGCACTGTGCGATATATTGGGGAAACAATGACAAAAATCGAGGTTACATTCTATGGGAAATGTCCTGCAGGAAGCAATTTTGTACATTTCCTAAGGGCACAACTCTTACCTGTTGGTTATTCTTTGGTGCTTCGCTTCTCACCAAAAATGTTTGTCAAAACCCAGGTCCAGTTAATTTTCAATTAGCTATGTTTTTTGAAGGATCATAATGAATAGCACCACTAATACAAAAGAAGTGGATACCTCCAAGTTGTTTGTTTGGAACTTGGAAAAAACGTATGACTATAATTGTGGTACTGTATGAGGGAGAAAACAGTGTGGGCTGGTTTAGTCAGTGAAAGTTGCCTGGTGTTGGAAGAAGTTGAGTGTTGAGGAAATGGAGGATATAGCAAAGAAAGGCAAAGATTTTGTTTTAAGACCAAGTTCATGTGGGATCTTCACTGTGGAGTATTGGCTTCTCCTCCTCTCCCCCATTTTAGTAGGCATTTAATAAGTTCTTGTAGATTGAAACAAATTCAGAAAAAAAAGTTGAAACCAAGGGAATCAGGGAAAGCTTCCTGGAGGAGACTGCACTTTTTATTGGGCCATGAAAGATTAGTATAATATCAATCAGTGGAGATAATAAGGAGGCTCTTCTAGTGGCTTCAAGAATCATTTATTAAGCACTTAATTTGTGAAAGGCATCATGTATTCTAAGTCTAAGGAATAATATGAACAGTGGACCAAAGTCCAATTGTAGTGGAGTATGAGGGACTTGAGGGAGAATAAATAGTATGAGACAAGATTTGAAAATCAAATTGAAGACAGTCTGGGGGTATCAACTACTTTAAATGCTCCATGGAGCACACTTCCTTCGTCATTTTGCTGTATTGGAAATCACTATAATAAATTGTGTGATTCCTCGTATGACAAAAGAATTCTTAGATGGAGAAAAAAAAACCCTACCTCTTGGTTTCTTTAAATTTTGAGTTCCCTATATCCTTCCTGTCACGGATAGGAAAAGGAAGGGACCGGAATGAAGGCAGAGAAACTTAAAAATGAAGTACTAGGTGCCATGTTCCATTGAAGGTCAGGTGAAAATGAACACAAAGCATCTCTGAAGTGATGTAAGTCTGTGGGAAAATAGGGTTCATTCCATGAAAATGAAAATGCACAAAATTTTCTAGGAACACATCTGCTCCAGTGTTGGCATGGGCTGTCTCCTTATATAGTGAGTGAATCTTCTTTTCCAATGGAAAAAATCTCATTGACCTTGTTCATCATCCCAGTTGGCCTTGACACTCTTGTCTTTACTCCCTCCATGCCCCCCCAGCACCCCTATCTTTCCCTTTCCACCTCTCCTTCGCTTTTCCCTCCCCTTTCCTCTTTGGTCAGTCCCCTTTCCCTTCTCTCCCCCTTCCCTTCTCCCCTCCTCTCTTTCCCCTTTTCCTTACCTCTTTCTCCTCTTTTTTCCCCTCCCTGGCCCTCTTTCCTTTCCCCCCCCTTCTCTCCCTTCTTCTTTCACTTCCTTTCTTTTCATGTGTGAGACTTGGGAAGTTAATATAAAGTATGATATCATTGAAGAGTGGAAACCTGTGTTCTAGTTCTATCTCTGCCACTAACTGTGTAACTTTGGGCAAATTACTTCCTCTCTCAGAGTTTAATCTTTTCATTGATCCATTCACCTACTGATTCATTAAGTAATGTGCTAGACTTGAATTAGGAAACTTGAGTTCAGATCTTATTTCAGACATTTTCTGGCTTATGACCATGAACAAATCCACTTGTCTTAGACTCCATTTTGTCATCTGTAAAATGAAGACAATAGTAGTATTAGCATTATTAACCTCATCAGGTTGCTGTGTCAGTCAGTAATCATTTGTTAAGCATTTATTATGTGAGGAAAGCACTTTGCAGATACTGCTATCTGGAAGATATTGGGAGATTCTAGATTATAATAAATTCCGTAAAAAGGAGCAGTTGTCTTCATTATCTTTGTATGACTCCCAGTTCCTAGCACAACACTTTATACATTTTAAGCACTTAATACAGAGACTCTTAAACTTTTTTGTGTTTCTTGTACCCTTTTGGACCAGATCCATTATTAGAATAATATTTTTAAAGACCTAAAACACATCAGATTATAAGAAAAACCAATTATATTGAAATACAATTATCAAAAATCATTTTTTTGAAGAAAGAATACAGACTCTAGGTTAAGAACCCCTGATTTAATAGATGCATGTTGAGGGGATGAATGAATGGAACAAAGATGAATAAAACATGGTCTTGTGAAATTAGGTCTTTGGGTTAGCTGATAGGGGGATATCCTTTCCAGCACTAGCATTCTCTGATTCTACAAACAGAATTCACGGTGGAGCTCTTCCTGATGCTAGTGGGAAGGGACAGAATTAAGATGTTTGTGATAATCTATGTTCTATTTGACTCTGATATGGCCATTATGTTTGGGGGGAACATGACTTAGACCATGTAAGATCTGCTTTTATTTTACTGTTTTCAGTGGATAACTGGAATAGGATAAAATAGCTAATATTCATGTAGCATTTTGTGGTTACACAGCTTATTGCATATATTAATCCTCATCTGATCTTCATAAGAACATGATAGGGATAGGTAGTATAATTATTACGACTGTTTTGCAGATGAATAAACTGAAGGCCACAGAGACTAAATGATTGCCTAAGGCTACATATCTACTAAATGGTGGGCCCAGAAATCTTGGGTTTAAATCTTGCCTTTGCTATTTAATATATTGTGTGGTTTTGGGCAAATCATTTACATCCCTGGACTTCAATTTACTAATCTGTAGAATAAAGCAATGGGAAGGAATGAATGTGAAGTCCCTTTCCATCTCTAAATCCTGTAAGGCTGTTGTTTTCTAGAATGACACAGTCCATTAGCATCCTAGTGATCCCCTCTAATCAGAAGGCTGTGAAATTTGGGGTAAGAACTTAGAAATGGTAATAGAGTGTGTGTGTGTGTGTGTGTGTGTGTGTGTGTGTGTGTGTGCGTGTGTTACAAATTTCACTCGATTTGTATGGAATCAAGTCAGCCTTGACAGCATCCCATACCTCTTCCCCAGGTGGAATTATGAAGAATGCCAACATGGATGATTGTAGAGAATGCCAGTTGGTGTCTGTTATTTTCCTCTTGTTCCTATTTAACAATACTGTTCAACTGGCACCTGTTAAGCACCTACTAAGTGCAAATAGTTCCAGGAGACAGTGTTTACTATTTAAATATTTGTGGGCTAGCCACTTGTTTGTGTTGGTTTACAAAGTTGGCTTAAGGTTTCTTTGAAGTGTAAAATTATTTTCCCTCCTTCCACACTGAGTACTTGTCTACCCCCTAAAGGCTGTGTGTATGGAGTCTACTTTATCAAGCAGAGCATGTGTTTAGGGAATAAAATGTTCACCATGTCTGCTGAATAGATTGTGAAGTGGTAAACCCTATGGAATAATGGAGATGGAAAACTACTTTTACAAAAAAAGATTTCTGCTAGAGTTGCAAATAAAACCTTTGCGTTGACATGGTATGTCAGCCTCTGGACCCTAAGTATATTTCTAAGCATTTTGTTTCTTTTTTCTTCCCTACTAACATGAACAAGATTAAAGCAAGTAGGTGGCTCATGCCCCTACACAGCTTGCAAATCATCCTCTGCTCCCTCCGTGTTTCTCAGAAAGGCCTCCAGTCACAATTTGTCAGCTTGGTGTTCCTGATAGAGATGTGCATTCTTGGGATGGCAGGCCCAAGTACCAGCAGGAAGAGCAAACTGGTCTGCTTTTCATGCTCCGCAGCCCTGGCGTGGCAGCTTCCTCTGAGCTCGACAGCTGGGCGGCTCACCAAAGAACAACAGCTTGATCTTCCACCCTTTCAAAAATGGGCTCAGGATTGTGGGAATCATTACATGGGAGCACTGAATGAATATTGTTCCTATCCACAGTTCAACAGACAGTTATTAAATACTTGCTGTGTGCTGAGCCTGGTGTTGGTGAGAGAAAAAACAAGAGCAGTTGTGATGTAGATTGATAACAATAGTCTTGGAATCAGAAGGCTTGGGTTCAAATGTGGTTGTTACTTACTAGCTTTGTTGATGTTGGCCAAATTGTTTTATTTTTCTGGACCTTTTTTTCCTTCTTTGTAAAATGAGAAGGTTGGACTTGGTCTGTTAGGCGCTTTCTAGTTCTAATAGTCTACAATTCTAAATATAATAAGTACTCCTTTCATTCAACACATTTATGATGTTGAGGACAACATAGCTATGCACACAAAACTCTTAAAAACATAGGTATTTTAAACTGAACCCTTCTCAGCATTACGAGGTTCTAAGACATCCCCAGAGGCCTCGGAATGGAAAATGCTGTCCACATCCAAAGAAAGAACTGTGGAAGTTGAATCACTATCACTTATTTTTACCTTCTGTTGAGTTTTGTTTCATCTTTCTGATGGTTCCTCCTGTTGGTTTTAACTTACAACTTCACTAATGTGAAAATATGTTTAATGGGTATGTAAATGTAAAGCCTATATCAGATTGTGTGCCATCTTGGGGAGGGTGGGGGGGAGGAAAAGGGAGAAAAAATTTTCAACTCAAAAGCATATGGAAAAAATAAAAAATAAAAAAATAAAATTAAATAAAATTTAAAAAAAAACACATAGGCATTTTAGAACTGGAATGCACCTAGGAGAAGAGTCCAGCCCTTTAATTTCATGGTTCTTGGTTGGTGTGATGCATTTTTATATGGGATTCTAGTACTCGAGTTGTCTAGTCTCTTCAGACCCTTCCACCCATCTGGTAAGGTGGTACACAGTCAGTTTTTTGATTAGTTTAACTATTCACTTCAATTCTGTATTATTCTGTTCTGTGCTTTTCTTGATTACCTAATGTGTGTCAGGCACTTCAGTAAACACTATGGGGAATATATGTTGAAAAGACAGTTCTCATTAAATAGGATTTTATAGTGCAATGAGACACAAGAGTAACATAAGAATCATAGGATCAAAAGCTGCAAGGAACCTCAGTGTGTCTGCAGTCTAATTCTCTCATGTTGAAGGCAAGGAAAATGGGGTTCACAGAAGGCAGAGAAGTTGCTCACAGTTATACTGGCCTACAAGAACCACTAGAAATACATATTATCAGTAACTTTACATATATTATATATATACATACATATGTATTAATTCCATTTCCAAGTCCATGTATGTCTCTTCCATATTTATCCTATATGTATATAATCCCTAACACATAATAACAAGAGAGGAGGTATGGCATAATGGCTAGTGAGTGAACTGGTCTTGGAGCAAGGAAGATCTACATTCAACTACAACATCTGACACTTACTGGCTGTGTGACCCTGGTGAAGTCACTGAAACTTCCAGGGCTGCTGCAGCTTCCTAAATGATAAGAAATGTGACAGTGCATGCTGTCCTGTATATATAGAGGGAATTGCCTCATCTGGAAGTTCCTTATATCAATGAAATCACAGGTCTAGGGTCTATACTAAAAGAATATCTTTTATGCATTATTATGTATATGTAATATACATAATGTAATATATGTGATATTATTATCTATAACAATATTACCATTATCTTAATACTGTATGAGAAGTATTAACAGTAGCAACCCCTTTCCCATATCCCATCTAAATTGCTCTGTCACATATTGATTTTACGTTTAGTTTTAACAACTGATAGTAACTGAAGAAAGGAACAATCATAGGGCACAGATTACCCCAGACTCAGTCAAAAGGCATTTATCAAGCACCTACTGTGTGCCAGGTACTATGACTGACTGCTTCTTCCTCTGTAAGGTGTAGCTGTTGGAGAAATATTTAGTTCTGTCTGTTTGCACAATAATCATACTCTTGAAAAAAATTTATAAAACCCTAATTTTTGTAAATACGATGCTGTTGTCCTACCAGACTGTAACTTTTCAACTGGGCCATGGAACCTCATTTCTGATTGATCTCCATTGTACCTAAGACTTGGTCTGTGTCCTTCAGTCTTTCTAGCAAGTAGATAGGCCTGTAGATAAATACTGAAATGCACTAGGGGTGCTGACATTTGAAGGAAACTTGCAGGAAATTCTTTGATGAAGTGAAGGTAATTTGTGTATTGTGATTAATCCTTTCCTTATCTTGCAAGATCAGATTGTCCTATATCAACTTTGCTTAATGTGGAACCCAAATGTGTGGTTCTTGAGGTGATCAGAGCAATAATGTCTAGAGCATCATTATCCTTTGGGCTTTCCTTATTTGGAGCTTAGCTTGCTCCCCTGAAGGGAACCTTCTGTTTTGGGTCTTCAGTGGCGACATTGCTGTTGAATTGTCAGTTGATTATATCAAAGTGTAAAGAGCAATGGTTCTATAGTAAGAGAAACTGGGCTCATATCTCACCTCTGATCTTACTTCTGTGTGACCTTGGAAAAATCATTTACCTGTCTTGAGCCTCAGTTTCTTCATCTGTAAAATGAGGGGGTTAGATTAGATTACCTGAAATCTCTTATAGTTCTTATTATATAAGATACTACACTTGAGTTTGATTGCTTCCCTACAACTCTTTGACAATCTGTTCTCTAGGTGTGGCTGGAGTACATTAGAGACGTTATTATCTTTTCAGTGGTTCAAGCTAGAAAATGAAGACTTTTCATATAGCCTTTCCCTTGAATTTTGTTCCATAGAGGGATAGGCAGGATGATACTAGCTAAGGTTATGTCTTTTAGCTATCCCAGGACCTTCTCATATTTGTTTAAAGATTGTTTTTTTCTTAATCCTCACCAGCTGGGAATGCTTCCAAGTCCCTTTCTTTTTCTGGATTCCAAATGGGTGACTACAGGAGTTATCTTCAGGCCTTGCTTAGTGACTCAATCAACCTGAGCATCAAATGTCTACAAAATACAGAGAAATAGGGAGGCAGCTAAGGGAGGGAGGTGTTTAAGTCAGTGATTCAAAGAAACAGCTAACCTTAGTTTCTTAGTATGGTTGCCTACTTTTCTGTGATCAAGAGGTGTAAATTCATTCATTCCTTGTGTTTCTGTACAACAAAACCCAGTTTACCTCAAACAACTTGTTTAATGATGGAAAAGCTTCATAATAACTAAAGGGCTTCTGTAGCCTTGAGTCATTGTGTATGTGTATGTATACATACACACACACACAAACATACATACATACATATATATACACATATATATACATACACACATATGTATATGTGTATGTCTAGATGTATACACACATACATATATATATATATATATATATATATTTTGCATAGGATCTTCAAATGGGAATTTACCTTCTGTAACAATAATAATAATAATAGCTGACATATATAGCACTTAGTATAGTACTAGCCACTGTTCTAAGTACTTTACAATTATTATCTTAATTGATCCTTACATCAACCCTGGGAGGCAGATGCTATTATTATCTCAATTTTTACGAATGAAAAAACTGAAGCAAACAGAAGTTAAGTGACTTGCCCAGGGTCACAGATTTAGTAAGTGTCTTGAGTCCAGGTTTGAACTCAGGTCTTTCTGACAGTGACAGTGAACCCAAGCAATTATTCATTCTTCAGTGGTGATAAAACTAGTGCATTCTCATTTCTGTGTCTTTACTTCTGCCATCCAGTGTCTCCCTTCTTGCCCTGCCTCCCTCTTCACACACAAAACGGCTTCTTCAAATCATATCCATCTTTCCAAGTCTACTTTTTCTAAGAAACCTTCACCAACCATCTAAACTTTCTGATAAACCAGCCCACAGACCAGTGATCATCATTTTCTCTTAATCCCCTCTGTCAGTCCCATCCTTTTGGAGCATAGGTTGTTATTTAAGGTAGGTACAGCTTCAGATGTTTAGCCTGCTGCTCTGTGAGAAATGTAAGGTTGACAGAAAATCAAAGAACAGAAAGATCTGTAGTATTAGGTCTTTTCACCCATTCCTTGGCCAGGTTAAGTGGTTTAACTCTTTCTGGTTTGGATTAACACAAAGGGACAGAGACAGCTGGATGGGGGCAGGGAGTGGGATGTTTTTCTTTGATAAGCAGAGCAGGCAACAGTAGTCAATAGCGCCCTGGACAATACATTCTGGACCCTGCCTTTTTTTTCTGGGCTTCAACAAGTATTCACTAAATACTTCTTGAATTGAATTGTCTTTATGCTCCCGAACAGCCTCAGTGGCTTTGAAATCCCCTGGCTTTGAAATTGACGAAAGGGCTTCTCAGGAGGCAGATCTCTGCAAAACAGACACCTGCTGTGGGGTGGCAGACAGACTCAGAGTCTGGGGCTTTCTTTCTATTTGGCTTTCCCAGAAGGAATCATTCTGTATTAAAGAGGGGGTGTTGGGGTAGGGGGAGATTGGGAAGCCAAAGAGCTCACTTCCTCAGCCGTCCCACGTTGCCATGGCCCTTGAAGGCTCTTCGGGCTCCCTGCTTCTCAACAGAACCTTGTTATACCATGAGCAAGTCCTTTCATTTTGGGGGGGCTTCTGTTTTTGTACCCATAAAATGTGGAGGTTGGATCTTTAAGGACTGAGAAAGTCTAAAGCTCTCTGATTCCACAGATCTTAGGAAAATGATTTCATGGCCTGGCATGGTGACACATGCCTATAATCTCTGCCTCCAGGGAGGCTGAGGTTAGTGGATTGCTTGAGCTGGGGATATCAGAGATGCATTAGGTTTGGAGTTGACTGAGGGCCCACATTATATCTGGCATCATTATGGTAAGTGTCCTGGAGCAGAGGGCTAGCAAGTAACCAAAAGAGAGGCGAACTGGCCCAGGTTAGAAATGGAGCAAATTAAAGCTTGCATGATGATCAGTATTGGGGTTAGACCTATGAGTGGCCACTGAGCTTCAAGCCTGGGTGAGATAGGGAGACTCAGGCTCAAAACCAAAATAAAACAAAACATAAAAAATAAGGCATCCAAATGATCCTGCTTAAAGGGAAGAGAGAACTTGGTTAGATATTAGGTAGAGTGGAGGTAGTGGCCCAGCTTACTTCAGTTTATTCCCCAGATAATACTTGCAGATCATTTATTTAGCATGGTGCCTGGCACATAGTAGGTGCTTAATAAATGCTTGTTACTTTCACTTCTTCTCATCCCCAAACCAATCAACCAAGACTGACCTCTGCATAAGAGATATCCCTGTTACCTTTTCTGATCGTAGGAATATTGGAGCACTTTATGTGTTTTATGTGCACAGGCAACATCAAGATGCCAGAGAATCCCAGAATATTTATCAGAGTAAGGCTTCATCATGCAGATAAGCCCTGTAGCATTTCTCTCCTAAACAATCTCAGATTCTCAGGTCACAGCCAGGAGCATGATCAGTACTACTTGGAGGCTAGCTGGAGTCTGAGTCGAAGAGAGGGATGACGTGTACAGTCCAACCCATATTCAATTGAACTCATTTTGTTAAGCATTTATTGAGTACCTCCTACGTGCCAGGTATTGTGCTACATGCTGGGGAAAGCAAAGTCAAAAGCAAAAGCAGCCCTTGAGGCGACATTCCTTTGGGGGCTAACTACATAGATATAGAAAATTTAATACAAAATATATACAAGGTAATTTACTAGGAAAGGACACTGGCAACTGGGGTATTGATCAGTTTACTACTAAGTGACTATTCCTGTGCTAGAAAGTGAGTGGAGAGATCCTCTCTACCTCTGACTTTGATGATTGCAGCAGCCTCCTGTTTGGATTCCCTCAACTCTTTCCATCCTCCTATTCATTCTCCACATAGCTGCCAAAGTGACATTATTAAATAAGCACAAGCCTGAAAGACTTCCCAACTTAAAGAAAAAATACTCCCAAACCAAAAACAAACAACAAAACAAAAATAACAAAAACCCCCAGTTCATTTTGCTTCCTACTGATTCTAAGATAAAATACAAATTCCTCTATTTGGAATTTAAACCTCTTCATGATTTGGATTCAGCCCGTTTTTCCAGGCTTCTTATATATTTCTCCTCCTTTTAAACTCTAGGTTCCTACCAAACTGGTTTTCTTATTCTTCTTCCCATATGACGATCTATCTTCCTTGAATGCTGTCCCACCTCACCTCCACCTGGTAGAAGTATAACCTCTTACATAAGATCTTTTTCTTGATTGTCTTGTCTTGGCGAAAGATTCTTACTCTGGAGACTGAACTTGTTTTTTTTTTCCTTCTTAATATTTTGATAACTATTTCAAAGATAATGGATTTTCTTTGCAACTCTATATATTTTATTTTGTGCTCTATTTTGAGAAGGGATCTGTCCATAGGCTCCACCAGATTGCCAACACAGAAAAGATTAAGAACCATTTCTCTAGCTGATGGTACTTCCACAGATTACTTTGTATTTACTTGGTGTATCTGTTGTATATGCATACTAGTTGTTTATCCTGAAAAGTTATAAGCACCTTAAGGGCAGGGGTTATTTGATTTTTGTCTTTATATCTCCAGGACTTGGCACATAGGAGTTGCTCAATAAATGCTTTTGATTGACTGAGTAAAGAAAGTATAGAAAATGATCTGATGCCATTGTTGCTTTAAGCAGCTTATACTCACTTGGAGAGACAAGGCATACATACATGGGATAATTAGTGATCTGTACAAGAGAGTACACACAGTCAAGTGTTGAAATTAAATATCAGCAAGTGCTAACATGGATGAGATAACCAGGAAATACTCTGGGTGGTCAGGAAGAGAATGGGAGTGAGGTTTTTTGCCTCCGGAGGTATGGATAAGGTGGAAGTATTGATGCCTCTCCCCACCAGGGGTGACAGGGAAAGAGAAAAAAAAAGGCAAGATTCATGGGATTGGCTGATGATTCACAATCTCTCCTCTGTAACCATGACTCTCCTACTGAAATTGCACCCCAATTGTATTCCTTTCTCTTTTACCTTACTTCCCTACTCTTCCTCTCCCCACTCCCCACATTATTTCTTTCTCCCCAGCCTCTTCAGTTGCAGATCAAATTCTGATCAATATTTTGTGTGTGACTGGAGTTTGGCTCAAAAGGAAGTGGCCTGGTGTTGTTTGGTCCTAAGATGTGGGTCTGTTTCTCAGACCAGATGATAAATCAGGCCTTTTGTCTCCTGCCAGAGGCAAGGAAGCAAGGGAAAGATGAAGAGTGAGGGAAGTGGGGCAGGAATGGTGAAATTTTTCTTTCTCAGAAGGTCAGTAGAGGCCTATGCTCTGGTATAGAAAGGGCAGGTCATAAATTTAGTGGGAGACTGGACAGTGTTTGAGTCATGCTTGAGTGCTTAGGCTCTGGCTTAGCAAAATCCCACCGATTGCAGTTGACATGGACAAGCTGTATTTGGGCCTTCTCCTGCAGTGTTGGGAAGGCAGGCTGCCTGCTCACCAACTAAAATGACTCTAGATCTCAGGTGAGCATGAAATGAGAGTTTTCAGAGGAGTTTAGAGACTGAGTCTGTATGTCTTCTTATCAAATGTTGTCTAGGCAATTAAGTGCTGGAGTTGTCTAGACTAGCAGTGAAAGCAGAGTGTAGGCCAGGTGAGTTGGAGAAGCCTGATGGAAGACGTGGGACTTGATTTGAATGATAGGATGTGTAGGAGAAAATGATGTGGGGATGCGTTCCAGTTGCTTCAATTCAAGGGTCTCCACAATTTGATGCCAACCTGCTTTTCTGGCTTTATACTATTATATTTATAGCTTTTACTGTTCCCTTATATGTACCCCATGCTCCAGATAAACTGGGGTACTCATCACTTTTTATATATACATAATCCATGCTTTCCTGACCCTGTTCTGTTGCTTACAACAGTTTCTCTTACTAGACTATCTTAGAGTCAGTAAATCAGTGAGCATTTATTAAGTACCTACAATAAGTCAGGCACTATGTTTTATGCTAGAGACACTAGTGCTAAAAATGAAATGTCCCAACTCTTCAGAACCTTACATTCTAGTGGGGGGAACACAACAAGTATGTATATAGGTATGTACAGAATAAATATAAAAAGAGTAAGTACAAAGTAGTTAAATACAGGGGCAGCTAGGCTGTGCATTGGTTATAGTGCTAGGCCTGGAGTCAGGAAGACGTTTTCCTGAGTTCAAATCTGGCCTCAGACACTTATCAGCTGTGTGACCATGGGCAAGTCACTTAACCCTGTTTGCCTCAGTTTCCTCATCTGTTAAATGAGCTGGGGAAGGAAATGGCAAACTACTCTAATATCTCGGCCAAGAAAGCCCCAAATGGCATCACGAAGAATTAGACATGACTGAAAAATGACTGAACTAAAAGTTAAACACTCAGTAGTTTGGGAGAGAGGGCATTAGCAATTGGGGAGATCAGGAAAAGCTTTACTTCTTGCTGTTAGATTTTCTACCCATCCTGTAAAGGCTAAATCAGATGTTGCCTCCTGAAGACCTCTTCTGAATACCCCCTTTCAGGTCATACTTTTTAATGTATTTATGTCATAAATTGTTTTGTATTGTGGTTTTTTGCGTTTGTATCATACTTTCCAGCCATTCTGTAAGCTCTCTGAAAGGAGAGTATGTGTCTTAGTCAAATTTAGCCTCTCTTCCAGTGCCTGATAGTGTGTTCTGCAGGCAGAGCACACTTCAATGCTTACTGAACTATGTTGCTTAGATTTCAGGAGACAAGAACAGCCCAAGCACAGGCCCAGACGTTGAGCTGGGTATGGTATGTGTGGGGTCTGGGATCTTTGCCCCTTCTCTGTATGTCTGTATACTGCTGGAGCCATTTGATGCTTTCTAATTTAAGACCTCCTGCCTCTCCTTCTTCCCCCTTCTCCCATGGCAAATCTTATAACTACTCTAAGCCTCAGTCTCTTGTCTTCAAACTAGGCATTGGATTGCATGGAACATCAGACTGGGTGATATCTTGTGAAGTTGTGTTGAAATACTCTCTTGACATACTTCCTTTTTTGATTCTTAGTGAGAGAGAAAGTCCCATAGGGAGAGGGATATTTTTGGAAATGAAAGTGATATAAAGACAAAAGATATCAATAGCATTAAAAAAATAAGTAAAATGGAGAGTTGGATGAGTCCTAAGGTCCCTTCTAAATGTTCTCATTCCTGAAGTTCTAAAGGAGACAGGGGACTTGGAATTTTGGAGAGGGAAGATCATAGCTTCTCAATCTGTTCTCTGAACATACTACAAAATAGTGGGGAGATATGCATTCACATGAGATGACAAGTGTAAGTTACTTTCAATTCATAACCAATCCTCTTGGAATCCCAGAAGGCTCTGGCATAGACTTTGAGAAACCACTGGGCAAGAGGAAACTTTTCCTGACACACAAGGGTTCGGTAGGGAAGTGGGGTAGGATGTAGAAATTAGAGTTGTTAGGTGTGAAGTACGCTAATCAGTTTTCATTTGTCTCTGTTTGGTTTTTCTCTGGTGCTTTGGTGTGGGCAAGTAGTTCCCAGAAGCCTAAGCCCCTTTATATACAGGGCCATTCAGAGTCTCCTTCCGACTTGTTTCTTCGTTAACTCTGGAACTGACAAGTGTGAGCAGACCTTAAAGAGTTTCTTGAGAGTTAAAACAAACAAAAGTGTTTCTGTTGTCAGAAACAAATCCATGACTAGCAAAGATTTGAGTTTTCACCCAGGTCTCGCCTCCTTCCTAAAACATTTCCAATATACCTCAGGCCCATCCTGACCCTTCCATTGAGCCCTTGTGGTATTTGTTGGTATTAAGTTCGTTGTTTGGTACTTCATTAGGTACCATTTGAGTTATAATTAAACTATGTTGTATATGAAAGCACTGTATGGTGATGCAGCACTCCCTTTAAACCAGGGGTTTTTACTCTGGGCCTTGTGACCTTTTTTATTCTAATATTTTGATACTTGTATTTGATGTAATTGTTTTCCTTTGTAATCCTATTTTATACATTTTAAAACATTATTCTGAGAAGAGTTCACCAGACTGCCAAAAGGGTTTGTGATGCAAAAAAGGTTAAGAACCCAGATGGTAAGGACCTTGAGGACAGGGAGCATTTTTCCTGTCTCACCAGCCTCTTTTCTAATTATGTAACCTCGGGCATATTTTCTAATGTCTCTCAGCCCTAGGTTTCTGCATCTATAATTGAAGATTAGACTTACTGTACTTACCTCACAGGATAGTTATAAGGGAAATACTCTATAAGCCTTAAAGAACTATAGGAATGGGAGCTGGTTTTTAATACTATGACTATTAAGATGTTATAAATGGGAATTAAAAATTTGTAGAGGGTTATTTCTATTGAAGCCTTACCATGGTGCTTCATCTTGGCCCGCAGGTGACCCCAGGTTCTCCAAAGGAATCCTAGGAGGGTGCAAGTGCTGGCAGATCCTCTAAAAACCGACAGGTTTCAAGAATGAACTTTACAATGAATTATGTGCCTGTCATCCCTGAATCAGCCTAGCTAAGTTTAGAGAGGCTTATCACCAGAGGGTTGGTCACTAAGTGATGAATATTTTTGGCCCACAGTAACTTAGGAAACAGGCTCCAAAGACATGGAGAGACTGTGATTTGTGTCAATGGTGAGACTGCTGCCACAGATGAAATCATGGGTCCATGAAATCATGAAAGATTATCATCCTCACCATTTTTTCTAGTTCAACTTTGTCTCTCATAGTATGTAGTATACTATTGAGACTAAAGTAGACCCACACTAAATATTCAGATTCACAGGCTCATAGATCTGGAAGGCACCTTGTATATTGTTTAATACAATTTCTATATACTTTATAGGATTCACTGGAATGCAACACAGAGGTCTTCTATGCCATTTCATAGATTAGGAAAGTTTCCTCATATGTGTGTTTTATCTGTTCATTTTTTTTTTAACTGATGAAGAAACAGCTACAAAGAAGGATTATGACTTGCTAAAAGTCATGTCTAGCTAAAGGCAGATATAAGACTGGAACCCAGATCTCCTAATTCTTGGTGTAGTACATTTCAGGGGTACCACACTATTTTCTCTTGTTAAATTGAAAACCCATCAGGGAAGCTGTCTGGAAAGCATGGGATACCAGGCTTTAGGCTGATCAGACAGTAAGGTTTTAGAGGGTCAGGTTTGGCGCTGGGGATGAGAGGGAGGGAGGTATAGGGGGAGGAGCAGCAGATAAAAGCCAACCAGTCTGCTGAAAGAATGGCAGCCTTAGAACAAGCCAGCTTAGAGTGGCTTCCCCGCCCCCCATTCAGCAGCATCTGCTTCAGAACCTGGACAAGCTGCTAAAAGGAGTTAAGGAGGTTCATTGGGATGGGGTAAGGGGGCGGGGGCCACCTTTAGAGCAGGTGCATGAGGAGTCTAGAATCCACTGACTGGGAAGGACAGAAGGGGCTTAGCTTAAGGGGTGGGGGTGGGGGCTTTGCAGCAAGATGCTAGTGTCTGCAGCTGGCTGGAGGAGAAGGACTGGGGAGGGGAAGAATGGAGCAGGTGAAAGAAGAGATTCTGAGGGAAGCAGCCATCAAGACTTCTCTGTTGCTAAACAGGAATGCTCTTGGACACATGTGATATCTTCCATCCCAGGCTGTATGAGAGGTTGAAATATCTTTTAGTGTCCAATTATCACAGGGGCCTCTTCTATGCAAAATACAGGCATTAGTCTCAGAACATCTTCCGTGCAAAATTCAGGAATCTGTAACACAAGATGTCCTAGCAGGGCTTTCCATAAATGGCTCTTCAGTGTCCAAGGGTAATAAATGGTGTTTTTATAACCTTTCAGGGGCCTATGTTTGGGTACACAGTGAAAATGATACTTTAACCACATCAGCCTCCAGATTGTAAAGACCTCCTCCTCTTAATTTTTATTTTTCTGGACACTACTTTAACTCTAAAGCACTTCCTATTTACTTTTAATAGCTGTTCAGATTTGTCTGTCATTGTCTGTGACTGGCCCCTTCCTTCTCTCCTCCTCCTCCTCCTTCTTTTCTTCTCTCTCTCTCTCTCTCTCTCTCTCTCTCTCTCTCTCTCTCTCTCTCTCTCTCTCTCTCTCTCTCTCCCCCCCCCCCCCACCACTATGCCCTAGTCTGTCCGGCTGCCTTTCTGTTCCTTCCTCTTCTCTCTCTGGTCCTCCGCTCTTACTCTGACCCACAGTACTGTATGTCTTGCTCAGGATTGACAAGAATGCATTAAATATGTATTCCAGGCACTGATTTAAGGAAGTTGATGATCTTATAGGGCTTGTTCTGCCCTGGGTCACATGATAATGTTGTCCCCTGTGTTAAATTCAGATAACAGGCAGGGATCTCAGAGCTCACTCATACTGAGCATTTTTCCAGGTGGCGGGAAGTGGGCCTGGAAGTTATGGACCCAGACACAGAGGTATATTTGTTCTAGTAAAGGCAAACCAATATGGCAGTAGTCTTAAATGACTATAAGAGGTTGGAACAAGCAAGAATTTCCTGAGATTATGGATAAACCATAGAATCATAGAGTAGGAAAAGGTCTTAGAGGTCATCTTACAGATAAGAAAATAGACCCAGAGGGAGGAAATTATATTCTCAGGGTCATACAATGAGTGGCATAGCCAGGACTAAAACCCAGGCAACCAAACAGGGGAAGGAAGGGAGAAGAGGAGGTCACAGAATCACAGCATCTAAGCATTGGCAGGGTGCTGAGAGACTCTGTAGGACAGCCCATACCTGAATGAGAATCTCTCCAAAACCTACCTGTCAAGTCATCATCCAGCTTTTGCATGAAGATCATCAGAAAGGGGGATCTCACCACCTCCTAAGATAGCCCATTCCATTGTCAGAAAGTTTTCATTTATTGGGAAGATTTTTTTTTCCTTATCTCAATCCTACATTTACCTCTTCCCAACTTCTGCCCATTTCTCTCATTTCTTCTTACTGTGAGCAGAAAAAAATATATATATATATATACCTTTTGTACTTTGTGGTCTCTTCCAGCCCCCTTATACCCATTTTTTTTCTTTTATCTCCAGGCTAAACATCACTAGTTCCTTCAACCATACTCATATGGTATGGTCTGAAGTCCCTTCACAATCCCATTCTATCTTTAAAAATAGAATAGGTCCTCATTAGTTTAGATTGGTATAAGTGCTGTCCTTTGCAACATACTTCTTGCCTCTCATCTATACTAGCCTTCTGTCATTAGAGCTACATGTCAGACTTCTTGGGGGATTGGTACTGTAATTGATTATAGCTCAAAATCAGAGCTACTATACACAGCCCATAATTACTGTTGTAGTATTTCATTTTAAAGGTATTCTCTCTAATGGGATTTTATAGATTCACTCACAGTGTTAGAACTGGAGAGGCCATAGGGATCATTTAGTCCAATCACCTGATTTTATCAGTATGAACAGTGAGTTCCAGAGAAGGGAAATGACTTACTCTAAGTCACACAGCCACTTTATAGCAGAGCTGGGACAAGAACCCAGGTCTCCTAATGGCTAGTACAATATTCTTTCCACTATACCACATTGCCTTCCCAGATTTAAGGTCATGAAAATAGTCTCTGGAGTTGCTGCTAAAGACTTCATCAGCATAGATTCCTTGGCAAAGCTGTGGTAGTCCTCTAACCTCTGGCCTTTTTCAAAGAATTTGTAATTCTACTCTTTGTCTTTGACCAGGCTGAAATTATGGCTGTGGATTATTCTGAGACTTAAGATTGTGTGTGTGTATGTGTGTGTGTGTGTGTGTGTGTGTGTGTGTGTGTGTGTGTGTGTGTCTGTGTGTGGAGACAGACACATATGGAGAGAGGGAGAGAGAGAGAAAGAGAGAAAGAGGGAGAGAGGGAGTTTTTAAAATATACTGGGAATAAAGAGCAATGATGGTATTGATTTATTAGGTCTTTTGGTGAATGTAGCATTTTTGGTTCTGTGGGATTAGGAATTATGTTGGTATCATGATGCTGTCAAAAAGCATTGATCCAGTCATTTGGCTCCTCAGCCACATCCTGGCCAGCCTGGGGAGATTCCTGGGCTCTGAAGCAACACTCTCCTTAGTCTTAGTGGTATAATTATACCAAGAGGTCACTGGTTTGGAAAGCACAGGGACACATCTATTGCTGGACTCTATATTGTATTGTGAAACTACATCCCAGATTCCAGATCAGGACAGGGGATCAGTAATCAGAATCATCTACTGCGCACAAAAGATCTCTCAGTACTGTGCTAAGGCCTATAAAAAGTATGGAGAAGTAGAGAGACAATTCCTACCTTTGGTGAGTTTAAAGTAAAACTGCAGAGACAAGCTGTGTGCACGTGAAACAGTTTGGCAGCTTTACAGGAGATGCTCCAAGGTGGGTTATGATGAAGTGTCCAAAGAATTGGATAGACCTTGCAAATAATAGAGTTCTCTTAAACATTTGCTCATTTAATTTAATTTGATTATCAGTAAGTGCTGTGAGTTTAGAGGAGGGAAAAGTGATTGTGGACAGGATTGGTTTAGGAAAGTTTAATGTGGTGAGTTTTGAACTCAATTCTTAATCATAGGTAAGAGTGATTGGTTTTTGTTTATTTATAAAATAATTTAGTATGCCCTTCATTTTGAACAAAATTAAGCCAAATAAATGTTTGTTTGCAACTATTTACCCTTAATGAATTTCTACATACAATATATCTATAAAAGTATATTAGTTACTATTTCTAAATCTCTGTCTATTCTGTTTACTTGTCTGTGGTTATTTCCTTTTGAATAATCTTAATCATTGTATAGATCATTCAGTTGGTGCTGGTTTCTCTACTTTGTATTACTTCATTTAACTGCAGATTTCTCTATATTATTCCTTATTATCAGAGAGGCACATTGGTATATAGTACATAGGGACTTGGCCTTGGAGTCACAAAGACTTGGGTTCAGATAAATCTGGAGATAATAGGGAGCCACTGAAGTGTACTGATAAGGGCGATGACAGTCAGACTTACATTTTAGGAAAATCACTTTGGTGTCTGAATGGAGGATAGATCTTTGTAGGGAGAGACTTGAAGCAGGGAGACTGAAAGACATACAGTCATCTAGATGAGAGGTGACAAGGACATAAATGAAGATAGTAGTTGTATAAGTAGAAGGAAGAGAATATATACAATACTTCCTCTCCTATAAAATGCAAAAAAAAAAAAAAGCGCTGCCTATCTATCTATTTAACAAGTGTATTAGGAGTATCCAGTGAGGAGCATTAGGAATATCCAACAGAAGAAAACTTTACCAGGGGCAAGTGCTGTATGAGTCTGAATTGTGATTCATTTGCTTGGTGCTGGTTCTGTGCCCTGTGAGAAATGGTGGAAGATATTGAGCATTCTCATACTAAAGAAGGGAAGGCTTGCCAGAAAATAAGATTGTTGTCCTTAGATATCTGAAAGACTGTAGAAGAGAAATTAGCCATAATTCTCTAGATGGAGGAGCTAAGATAAGTGGGCAAAGGTTAGGGGAAGGCAGATTTTTGTCTCAGAAGTAAGACTGTACTCTTAATTAGAACCATCCACTGGTGTAATGGATTTGCTTGCAAAGTAGGGTATCTCTAGGACAGGAGAGGGTTCAAGAAGAGGCAACAACTAAGTAAACTATGTCAGGGCTTGTATCGTAGAAAGCATTCCTGTGAGATGTGCTAGATGACCTCTCGGCTTCCTCCCAAGTCTTTGATTCCATCTTTTTGTGGCCCCTTGTTTTAGCACCACTGCTGATAAAAAAAAAAAAAAGCCAGCTGCTGTTACAACTCTCCCTCAGAAGGCATGAAGCAGTTTTCTAGTAGCAAAAGACAGGATGGCCAGTATGTCCTGTCTTAGGTCATGGCCAAAAACAAAACTACACCTCTTTTTATTCTGAATGCTTACACCTTCAGTGGTACTGGAGATGTTAGGCAATCACCTAATACTTGCTGCTTGATAAACAGATTCATTGATTCAACCTCTTTCTAGCTCATTTGTACCATGTGGAATGAAATTATCCTCTGGATGGAGAATGTACAGAATGCCTTAGATGGTATGGGAAGTTTTGTAGCTCCATTTGTTCTCCTCAGGTCTGTTTCATCATCCCCACTCTTGTCTTAGGACTGGCCTGGACAACATACGGCCCTTGGTCCACGTGTAGCCAAGCAAAGGATTGTGGGCAGCCTGCAAAAAATGTGGGGTTACCACTATGCCTTTCTCCTGTTTGTCACATGACCTGTGGCAACCAGTCTTCATCACTACAACCATCTAGTCTGAAGCTCTCTGTTGACTAAACCTACTGCGAAGTTGTGTAGGTGTGCCTTAGGATGAGAGGGAGTTATAGAGAGAGAAGCTACTTCGCTTTTGTGTTGTAATCTGCCATAGAGCCATACTCTGAGAACTAGGGAGAATGTGTCCCTTGGAGACCTTTGAGAGTTGAGACCTAGGCCACTGGACCAGCTAAGAAATAACAGTGAATCCTTTCAAGGCCTCAAAATACTTGGTGGTCGTGGGTGAGAAGAAGAAGTGGTAGGCCCCTAAGCTTCACTTCGTTCACTAAAGTATGTGTGGTGGGTTATACACTGAGGAGGAAGAAGATTCAAACCAAAGCAGAAATGAAAGCATGCTCCTGCTCTCCTAGAATGTAGTTGGGGAGGCAAAGTATAGTCATCTAAAACAGAGTACAAAACAGTATATGATTAAACATAAAAAATGAGGGATGCAGACTGTAAGTACTGTTGGTTTTTGACTTCATATCTTCGGTGCCTGGCAGGTGGCAGAAACTTAATGCTTTTCTATTTATTAATTAGAATTCGAAGAAGGAGGAGATCATTGTGTGCTGGGGTGACCAAGCAAATCTTCAGAAGGAAGTTCTTAGCACTTAGGAAGGAAAAGAGAAGGGATTGGGCTTTCTGGGATGTGAACATCTTGAGGAAATCAAAAAATTGGAGCGGAATAATGTGTTGGTAAGACATCAAGGATATTGGCCGTGTGACATAGAATGTGGTTCCAGAGGAGTGTGAGAGCTAAGATGGCAAAGGTAAGATAACAGAGTACTTCCTTGTCTTCCTAAGAGGAGTGGCTTTCATTTAGGTGAAGCCAAAATTTGTTTTTTGATCACTCTGTTTGGAAAACAGAGCATGATATTTTTCCAGAGAACATGTAGAATAATAGTAATTTTGTGTGGATAGTTTATTGGCAATGGCTGGCTCGCCATAAAGGGAGTGTGGATCACTCCCTTTGGAGTTAGAGGACCTGGATTCAAATACCATTTCTGTCGCACTGTCACAGTGGCAATGTTACCTGAGTGACATTGGGTAAAAACCGTACCTCAGTGGGCCTCAGTTTCCTCATGTTTAAAATTAAGGGGGCTGGGCTAGATGATCCCTAATGTCCCTTCTAGGTCTAAATTGATGATAACTATTGACTTTCACAAATGAATCAAAACATATCCACATTATACCAAAATCTCTAACATAGTACACGCTTATAGTTTGGGCATATGAATAAATAATAATTTACCTCCCCCTAGATCTTTATGAGTTATTCATTACAGTAGATTGCTACCAACACAAAATATCAAGTATGCTTTCAATCCTAGAGTGGGAGATTAGTTACTCAGAAATGGTTAGTATTTAACAAGCTAACAAGGAATAAATATCCCTGAGTGTTTTCTTTTCTTTTTCTTTTTTTTTTTCCTGCAGGTAATATTAATGAATGTGTTGAATTTTCCATTCCATTCCATCTGGGGGGGAGGGGTGCCTAGCATAACAGTAACAGGTTTTTCCCCCCTATGTTTTCTAGCAGTGCTAGATTTAGCAATACATAATGCATAAGTAAATAAATACAGGTACACTTTTGTTTTTAGCAAGACCAGATGATATTTATCTTACTCTACAACCCCATGATATGTTGCAAGAGACATTCTATTTTGGTGAAGATTTACATCTTGTAATTAACCTGATTCTGTGTGATGGTGCTGTCCCCTTGTGCTAGCTAGGATTTCCTATGGCCCAGCGTGGGGAGGCATCCCAAATCTTGTCCCAGTAATCTCTTTATACATAGGGAACCTTTCAGGGGACTGAAGGTGCCTGTAGAGTTATCTTGCTGCTTTATGGGCCAGAGGGATTTTGTCCCACAAAGGAAGAAGAATTCTTTACCTTGTAGAAGAAAAGATGAAATAAAGAAGAAAAATGTCATAGAAGTGATTTTACAGACTAATAGAACACTGGAGGTAAAAGGAACATTATAGCTCCTCTAGCCCAGATAAGATAAGTTGGATTGTGGGTTGCTTTCATAGCACTCCCCAGTGCTATCTGAACCACATTAAAATGTAATTGGGAAATGTTGAACAAAACAAATAAAAATACCATACAACATAGATAATGTTAATTTGTGGTTTTCTAAGCCAATATGTAGCCTTTGAGGATATATTTCTGTTTGAGTTTTGCTCTACTGTTCTGGTCTAACTCTTCTTGTCCTTTTACTGCTGAATTTCTAAAACCCGAAGAAGGTAAGTTATGTGTCCAAAGCCATACAAGTGGCAAATCTGAGTTTAGAACCCAGATCTAGTCAGGTGACTAGACTTTCCAGTACAGCATGCTCCTGGCATGTTTCTAAGATATATAAACATGATACACCTATATACAGATTCATTTTTATTTGGTAGAAAATGTAGATTAATGATGATTATTTACTACTGGATTTTTAATAACAACAGTGGCTGTAATAAACAAACATTTATTATCTCTTGTGTAAGTCTCCATTAAAGTACCATTCCAATGCCTCAGCTTGCTTTGAAGATAGGTAGCCTTGCATTGTTGAAGATTATGCCAAGTGATGTAAAAGCCCCAACAAGTCCTACCAAGCTGGCATGTGGAAAGCCCAAAGACCTAGAACAGATTGTTTAGCTGTTGGTTCAGGCTGAGTCCAGCTAAATTCCAAGGGACTCATCATAACAAAGATGGCTGCCAAGTGATAGACTTTTTTTGGCCAGAGTAGCTCATGAAATGGAAACCATAAATAAAGGTGTAGCAGTGTTTTATTGGTGGAGGTTACACATCCAGATGAAATCACTTTTTTTTTGAATAACTGAATTATATGTATCAGCCAAGGTTATTTTACTTACAGTCTCCTCTCTTCCTTCCCCACTGCAAAACCCTTGAAATTCCTGCCTCTGAGATCTTGCTCGTATCTTTGCATCATAACTGCCCCTGTAAGAAAGGAGTGTGGAATATTCTTCCCTCTCCCTTCTCCCCTTTTCCCTTTTTCCTCTCTCCTTTCTTCTCTCACCAATGTCTTTCATTCCCCTCCCCTCACTCCTTTCACCTCTTCCTTGTCAAATTCTATTCACTTTTCAAGACTCAGCTTAAATCCCACTTCCTCAATGAAGCCTTCTTTAACAACCTACCACAGCTGAAATACTATCCCCCTCCATCCCTCAGTTCTGAGGCCCTACTGCTTTAATAGGTGAGTAGGCCCAAAGCACCTGACTAGACCATCAAACAATGCTTCGCATTCTGTCCAGCCATTTATACTGGTCATGTTGCTATCCACTAAGGGCATACCCATCTCCCTCAATCCCTTTCTGCTTTTAGCTTTGTGATCAGTGATAACATCAGTACCCCCCAAACACACACACACACACACACACACACACACACACACACACACACACACACTCCTTTCAATGGCTGCTAGTCCCATGTATGTCTTGTTTCACTTGTGTATTTGTACCACCAGACCCTAGCATGGTGTCTAGCATATAATAAGTGCTAAATAAATATTGGTTGGTTCTCCTCTCCCCCCTTTTTAACTCAACCCTCATTGACATTGATCTCACCCTGAACTCCTCTATATTTGTCCCTTATACACTACTTACAGCATTTTTTGTTTAGTTTATTATTATTAGTTTTTTATCATTACTTAACTTCTCCTGTGCATGCCATTGGGTGATATGGTGGATAGAGAGCTGGCCTTGGAGTCAGAAAGATCACAGGCTAGTCAGGCTGTGTATGCCTATACAGATAAAAATAGTAGGGTAAGTTTGACTAGGATAAGTTGTAGAAACATAGAAACAAAATGGCTTGAGAGATTCAATGGATGGAATCATTTGTAGCTGAGGGTATGAGTGGCATCTATACTGGGCCTTGAAGGAAAAGGATTTCAGCAGACACAGATGTGGAGAAAGCCCTGTTCGAAGGATGGGGGACAGCCTGCAAGAATATATAAAGGCTAGAGAGGGCAAGATGAAATCAGGAAAGAGCCAGCAGTATAGCCTGGCTGGATCTTAGACTGTGAAAGGGAACAGTGTGAAATATGGCTGGAAACTAGGTCACAGCCACAGTGAAAAGGGCCTTGAATACCATGCTAAGAAGTTTAGGAAATGGAGAGCCATTGAAAGCTTTTGAGTAGGGAAGTGAAGTAATGTGATCTGCATACACATTAAGAGGCTTATTTTGGCAGCAGAAGTGGGTGGATTGGAATGAGGAGAGACTGGAGGCAGGAAGATCAGTCAGAAGGTATTTATTTGTCAGTCTAGAGAAGTAATGAGGGCTTAAGGTAGACTGGCTGGAATTTAAGTGGAGAAGAGGGGACAGGTATGGCAGATACGGTAGTAGATGTGAAAGGACTTAACCATTTTACAATGTAAGTGGTGAAGGGGAATGTCAGAAGAGTTAAAGGGAATGCTAGGACAGTGCAGAAAGTTGAAAGAGAGGAAGAGGGTTAAAAAAGTAGAAAGAATCAAGACGCCTTTAGGGCAAGTATCTATGCTAAAGAGACAGGGATCCAGAATGAATGCTTCAGGGAGAGGAAGGAACAAGGGAATACACATTATTGATTGTCTGCTATGTGCTAGGAAGAGGCAGCTAGATGGTTCAGTACATAGAGCCCTGGGCCTGGAGTCAGGAAGACCTGAGTTCCAATGTGGTCTCAGACACTTACTAGCTGTGTGCCTTTGGGCCTTAATACACTGGAGAAGGAAATGGGGAATCATGCCAATGTCTTTGCCAAGGAAACCCAATGAATAGTATGTTTTTTGGTACCACAAAGAGTTGGGCTGAACAACAGTGACAACAAAGTGTCGAGGACTGTGCTAAGCACTCTATACATATTTCATCCTATTATTTTATTCCTGTTGAGTTGAGGAAACTGAGTTGGGCAGAGGTTAAACAATTTGCCTACATAGCTAGTCAGTGAGTGAGGCTGGCTCTATAACGGGCCTGCCCTCATCTAGCACATTGTTGTTCTGTTACATCTGACTCTTCACGACTCCACTTGGGGTTTTCTTGGCTGCGATACTGGAATGGTTGTCATTTCCTTCTCCATCTCCTTTTACAGATGAGGAAGCTGACACAAATAGGGTGAAGTGACTTGCCCAAGGTTACACAGCTAGTAAGTGACTGAGGCTAGATTTGAGCTCAGGAATATGAGTCTTCCTGACTCCAGGCCTGGCACGCTATCCATTGTGATATCTAGCTGCTGTTATCTAGCATAAAAGTCTTTTTCCGTGGTCCTCAAAGAAAAAGAGAGCCCTGACCAAATAACCTTTCTTTGCCCAGTCTTGTTTGTGGTCCTTCTGTGATCAGGGTCACTTAGCAAGCCACTTGTCAGGACCAGGTTTCCATATTTCTCTTTAAGAAAATTCTCCATCTTAACACACCTTCTTTACATTTGGAGAAGCTGAGGTTCTAGAAGAATATATAACTGGCCCCAAGTCAGGCAGCAGGGTCTGCAGCCAGATCTATTTACAGTATTCAGATTGATACCTCAGCCACTTAAAAAAGAATCTGTGGCAGCTTGCAGAGTTAAAATGTAATGCAAAATAGGACAATTAGGCCTAAAACAACAGGGGCAGGCTAAAGGAAGCAGAAGGAGGAGAAGCTAGAAGGTACCTGAAATGAGCTGATAATTACATTTGGCTCGAAGTTCTCTGGCAGCCAAGAGAGGGGGAAAAAAAAGGAAAAAAAAAGGGAACATGTTCTGTTACATAGTTTACATTTTTTAACAAAAGAAAGCAGAGTAAGTCATGTGCAAAGACAAACTTTTCTCTGTCACTAAATGCAAGCAGGGGATTTATTGTGTGGGTTCTTTTACATGGACCGTTGGGTAACAGAGTAGAGGAGGTCTACACTTTTAAAAAAGACACACTAACACTGTTCAAATAAATGTTTTTCGTCTTGACCCACTGCCTTAGGAGGTAATGGACTCCCCCTCATGACTGGAGGGTGTTCTAGAGATAGCCTAGCAAATTGATCTCCCTGCCTCAGAGCTCTTCCTTTTCCAATTCATTCTCTACTTGGCTACCAAGGTGATGTTCTTAGAGCACAAACCTGACTGTCTCTCCCTGCCCAGAAAAGGCTGGTGACTCCCTGTTGCATTTATGAGAACATGCATACTCTTCTGTTGGCTCTTTACAATATCGTGCCAGCCTTCCTTTCCTGGATCCATTATTCCTCTTCCCACACTCTAGTTTCAGGCCCAAAAGGCCTACTTCCTTTTCCTCATCCTGGACATCTCATCTCCCATCTCATTGTCTGCCCCCTGTATCTTTCTTTCTCCCCTCCCCTCCTCCCTCCACTTAGAATACCTAACTTTATTCAAAGCTCGGCTCTAGTGCTGCCTCTTAGATTAAGAGAAGTATTTATTAAATGCCTGCTGTGTGCTAGGGACTGTTCTAACTATTTTACAAATATCTCAAATATTATTTGATCGTTTGCTCAAATTATGGTCTTTGATCCTCACAATAACCTTGGGAGGTAGTTGCTGTTATTATGCTCATTTTACATTTGAGGAAACTGAAGCAAATAGAGGTTAAGTGACTTGCCCCTTTAAGAATCTGATATGTCTTTCCATACTTTCTTTACATGGTCACACTTTCTTTATATGACTTAAGGGTCACACAGTTAGTTACTGTGTCTGAAACTGGATTTGAACTCAGGTCTTCCTGACTCTAGGCCCAGTGTTCTGTACACTGCGTCACCTAATCAGGGGTGGAGAACCTGTGGCCTCGAGGCCACATGTGGCCCTCTAGGTCCTCAAGTGCAGCATTTGGACTGAATCCAAACTTCACAGAATAAATCCCCTCAATAAAAAGATTTGCTCTATAAAACTTGGGCTTAGTCAAAAGGCTCCACCCAAGGACCTAGAAAGGCTTGAGGCCACAGGTTCCCCACCCCTACTAGCTTTTTCCCTAGATGAGGCATTTCATAATTCCCCAAACTTCTGATACACCTCTCTAAATTAATTAATATTTACCTTAGATATATTTTACATCTAATTATCTGTGTATGTCTTATTTCTGTGGTAGAATGTAAGCTCCTTGAGGGCAGAGACTATTTTGTTTTTGTCCCAATCCCTAACATGCAGCATAGTGTTTGAAATATAGTAGATGCTGTCCCAATCATTGATTGAAGGGTGGATGGCCACTTCTTGAGGAAGTTATAGAAAGGTTTCCTTTTTATTTGTCAGAACAGAAGGCTTTGGGGTGTCCTTCCCAACACAAAGATTCTCTGAACCCTCTTGAATGAGAGGGAGCATGCTTTTAAACTATGTATAACTCCAGTAAGGCGTTACTGCGGAGAGCAGAACTTACTCTGGTTTAGCTACTTGGGGACAGATGGAAATGCCCAAATGTCTAGTTCTAAAGGTCATCATCCCTTATCTCAGGGTAATTGGGAGCTAAGAAGATCAGAGTAACACTGTATAGAAGAAAGACTGTTGATATCAAGAGAAATCAGGTTCAAATCCTCACTCTATCACTTCTCAGTTTTGTGGCCTTGAAGAAGTCACCTAGTCCTTCTGCATCTTAGTTCCCATATTTGTAAAATGCGGGTGATAATATTTACACTGTGGGGCTGTTATGAAGATAGTGCTTTATTAACCTTTGTTGTTGTTCAGTCTTTTCAGTTGTGTCTGACTGTCAAACCCCATTTGGTATTTTCTTGGCAGAGATACTGGATAGTTTGCCATTTCCTTCTCCAGCTCATTTTATTGATGAGGAAACTGAGGCCAACAGGGTTAAGTGACTCGCCCAGGGTTACACAGCTAATAATATGTGTCTGAGGACAAATTTGAAGATGAGTCGTCCTGACTCCAGGCCTGGCGCTCTATCCACTGCTCCACCTAGCTGCCCCTTTGTTAACCTTAAAACCGATTAAACTGTGAGTTAGGATTTCTTTGGAAACTACTGTCATTAAAAAGCACTTTGGGGGAAAAATGTACCATTATCAGGATTACATCATCCTTAATAATAATAGCTCATATTTCTATAGCACATTAGGACTTATAGAGTACTTTATATATGATCTCATGTGAGTCACACAAACAACCGAATGAGGTAGGCATTGAATGTAGAGTCAGTATAACAGTGGAAAGGGGATTGGATTTAGCTTTGGAGAATCTGGGTTCAAATAACTTCTCTGCTGGTTACTCTCTGAGGGACTTTCTGCAGGTCATCTAATCTCTCTAGGCCTAAAAATCACTAGATGATCTTTGAGGTCCCTTCCAGCTCTAAATATGTGATTCTGTGTGATTATATCCTTTTTTTATGCTTTAGGAAACTGAGTCTTAGAAAGGTTTAATAGGTAACTACCTAAGGTCACACAACTAGTAAATATGAGTCATGGAATTTGAACTCAGATCATTTTGACTTTAAAGCCAACTCTCAACAGCCTATCTCCCCAGCTACCTATCCATTTGTATCTTCATTCAGCAAGCATTTACTGAGCATTTATTATGTGAAAGGCATTGTTCTGGTTTCTTTGGAGGATATAAAGAGGTGGGAGACATAGATGGTCCCTGGTCTCAGGAAGATAATAATGTGGATGAAGAGACAAATGACCTATGTCCTATGTCCACCTGTTATTTTTTTAGCTTCTTTTTCCCTTCCATCTTGAATCATTCTGGACTCTCACTGCAATGCCTTGCTGATTAGGGAGGGATGGAGAGTAAAGGGGCATTAATGAGATAATTCTTAGATGTCCTTTCCCCCTTCTCTGTACAGGGTCCTTTCCTGTAGTGTCCTACCTTTGACATTAGAGGGATGGGGGAGGGGCAGTGCTCTCAAAAGGCTATTGTCATTCAGCTGCCTGTTTGCTTCTTACCTGTTGGGCCTGTCCTAACCTCGGCCCTTTCTCTGGCCCTTTCTTATTTTTCTCTGAAAAGAACCAAAGGGGTCCCAGGGCCTAGTGGCTGGGCTTCCAGTTTGCTCAACAGAGGGCATTCTGTTGCCCATTATAAAGTCATTGAATGCCCCAGAGTGAGAGAGAACAGGGACATTATCAATCATTCAATGTTAAAAGAGGAGTTGGGAAGGGGAAGGTAGGGGAGAGAATGGAGAAATGGGGAGAGACAGAGAGAGAGAGAGAGAGAGAGAGAGAGAGAGAGAGAGAGAGAAAGAGAGAGACAGAGAGACAGAGAGACAGAGAGACAGAGAAAGAAAGAGAGGGAGACAGAGAGACAGAGAAAGAGAGAAAGAGAAGAGACAGAGAGAGAGGCAGAGAGAGACAGACACAGAGAGAGAGAAAGAGAGACAGAGAGACAGAGAGAATACTCAAGTGAAGTGGATGATTTAAAAAAAACTTTTTCTGTTGTTATTGAAGGGAGGGAGCATTGTTGGACATCTGCCCAGACACATGCCGAGTTAAAGAAACTGGATGGATTCTCTAAGAATGAATTGGGGAAGGGGAGAGGGCAAAAGCAGGGGGACGGGGGAGGGAGAAGGAGACTTCAGTGAAAGAGAATCAAGGACTCCAGGCAGTTACTGCAAACTCCGGACAAAGGAAGCATGCAAAGGGAGCAGGATGGCTTCTTCTGTGGCTCAAATGGTGGTTTGTTTAGTGTATAATTCAGCAGCACCCAGATGCCCAAACCGCTGCTTTGGTCCCCACAAAGGGGCCATGGAGAAAGCCTGCAATTTCTTTATCCTTATTGTCTTATATTGGGCCAGGGAATGGGAATTCCCTCACTTTGTTGGCACCAAAGATCTCAAGCAATAAATTTCATTATCAAATCACAATGACAGTGATAACAGATATAACTACTACTGATATATAAAGTGTTAGATCAGTTGTTGATAATGATGATAAATTGAAGAAAACAAAGACATAAGTATTGACAGGGTAAGGATTTTCTGGTAGGATTGATTTTCCAGATGAGAGAGAGCCTATGGAAAGTTGTTTAAGGCTTTCTTGAGACGTCAGGAACCGGATAGTTCAGGAATGACCAACCCTTTTCATTGCACCCTTAGGGATTGGCTGTGGGGACCAATTGTAGATCACCCTACTCTTATATATACACAACCTGTCCACCTTAAACCCCCCCCAAAAAAAAAACTACCCACAAGAGCATTGGCTCCCTCCTCAATGGAAATGCCTCAAAGGGATTTATAGACTTATAGGGATAATCACATTCACCTTTTGGGGGACCCTTGTTATCATTCAGCCATTAATTTGTTTTAATATTTATTGGGTACCTACTACCCATCATTTTAGTGTCATTCTAGTTAGCATAAATGGGGGTCTGATCCTTGTGCAGAGTGCCTCAAATTAGTGAGTCTCTATATAGAGGAGAGTAGGGAGTCTGCTTCTGGGACAGTCATGATGACCTGGAATGGAAGTGCCTTGGATAGGCTGTAAAACATGTGTAGACATTCTGCGATTTATTCTAGTCTGCTAATTATGTGTTTTGGAGGAGGATTTTTAGATTGGCTCCATAGCCAGAACTGGTCTTCTTCAGAAAAGCCTAATACAGCTTAGGCAGCCCTCCACATTTCATTCAAAGACTTATTTGCCCACAGCTTCTGGTGAGACACCACTGGAGAGGTGTTCTTCCCATCAAGACCTTGTGGTCCTGAGAATCAGACCTTGGTCCTTGGCCTCTGTGTTTGTTCTTTTTCATTTTAGGTAAAGGGAATGGAGCCTCTGATCTGGGGAGTTTGAAAGGTCAGGAGGACTAATGTTCCAGGATTTGGGTTCCAGAGCCAGTATCTCCTGAGGATCATAGAGCATCATTTAGAAATAACTTTCTAAACCCACACTAGTGGGAGCTGAGATGAGGACTCACCTAGCAGTCATGCCTCATTGGGATGTGAACCCAAATGGGACCAAGTTGAGCCTCTTCTCCCTATAGACCAAGACGCTATAAGGGATTATATGCCTTCAGATTATGGTGGAAATGTTTATACTTTGTTCTTGCTATCTTTTCAAAGTAAATATTGCTTTTGTAAAATCTTCTCACACAATCTCTTTTTAAACTCTAAGTGCACTTTTTAATTGGTCAGACAGTACAGGGGATCTAATAAGTGACACCTAATAGTAAGGGGAACACAGCTGGTAAGGACTCTAGCTAATGTTAGTAGGGAAAAGAGAAATATACCTGAAACCTTTGGGATGCACTAGAATTCTGAGGGGGAGACAGAACAGACTATCTCAGAGTAAAAGGACGCACAAGATGCATGAGGAACTATAGGAGATTCAAAGATGTATTAAATAGTGCCAAACTAATGCAGATGACTTGATGTGTTGCTGCTCCCTGCAATTAATATTAAGAGAATGTTCTCTCATTGGGTTAACTAGAATGCATCAATTGAATTAAGTCCTCATTTCAGAAGTATAGGGGCTACACTTCCCACAATTATTCACCACCTGTGGAAAAAAAGGTAAGAGTAACTAATAGCATTTCCAAAGGGTTAGGTTGAAGTCAAGGCAGCTCCTTGCTGATTTCCTTATTCCTAATTATTGGAGTTGGGCAAATATCACAACACAGAGGAATCCATTTTGGTTGGGAAAATATTAAAATGGAGACTGGCTTTCAGAGTTCCCATACTCTGACTTTTGCCTATAAACCAAACTTAAGCATTCAGATCTTCAGTTGACAAATCTGTAGAGGAAGGAGAAGTGACATTTTCCCGGGAATGATTCTTTGTAATTTACTTAGATGTAGGAGTTCTTACTTAATATGCATCTATTTCAATATAATTGGTTTTCTTTGAAATCCTATGCATTTTATTTTACACATTTAAAAATGTTATCCTGACTGCTTCCGGGAGCCAGGATGGTGGAGTGAAAAGGTAGTCACTCTCACTCTCCCCTATCAACCTCTGCAAACCCAGAAAATATCACCCCCAGAAAAAAAAACCCTGGAACACCTGAACTAGAAGGAAGACAGGGAGCAGCAGTGCAGCAGCCCAGCAAACGGGTCTCCCAGTGCCTCAGCAGAACTACAAGGGGCCCCAGGCGGATAAGTACCCAGAGGCATTCATGTGAAAGGAAGTGAAGAAAACAATGTAAAGGCTTCCTAAAGCCCCGGCCTTGCTGATTCTAACCCAACACCAGGTGAGTAGTCAGAGCCCTGCAGCCTCCAATGGTGAAGAAATCCTGAAGCCCAGGTAGTAGAGCAGGCAAACACCAACAGCTGGACCTCTGAGTGTCTCAGTGAGGGCGGGGAAACTGGTGGAAACCAGCTCAGAAAACCACCAGGTGCCTTGGCACTCCACCACAAAGTAATCTCCCAGTGCATTAGCAGAAATGAAAGGAGACAACACTGCAGGGGGCCCCAGGCAGATAAACACCCTGCAGCACCCATCTAAAAGGAGCTGAAGAAAGCTAAAGGAAAGGAAAAGCAGGCAACCTAGAATTGCCTGAAAGTTCTAGCCTTGCTGATTCCAGCCCAACATGAGGTAAGCTGCCAGAAACCTACAGCCTCCAATTAACAACATAAGAGGCCCCAGCATGCAAAGCCAGTGACCAAGACATAGGCTCCCAACACAAGAAGCTTGGGTCAGTACCCTCTGTTCCCCAGCAGGAGAGCTCAGTCTCTTTAAAAGCCAGGGAATAAAGAAATACCATGAGTAAAAAGAAATGTGCCATAGATTCATATTATGAGAAGAGTGAAGATCAAGACAGAAATTCTGAAGAGGACAACATTGTCAACAAACCCACATCTGCAACAACAAAAGGGGATATGAACTGGTCTGAAGCCCAAAAAGCCTTCTTAGAAGAACTCAAGAAGGATTTTAATAGTCAAATGAGAGAGGTAGAAGAGTCCTTCAAAAATACAATTGGCCAATTGGAAAAAAAATACACTGAAGAAAACAAGTCCCTAAAAAACAAAACTGGCCAACTGAAGAGGGAAGTACAAAAACTAACAGAAGAGTATACTGAAGGAAACAAGTCCCTAAAAAACACAATTGGCCAGTTGAAGAAGGAAGTACAAAAACTAACAGAAGAAAACAATCTGTTAAAAACTAGAATTGGACAAATGGAAACTAATGATTCTATGAGAGAGCAAGAATCAGTCAGCAAGAAAAAAATGAAAAAATACATGAAAATGTAAAATACCTCATCAGTAAAACAACCGACCTGGAAAATGACTCAGGAGAGACAATTTAAAAATTATTGGACTACCTGAAAATCATGATAAAAAAGAGCCTGGACAGTATCTTTCAGGAAATCATAAAGGAAAACTGCCAGAAGTCCTAGAACCAGAAGGGAAAATAACCATAGAAAGAATCTCCGATCACCACCTGAAAGAGATCCCAAATTGACAACCAAGGAATATAATAGCAAAATTCCAAAATTACCAGATGAAAGAGAAGATGCTGCAAGCAGCCAGAAAGAAACAATTTAAATATCATGGAACCACAGTCAGGATTACACAGGACCTTGCAGCTTCTACATTAAAAGACCACAGGGTGGAACATGATATTCCTAAGGCAAAGGAGCTTGGAATGCAGCCAAGGATCAATTACCCAGCAAAAATGAGCATCATTTTTCAAGGGAGGAGGTGGATATTCAATGAAATAGGAGACTTCCAAACTTTCCTGATAAAAAGACCAGAGCTCAACAAAAAATTTGATCTTCAAGTACAGGACTCAAGAAGGACTTAAAAAGGTAAATGGGACAGAAGGATACAATATGTTGTTAATGGGGGGGGGCTGTTTAAACCCCTACAAGGGAATATGAGACTTGCAACCCTTGAGAACTGTATTGTTATTACACCTTGTTAAAGGAGTATACATAAAGAGGGTGGATATTAGTTGACTTTGATGTAATGATAAAAAAAAATGTAATCAAGTGGGTTAAATGGATCCAAATAAGTGGATCATCTGATCTTAGAAAATGTACTGAGAAAGGAGGAGGCAGACAAGGGTAAATTACATTACAGGAAAAGACACAAAATCCTATTACAGCAGAGGGAAAGAAGGGAGGGGGAGCATTTTTGAACCTTACTCTCATCAGATTTGGCTCAAGAAGGGCATAATATAATCAGTTAGGTATAGAAATCTAACTTGCCCTATAGGCAGTAGGAGGAAAAAGGGGAAAGAAAAGGGAGGGGGGAAAGAAGGGAGGGAAGAAGCAGTAAGACTAAAGGGGAAGAAAAGGGAAAGGGATAATAAAAGTGGGAAGGGACTGAAGGAGGCGGTGGTCAAAAGCAAAACACTAGTGAGGGGGAAAGGAAAAAAAGAGAGAAAAGCATAAATGGGGGGAAGGATAGAGAAAAAGACACAGATAGTAATCATAACTGTGAATGTGAATGGGATAAACTCTCCCATAAAACAGAAACAGATTGCAGAATGGATTAAAAACCATAATCCTACAATATGTTATTTACAGGAAACACATTTGAAAAAGAGTGACACATACAGGGTAAAGGTAAAAGGCTGGAGCAGATATATTATGCTCAGCTGAAGTAAAAAAAGCAGGGGTAGCAATCCTGATCTCAGATAAAGAAAAAGTAAAAATAGACCTAATCAAAAGAGATAAGGAAGGAAGCTACATCCTGCTAAAAGGCACCATAGAAAATGAAGTAATATCATTACTAAATATATGTGCACCAAATGGTATAGCATCCAAATTCTTGGAGAAGAAGTTCAGGGAGTTACAGGAAGAAATAGACAGCAACACTATACTAGTGGGGGACCTGAACCTCCCCTCTCTGACTAGATAAGTCTAACCACAAAATAAACAAGAAAGAAGTTAAGGAGGTGAATAGAACATTAGAAAAGTTAGGTATGATAGAACTCTGGAGAAAACTGAATGGGGATAGAAAGGAATATACTTTTTTCTCAGCAGTACATGGCACATACACAAAAACTGATCATGTACTATGGCATAGAAACCTCACAATCCAATGCAGAAAGGCAGATCATGATGCAATAGAAATTATATGTAATAAAGGGCTATGAAAAGATAGACTAAAATATAATTGGAAATTATATAATCTAATCCTAAAAAATGATTGGGTGAAACAAGAAATTATAGAAGCAATCAATAATGTCATTCAAGAGAATGACAATAATGAGACAACATACCAAAACCTATGGGATGCAGCGAAAGCACTTCTTAGGGGAAGTTTTATATCTCTAAATGCTTACATAAATAAAATAGAAAAAGAGGAGATTAATGAATTGGGCATACAACTAAAAAAACTAGAAAAAGAACAAATTAAAAATCCTCAACTAAACACCAAATTAGAAATATTGAAAACCAAAGGAAAAATTAATAAAATTGAAATTAAGAAAACTATTGAACTAATAAATAAAACTAAGAGCTGGTTTTATGAAAAAACAATAAAATAGATAAGCCTTTGGTTAATTTAATTAAAAAAAAGAAAGAAGAAAACCAAATTACTAGTATCAAGAATGAAGAGGGCGAAGCTACCACCAAGGAAGAGGAAATTAAAACAATAATTAGGAATTATTTTGCCCAACTATATGCCAACAAATTTGACAATCTTAGTGAAATGGATACATATTTACAAAAATATAAATTGCCCAGATTAACAAGAGGAAGTAAAATACTTAAATAACCCCATCTCAGAAAAAGAAATTGAACAAGCCATTGATGAACTCCCTAGGAAAAAATCTCCAGGGCCAGATGGATTTACATGCGAATTCTATCAAACATTTAAAGAACAATTAATTCCAATACTATATAGACTATTTGGGAAAATAGGTGAAGAAGGAGTCTTACCAAATTCTTTCTATGATACAAATATGGTGTTGATACCTAAACCAGGAAGAGTCAAAATAGAGAAAGAAAATTATAGACCAATTTCTCTAATGAATATAGATGCAAAAATTTTAAACAAAATACTAGCAAGTAGATTGCAGCAACTTATCACAAGAATAATACACTATGACCAGGTAGAATTTATACCAGGAATGCAGGGTTGGTTCAATATTAGGAAAACTATCAGCATCATTGAGCATATCAACACAAAACCAACAGAAACCACATGATCATCTCAATAGATGCAGAAAAAGCTTTTGATAAAATACAACACCCATTCCTATTAAAAACACTAGAAAGCATAGGTATAAATGGAGTCTTCCTTAAAATAATAAATAGCATATCTAAAACCTTCAGCAAGCATTATATGTAATGGGGACAGGCTAGAAGCATTTCCAATAAGATCGGGGTGAAACAAGGATGTCCATTATCACCACTGTTACTCAATATTTTACTGGAAACATTAGCTTTAGCAATAAGAGAAGAAAAAGAAATTGAAGGCATTAGAATAGGCAAAGAAGAAACAAAGCTATCACTCTTTGCAGATGACATGATGATATACTTAGAGAATCCTAGAGAATCAAGTAAAAAACTACTTGAAATAATAAACAACTTTAGCAAAGTTGCAGGCTATAAAATAAACCCACATAAATCATTGGCATTTCTATATATTACCAACAAAGCCCAACAGCAAGAGATAGAAAGAGAAATCCCATTTAAACTTACTGTAGACATTATAAAATATTTAGGAGTCTACCTCCGAAACAAACCCAGGAACTCTATGAACACAATTACAAAACACTTTTCACACAAATAAAATCAGATCTAAATAATTGGAAAAACATCAGTTGCTCATGGGTAGGCCGAGCTAATATAATAAAAATGACAATCCTACCTAAGCTAATTTACTTATTCAGTGCCATACCAATCAAACTACCAAAAATTATTTTATAGAGTTAGAAAAAAATAATAACATTCATTTGGAAAAACAAAAGGTCCAGAATATCAAAGGAACTAATGAAAAGAAATGCAGGGGAAGGTGGCCTAGCAATTCCAGATCTTAAATTGTATTATAAAGCAGCAATCATCAAAACTGCTTGGTACTGGCTAAGAAATAGGGAGGTGGATCAGTGGAATAGGTTAAATATGCAAGACACAGTAGTCAATGACTATAGTAATCTATTATTTGATAAACCCAAAGACCCCAGCTTCTGGGACAAGAACCAACTCTTTGAAAATAAGTGATTGGAAAACTGGAAAAGAATATTGCAGAAACTAGGCATAGACCCAAATCTCACACCATATACCAAAATAAAGTCAAAATGGGTTCAGACTTAGATATAAAGGCTGATACCATAAGTAAACTGGGAGAACAAGGAATAGTTTACCTATCAGATCTATGGAGAACAGAAGAATTCATGACCAAACAGGAGATAGAGAACATTATGAAAAGCAAAATGGATAATTTTGATTACATTAAATTGAAAAGTTTTTGCACAAACAAAGCCAATTAAGATTAGGAAGGTAGAAAATTGGGAAAGAATTTTTACAACCAGTCTCTCTGATAAAGGCCTCATTTCTAAAATATAGAGAATTAAGACAAATTTATAAGAACACAAGCCATTCCCCAATTGATAAATGGTCAAAGGATATGAACAGACAGTTCTCAGATGAAGAAATTAAAGCCATCTATAGTACATATGAAAAATGCTCTAAATCGTATTATTGATTAGAGAAATGCAAATCAAAACAACTCTGAGGTACCACATCACACCTATCAGATTGGCCAACATGACAAAACAGGAAAATGATAAATGTTGGAGAGATGTGGGAAAATTGGAACACTAATACATTGTTGGTGGAGTTGTGAAATGATCCAACCATTTTGGAGAACAATTTGGAACTATGCCCAAAGGGCTACAAAAATGTGCATACCCTTTGATCCAGCAATAGCACTTCTAGGGCTATATCCCAAAGAGATCAAACAAATGGGAAAAGGACCCACATGTACAAAAATATTCATAGCAGCTCTTTTTGTGGTGGCAAAGAATTGGAAATTGAGAGGATGCCCATCAATTGGGGAATGGCTGAGCAAGTTGTGGTATATGAATGTAATGGAATACTATTGTGCTATAAGAAATGATGAACAGGGACTTCAGAAAAACCTGGAAAGACGTATATGGTCTGATGCTGAGTGAAGTGAGCAGAACCAAGAGGACTTTGTACACAATAACAGCCACGTTATGCAATGACTAAGATTGTTAAACTGAACCCTTCTCAGAGGATCTAAGACATCTCCATAGGACTCGGGATGGAAAATGCTGTCCATATCCAAAGAAAGAACTATGGAAGTCGAATCGTTATCACTTATTTTTTACCTTCTGTTGAGTTTTGTTTCATCTTTCTGATGGTTCCTCCTATTGGTTTTAATTTTTCTTACAACTTCACTAATGTGAAAATATGTTTAATGGGTATGTAAATGTAAAGCCTATATCAGATTTTGTGCCATCTTGGGGAGGGGGGGAGGAAAGGGGAGAAAAATTTTCAACTCACAAGCATATGGAAGTGATTGTTGATAAATCAAAATAAATTAATAAAATTTAAAAAATATAAAATAAAAAAATTTTAAAAAATGTTGTCCTGAGAAGGTGTTCACAGGCTTCTCCTGAGTGCCAGAGGGATCTATGACATACACAAAAAAGTACAGAAATCTCTGACTTGGAGTATCCCAGAGGGCTTTGCCCAGTCTTTATCATCATCATGCTAATAACTAATATTTACAGTATGTGATACTTTGATATGCACCAAGTGATTAATTTGTTATATTTTTATGTTCATAATAGATGAGGACATTGAGGTTGGGTGATTTGTCAGAGTTCACCTGGCTAGTAAGTGCCTATCACTCCCTGCTGTCTTTCTTTATCAGAAGCTGAGCTTTATCAGACTAAGAATAATGGAGTTGACATGTGATTTGTAGTCTCAACTACAGTAGTATTTCATTTGAAGGTAGGATGGATGGTAGGTGCTAAAAGAAGCATATCTGACTCTTTAGCCTTCTTGGTGAGGAGAAGACAACTCTGCTTTGGGTTTTGCAGCAGTGGTGCTTGGGACCTTCCTACTGTGTTAACTCTAAAAAGAGAATGAGCTTAAGAGTCAACATTGGTGCTGTGGATACTAGGCAGGTGATGAGACAGATACATTTATTGCATTCAATCTCTATACATTGTGGGGATTGAGTTTCAGTTTAAGGGGGATTGAGGTTAGGTTGGAGTCTAAGATTCATGTACTTGTGAAAGAATAAATAACTAAGTAATTGAACGTAATTCACTAAGAAAATACAATAGTCTTTCTCAGCGGAAAAAAATAAGCTTATATTTCTTGTAGTACTTAAAGATTCACAGATTGCTTTCCCCACAACTCTGTGAACAAGGTAATATGAGTATTCTTATTGTAGTTTCCCAGATGAAAAGACTGAGGTTCAGAGAGATTTTGGATTGCTGCCATACCAGTTTAGAAGATAAAGAAGTAATTGATTCTCAAAGATAAGACCAAGTTGACTGAAAAATTATGAGGCTGAGAAAACATGCCCTCACATATAAATCTAGTTGAGTGGTTCGTTTGTTGCTTTGCTTGTTTTTCTCACAACAGAGTCATTTGCAAGTTTATACTTATTCCAGTGAGGCTACGCATGGTATATAGGGGCATGAAGCTCATCTTCAGGAAGCAGACATGCTTCTGTCTGAAAGTAAAGGACAAACACTAAGGAAGGCAAAGAATCTGGGTTTATGTTTAGAGGCCTGGTGGGAAGGTCCAAAGACCTCTCTCCCCTTATAACGTTAGGTTCACCATTACTGCAGCCAAAGAAAAAAACACAACCAGGTTCTTTATTTACCAGACTTGGTTCTAAATAACCTTTGGTTGTTTCCTCAAAACAAACCCATCTTCCAAATGGTAGTAGTTTGCCATTCTGCAGACATTTAAAATAATATGCCATAGTCTCAGAAAAAATTCTCAAAAAATATTCCAAACAAGACATGGTACACTGGAGAGAACATTGGATTTGGACTCAGATGACCTGGGTTCAAATCACAGCTTTGCCATTTGATACTTATGTGGCCTTGGGAAAGTCATATTACTTCACCTCTGCTTTACCTCATTTAAAAACAAGGGTATTGTACTAGTTGCTTTCTAAAGTCCTTTCCAGCTCCAAATCTATGATTCTATTATTTGAACAGTTGTAGAACTGACGAAATAATGTTGTATGGCCTTTCTTAAGATGACTCATTTGAAGCCAATGGCACTCATGTTAACATGTAGGTTCTGTTTTGTATTTGTTTAAAAACTGGGCACATTGCTTGACAGTCATACCTGATATAAGCTGGATTCTCTTGTCAAGATAGGAAGGCATCTGCGGAGGGCTGTTTAAAATAGGACTGGAAAAGCAGTGCTTTTGCCTCATTGCTGAATTCACACTCTGAGAATGTGTGGTTCCCATCCACAGTTCTGTTGCCAATGATAAAATCCTCAAATGAAAGCCCCTAAAATGCTTCGAATGGGTGGGGGTGGGGTGGCAGGTACTTTCCCTTCAGTGGGGGTGAGGGGCATGCTTCCTGATGCTCACTCTTCCTTTTCTTTCTTCCCTAAAGTAGAATTCAATCCTGCTCCACCACCACTATCCACCTCCCCCACCCCCCATTTTGGTGAATGTAGAGGAACTACACACCGTTTTGAAAAATACCAAGCAGGAAGACTGAAGGTTACAGTGTAGGACTTAGAAGGGGGAAAAAAGAGAAGAAACGCTATACATTGAGAACTTGAATTGGATCCAAAACTTGGATTCACAGAAGAGTACATTCTGTTTCCTCCAGTATGATTTGTTTCCTTGGTGGGGGAGGAGTGGGGGGAAGAAAGTGAGGAAGGCATCGTTCCACAAAGATTGGTGAGGGTGGAGAGAGTGGGGATTGTGTTTTGTTGTTAAAAACTATTCAGTTACCTGCCCAGTGAATTTCCAGTGTTTATTAGGTGGAGCCTTGAAACACACAGTTAAATCTTTTCTTTCTTTCTCCCCCCCCTTTTTCTTAAACATGTGTTGGCCCTATTATATATTTCATGAGTTCAGTGGAGGGCTTTTATGGCTTGTAGACCCTAAGCAGTTTCCTGTACTGGGCTTTTATGATTGAGTATAATGGGGAGAGAGAGATAATTCACCTGCAAGTCAAGATATCACCGTTGTGATGTCATTGGTCCTCTCCAAGAAGGAAAGTTGAACAACAGCAAATCTAGATCATGTTAGACATAACTCAGAGATTCCCCATGGTTTCCTAGCATATCTTCCCTACCTAGTAAACATATGAAGTTAATAAAAACAATTTGAAGAATTTTTAGTTACCTCAAATCTCACTTTATCCATGGTAGTTTTTCCTATCCTTTTAACTTCATTGACCTATCTTTGGATTTTCTGTCTATACTACACATTTCCAACACTCAATAATAGTTTGTTTTATATACACTTCTTGCTTCTTTGTACACTTTATCTTTGTGTTTCCAACAAGAACATAAGCTCCTTGGAGGAGAGGCAGATGAGGGTGTACTATAAATGATTAATAAGTGCTCATTCATTCATTCATTCATTCATTCCCTTGAATCCTTTCAGATGTCAGCACACTTCTGGGCATATAGAAGATGATTTTGGAATTACAATGGAAAATATTTAGGCTGTTGTTACATTGGAATAGGAGAGCAAATCTGTTCAATCAGTTGTAAATTTTTCCAGTATTTGGAAAAGTTGGGGAACAGAAAATAATACTCTTTTTTTTTTATCACTACACTTGTAGTGCAATTAAGCCTGATTATCTTTCAAGGTAGTTATACATACATTTGTGTATACAGTTTTATTTTTGTACCACTCTTTTGGGCCTTATTCTGGCTTCTTAAAATAAGTTAGTGTTTTATATATTTAATGTAGTTTCCCAACTAGATTGTAAGTTCTTTATGGATAAGAACTAGGTTGTATTCATACCATGGCATCCAGTACAGTGCCTTGAACATATCTGACATTCACTATGGTCATTGGTAGGAGACACACAATAATGAGTAGTTGATTTAATATTCCCTATTGCATTAAAACATCTAGCCCTGGGGTCTGCAGAAGTCTCCTCTGCTTCTCAATTGCCCATCCTATCTTCTTTATTCAGGCTTATTGCCAGCATGGTCAAGCTTTAGGGCTTTCCCAGTCTCAATGTATGCAATCTGCATTTGGGGCCATATAAGAGTGAAGAGATACTTTGAAGCATCCCTTCTGTGTTTGTGAGTGTGTGTGTGTGTGGGGGGGGGTTAATAATTTGGCAGATAAAATCAGTGAATAAACAGATAACAAGTGAAGCTCAATCTGGTCCTAACAATTGAGCACAATGTTTTATGTGGACAGGAAAACATCTCAGTGATTTCCTTCTAGTAACTATTATTCAAACGAACTCAGGTCACAAGAATGCCAAGGACAGACAGAACGGGGGAACATCTCTAAATAACACCTTGCAGCTTCAGGGGGTACATGTGGAAGAGGGCATGGGACCGGGATTAGGGTTGACAGTGTGGAATACTAACCAGATATTAAATTCTACACCTCATACTTATTAGCTATGTGATCAGGGATAACTTGAACACTTCTGGGCCTCTGTTTCCTTATCCATTTAAAAAAAAGAATGCTAATGATATTTATGGCAATTACCTTACAAAGTTGCTGTGATGCTCAGATTATATACTGCATGCAGAATGCTATGCACATGAAAATTTGCTTTTATTCATTACGTGTGGGCCACAGGTGTTTTCAAATTTGAATTGGGAAAGTTACTTCTTTCTCTCTGTTGGTGGAAGAGTTTGTGGGAGGGAGGGCAGACCCAGAGCCAGAGATCATCCTCCCATGGAGAGCTTTAGCTTTTCCCCTCCCCCTGTGCTTTGGAACCTTGCAGAAAATTGAAAAATTTCCATTTTGCAATCCAAGCTATCGAGATCCTTTGTAAAATCAGCTCACTTTGAAGGAAGAAAAACAAGTTCATTTCTGTCTTTTTCATCCTTTTCCTCTTCCTATTACTCTTGTTACCCTTTCCCCTGTTCCCCATTCCTTTCTCTGGTTGAAATGGATTGCTAGTGTTTTAGTAGTAGTGAACCCCAAACAATCCCATTAACTTTTCATTAATGTGGCATGTGACTTATTCAGTGGTTTTTGTTTTTTTGGTAGAGAAGTCCACCAGAATTTCAAACTGTTGTTTAATTGAGATAGAGATATATTTTTTCCCCTTGCCAGCTGTTCATCTGGGCACTTGTTGACCTGATATAAGTCCTCATGCCTCACTGGGCATTTCTGGTGTTCTTCAAGAGTCAGCCAGGAAAGGGTTGACAACATCCTGACCTAAGTTCTTGTTATACTGCTGCTGGAAGAGCCATGGTTGTGCTTGGCTTCTGATTTGCTGGGCCACAGCAGCAGTTGAAATGAAAAACATCTGGCTGGCTCCCCACACTCTCTTTAGGCTGGTTACACAAAATGCATGATATTATGCAAGCCAGAACCCCAGCTCTCCCATTTCTCCCTCTTCTGAAGCATTTCATATTTGGTTTTTAATCACAGCAGACAGACTGCTGGCAGTATGCCAGGTGTTGTTTCTCAGAGTGCTAGGCCTTGCTCCTGACCCCACACTGCTGGGTTAGCTTGCCACCAGTTCATTGTTCAGTTTCATATGTGTGTGTTTGGGGGAAGGGAAGGGAAGGGAAAGGAAGTGAAGGGAGAAGGGTCGAATGCCTCATGTAACTTAGAGTCTGATGGAACTGAACAGTCAGTTTAAGTGAATGTCAGGAGGCCAATGGTATGAGCTAACAAGGTCATTTCAGAAGTCAGAGAAGTGACCTAGACAGGTGTTTTAACTAAGCCACACTTTAATCTGGGCTGGAGGGGGGGGGGGGAAACAACACAAGTTTTCTCTGGAAGGAGAAACCTATGAATGTTTCCCATGAATCTCTTGAGGGAAAGGAGAGTTACGTGATATTGATGTGCCAAAGATAAACTGTGATGGTTAGGGGACTCCCAGGTGAAGGACCTGGTTGCTTCCTGAAAGAAGAGAAGGATTGGATTAAAGATGATATGATGTGCTGAGAAGAACTTGACACTATGTTATACTATAAAAAAATGGGTGAAGATTTGGGAAACTGAAGACTGTCATGGACCTCTAAGGTCATTGAGGCTATATAATTCAATCTCAATTGGTTGAAAAATAGGAATAAGAATCCTCACATCCAAATCAGTCACTTATCCTCTCAACAAGTAATCTTTTAGCACTATATTGGTAGTAGTGGAGGAAGTAAAAAAAAAAAAATTCCAAGCAAGATGGCTCCTTCCCTCAAGTATCTTACAGTTTAGTCAAGAAGATATAATAGAAGCTCAGAATTTGAATCACAGAGTGACTTAAATCAGAATATGAGAACAATATGCTAGTAAAAGAGAAGTCAAAAGGTGATATGTGAATACTTGCTAAAGAGAACCTGAGAGGTCGGCTACTACAAAATATAAATGTGGACTGTCATAGTCAGGGCAGGCTTGTAGGGACTCCTAGGGCTTAGCTAGGTGTTGAAGGACAAAAGTGATTGGAATGGTGGGGAGGGAAAGACATCATTAGAAATGGTACCAGTGAGGGGAGAGTTATGTAGCAGGATGTAGTAAGTGTGCTTCTGAAATGGCCCCAAGTTGATGAGAACCATTGGAAAGATAGCTGGCGGGGGACCATTTCTCACAGATGAGAGAGTATCTCATGCTGGCAAAACTGTTCCAAGTGTTTGGACTCAGTTGTTCTTTGAGGTCCACGGTTTAGAAATTCGTCTAGACTGGCTATTGATGGTATGATGAAAGAGGATATTTGCCTTTGTGTATTTTTGTCCCCTTTCAACACTCTTCTCCTGCCAGATATCCAGAGTTCTCAAATTGCCCTTGGTCATTTTTGTTTCCTTTTTTTCCCCATAAGGATCAAAATAGATTGGATTAACCATCTCAGGAAGAAGCAGTTTTCTACAATCTATTTCTTCTCTAAGAATAAAACCAAAACTATATTCCATAAATTAGAGTTTTCAATGAATATGATAAACTCAAATTTTTCTTAATTTCTCTTTTTTTTTCCTTTTTAAATCTATCTATCTATCTATCTATCTATCTATCTATCTATAGTGTCTGGATTTTCTGTCCAGTTCCTCTTCTGACTCTTATGTGCTTTAAGGTTTCTGCTGCTCAGGGAGTATTCATGCCCAAGATTGTACTTGTAGTTGCTTTAAAGCTGGAAAAGAAATCTTAAAGATCCATTAGGTTAACACCTCCCATCCTTGCTTTACCCATGGACAAACTGGGACCCAGAAAGGCTAAGATAGTTTACAAGAGATTATCTAAAATCTGGAACTAGAAGTCATATCTCCTGACTCCCAAACTGAAGTCAGCGCTTATGGACTCAATATAGTTCAGCACCACATGCTTCCTTATTCCTCTTATCCTTTTATTTCCCCCTCCCTTTTTTTTCCTTTTCACAAATACCCATCAGCTCTTTCTTTGTAGCCACAACTTGCCCACTCTTTCTCAATACAACAAATTTATTAGGTACCTGTTGTGTGCTGAGCATGTTGCTAGGCCTTGGGTAAGACTTAACACTTTAATAAGACTTGAAACTTAGTAGAAACTTTAGTGAACTTGGAGTCGGAAGGACCTGGGTTTGAATCCTAGTTCTATGACTTACTGGCTCTGTGAATAAAGCTTAAGTAATTTAACATCTCTAAATCTCATTCCCTCCACTGTAGAAGAAAGGATTTAGACTATATTTTATGGGATGATCTCTGAGTTCCTTTGCCACTCTGACCTTCTCTGATTTTATGATAACAGCCCTCTACAACCTTCTAATGCTGTAACATTATTCTTAACTATATCTTTCTATAAATCCTTTGTAATGAAACCTCCATAAGGCACTGAAGACTTCCCTTGACACTTTTAATATCTCAAAGGTCCGAGTGTAGCTCTCAAGAAGTTCATCAATTGGCTCTCATTCTCTCTAGCAGTCATTTTAACTTCTTTTCCAGTCATGCATATCATTGATAATGAGCATTCTGAGATAGTTTTATCAATCAACAAACATTTATTAAATGATTACTATGTACCTGACACCATGCTGGGTTTAGGGAATACAAAGACAAAGGGAAATAATGCAAAGTTGGAAAAGTTGGTTCAAAATTTAATTGACAAGTAAAAGAGCTTATATTTGTTCCTCGAGGTAATGGGGACATTTGAGTTAATTGAATAGGGAGTTAACTTTTGCTTTATGAAAATGTCTTTGGCAGCTATGTGGAACATAGACTGAAGAGGGGAAAGGCTGGAGGAAGAGAGGCCAGTTAGGAAGCTATTGTGATAGTCTAGAGGAGAAGTGATCAGGACCTGAAAGAGAGTGGTGGGAGAAGATATAAGAGATGTTGTGGAAGTAAAATAAGATTTGGTAATTGATTAGATATGTGGGATGAGGGAAAGTGAGAAGTAGAGGACATCACTGAGAGGTTGTGAATGTGGTTGACTAGAAATATGGCCATAACAAAAACGGGAAAGTTTGAAAGAAGGATGGGCTATACTCACTGGGAACAGTGAGTATATTGAATTCTGTTATGGATATGTTGAGTTTGAGATACCTTTAGTTCATTCAGTTTGATGTCTCTTGTATGCAGTTGGAGATGCATGAGTGACTTTCAGGAATAAGACTAGTGCTGCAGATACATAGATCTAGGAGACATATGAATAGATATACCAGTTAACCCTATGAGATCATCAAGAAAAAAGCTCAAAAGCTCAATAGAGGGTTTTTTTTTATTAAAAAGGTGAAGATTGAGGAAAAGGATTCAGGTATTATACAGAGAATAACAGTAAGTTTAGGTATCCTTATATATCCTGGACTTGATGACAAGGGCATGGCTTTTCTCATGAACCTAATTGTTATATCAGTTGTACAATTTGCCTGATTTCTGGCAGCAAACTTCTTGGCAATACCTTTTATTCTCACCCTATGGAGGAGGGAGTTGAGCTCCTCTCTCCTGCAGGGCCTGTGGAGCACTTTGTAAAAGTACCTTTGCAGAATGCAAATAGGAATGTAGGATCCATGAATTACTCAAGCTCTGTTATTGTTGTCTCTCTGATAGAGAGAAAAAGGCTTGATGCAAACTCCTTTAGTGAAGGTTATTGTGACATCCAGGAGAAACAGAGACAGATGTGAGGAAGGTGAACTGATCCTATTTTTAAGAGGATGAAATAAGCTCTTTAAAACTAATTATTGGGATCTCCCTCATACTGATGTGTACTCAGCTGTCAGTTTGAAGGATGAGACCCTGATGTGGCTTCTCAGCAATGAATGATTTTCTTAATATCTTAAACATACACATTCATGTGCATACATGCACTTGCTTCATTTAAAATAATTAAGTATTACAGAGCAGAAAGATTAGGAGCCGGAGAGAAGATATTCTAGGGGAGCTTGAGAGTCTCATTTGGAAGGATCTTACACAGACTGGGCTTGTGAATGACAAATCAAAAATGTTCTCATCACAAATGCAGTCCATCCAGTAGGTGAAAAGTGCCAGTATGTGGTTATAAATGATGGGCCCGGATACTGCTACATTTAGCTTCCTTATCAAGTTATTTTAAAAAAAAAAGCAAGTTATAAAAAGGTCATTACTAAGCATTGAATGTTATTTTTCCTCTAATATTAAAAAGTGTCCCCTCAACAATTTGATGAGCATAGCACCAAGTGGTAGTGGGGCAGTAGTAGCAGCAGCAGCAGCAAATAGTAATAGTAGTAGCAGCAGCAGCAGCTAACATCTTTATCACATCTTTAAGATTTGCAAAGCACTTTACACGTATTATCTCATTTGATCCTCATAATAATCCTATATTATTCCATTTAACAGATGAGGAAATAGGATCATAAAGATTTAAGTGACTTACCTTGGCATGTAGTAAGTACTGGAGACAGGATTTGAACTCAGGTCTTCCTAACTCTAAGGCCAGCTTTCTATTATTCCACTTAGCTTCCTCAACTGTTATTTTATTAAATTGGCATGGCCCAATCATACATAATGACTATCTCCCCGATTATATGCCCCTCTTTATTTCTATAAAGTATTCAGTCTTCAGTCTTTCCCTGTCTAATACCTGGCTCCCTGCTGCCTACAAACCCACCCATGTCTCCCCTCCAACTTTAAATAACTTTATCCCACCAACACTGCTAGCTATCATCCTATATCTTTCCTCTGTTTCATGGCTAAAATCCTTGAGAAAGTGAGGTGCCTTCTCCACTTCTCTTTTAAATCCTCTGTAGTCTGAACTTTTATTATTTTGCTCTCTCCAAAGTCACCAGTAATCTCTTAATTGCCAAATCTAATGGCCATTTCTCAGTCCTTATTCTTCTTAACCTTCTTACCCTTTGACACTCTGGATCAGAGGTATCAAACATTCAGCCCTCTGCCATGTTTGACCCACAGCATTCCCAGTGCAGCTAGAACTAGATTAAAATGTAATTGGGAAATATTTTTAAAAATATATAAAAATACAATAAAATATGTATAATATTAACATGTGGTTTTCTGAGTCAATGTGCAGCCCATAGGGATCCTTACTATGATTTAGTGGCCCCTCTTCCTATTTGAGTTTGACACTACTGTATTACATAACCCTCTTCTGGATACTCTCTCCTTTCTAGAATTTTTTTTTTTTTGGTGACACTATTCTCTCCTGATGTCCTCCTACTTGTCTGATGATGACCCATTCTGCTTTGCTTGATATTTCTTCAGGTCACACCCACTAACCATATTTGACCCTCAAGGGTCTGTCCTGGACCCTCTTTTCTTCTCCCTCTATACTGTATCATATGGTGATCTTGTCTTCTATCATGGGTTCAATTATCACTTCTATTCAGATGATTCTCAGATCTATTTATTGAGCTCTAACCTCACTCCTGACCTTCATTCTCACTTCACCAACTGTCTGTTGAATATTTCACATTGGAAATTCTGTAAACATCTGAAATTCAACATGTCTAAAACAGAACTCATTATCTTTTCTCTAACCTTCCTCTCTCCTGAATTTCTCTCTTATTGTCAAGGGCACCAGCATGCTCACAGTTGCCCAATCTCTGCAACACTGGTGTCATCCTTAGAAACTTGCTCTCACTCACCCGTCATCCCTAGACCATTGGCCAAGTCTTGTTATTTCTACCTTCACAACATCTCTCATAAGCATTCCTTTGTTTTTGTTTTCTTTTTTAAGTCACACAGCAGCCACTGTGATACAGGCCCTAATAACCTTACCCTTTGGCTAATTGTAACAAGCCTGCTGATTATTCCTCCAGCCTCGTTTTTCCCCACTTCATTTCATCCACCAGTCCACCACAAGTGATCTTCCAGAAGCACAGATTTGACCGTGTCAGTCCCTACCCTCCTACTTAATAACTTCCATTGGCTCTCTGTGACCTCACGGATCAAATCCTCTGGCACCTGCATAACCTGATTCCTTTCTCCCTTCCATATATTCTGATCCAGTGACATTGACTTTCTTGCTGGTTTTTGTACCTTCCAACACAGTGCCTTTTCAGTAGCTGTCCTTCACTCCTAGAATGCTCTCCCTCCTTGTCTTCATTTCTTGGCTTCCCTATTTTCCTTTTCATGAAGCCTTTTTTAATTTTTCCCTCCTGTGCTAACCTCCCCACCCTCAATATCTTATTCTTTAAAATCACTTTCCCTGTATTTTGTATATATCGTGTTTGTATGAGCTGTCTGCACGTTGTCCCCTGGTTTGAAGGTGAGCTCCTTGATGGCAGGGGCTCTGCTTTTGCCTCATTTTGTATCCACAGCGCTTAGCCCAATGTCTGGAACATATTAAGAGCTTTAATAAATGCTTGCTGACTGATTGATTGATGAATACTGTATTTGCCTTGATAAATGCTCCATCAAATAATTTATGCTGTTTGTAGTCATTTTGAAAACATTTTCTCTTATTAGTATTTCTTCTTGGGTTTTGTTGGTCTTGCATTATTAACATTTTGATTTTTAATGGATTTATTTTTTATACTGCTACCTTTCTGAATAGACCAATCATCTTGATTAGTTTCTTCATTGATTCTTTGGGATTTTCTAGGTATGTCATCATATTATCTGCAAATATTGATAGTTTTGTTTACTCTCTTTCAATGCTTATAATCCTGATTTTGTTCTCTTATTGCTATAGCTAGTATCTCTAGATATAACAGTGGTAGTGGGGAGGAGAAAAATCCTCTCTTTACCTATTTGTAAGAAAGAAAGTTTCTGGTGTTTCTCCATTGTAACTGTGTTAATAAACTTCTTGCTCTTAGAAGCTTTAAATAAATCTTTTTATAAAATTGAATCTGGATCCTTTCATATTTATGCTTTTTAGAATTTTCATATCAACATTCGTTACTGAGATTAGACAGGAGTTTTCTTTCTTTGATTTGTCTGTCTTTTGGGGGAAGCATCAGGCCTTTATTTGTCTCGTAAAAGCCTTTTGGATGAATGTTTTCCATCTCTGTTTTTGAGGAATATTTTTGTTGCATAGGTATTAATTACTTGTTAAATGTTTGCTATAATTCTTTGGCAAATTTGTCTTGTCCAAGGGTTTTTTGTTTAGCATTTCATCTATGGTGTACAATTTCTATTTCTGAGATTGGACTGTTAAGTTCTCTATTTTTCTCTTTGTTACTTTGGGCATTTATATTATTATGGGTTCTCACTATTGTTGATAGAAGTTTTCAGAGTTTTTCCTCTGAGGATTGCTTTGTTGTCACAAAAGTTTTGATATGTTGTTTCATTGTCACTATCTTTAGAATGATTATTGTTTCTGGAATTTATGCTTTTACAGAATTATTATTTGGGATGTCCTTACTCATATTTGATTTATATCTGTTGTTTGTATAAATTTCCTACATTTGTTACCAATTTTATCATGCTGTAGTCTGTAAAGGACCGTTATTGTATTGATTTTCCCTCATTCTTTAGTGAATGATCAATTTATATAAAGGTACTCTGCCATGATAAGAAATTAGAGTATTCTTTCATCATTTTATTCAGAACCCACAATTTCAGTCAAACGTAGTTTTTTCAAAATTTGCCTAACTCTATGTTTTCATTCTTATCTTTCTGTTGAATTAATCCAGTTCTAAAAGAGTAATATTAAAGCCTCCTATTATTTTGTTTCTATTACTGCTTTTTTGTAACTTACCAAGCTTTTCTTAAAAAAAACTTAGCTGCTATGCCATTTGTTGCATGTATATTTAATACTCTTCCTTTTTTCATTATCTACATTGTACTTTTTATTTTAATGCATTTTCCCTATTCGCATCTCTTGACTTTACCAATTTATATTGTTTACTTTTTATATCAGTGTTGCAACTTCTGTCTTTTGGTGAAAAATAATTAATTTTGTTTTACCCTCCATTTTATAAACTCTTCATGCATTTATGTATGTATTTTGTTTTCTTATTGTTGGTGAATTATGCAATTGATTCGTATTTAGAGGTACAATTGTTAAGTTTGTGTTTTCTCCCATTAACTATTTATACATATATTTGTATATATAAATATATGTATACACATATATACGTGTATACATATGTATCTTTGTGTGTTTATATTTCTGTGTATGTATACATATACAAGGTGTCCTAAAAGTCTTAATCTGCTTTGAAGCTTTAATAAACTTTAATAAGCTTAAAACTGCACTAAGGCTTTTCAATCACCCTGTACATACCCTCCCCCGCCTTCCACCAAATCTATATACATATGGTATTCACGTACAATGTTTTGATATATTCACTTTCTCAAGGGTGCTTTGACTCATTTTCTTTTTTTTATGAAATATTTATCTACTGAGGTAGATTTTTTTTTTGCTTTGAATCCTTCTTCATTTCAAATCCTTAATCACTCCATTTATATTTCTGTGACGTCTTTGCTAAAAATGTTCTTACTGTCAGTCTTTCCCATCAGAAGCTCCAGTGTTCTTGTCATTTCCTAGCCGTATTCCTTGTTACTACGTATGTCTTTTTCTCCAGTTTGAACCTGGCCTCCTCATTGAATTCTTTTGTGTTGTCTCCTCAGAATTTTATCCTTCTGGACACTTTTTGAAAACAGTTCTTCCAAATCTAGGCTTTACATCAGACTGTACTAAGCTTTTCCTTTCTTTATCTATCATGAAATTTCACATAGTTCAGTCACTTCCTTCCAAAGTTCCTCTCATTTCTACTTTAGCAATCAGTTCCTCCTTGTTGGTACAAATGAGGTCCAACAAAGCAGTCTCCCTACCCCCAGTCATTTTCTCTGTTTTAAAGAATGTTATTATCATCAAAACAAATCAGAAATTTAATAGTTGTTTTGTTTTTATCAGAGAGACAGAGATAGGGACAAAGAGTGGTAGTAGCAGTGCTGGCAGGTGTCTGGATAGATGAAATCTTTTATCACTATTGCTTCCTGCTTCTTTGACAGGTTTGTAGTTTACTTAGGGGCCTCACCATTCCTTTCTGCCTTCTGACTGGGTGTATTAAGGTGGTCGGTGGAAGCTAGGTGGCACAGTAGACAGAACACTGGGACTGGAGTTAGGAAGACCTGAGTTCCAATATGGCCATGACCTTAGACACTTCTAGTTGTGTGACCCTGAGCAAGTTACTTAATCTCTCTCTGTCTAGTTTTCCCAACTGTAAAATAAGGGCAATAATAGCATCTACCTCCCATGGTTGTTATAAGGATCAAATTAGATAGTTTTTGTAAAGCACTTGGCACAGTGACTGGTATTTATTAAGCGATTAATAAATACTTGTCTTTTGCCTTCCCTTCTTCCCCAGGTAATGTATAGGAACTGAGAAGCAGAAGCAAGCCAAGCTAATATGATGCATATAAATAGTATCAAACCAAATTTGATGTTAGCAGCATCAACATTCATTGCTTCTAAGGGAATATCCGTTGTGTCAGGATAGTAAAGTAACCAAGCCACAAGTCCCTACCAAGACAAATATCCCACACAAAGGATAACAATAGCATAAGGGAAGGAGACCCAAGGCAATTCAGTGGGCCTACCATCGTACTTCCTAGACTCAGCACTCCCTCAACTTTTTCATGCCAAATAAACCATTGCTTGCAATAATCATTAGGTCTTAGCCTCAATCATTTGTCTGATATAAACCAGGAATCTGCCTAATTTCTAGCACTTTCTAACATCCTTATGAGCTGTAATTCCTTACTTCCCTATCTACTTTTCTAGTGCTAAGAGTTCTGGATGAAACTTTCCTGTACTATGAACAGCCTAGTCTACCCACCTTTCCTGCCCCTAATACGATCATATCAATCTCTTAACAAGGTGGTCTTGGCTATAGTTCTATCATAGTATTGCTTCTATTTGTCCTTCCCTTGATCCTCACCCTAATGCTTTCTACCATGGTTAAATAATATAAGAAGATGAAATAAAAGGTGGCATTAGGTAGCTTAAGCTCTGCCACAAATAAGTGGTACTACTATAAGTAGTTGTAAGTTCTATAAGTAGGGAATGGTCAAAAAGGTTTTGCAATGGAGATGCTTGGCACAAATGTCATTGCTGGACTATACACGGTCCTCATGGACTAGGAAAGAGTGGAGGACCAGAGTGACATAGAAATGGAGAAAAAAAAGTTAGCCATATATTGATAACTGTCTCCAGTTTTCAGTGGTATGTTGGAAAATGTTTAACAACCAGATATCTAGCAGGCAAAAAGTATGCCCAACATACTTTTAAGTTCATTCTGCATTATGAATATCTGCTTTCCCACATCTAGATAGTCATCAAGACAATGAATCAAACCCTAATTCGTAGTACTTGCCAGCTTTTTAATTAGCACATGGAAAATTTAGCAATCAGCTTTCCTGAGTTGATTTAAACTGGCTTTAGCACACCCCTATATATTTTCCTAGTATTCAGTAATTGAGAAATAATTCTTTCTGTAGCCAGTCATGGCAAAGGGAACAAGCAAAGGTGGTAACCTGGAGCCTTCATGAGGCATGAGTGTGGAAGGAAGAAATCTATTGGCATTGTCAGGAGCCTAGAAAGGTAGTAGCCCAAGGCGTGTCTCTCCTTTATTTCATAGGTAAGTTGGTGTTTCGATCAATCAACAAATGTTTATTAAGCACTTCTTGTGTGCTGAGATGGGGGCTAGTCGTACAAAATCACATTCTACTCCCAAGGGGCTTATGTTCAGTTGGAGGAGACAATAGGCTCATGTGTAGGAATGTATAGGATAAAGGTAGCTGACTACATATAAAATAAATACAAGGCAGGGAATGACAGCACTAGCAGTTGGGTGGATCAATGAAGATTTCAGATAGAAGGCAGTGCTTGAATTGTGTCTTTCAAGAAGTTAGGGATTTGATGAGGTGGGAGTGAGGAGGGAGTGCTTTCTGTGCTCTGAAGATGGCCAGTGCAAAGGCATGGAGATGAAAGACAGAGTACTGTGTTTGAAGAATAGAAAGAAATCCAGTTTGGCTAGACCATAAGGTGCAGGAAGGAGAGAATGTATAATGAGGCTGGAAATACATGGTTGGGGTTAAAGGGTAAAATAAGCCAAACACAGGAATGGATATTTTATCTTAGAACCAGTAGGGAACTTGAATAGAAATCACTGGATAAACAACATGATGCCCAAGTAACAGAATTCAGCTACAGATTAGGGTTCTGTCCTGGAAGAGAAAATGTTTGTCTGTGTTTAAGTTTTCCGCAATACTGTTTAGCAATCACCATTAGTTGATAGTTTATAGGTGATCATGTGAGGAGTGTAATTATTGGTGACATGTTGTTATTTGGGAAATGGATACAGATAATCCAAAGTTCCACCATTGCTTATCTTAGTTCTTGTATGTAGCATTGTTCATCCCCTCGGAGCGGGGCGGGGGGCATTCCTGGAGCTGGACCTCTATATCAATAGATCCAAGGTACATGTGTTGCTGAAAGGGACCCAACTCCAGGCTGAAGAGATGGCCATTTTAATTTTATATTTATATGGTTCTTCAAAGTTCACAACAACCCTCTTTCTATAAATGATCTCATTTGACCTTTATAGATAATATAACAATTATTATACCCATTTTTGCAGAGAGGATGCTGAGGTTCAGAAAAGTTAAAAGATGCCACCTAAGCCTCACAACTAATAACTGGTAAAATTAGGACAAAAACCCCTATCTTTCTTACCCCATGTGTTTTCATCATGTCACACTAACAACTCAGTAATATAAGGGGAAGAAACCACATTGAGGAGACTGATCCAGCTCTGTTATATTAAGGATTCTTAATGTCTTGCCACTTGCCAGGGTCTTGTCTTTCCTATAGTGGTTTCTTTCATCCTGAAAGGGATTTTTTTGTGTGTGTCATAAACCAAAATTTCACCAGCTGCCAGTAAAGGAATTATCTCTAACTTGCTTGGAAGATGTCCAAGCATCCCAGAGGAGAATGGAGGAGGATCATCAAGATGAGAAATATCCCAGTTCACATCTTCATGGTTCCTGTACTTTCTAAATATTACATAAAATTGCATTTTAACCCATTTTCTCGCACCCAGTTTTTACTGATGAGGAAACTGAAGCTCAGATAGGAGAAATAACTTGTCTAAAGTTCAACTAGTTAGTGGCAAACTGGAACTAGCTCCCAATTTTCTTGACTCCAGGCCTAACCCTGTCCATGGTACCATACTGCCTCCTTTGATTGATTATTTAAAAGGGAAAAAAATCTATATGGGATTCAAGAACTTGTGTATTTTTTTTTCTCCCTATGACCAAACTGATTTCTCAGTCTTCAGCCACCAGAGAAGACTTCATGGTTTGTTAGTCACATGTTCACATGAGCCTGCACATAGATGTGAGGACACAGATGCATGCACATGGCTTGATTCACTATCTCTCTCTTCCTCTTTTCACCCATTAGTGTCCTTTGAAAGATCGGATTACCTTGCCAGTGGAAATATATGAGCTTCCTGTGTGATATACCATAACTGCAACAGCAGATCATATAATTTTCCCCGAAGGCTTGTTGCAGCCTATGTTGAGTCATTTGTATTTATGACAGCTCGGAGGTGATTTAGTGCGACCTCACTTTGATAAAAGCCATTTAAAGCTCATAAATATGGGTGACATGCTGCCTTGCTGGCTCGGGTTTTAAGCAGAGCTAGATTTGCATTGCCATTCAACTTTTATTGTTCAGGAAAGAGAAAAGGGAAGAAAGGACATGAAAGAGAGAGGGACAGGGAGGAGGGCTAGAGAGGGGAGGAAAGAAAGAGAGAATGAGTTGAAAGAGAAGAAAGAAGAGAAGGAGGGAGGGAAATAGGAGCAGAGATTTTTATTTGTTTCTTTTTTTTTTAACTGGAAGAGCACAGAAAAACTCTCCTAAGCCTTTAGTAAGGCTCATCTCTGGCATTTACCCTGAGAGGATTGGAATAAGTGGACCCTTCTGGAGGGCAACAGCTTTGAGGACCTGATGAAGCACACCGGAGTGAATAGGTCGCTAGACTTTATGAGGCATTTACTTCCCCTTTTAAAAGCATTGTTAAATCACAGTCAAATTACAGCAAATTGTCGATTTTTATTGGAACAGGAAAGTCCTATAGCTTCTCTTTCTCCCCTCCCCACCCTCAATTTTTTCCCTGGGTTTATGGGGAGGAAGAGTGGGCAGCTGCCTCCTACATGGTATAATTTGAGAGGTATTGGGCTTGGCCCTTTCCCAATAATGTCTCCCAAGCTGCCTATCATTACACTGAAATTCTATTATTAGAGATTCATTCCTTTGGCTTTACACCACCATTCAAGAATCTCCAGGGAAAGACAATGTCATAAGCCAGTGTTTCGAAACTAATTTTTTTATGGAGCTTTTTTGTGTTTCATATATGTTTTAACATGACCTATAAATGCTATTAGGGAAGGAGAGGTGTTGGTTTGGGGGTATGAAATGCCACCATGATAAATGGAGATCAGGGAAATTTTTTAGTTCAACTTGAGGAAATTAAGGCAGTTTTCATACTGAAAAGTTCACACTTCTAATAATAAGTATTTTAAATTCATACATATTCATATTTAGCATTTTAGAATGAAAAATATCACTGACACTAATTTTTTAAACCAATTCCCTACTTAGATTATGTAGAACATCAGGGTTCTGAAGGATGGAATTTCAAAACACTCTCTTAAATTGATCAGTGAATACCTTGGGAGAGTATTCATAGAGAAAGGGGCACAAGGATGGAAAAGGATCAGAGAGATGATGTGGTAGGACCTTGGTGCTTTTGGAAGCCTAGGAGAAAGAAGGATGGAGGATTTGGAAGATAAATTCTCTGGCTTTAAAGTTTTGATGAGTACCACACCTGTGCTTCTTTCCTCTTCTCACCTTCCAGTAGAGGGATGGACTTTCTTAGAAGTATGTTCTGGCTCCCACTGTTGAATTCTGTTGGGTATCTCCAAGTTCATGTAGAAACCACTTAAAGAGTTGAATTCCCCAGTGGAGTTAGTTGAAAATGAATCTAGGCAATGTCTTCACAGAATGTTAGGGAGCACTTAATTCGATTCTTTCAATTAATAAATGAAGTAAAGAAGACCTAGAGAGATTAAATAATTTGCCCAGGTTCACCTAGGCACTTGGTTATTAAGTTGAGACTAGACTCCAGATCTCATAGTATTCATAGGCTTTAGAGAGAAAGGAAATCTTAGAAGTTAGCTAAGTCTGATTCTTTTATATCTCAGATAAGGAAATTGATTCTCCAAGAGGTGAGTTGCACAAAATCGCTAAGGTGGCAAATAAGGCTTTGGACACAATTCCTTTCACCTCAGATTCAGTATTCTTTCCATTATATAATGCTCTCTTTATTAGTATATATCCCTGATGAGGGCTATAATTTCAATTCCCACCTCAGAAAATTGCTAGCTATGTGACCCTGGGCAAGTCTCTTAATCGCTCCCAGCCTCTGTTTCTTCATCTGTAAAATGGGGGTAATAACAGCACCTACTTCACAAAGTTGTTGTGAGTTTCAAATGAGATAATATACACAGTACTTTGTAAACTTTAAAACACTATTTAAATGCTGCTATCATCATCATCATCATCATCATCATCATCATCATCATCATTTCTTCCATAGTGAGAGTCAGATAGTAACCGATATAACAGAGTGGTGGACTTGAAGTCAGGAAAACCTGATTTTGAATCCTTCCTCATTTAGCATTTCTGTAAACCTGGGCAGACCATTAAACATTTCTGAGCAATAGTTTCTTCGTCTGTAAAATGGGGCTAATAGCATCTCCCTCACAGGTTTATGAAGATCAAATGAGATAATATATGTAAAGTACTCTGTAAACTTTAAAACATTGTATAAATGTGAGTAATTATTTTGACACATGAATTCACTTTGTGAATAACTCTCTCGGTGAATAGTGAGCTCACGTTTCCAAAAGTGTTCAAGCAGTAACTAGATAGGCATCTGTGAGGGGGTGCTGTAGAGCCATTGCTACCCAGGATAAGGGTAGAGTTAGATGACCTTTGATGAGCTTTCAGGTTTGTGATTCTAAAGGGCTATCACAATGTAATAAAGAAATAGATGAGCACAGGCAAATAGAACAGAGACTAGCTATTCATGGTCAAATGGAAAAGATGACCTGCAGAAATTCCAAAGCGTTATTCCTTTAGGCAATCAGTGAATACCAACAGCTATTGAGTATCTGATGTCTGCTTATCCCTGTACTAGGAATGGTGAGGGATACAATACAAGCTCTCTCTCCAAGGAGCTTATGAACTTGTTGGTGGAGTGAAGATTTAACAGAGAAAGAACAAATACAGTACCAGAAACATAAGAAGTGCTTAATAAATACCTTTTCAATGAATGAATGAATGAAAACAGTGTAAGTAAGGACTATATGCTGTGGTACTGATAAAATACTGTGGAAGTTAAGATTTAGAATAGATCAGTTTGACCTAGAGTAGTTGGGGAAGGTTTTGAATGGAGGACAATGGCGTTTGAAGTACACCTTGTAGGATGGCTAATGGACTAGAGAAAAGGTTGCAGGCTGTAGGACCATTGAGAGCATTTACATTTACAAAGATAACTTTACACAGTGATAGCTAACTGTTCTTTAATGGACACTATGCTGCTGGAGATAAGGATGAAGTATGAGAGTGGGAAGAAGGGACAAGTTTCACCTTAGCTAGTGTGTCATATGGAAGCAAAGTTTAAGTCTTCTAGGACTATGTCTCCTCTGGAGACATTGGAATATATCACTGGCACAGAATCTAGTTCCTCCTTCATGGTCCAGCTCAAACTGAAATCTTCCCTGATGAATATCTTCTTTCTGCTGGACCACCTCCCTAGCCCGCACCTAATTACTCATGCCTTTGAACTCCATAAAAGTTAGAGTCTATCCCACTTGGACCTCTATAGTCCTCAGTTTCCCCAAAATACAAGGTTTAGACTAGAGGACCTCTAAGATTCCTTTTTAGTTCTAAAGCTATGATCCTGTCATCACTTCATGTGCATAAATCTCATCTTCTCCCCAAATAATAAGTATTCTGTTGCTTTAAGGTTTACAAAAGGGCTTTCTCCCTGTCTTTGAGGTACATTTCTATTTCACTCATAAGAAAACTGAGGTTCAGTGAGGTTGTGATTTGTCAGGGGTCACACAGTCACTAAGTGCCAGACCTGTGTCACTTGATTCTGAGTCCTGTGTCTTTTTCATTATTCTGCTTGGTTTCCTGGAGGATGGAAGGTTCTGGAAGACAAAGACTCAGACCTTAAACTTCTTGAAGTCCTCCACAGTATTGAATAAATGACTTGTGCCCAGAAAACTAGGAGCTACCTTATGTTAATGCTGTTCACAAGTAGCTGTATTAAAAGTGGTTCTGAAGGCAGACAGATTTGTTGGAGGCAGTTTTCTCACCAAAGAGTCATCAGTTGGGCCCTACTGACCTCCTGAGCTAACAGTCTCTTCTTGGGCACTTTGATCCATTTTCTACTTATCCTTTCTCCAAAGACTCAATTTCCACTCCTGTCATGCTTTCAGAGGGGAGAAAAAGAAAACAGATGAGTCCCTGACTTATAATACAATTATTTAGTGCAAGGGAATTTTCTCCCTTTTTTGAATAAATTATTTGTTAATTAAGGTTTTTTGATGTAGTGGCACAAGGAACTATATTTGATATCAACAGCTGTATGCTCTTTGATTTATAGTTGGTGTGAGTGTTGTCAAGAGAACCACCCCCAAAAAACCCTCCCTTTCTTTGCTAGGTTTATTTCCTCCCCTTTCTCCCCCCAACATTCACTCACACTTCAAAAACTGTTAAGCCACTGCTGTGATTTCAATTAGAGGGAGATTCTTTCTCATTTTCACTTTTCTATGCTGGATAGTGCAGAGGTGCAACCTTCAGAAATCTGGAGAACAGAGATGTTTTGGGTAGCAGAGTTTGAGTTGAAGAGGAGGGATGTGATGCTCCGTTGATTTGCAATGGCCTCCAAACAACTACTTAGCTAATGATTTGAGGTGGAGGATCTGTCATGGGACATGAACTTATATTAGATAAGCGAATTGAAGTAGGTAGAGATACTGCCTTGAAATTTACCCAAGTTACTCCCTCCTTGGGATCCACTATTTCACACTGAAAGCTGATAAAAATCAGATTGAGAATATATTACCTAAGCCACTGCGTGGGTCTCTACCCTGTTTTGTGTTCTAAGAAAGATAACAGGTTGGGTGGAACACATGTCATGTAATTCTGGGAGTCCAAATGAGTAGTGCAGACAATTCATTATATAGGAGTTTATTGTGGCCAGGATTTGTCTGAGAAGGCATTAGGAAGTAGATGAAACACAAACTTGTCCTTATAGCGTTAGTAGGCACAGAAGACAACTGATCAGCTTGAATACAAGTTGAGTCTTAGGAATGAGGATTCCAGGGGACCATGAAAAGACTAACAAACTGGAGTTTGGGAAACAGGACAAGATGAAGTTGGATGAGGATAGGCTGGAATCATCTGTCCTTGTTCACGTAGGATTGTCATTAATGACTTTTTCATTTTTGTTGAAAAAAATGTTACTAGATGGAAGACTTATAGTGGGATTTTGACTTGTGTTGAATGTTGCTTCTTTAGTCCAGGCTGGCTTCCCCATGCCACATCAAATGGTGTCCTTAGAATATTATTGTTCAAGGGATCTGGTTCCTCTTAGTACATAAACCCCAGTGGTCCCACTTCTGGCAATCCATCAATCATTTGTTAATACACCAAGGTATCTTGGAGATTTATTTTTACCTTCTCATGGCCAGAGATACTTATTCTTAGCCATTTAAAGATAAAGGGAATAAGATGGAGTTCATTTCATTGTGGAGTTTACTTCAAGTCTTAATATTGAAGGTTTATAGAGAACTTGATTCTTGTATGTGGTGCAAGGCATTTGATATTCTTCTTTAGCTGGTCCCTTTCTAGCCATTGGAAGATTTCTCTGATGGGATATGCCATCTTGATGAACTGAGGTTTCTGGGAGTAGATGAAATGACACAGCAAGAGAGTTGGTGCACCTCAGAATGTCTCTTCTAGGTCTCTTGCTCAGAAGAGTTCAACCATTGTAGCAGAAGATGCCTAGATATCCAATTACAAAGTTATCCCTGGCATTGCCTCTCATCTCTATAGCTTTAGAAGCCCATAACCAGAGTCTACTAGCTTACTTTTTTCACCAAAACCCATTCTAGGCAAGACTAGCCTAGCGCTGCTGTTTTCTCATTTATTTGAATCCACCAGGGAACCTGACTCTAATTAATTACTGTCTACTCAAGGCTCAAGAGGAAAACCTGTTTTTGGGGAAAAAATAGATATATAAATGAAATCAAGACCTGCAGGTTGTAAGCCCTATTGTTGGCAGCAGGCCTCCTTCCTGAAGTAAATGAGAACAGGGATCCCAGCTCTCTGAAGAGCTACGTCAGATTTTGGATTTCCTTGGCTCCCCCAGGTGCTTCATTGAATGAGAGCCCAGAGGCGCTTGAGAATTTGAGCCTCGCTGAGCCTCCACATAGGAAGCAAGGGTCTCATCAGGCTCAGGATCTGGAGAAACCACATTCTCACCTGCAAAGCTTGGTTTAACCCTTTGTCCACCCCATTCTCTTTCTTCTGTTGTTCAGTCATTTTTCAGTTGTCAGACTCTTCATGACCCCATTTAGGGCTTTGTTGGCAAAGATACTAGAGTGGTTTGCCATTTCCTTCTGCAGCTCATTTTACAGATGAGGAAATAAGGTAAACAGGGTGAAGCGACTTGCCTAGGTCACACAGCTAGTATCTGAGGCTGAATTTGAATTCAGGAAGATGAGACTTCCTGACTCCAGGCCTGGCACTCTATCACTGCACCACATACCTGCCTTTCTTTCCTTTTTAGGAACCTCCAGAGAAATTATTTAATATATTAAAGATTAAGAGGCAATATAGAATAATTTTTAAAAAGTACTGGATTTAGTGTTGAAAGACCTAGATTTAAAAGTCCTGTCTCTGCCACGTACTATGTGTTTGATTTGGGGCAATTTACTCATTTTGGTTAACTGTGACTTTAGTTTATTTATTTGTGTAAAATAAAAATGTTGTAAAGTCTTATAATTTCCTTCTACCTCTTGATCTTGTAAAATCCCTTCTGTCTTTTCATCCTATGAAACTTATGCCAAAAAGAATTAATTTATTTCTATTTCTATATTCTCTCTCTAATTCTTACTTGAGAATTATAACTGAATAAATAAAATAGAGCATTCTTTGCAAAGATACAATTAGGGTGTCAAAACCTCATCGGGATTGGGATTAACTGGTGTTGGCTATTGGATAGAGACAAATAGGAGATGCATTCTTGTCTTAAAGTGGACATTATAGTGGATCAAAGTTGGTGGTAGGTAGTGACAATAGACTTAGTTCAGGCTTCCCCAGATAGACTGAGATTTTTTAATTAGTCTTTCACTGTGTGACATACCTGCATTTCCTATTCGATTGCTGTTAGAATCATCCTGATAGTTCAGAAAATGGGAGTGGATATAGGGGGACAAAACCCTCTTGGGCTTTGCTCTTTCTATGTTCTACCATAATAGGAATGAGGCAGTAAAGTATTACTTCAGAGATGGAGCACAAAGTGAGGGAATGGAGTAAAGATTTCTTCTGGACCTTTCCAGTTAGTGGTGACTTCCACTTTTAGATTATTGTCTATATCAGGTTTATTTCAGAGTACTGTCTGTATAAGAATTATACTCTGTATAAATCTTAAATATGGTTAATTTTATTCATGTTATCTCCTCAATTAGACTGTGGTCTCCCTGACGGAAGGGAGTAGTCTTCTTCATACTTGTCTTTGTAGTCGTCGTCTCCTCCTCCTCCTCCTGCTCCTCCTCCTGTTCCTCCTCCTTCTCCTGTTCTTCCTCCTGCTCATCCTCCTCCTCCTCCACCACTTCCTCCTCCTTTTCTCTTCTTCTCTTCTTTCTCTTCTCCTCCTCCTCTTTCTCCTCTTTCTTTCCTTTCTTTGTATTCCCACTGCTTAGCACAGGGCCTGGAACTTAAGTGAGTGCTTAATAAATGCTTGTGGACTGATTTAAAAAGGTTCTGAGTTTTATGTGTGTATCTATATGTCTATCTATATCTATGTATGTATATAATCAGTCCATAATCCGTACCTCCCCACTCATATTCTAAATGTTATTTTGGGATTTCCTTTCCCTATGATAGCAATTTTAATCTTATTTTACTTAGCTATACAAGTTAGGGCAGAAGAGGTGTACAAAGAGATATTGGGATAACCCTGGCCTCCAAACCCAATTTACTATGGCACTGACCACAACCATCCAGCCTGAAACAGAAACTACCTCTGCTCACACACAGTATCAGATCCATCTCATGGAGGTCTATGCTATGGGGGGTCTTTGGAGAAAGCCGAGAGGACCAGAGCACTCTGTAACAACTATAGTAACAGCCACAGTCCTTGAAAGGGCTTTAATTGAAATGATTGGACTGGGCTCTCCTGAGCGCTCCACAGCTAAGGTTCTGCTAACGTTAAACAGTGGGAATGAAACATGAGCCCATAGACTGTTTCAACAGATGTTACAATTGGGTGCAGCAAGGGGAGGGAGATTAAGAGCAGGCATAACAATTTGATATATGACAAGTGTATATCTTTGTGTTTTCGGAATACATGTTGTTAGTAGCTTGGTTCAGTCTGGCTTCTCTACCTCTCTGGGCCTGCCTTTGTAACCATTTCTTGCATGCCAAGTTAGTTTGCTCTTGATGTCTGACAACTCTCCATGGTTCTGTCATGTTTGCTGGCATGTGCTAGCTACTATGAAAATATATTTTGGTATTCTCTGTACTTGCTGTGCTTAATAGGTACCATAGAATAATTATCCCAACTCCTGATGCTTTGAATATTTTCTCAACATATATGTACCTTCAAGGGTTAGAACACGGTAAAATTCAGAAGAGACCATTGCCCAGACCCAACCACTCCAATCCTTGCCAGCACTTACACAAATACATGCTCAAGGTCAGAAGGTAGATTGGGTGAGAATGTGAGAATCAGCACAAACACAACATCTATATGCTATAATCAAAAGACCGCTGGTCTTGGATGCAGAAGATAGGGGCTTAAGTCTCAGCTCCACTGTTTAATAGGTTTATGACTTTAGGCAATTAATTGTCCTGGAGACTCAGAATTTGGTAAAGTGGCGATTATATTATCTCTCCTGACTCACAGTATTATTGAGAAAATGAAATAATATCATGTATTTGAAAATGCTTTGTAAATATAAAATTATATATGCATATATGCTATTATTATGATTATTGAAATGACGATTCAAAGCTCATCCTAGGGGTCCAGTGGGTCAATATTATCATTATAGTATCTGAGGGATACCGCTACAGTTTTAGGCAGACTGGCATAGTGAATAGAGTCTTAGACTCCTCATTTCTTCAGACAACTCTAAGACTCTTGAGGGAATTCCCACACCCCTGAAATCCAATGTTCCTTTTATGCTGATGTATTTCTGAGTGAAGTATTTGATGGCAACTTCTTTTATATATGCTTTTCATTAATAAAAATTATGTAGTAAAATTATATATTCTTGTGACCGTATGCAACCTATACATGCTTAACTCATTTTTGATTAAAGGTGTAGAGGAAACATCTTTGACTCAGTATACATTAGAAGTAAAAAAAAAAGTAGAGTCCTCTTCCCTTTGACTTCATATTATTTTTTTATCTTTGTCTTTTAGAGAAAAAAGATGTATTTTTAATTTCTGTGTTCATATATGTGATAATTTTGCAACTGCCTTATTTCCTCCTAAAGAGATTTTTATTTTTTGTTGTTTATTTTTTAAGGAAGAAGAGCTGTAGATTATATTTCACCTAATTTCTTTGCTTGCTTGAGCATCTGTCATTAGGAAACTTTACCATTCTTCTAGCAGCTTCTGTTTCCAACTCCCTGTGGACAGAAACAGGCATGAAGAGAATTACATTTTTCCCAGGATGGGGCAAAAGGTCGTTCCATGCAGTGGACAGCTGGGTCTAGTCAAATCAAAGTAAGATTGCTTCAAGTGCTACCAGCAGAATAGCTGATAACCCTGTTGTCAGTTCGTTTACACTTGCATTCTGTTACAAATTAAGCTGAAATCCTTGATCACCAGAGGAGCAAGGGAAGTAGGGTTGCTTTCCTTTCTCTCTATCAAATGACACTTTCCGGTACTGCCAATTTGTACAGGCGACAGGGACACCACATTGTTAGTGTTGAACGCATGCCTGAGAGAGCCACCCAGATCAGCTGCCAAGGGAGGAGATCTGTCACGATGCCAGTGTCTGGAAGCATAGCTTTAAAATGCCTGTAGGCTTAAAGGTAGTTCCTCATTCTTGCTACCCTGGCAATAGGAAGAGAGAGACCCATTGTCTCTGCCAGCAAGTGGCAGAGGTGAACTCCCTTCATGCCTATTTAGGCAGTGACATATGAGACCCTGTCTAGGTCTGAGAATAGGTCAGACACTGAAAACAAGGCTTACTGTCTCATGGATCCTTTGGAAGAAGGATAGGTTAGGGCTGGCTAGGCCTTCCTTGGCCACTGCATACTGGGGTAACTTCCTTAATCTGGCTCACCTCGGACCTCCTCGGATGAATCTGGACCTTTTCTTAACCATATGATAAGACCCAAGGCAAATACTGCCTTTTTCACAAAACCTTCCCTGGCTCCTTCAAATGTCAGTGTTTTCATTACTTTTCAGACACCTATAGAAAGAACTTTAAGCCTATATCCAACACTTTAATACCACACTCTGTGCCTTCCTGCACTTTTGTGTTCCATGTGTGTATATATCTTGTTTCCTTAATTTAAATGTGAGCTACTGGAGTACCAGAACTGTAGCTTGCATACCCACATGTAGTAAGAACTCAGTAAGTACTCATTTAAAAACAAATAGAATGATAACTCATTTGAGGAGCTGTGGAATAAATGAAAGAATACTTGATTTGGAGTTGGAGGCCTGATTTCTAAATCTGGCTTTGCTACTTAGCACATGTGTGATCACCTGACCTCTGTAGCATTTAGTTTCTTCATCTGCAAAATGGATATTTGAACTAGATGATACCTAAGGAGTTTTTTTTAGGCTGTAAATTTAGGATCTTTAGTACCAATGATTGCATAGAAAGCTACCAGGCAGAGGTCTTTTTGCCTCAGTGTGTTATGTTCTATGAAAACTCATGGAAAGAAATCAGATGATCTGAATCTTCTCTCTTTCATCTACTGTTCAGCAGCCATTGCTTGTATTGACCATCTGCTCTAGGCCCAGCTCCTTTCTTGATGTTTTGGTAGAGGGCTAAGACATAGCCGTTCCTTCCCCTGAGGTGGTTGTTTTCAATTTGAGAAGGCAAGTAATATCCACAGATCCATCCCTCTCGGTATCCAGTGGGGATGAGGGATCAGGGCCTTTATTTGACACTAATGTCATTTACTCTTAGATAAGTCTTTCCCTAAAGGCAGTGTTTCTCAATCTGGGGTATGTGAACTTTTTTTTGGAGGGGGGATATTTGAATAATTATATTTCAGTATAATTGGCTTTCTTTGTAACCCTATGCATTTTATTTTATATATTAAAAGATATCATTCTGAGAAGGGTTCCATACACAGGCTTCAACAAACTTCCAGAGTGGTGGAGGGCTGTAGGGATTAAACAAAAAGAAAAAAAAAATTCAGATTCCTGCATTAAGCAGAAGCAAAAACAGATTAACAAACAAAAGTATTGTCTCTTTTGCATCAAATAAGGCGATTGATTCTCCCTGGAATATAATCTCAGTCTTGGATATGAATTGGGCACTGGCAGAAGCCACTCACTCATCGAGGCTAACAGGGTGCTCCTGAGCCCGCTGGCACAGTCACTTATTAGTTGGCAAACTGGTGACCAGAGGTGATACATTTTCTAGAAGGCTCCCCTTTATAGTTGGAGAGTTTTATTAATGCGGGAACATTGCAAGATGCAGAATCAGTAGCCGTGGCCTTTATTTCCTGAGGGTTCTACCCTGGCCTGGAGGCAGCTGAGGAAGAGCAGTTTCTGTCTGGTCTCAGACACTTCCTACCTGTGTGACTGTCAGTGAGTCATTTAACCTATATCTGCCTCAGTTTCCTCAACTGTAAAGTGGGGATCATAGCATCAATTTTACAGGGTTGTTGTGATGATCAAATGAGATATATTTATTTAAAAAAACCACTTAGCATAGTGCCTGGAACATCATAGGCACATTATAAATGCTTATTCCCTTACCCCCTGTTACCTGGTGAAAAGCTATAATGGATGGGAAAATGAATGAAGTGCCAGAAATTCCTTGGCATAGCAAAGGCATCTTCATGGTGTGAAAGTCTCACTTTCTCTCTTTCCCTCTTACCCTAAATATCCCCAGTGAAAACAGACTTGAGAAATCTATTAAGGCAGCTTTCTTTTTTCTTCCCTTTATTTCTTTTCTTTTTTTAAATCACAAATGGCAACAACATTGAGATATATTGTAGTAGAAAGAGCACTGGACTGAATGTTAGGAGAGGTAATCCTTAGTTCAAGTTTTCTACTAATTCTCCCCATGACCTCGAACAAGTCACTCTCCTGCTCTGTAGAAATTCCTCGTTTATAAATTAATCCTGTGTGCCAAAGGGACTTTTAAGTTCTTTTCTGGCTTTAACATTTTAGGAACCCGTGAATTACCTCCTTGACAGTAATTCAGTCAAGCTGGAAGATGTATGACTCAATTCAGCAAGTATTTGCTGAGCTTCTTCTAGTTTTTATCTATCAATGTATTAGGCTCCATGTAGTATACAGAGATCATGGGTTCTTTCCACCATAAGTTTGTGGTGCAGTGTAAGCTTAACTCCTACTTTCTTGCTTCTATTGTAAAATCTAGTCAACAATGAACATTGAGGAGGAAAGGACATCACAAAAAGGCAATATTGAGCAGTATGATAGTGGGAACAGGTAATTGAAAAAATTATGGGCTTATTGAGGATTAAATAACAGGAAAATTAAATGAAATGATCTACATAGCAATAGAAAACATTACTTAGAGATTGTCACAAGACAGTAAATGATGTTGATCATATGCCAAATAAGTGGTATAGATGGCAGATGATTTTTTAAAAAAGGTTTTGTTTATATTCTTTTTTTTATCCCTATCATTTTTAATGGCTTACTCACCCCTAATTGAATCCTTTCTCATAACATTTAGGTAGAATCAAGGAAAGAAAATCTTACACATGGGCCAAGTCTGAATACATAGATAGGTAGATAGATATGTAGATATAGGTGGATATTTTTCTCTTTCTGTACCTGTAATCCAACATCTCTCTGCCTAAAGGCAGGAGTTGTGCTTCCTTATCAGTCTTTCTGAAGTCGAGAACTCTGAAGGTTTTTAGTATTGTTTTCCCATACATTATGATGATCATTGTGTAAATTGTTCTCCTGGTTCTGCTTACGTTACTCTGTGTCAGTTTATACAAATTTTGCCAAATTTCTCTGAATTCTTCATGTTCTTCATTTCTTATTGCACAGTTATATTCTATCATATTTATATAGCCAATCATTTCCAGTTGATGGACATCTAATTTCCTGCAACTAAAACTTTAAAAAAAGTTACTATCAGATAATTAGATGACCTGGGAAGAATTGAGATATGGAGGAGATAAATTTGCTGGCAATTATAATCAAGCAAGTCTTCATGGAGGAAGTAAGACTTAAGTAGAGCTTTGTAGGATGGGTAAAAGTTGAATAAGGAAAAGTAATACAAGTATTTTTTATTGATAGGGCCTTCTTGACTAAAGAGAAGAGATACAAGGCGTTACTGTTGTAGCTGTTTTGATGAGCTATGTGTCTTGAAACTTGGTCTGGAAAAGGGAAATAAGGCTTGCATTTTATGTAAAACATTAAAGGTTTAGGATGTCTTGATCCCTGCCCAGATCACCTCTATGTCTCTGCTTTTTCCCATCTTCCCTTTTTTAGATCTTTCATCCAGCTGAGTCTCTAGACTTAAGTCTGCCTATGATTGGTTATATGACTTTGGGTTACTCATTCTGCTGCTGTGTCTTAGCTTTTTTTCCTTTGTAAAATTAGCAGGTTAGACTAGATGATCTCTAAACTGCCTTCCTTCTCATAATGTTCTAAGATTCTCCCTCACCATGCCCCACCTGGCCCTGCCAGATAGGCCCTATCCATCTTTATACCATGGGGGTGCCCAGGAGCCTTCCTCAAGGTTGACTGGGCAGAGAGCCATAAACAAGGGTAGAAACCTTAACCTTTCCCTCCAGCCCTGGCCACCAGCACATGATGGTCCAGCCCTAGCCCTCCTTCTCAATTTGCCCCTTCCAATATCCAGGTGGGTCTGGGAAGCTAGGCCAGAACCCTTGGCTTTGATCTCACACACAGTAACCCCAGCATTCAGACATCTATGCTAATCACTTTTGATTATGAATGGATTAAATGGGACACCAGCTGCACAGGGACACTTTGATTCCAAAGTCCTTGCTCAGTAATGAGATGCACAGGCACAGGCAATAGAGGCAACAATTATAATTTCTTGTCCCACCCCCATCCCATTGCCTTAGGAAAAGCACCCCTAACCTGACTTCTGTCTGAGGAGTGGGGGGAGGGTGGAGTGGGCTTGGACCAGTTCTCTCGAAGGTATAATGCTATGCTGAAGCAGTTACCTTAGAGCCTCTAAGCTAATCCCTAGAATCTCACCCTTCCCAGTTGAGTGAACTTTATCCATCTTTCCTGCTTGTCTTGGAGTCAAAAATATCTGAATTCAGGTTCTCTGTCAGACATTTACTAGCTGTGTGACCCTGAGAAAATTACTTAACTTCTTTTGTCCTCAATTTCCTCATTTGTGAAATGGAGATAATAATAGCACCTCCATCACAAGTTTGACAGAAGAATAAAATGAGATGCTATATGTAAAGTGTTTCACAAAACTAAAACAATATGTAAATAATGTTGTTGTTGTTATTGTCTGGAGGTAGTATTGGTAGGATTGCAGCTGACATGGTCTTCTCAGATTTCCCCTAAGAGAAGTTGTAAAACTCAGACTGTCAAAAGTTTAAGGAATGGCATTTGGAAAAAGTCTGATCTTCGTCCATCTGCTCCAAGTTAAAAACCCACCTATAATGTAACCCACTGTCTGCCTCTCCAAATTCTCTCTTTTTTTCCCTGAGCTCAGCTACAGTCATGCCTTCTTTTTGCATGAAATAATAATAGCAGCTCACATTTGCATACTGAACTTACGTAGGCGGTACTTAATATGTGCACATCAAATTGAATTACCCCCACATAGTTGCTCTGAGAATTAGATAATATAGGCATTATCATCCCTGTTTTCCAGGCGAGGAAACTGAGATTAGGAGATTTTTTTTTTTAAATTTGCCCTGTATTTTGCAGCTAATAAGTTGCAGACTTAAGATCCTTCTAAAACTCCCTAGAGCTGTCTCCCTTGTAAAATAAGAGAATGTACATTTGTGTAGTACCTTGCAATTGACAAAGTGCCAGTACCTCATTGGGTCCTCATGAAAACCCTGTGAGTAAGGGAGGAATAGGTATAATATCACCTATGATTTCCCATGAAGAACAAACTGAGAGCCAAGTGGGTTAAGTTCTTATCCATAGTCAAGGGGAGACCAGACCTGGAACTAGAAAGCAAATCTCTTAACTTCTCATCCAGGCTCCTTCCACTAGACTCTGATCCTTGTTGTTGGCTCACAAATCATGTACATTTCTCTACTTTAATGTTAGTAAAAGTACCAACCCACATTTCTCCAACCCTTCAGTATTTACAAAGGCTTGTAACAGCCTTGTGAGATAGGTAGTACAGGTAGAGTTTTATATACAAGAAACAGAAACTCAGGAGAATTTAAGTGATTTGTCCATGGTCATACAACTAGTAAAATTGTTGGAGTTGGAGTCATGATGCACATCTATGTATTTTGTCAGGAAGATTGGAACACTGATGAGGGCAGGGACCATGTGCAAATCTTACATGTATCCCCTGCCATTTCTGTCATGATGCTGGCACAGCATACATAGGTGCTTCAATTTAATCTTCTTGGGGACTAGTAGGGGGAATGTGAGTAGCTACTCTGGCTGATTTGACTTCAGAACTAAGAGGCCCCTGGCTCGGTTCACTTATTGTTCGGCCTGTTGATGCCTTTTGACCTTGAGGCACTTTATATTCTGGCCAGTCGAGTTGGGAAAAAATGGAAAATATTATGATGTAAGAGGAACTACCCTTCATGAGCAGTTTAATATACCCTTCTTCTCCTCCCCTATTCCTGCCCCCTGAATCTGATCATAAAAGAAACCCATTAGTTGAGGAAAGCATTGGGTATATTAGGCTACTCCTTAGATATCCCATCAGGAATAACAATTCATATTTATATGGTGCTTTAAGGTTTTTAAAATTTATCACAACAAAAACAAATTTATTTTGATTTTACAAATAAGGGTAACTGAAATTCTGAAAGGTTGCAACTTTTCCATATTCACACAGTAATGATCTAAGAATTTGATATCAGATCTTCCAGTTCAAAGTCCAGCCCTCTATACACATTGTCACACTGCCTCTCAAACATCTGAATTGGGGTAAATGCTTCTTAAGCAGTTCCTTAATATTCCTCCTCTTACCCCCAGTATCCCCTGGGTGTTTTGAAATGTTGTGAAAAGGATAACTCTCTCTCTCTCTCTCTCTCTCTCTCTCTCTCTCTCTCTCTCTCTCTCTCTCTCTCTCTCTCTCTCTCTCTGTTAGAGGCAGGAGGGTCAGAATGTATGTAATGCTTTGTAATAACAATATCAATAACAACAATAACAAGTGTTTTATCCTCATCAAAGTGCTCTCACCTACATGTTCGTTTTTGAATGAGGTAGAGAGAGCAGTTATCATTTCCCTATTTTTTTAGGTGAAGAATTTGAGGGGAAAAAAAAAGTTGAATGACTTATCCAGAGTCACATAACAAGTCATTTGTGGAGACAGGTTGAGAACTCAGTATCCAAGTACACCACCTGATTGTCTGGACAGCAGCAGCCTTAAACAGCTGTCAGTGACTGTTGAGTCAGTTTTTTTTGTGATATAGGTGTTATTGTTCATTTTGTTCAAGAATAAATCTGGGAGCAAAGTTGTTTTGTGTTGATCCATAGAGTAGAACCAGGGGTTGGGATTCCAAATCATTGCTAGAAAGAGATTCTTACCAGGAGAGCTGTCCAACAAAGGAAGGGGAACCCCCCAAAGTGAAGAGCTCCTTCTTACTAAAAGTGTTCAGGCAGAAGCTGAATGACTTCTGTGAGGGATTGATTGAGATGCCTGCATTGGGTGGGAAGTTGCTTGAGGTGACCTCTGAGGTTCCTTCCAGTATCAAGAGTGTGTTCTTATACAAAGCATTAACTGTTTCTGGGCCTTATTTCCTTCTTTGGTGGAGTGGAAATAATAATGTTTTCCTTTTTTTGTGTTGTCATTATGATACATATTGATGATTCTCAGTTTTTTAAAAATAATCCAAAACTCTGTGTATGTGTGTGTGTGTGTGTGTGTGAGAGAGAGAGAGACAGAGACAGAGAGAGACAGAGAGACAGAGACAGAGACACAGAGACAGAGACAGAGAGATGGAGACAGAGACAGAGATGGAACACAGGAGAGTACTGGGCACCTGAAGAAGAGGTGCTGGGGACATCCTAGAAGTATGAAAAGAGCATTAAGGGCTTTCCTGAATTCTTTGCCAAGTTCAAAATGTTGGTGAAAATTGTTTTCGATTTGCCTGATTTATTTCCTTTACTGCTCTCTCCTCTATACCTTAAGACTTTTCCCCACTTTTTTTTCTCTTCCCCATCTGTCCTCTAGTATACTCTAGTTAATATCCATGCAGAAGCAACACTTCAGGTAAAGGCTATTAATGTCCCTGCAGATGACAGCAAGTTTCCTATTTATCCTACAGCTGAGCAAGATCCTACAAATCGTTGGGAAACATTTTTTTTTTTAAATCTCAGAGTTGTAAAGAACCTCAGAGGTTCCTCTAGTCCGGCCTGTGCTTGTAACAGGAATTCTCTGTACAGCTTGTCCTGTCTATCGATATTCCTCACTCTTCCAGTATACCCCACCCTGGCTATCCAGCTATGATAGATCTGTAGTGATGGGGAGCTCCCTTATCCTGAGGCTGCCAATTCTAGTTTTTGACATCTCTAATTGTTAGGAAGGTTTTCTTTACATCAGTCGGCCTCTCTGCAACTCCTGCCCTCTGGGGCCAAGCAGGAAAAAAGTCTAATCTGTCAACCATATGATAATTCTTCAGATGTTTAAAGACTAAGCTCATGTCTCCCCCCTCCCACTCAAGTCTTTTCCTCTCTAGACCAGACATCCCCAGATCCTTTGACAGATCCTTGTATGACACTGTATCCAGTCCTCCTACCATACTGGTTAATTTCTGCTAGAGGTACTACAGCTTGTCAGTGACCTTCCTAAAATATGGTACCCAGAAGTTAGCACAATATTGCAAATACATCTTGAACAACAAAGAAATAAAGGAATAGTCACCTTCCCTTTTCTGGACATGAAGCTTTTATTGGTTGTTGTTCAACATTTCAGTCATATCCTACTATTTGTGAAAGCTTTTGGGGTTTTCTTGGCAAATATACTGGAATGGTTTGCCCTTTACTTCTCCAGCTCATTTTATAGGTGAAGAAACCAAGGCAAACAGGGTTAAGTGACTTGACCAGGGTCACACAGCTTGAGGCCTGATTTGAACTTAGGAAGATGAGTTTTCTTGACTCTACCTATACTAAAGTTTTTACTAATGGATCACAAGATCACATTTTCATAAAGCTGTAGAAATTATGTGTTTATAAATATATCAAAGCTGTCCCAAATTAAAATGTACTTCCTTGGGAGGTCAAGAGTTCTGACTCACTGAAAGTTTTTAAACAAAAGTTCTGTGATTATTTATATGTTGTAAAGAGATGACCCCTGGGTTTCCTTTCAACTCTGAAATTCTACAAAGTTTGTGAAAATGTGAATTAATTTCTTGAGATTTGTCCAAGGGACGAATACTATTCCTTGGTCAGAGACAGGACATTATCTAGTCAGGTTGCATAATAATCTGGAAATGAATCTGAAGAAAAAATAAACTCAAGGTATTTTCCCTCTATCAAAATCCCATCACATCTTGGCTTTGTAATGGGAACGTCTCTTCCCAATTATTGTTGCCTTTTGGGGGACTTTAGGGAAATCTCACAGAAGATTGTAGTATTCTTTCTTGACTTCACCCTGTGAAGGGATAAACAACTTGGGTGTCTCTGAGAAGAAATAGTATGTTTTAGTTTTCTTCTCCCCATGCTGATACCTTCCTCCAAGTTTTATTAAGCATCTAATATAAAACACTTGAATTTAGGGATTTGCGGGGCGGAGCCAAGATGGCGCAGTGAAAGCAGTGGCTTGCTTAAGCTCTCCCCCAAACCCTTCCAAATACTCATAAAAAATGGCTCTAAACAAATTCCGAAGCAGCAGAACCCACAAAAAGACAGAGTGAAATAAATTTCCAGCCCAAGACAACCTGGATGATTAATCAGAAAATTGTATCGCGCCAGGCTGGGAGCGCAGCGCAGCTTGGGAGCTCAGGCCACAGCAAACCTGGAGCAGGCCTCAGAGGAGTGAATCACAGACAGCTGTGGAAGTTTCCAGACTCCTCAACCCACTAATGCCAGAGACAACTTAGAAGGTCAGTGGGAAAAGTCTGTTTCTGTTGGTTCTGAGAAAGGAAGGCGGGGTCTCAGCTTCATTCCCCAAGAGCATGGTCCTTGGGGGGGGCAGCTGCTTCTCGAGCTTCCGGCCCACAGACTGAGGGGGAATCCAGTGGCTGATCAGAGGGGGACTGCAGGGATCTCTTTGCCAGTGCTGAGGCAGGAATCTCTTGCTTTGCCCATGTGTGGATCTGGGTCACAGTTCTGGGTGGCGGTGCTAGGGTGAAGAGGAGCGCTGGTGTGGTGGAGCTTGTAGTGCCTGTGGAGAGAAACCCCTCCTCACAGTTACAGGACAGAAAGGAGTACTTGTAGACACAGGCCAGGAAAGGAGTAAACACCTCACCCCTTATCATACCACCTTGGAAGAACTGAAAATTTACAGGTACCTACAAGTATCTCTGAAAACAGCTGTACAAACCCCTGAAGCTTGGGACAGTACATTCTCCACATTGGAAGCAGACTCTTACTTTAACAAAGAGTTTAAAACTCAAGTAATTGGCCGGGATCATGAGCAAGCAGCGCCAAAAGAGGCAGACTATATTATCTTACTTTGGTGACAAAGAACATCAAAATATACAACCAGAAGAAGAAAACAAAGTCAAAGCTTCTACATCCAAAGCCTCCAAGAAAAATATGAATCAGCCCCAGGCCTTGGAAGAGCTCAAAAGGGATTTTGAGAAGCAAGTAAGGGAAGCAGAGGAAAAACTGGAAAGAGAAATGAGAGTGATGCAAGAAAATCATGAAAAACAAGTCAACAGCTTGCTAAAGGAGACCCAAAAAATACTGAAGAAATTAACACCTTAAAAAATAGCCTAACCCAAATGGCAAAAGAGGTCCAAAAAGCCAATGAGGAGAAAAATGCCCTGAAAAGAAAAATTGGCCAAATGGAAAAGGAAGTCCAAAAGCTTACTGAAGAAAATACTTCCTTAAAAATTAGGGTAGAGCAATTGGAAGCTAGTGACTTTATGAGAAATCAAGACACTAAAAAAAAATCCAAAGGAATGAAAAATGAGAAAACAATGTGAAATATCTCATTGGGAAAACAACTGACCTGGAAAATAGATCCAGGAGAGAGAATTTAAAATTATTGGACTATCTGAAAGCCATGATCAAAAAAAGACCCTAGACTCATCTTTCAAGAAATTGTCAAGGAAAACTGCCCTGATATATTAGAACCAGAGGGCAAAATAGAAATTGAAAGAATCCACCGATCTCCTCCTGAAAGAGATCCCCAAAGGAAAACTCCTAGGAATATTGTAGCCAAATTCCAGAGTTCCCAGGTCAAGGAGAAAATATTACAAGCTGCCAGAAGGAAACAGTTCAAGTACTGTGGAAACACAATCAGGATAACACAAGATTTAGCAGCTTCTACATTAAAGGACTTCAGGGCATGGAATATAATATTCTAGAGGGCAAAGGAGATGGGGATTACAACCAAGAATCACCTACCCAGCAAAACTGAGTATAATCCTTCAGGGGAAAAAATAGTCATTCAGTGAAATAGAGGATGTTCAAGCATTTCTGATGAAAAGACCAGAGCTGAATAGAAAATTTGACTTTCAAATATAGGACTCAAGTGGAACATGAAGAGGTAAACAGGAAAGAGAAATCATAAGAGACTTATTAAGATTCAACTGTTTACATTCCTGCATGGAAAGATGATATTCATAACTCATGAGACTTTTGTCAGTATTAGGGTAGTTGGAGGAAAAAAATTTATACTTGGAGAAGAAGAAAGGGAGAGGTAGAATGGGGTAAATTATCTCACAAAGAAAAAACAGAAAAGAAAAGTCTCTTACAGTGGAGGGGAAGCAGGGGAAGGTGAGAGGGAACGAGTAAATCTTATTCTCATAGGATCTGGCTTAAGGAGGGAATAACATACACATTCAATTGGGTATGGAAGTTTGTCTTACCCTACAGGAAAATAGGGGGAGAAGGGGACAAGAGAGCAGGGGGATGATAGAGAGGAGGGCAGATTGGAAAAGGGTGTAATCAGAAGTAAATACTTCTGAGGAGGAACAGGGTCAAAAGAAAGAATAGAATAAATGGGAGGGCAGAATAAGATTGAGGGAAATAGAGTTAGTTTTTCACATGTCTACTATGGAAGTGTTTTGCATAACTGCACATGTACAACCTATATTGAGTTGCTTGCCTTTTCAATGAGGGTGGATGGGGAGGGAGGAAGAGAGAAAATTTGAAACCTAAAGTTTTAAAAACATATGTTTAAAAAAAAGTTTTCATGTGCTATCGGGAAATAAGAAATACAGGAAATGGGGTACAGAAGTCTATCCTGCCCTACAGGAAAATAGAAGGGGAAGGGGATAAGAGAAGGGGAGAGAGATAGAAGGGAGGACAGACTAGGGGAAGGAATATTCAGAATGCATGCCATCTTGGGGTGGGGGGAGGGTGAGACAGGGTGAAAATTTGGAATTCTAAAACTTGTGGAAATGAATGTTGAAAACTACAAATAAGTAAATTTATATCAAAAAAAAAGAATTTAGGAATTTGTGGTATTGAAATGCAAGAGTGTATGTGAGAAAAGGAGAACTGGCATTTCTACGGGAAATATCTCATGACACATTTCTTGAAGACTGTGTTCTTGCAGTTATCCCTGATTTCAAGTCAGCAATAGTTAGGAATAATAAGTTTTGCGATTTTGGAAAGATGACCTGTTTTGTGCTTCTCCTCTAAAAGAAAGGCATATACAATCACTATAGACATGTCTCAGCTCCCTATCTAGATCTGTTTTCCTACAGGGCTCATATTGTAGGTACAATTCTTGAGCATTTAAAAAAATTAATCTGCCCCTTCTACTACCTACCAGTTGAACAAATATAAAAATAGATAAATAAAACCCTCAATACTTTGTTGAACAGTCCAGAAAAATAAAATCCGACATTAGCCTTGTCTGAGAGGGTATGTTTCTTTCTGCATTTTAATTTTATCACTTCTCTGTCAGGATATGAGTGATATATTTCATCTTTTTTCTTTTGGACTCATGGTTTATCACTGTATCGATCACAGTTTTAAAGTCTTTTAAGTTTGCTTTTCTCTATAATACTGTTACTGTACTAATTATTCTCTTATTTCTGCTTCTCTCTGCATCAGTTCATAAATGTCTTCTCAGTCACCTATGAAAATTTCTATTTCATCATTTATTGTAGCACAATAATATTCAATTCCATTTGTATTCCGTGATTTATTTAATCAGTTAATAAGAATTTATTAAGGATTAATTATGTTCAAGAACAGTGCTACACACTGAAGATATAAATATAAGCAAAAAAAAAAAAGCAATCTCTGTCCTCAAGAAACTTCCATTGTAATTGGAGAAGACAGAAACTAAAGGGAAGCCATCAAAGTGGGGGAAGGGAGCAGTATCCATGGTGGTAATGTCCAGAGAATCAGAAATAGAACTAGAAAAGAAATGAAGGATGGTTGATATGGTGGTTTCCCCAAAAATGGAGATTCTAGGAGGAATTCACCAGTAGGAGAGGGGGGCTGCAGAGTTGGGAGTGGTGTTGGTGTTCCAGGGTGAAAAGATGATAGGGATTGAGAGGTCTCCCAGGGTGAGAAAGCAGCTGAGGCGTGGTGGCAAAGTCTGGAGAATCAGAAGCTGAGCCAAGAAAGTAGATAGGAAGACATTCATTTCCAATTTTCGGCTTCCACAAAAAGAGTTGCTAAAAATATTTTTTTACATGTAGGTCCTTTTCCCCCTTTGATTTCTTTGGGCTGTAGGCCCTAGTACAATTTAAGATAAAAAAGAGTAAGATTTATGAAAAAATGATTCTAATCTCCAAATGTATTATAATATTCACTATAAAGCTGTAAGATTCCAAATGAACTAAATTTCACTTTGGAGTTTCATGAAGCTCTGTATATTCCTTAAGTTCAAATATCATTAAGCTGTAGCCCAGCCTAAAATAGGGTCCACCAATTTTGTGAGCCCATGAGGTTCAATCCTTAATTTCTTCTGGTGTCTTTTGGACCTTCTCTGAAAGGGGGTGGGGAGCTCTAGTAATTAAGGAAGGGAGTACAGTTGTATTCATTTAAAAGTTTTAACTTCCCAGAGCAGCATTTAAAGGCTTAAGTTATGTGTTGAATGTGACATGAGGGTAAAAAGAGGTTTAAAATCAACCTTGGTAATTGTCTCTAGGAGTGCGTATTATAAGGCATCTGTAAGTATTATGTCACCTTCCTTATAGACAAACTAAAATTTTGAGCACCCATACTATTGGCAGTGTTTCTCAAAGTTAGTACTGGCTGTTTGAAAAGTTAATCCTTTTTTGAGAGGATTCCTGTTTTAAATATAGCTTGGTCTAGATCCTTTCTAGCCACCTGTGATCTTCTGATGATCTTGAAGAGAGAGATTCATGCTTCTGGTAAGGGATTTAGGTAGATGATCTTTGAGGGCCCTTCTAATTAATTCTGTGATTCCAAGATGACCTTACAGATGGGATTCTATTCTAAGTAAGAATTGAAAACTGGGGGCATCTAGGTGGCGCAGTGGATAGAGCACCGGCCCTGGATTCAGGAGAACCTGAGTTCAAATCTGGCCTCAGACACATAACACTTACTAGCTGTGTGACCCTGGGCAAGTCACTTAACCCCATTGCCTAGCCAAAAAAAAAAAAAAAACAAAACAAAACAAAAAAAAGAATTGAATTAACTCACTTCCAAGGTCCCTTACAGCTCTCAGATTCAGTGATTCTCCGGCAGTTATGTTCTTTGCTCTTCCAAGAGGAAGTATCCCCAGAACTGAGGTTGACACTGTCAGTTGCTTCAGATCTAACCTTTAAAACTCCACCAGGCTGAAGGGATTTAGCTGAAGGACAAACAGCATAGCTAGGATGGCAGCTTAGAATGTGTAACTTGCTTATGTGCTCTGGCTTAGCTTGGTCAGAAACTGTCTCCTTGACATCTGTACTGAGCACCCCAAATGCTTTGGCAGTTAGAATTAATGCCTTTTGAATTGGAAGGCTGTTTACTTTCAGCTCAAATGTGGATTTGCCTTCAGCCTCATTGGGAAAGCTAACTGAAGCTGCAATGTGAGCAGCCATCTGTCCAAAAGGGTGATATTCCTGTTTGGGAGGGGAAAAAAGAAACAAAAACAAAACAAGCAACAGCCAATCATGGGGACCAGCAGGGAAGCTCTCTTTTCCTCTCCACCACATATGAAATCAGTGGTAATTTTTAGGAAACACCTTAGGTTTGGGGAAAGCCAACTGAGTGCTCCCCTTCTTCCTTTTATCCTTGGGACACAGGAACTGATATAATGAACATGAATTAGATTAGATTAGATAAAGCATTTATTAAGCTCCTGTATTAAGTGCTGGAAGTACAAACACATGTAAAAAGCTAGAGAGCCCCTGCCCTCAAGGAGCTTACATAAATGAGACCACGTTCTTCTAGGTACTCTAGCCGTACTGTTCTATATCCATCTCTCTGACTGCTGCCCCCACAGTACTGGCAGTGAGGAGAGAGAATTCAAGAAAGTGAAGATTGACTCTTATGAGATAGCTATGGGCTCATGGACTCATTGAACTGAAAGGGACTTTAGAGATCATATGGATTAAGCCCTCCTTTTGCTGATGAAATGATGGCACAGAGAGGAAAAATGAGATGCTCAACGTCACAACATCAGTTGTTGGTGATGGTCTCCTGAAACTTAGGCATTTCTTTGCCCCACAACCATATAGTGACAACTCTCTTCTATCCCAGATTTTGAGTTTTCAAAGCAAACATTTCAGAGGGGTTTCAGTGTATCATTAACCCTTTGGTAATTGGAAAATAAATAGAATTCTACACCACCTCCTCTTCCCAATTCTGTATTGCTTTTGCAAAGTCCATTGAGGAGTGGCCACATTTATGAGCTTAACCTTTCCTTGAAAGGGGAAACCTAGGGGGTGAGTGAAGGTTGTTAGGGAATTGGTGTTATGTTCCCAAAAGACTTTGCTTTCCACTTAGCGACAGGGAAGAGATTCAAAATTTTTGGTGAATTAAATCAACTGGAAATATGGCTTACCCAGAAATGATCCTTCTGAGCGGATTCCACATTGTTCAGAGTCCTTGTTGATCCCCCTGCAAATTGGCCCTAAAGAGTCTTCTTCCTCTAGATTCTAGCCATCACTTATTTGTCCAAGAAAGCTGTCTCAGGTTCCTAGGTCAGAAGCAACCTGAGGTGAGCTGTTAATTTTGCATCTTATTCCTTGGCTAGCTTATGACAGTATAGAACTATCAGTTTCAATTGAGTATTGCATGGGCATGGGTAGAGTGATATAATTTAAATTTAAATACAATTATCTTCCCCACAATTATAGTGACAACCCTTGAAAAAATACAAAGGATAACCCAGAGTGTTTGGCCAAAGGATTTGCTGTGTGGCCAATTATCATCCGTGATATCATCCGTCTGAGGTTAGACTCTTTTTGCCATTGACATCTGCTTTCAGATAAGGATTCTTCATCTTCCGCATCTCTTACTCCCTCCCCTTCCCCTCTAACCCCAGTTATGGAAGGAAAGAGCCCTATTTTGACTTTAGAGAGACTGGTAACAGGGGATCATAGGGGAATGTGGTTTCATAATGCTATTTTAGGGTGATAGTGAGGAGAATGATGAGATTCCAGAGTTGGTATAGAGTGTGCTCTGCTATTTATCCCATGATTCTGTATCAGTGTTGATTACTACAGCCTTTGTTTTCCTTCTGACTGCCAGGTTGTGTGTTTTCTGCAAAGATACCACTGCAGAAGCTACTCTGTGCCTAAGTGGGCTATCTGCTTACCTTCTCTCCTCTCAAGAGTATGCATTCTAACTGGCATTATATGCTTTAGGGTTTCTAACAAGGCAGACCACAATGGTTCCCCAGGGACTTAGAAGACAGATCAATAGACCAATTGGAAATCTGAGAACACAAATGTTCCTGGACATTCTAGAATAATAGTATTCTCCTCTGTGAAATGAGGGGTTTAGACTAGATTGGTTTCAATTTATTTTAACAAACATTCAGCTGCTACTATGTGCAAGACTCTGTGTTAGGGGTTGGGAATATGAAGACAAAAGCACATAGTTTGCCGTCAAGCATCATACTCTCTACGGGGGGGAATATGATAGACACACAGGGACGTGGTGGCTAAAGAACTACTGCTGAAGAACTGTATCCTTTTCATTAATGATAGACTCAAATTCAGAGAGACCCAGTTGGGTTGAATTTTATTTTCTTCCTTCTTTTGCTCTCTTCCTGACTTGCTGCACCTTCAGAAAAGAAGTAGCTTTCTGAAATGGGGAATAGGGTTGGGATTGAGGTAATGAGTAGGATTGTGATGGTTGGTTTTAAGAGAGTTGCTTTTTTTTGCACTATGTGCTTATGTCTCCCAGTCTCCTCATTCTCTCAGTAAATGGTTTAGTATTCAGGGGTGGGGAACCTGCTGCCTCAGCCTGGACGCCACATGTGGCCCTCTAGGTCCTCAAGTGCAGCCCTTTGACGGAACCCATGTTTGGATTTGGATTCAGTCAAAGGGTCGCACTTGAGAACCCAGAGGGCCACACAGGTTCCCCATCCCTGGTTTATATCCTTTGCTCATGCTATAATTATTGGTAATGTCTGACACTCAGCATGGATGTTGGCATTATCAGGATTTTTTTTTCTGCTGTAGCCAGCAGGTGTGCCTGAATGACAGGGTTTTAAAGAAAGGAAATGGAGACAAATAAGGAAAAAGGGGCTTGGGAAACAGCACATGGGTATCTCTGGTAAAACAAATAAACAAAAAAAAAACCAAGATTTTTTGAAAAAGTTCATGAGCTTACAGTTAATTAGAGAGTATCCTACATACAGGCAGGTACAAAAGGTAGAATGTAAAGAGGTTCCAAATTCTATCCCTAACATGATGAATACCTCAGGGGAAGGAAAACAACAGCAATAACAAACTTTTCTGGGCCTTATTCTTCTCATCTGTAAAATGAAGGACTTAGACCAGGTGATACCTAAGATTCGATAAAACCTAGTTATAATTTTTTAAAATTTTATTTTCTTTCCCTCATCCCTTGTTCTTCCTTGGTGGGGGACAGGCTTGATCCTCCAGCTGATGTATTCCTGGCGCGTAGTAGGTGCTAAATGAACACTTGTGGACAAAATGGTGTTTCCTTAATGCACTCTCCCTGATCTTTCTCCCCTAGGGATGGTGGGATAGTGGTGTGGTGGGGCAGATTAGAGAGGGGCATTGGGTATTCATTTCAGGGGGTCTCCGTAAAGTAGCCTGTGGCCAGTTCTAAAGCCTCACACTTTGTATTTGGGATGACTCCTGGAGAATCAGGCGGGGGTATACAGTTCACTTGCTGAGAGTGAGGGTGTTTGTTTTCTACATACAACTCTCACAGTTTCTCTAACAAGAACGAAGGAGGAAGCATTTTCTCAAGTCAGCTAAAGACTAAACTGGAGGGATATGATTCCCAGAAATAGCTTAGTACCTCTAAGATCAGAGAGACGTACAGAGCCCATCAGATCCATCGATTTCCCTGATTTTATATGGGACCTAAATGGTTTTGAACATATTATTTACTTGCCTTTTCCCTATTTAAATATTTTGAGCTTAATCCTGTCTCTTTTCTAAAGGCTTAATAACCCCAGTTCTTTTAGACCTCTTTGCTCTTCTCTGAATCCTCTGAACATTGTCTTCTTTCTTGAGTTGATAATCAGAAGTTTTATATTGAGCACCTACTTTGTGTATAGCACAATACTGTGCCAGGTTACCCCCTTTCTTCTCCTTGAATCCCCTTCCCATTCAGAAGTAGAAGGCCACATCCCTGTGCTCAAAGAAACTCTTGCTTTGTTGAGGAAGCTGTGAGCAGTACTTAAGTATAAGGATTGCCCCTTGCCCCCAAAGAGCCAACCCCAAGTCTAGCTGAAAAACGAAGGAACCTAACATAAAATAGAAAACAAGTTTTAGGTTATACTTTTCAGACTGAAAGTTCTATATGCACCCAGAGGTGATAAATGGGGGCTGGGGTTAGTTAAGGAAGATTCTATGGGGAAGGTAAGAATAACCTCAGTTTTATAAAGCTGGGAGAAAAAACAAAACAAAATGATAAAAATGTCATCTCTTCATCACTCACTTCTTGTTTACCAAATAAATTTGCTGTTCTTCAGTCACATAAGAAAACACACACATAAGAAAACAATACATTTTTAAAGTGACTTTGAAAATTGTAGCTGCTATTATCAATTAGGAAATCAGTAGCAGGATAAGCTGGATCTCTAGCCTTATAAGCTCCATCAGCCCAGGATTCTTTGTTGAAGGGTCAAAGAAATGGCCATTCCTCCATGGCTCCCAATCATGACTGGAGAATTTGGAGCTGATCCTCATTTGGTAAAATGGTAGTTGGCCTATTTTCCTCCACTGCTTCACTCCTCTCAATCCAGCCTTCCCCCCTCCCCTTAACTCTGCAGTTCTGTCATGAACTCAAATTAACATCCAGAGTTGTGCTGATAAAGTCCAGTAATGAGTCTGAATGAGCTATATCAAATAAATGAATATATTAAAAGAGCAATTGGCTATGATACTGCCATAGGGAAATTAATCAAGGGAGAGGATTGTAAAATTTTTGTCCACAAAGTATGTAGGAAAGCATATGACTTACAGAGTAGGCCTTCTCAAATGTTGTAAAGGACTTTGGGATAATTGATCAAGGATTCTATAAAGCACCCTATTAATCTTCCTACATTATTGCTGTCAACATGATTAAGAACAAATGTCTTATTGTTTCAAGACTTTTGATAATCTGGTGCTAGTCCACTCTACCAACCAGATTTCATTATATATAATTATCAACCTAGTTCTCCAAAACATTGATATACCCACTGTGGACCACTCCCAGAATGTACCTTGCTTATCATTGCCTCCACGGTTTATTTGGGATGTAGCTTATGTCACCTTGTACTGTATTCATCTCTTATGTGTATCTGTTGTTTCTTCAACTAGATAGGAAAGAGATGTGTGGTGTAATGGAAAGAGGATAGAGTCAACAGACCTGGGTTTGAGACTGCAATCTCCCGCTACCTTGGAAAAGCTATTTGATCTCTCTGAACAACAGTTTCTTCATCTTTAAAATGATGGAATAGAATTAGATGAGCTCTTAGACATCTTTTAGTCCTAATGTTCTGTTATTATAAAATCCATGAGGAATGGGAAATATTTTCTCTTTGAGATTCACAATTTCTTTTACAGATTCATCATCCATGTCTTCCTCCCCACCCTCACCCCCATTTCTCTACTTCCAGTGTGGGTAAACTCCAGGACTCTGTCCCTAGGCTTCTCCTTTTATACTCTTTTTCTTTGATTTCATCATTCTCTATGCAAATGAATCTCAAATCTAAATGGATGACCCATAGGTATCTCAAACTCAACATGTCAAAATCATAACTCATTATCTTTACCCTCTAAATCTACCCCTCCTCCTAACTTCACTATTGAAGTCTGGAGCACCACCATTTTTCTAGTTACCTAACTTCCCAACCGAGGAATTATCCTTAATTTTTCACATTTGACTAATCATCACTCATGTCCATTTAGTAGTCAAATCTTATCAATTCTACATCTGCACTATCCCACGATTTACCCTCCTGGAAAGAGAAGACTTATTGGTGATATGACTTTTGTCTTCATATAGTTGAGGCGCTTTTGATGACCTCTTTTCTGTTGCACCATGATGTGTGAAAGTTATGATTTCACATAAGAGAGGCAAAAAGGACAGAACTTGGTAACAGATTGAGATGTCCAATTACAGAATAGGCTTCTTTGTGAAGTAGTAAGTCCCAGTATTCAATAGGAGCCTGAATAACAAACATTGTAGGGATTGCAACTCCTTTCCTGATTTAATGAAGTTAGCAATCATAGTCCTGGCCTTGAAATAAGCTCCTTCTTTTTCTTTTTTTCCTACTCTTTCTCTTTCCTTCCATAAAAAAGAGGATATAGTCACTTTATTGATCTTATTTTCTAAATTTTATTAATGTCAACCAGTTTACTAGTTGGGTCCATGATATCTGCAAAGCATTATTGGAGATGTATAGCAATATATTATATGGTCTGATTGTATCACCCTTTCCCTCCCACTCAAAAACCTTGAGAGTCCTCCCCTCTCCTCCAAACACATACTCATGTTCCATACCCCCTCTTCCACATAGACATACACACATATGGCCTTTAAGATAAAACACAGATTCTTAGCCTGGCATTTTAGGGCCTGCTACGATATTGTGCTTACCTACCTTTTCAGCCTCATTTTATACTTTACAAACTCTCTTTTCCTTCCAGACTATTTTCTGCACTGAATGTACCATTTTTCCACTTCTATGAATTTGTGCAAGCCATTCTTCAAGCTTGGAATGTATTGTCTCCTCATTTCCCACCCTTAGAATATTTGTCTTATTTCAAGTCTTGTTCAGGTACCACCTCCTCCTAATTCATCACCATCCCCTCCTTCCTTTGCTTTCCACTTGTTAGAGCTTTCTCCTCAGTTTCCCTTCTACTATACTTCTGTTGTTATTATTTTTGTTGTGATGCTGGAGGCTAGACATTTCTTAAGCCAAACTGTTTCACAACAACTATCTCACCTTTAGCCTAGGGGTAAAATAATGGCCCTCGGGTCCACATGGCCTCTTTGTCTGAGGCTTTAAAGAGTTTATATCCAATTAAGTTATTCATACATTTGCAATAGCTTAAAGCTCCCAGTTAGAAAAAAAATTCTTAGCATTCAGAGAGAACTTTGGCTTTCTGTCCTAATTTAAATTTTGTGTATCTCTAGCTAACTCCTGGCCTCTTTGTTTGAGGAAAAAGCAAGATACAGGAAATGTTGAAGTTAAAGAAGTGAGCATAGTTTATTACAATTTCTGTTACTGTATAAGCATGGAAAAGAGAAGTTAGAGAAATAGTATATGAGGAAGGAGTCAGGGAGGACGTCCCTCTATCCTTGAAAAACTGAGTATTACCAATAGCTTCTGTCTGATTCCTGTTTAAAGATGCTTGCAGCCCTCAATGATCCACCTCAATCTCTCCCTTCTCTGCCAAAGCTCAGTCTTCTTTTTAATTTCTTCTTTGAGTCTCTCCTTTTTAAATTATGCTTCCAGTTGTTGCTTTTATACTGTTGATTTTTTTCACATTGGCCTATTAAGTTCTCAGTGGCGCTGGGGACTCCACAACACCCCCCGCTCCTACCATTGCTCAGCTCTTACAGGCCACACTTCTCAATCTGTCTCTTGAAGACTGTGTAACCCTCTTTAATAACTTCTGGACTCAGCTCGAATTTGTCTTCTGACTGAAAGGTCTCAATAGTACTGAATCACTCTCAGGATTACATTCTAGTTGGAGGAAATGGTATAAGATTCAAACACATGACTATAACATCAGAAAATAATTTATCAAGGATATCATGGAAGGGATTCCTCTCTTTGTAGTATGTTAAAGATGACACTGAAGTCCTTTCTTGCTCAGAGTTTCTGTGGTCCTAGGATTCAGTGATACTTTGTTAGCACCTCAAAATATTAATATACTGCCTCATTGTTTTTTGCTTAAACTTTTATCTCACCAAATAGATTATAATTTCCTGCAGGTGTGTGTATGTCTTGCATATAATAGGTTCTCAGTAAATATTTGGTCTTCTTTCCTTCCTTCTTTTCTTCCCTCCTACTTTTCTTTCTTTCTTTCTTTCTTTCTTTCTTTCTTTCTTTCTTTCTTTCTTTCTTTCTTTCTTTCTTTCTTTCTTTCTTTCTTTCTTTCTTTCTTTCTTCCATCATTTCTTCTTCCTTCCCTCCTTTTCCTTCCTACCTTTCTTTTGTTCTTCCCCCCTCCATCTCTCTCTGTCTCTCTCTCTCTCTGTCTCTCTCTCTCTCTCTCTCTCTCTCTCTCTCTCTCTCTCTCTCTCTCTCTCTCTCTCTCTCTCTCTCTCTTCCATTGCCAACAAGTCCTCTTACCTTTAGCTCTAAACTCTGGGACATATTGTTGGGGGGGGCTTTTACATTCTTTATAAAATTCTAAAATGAGATAATATTTATAGAACACTTAGCACAATGCATAGCAGATAGTAGACACTACATAAATGCTTATTCCCTTTCCTTTCTCTTACCCTCCTTTGTCTCCTTCTGCTTGAAGTTCTTTCTCAGCTTTAACACCATTTAAGCCTCATTGTCGATGTCTTCTTTTGGGGCAGTTGAGCTTCTGAAATGGCTGTAGGCACTGATGCCCAGCATGAATCCCTTTCTTTCTTGAACCAAACAAAATATTGTTACAGCAAACATGAAATCTTTCCTGTTTTTCATAGATTCTCTCCAGGCTTAACAAAGCTAACAGTCACACTCCTGGAATCAAAATAAACATCTGTCCCTCCCCGGCCTCCCCCCCAGTCATGGTTTTTTTTTCAATTTTAAAAACCATATAGGTATTTTACATATGCAGGTATTTTATCTACAAACCAATAAATTATCCAGTTAAATAATACATTGCCTACTATGTACAAATTATTATGAGGTATGCAAAGACATGTTTCTCTTTCTGTTTTTACTGTGTCTATCTATGAAATGATATTTGTAAAGCACTTAGCATGGTATCTGCAACATAGTAGGTATATGATAATCCTTCCTTCCATCCATCTGTCCATCTATCTGTCTATCTATATAATTGAGTGTAAGTCTCTAGGGATTTATATTCTAATTCAGAGGGTCATGAATTTCTTTCAACAACACTCTGTGATAGCACAAGATAATATAAGGCAGTGTAAGTGGCCCAGTGGGTAGACTGCAGGACTTAGAGTCAGGACAACCTGAGTTCCAATGTGACCTCGTATTTACCAGTTGTATGAACCTGGGCAAATCATTTTACCTCTGTCTCCTTTAGTTTCCCAATTTATGAAATGTGGATAATTCTAGCACCTACCTCCTAGCATTGGTATGAGGAAAAGATGAGATGATATTTGTAATGCACTTTTCAAACCTTAAAAATGCTCTGTTATTGCTGTCATCACGTGATAAGTGTGAAATGAATAGTACAAATAATACATAATATTAAAATTCAGAGGAAAGAGAGATCACTGGGGCCTGGGGTGGGAAAGCTTCTTGGAGAGAGGGTTGTTATTTGAACTCGGCTTTGAAGAATGAGTAGGATTGAGATAGAGTCATTCAGGGAAAAAATGACATAGGGAGGGTGGCATGACTGAAGGTGTTGTGATTGATTAGTGTAGCTACTGTGGTCCTCTGGAAATAACCCTACATTTTGGCCCAGAGGAACTGAATACAAATTCTCTCTCTGTTCCTAATTACTTTGTGACTTTGGGAAAGTCACTGACACTTCTCTGGGCCTTAGTTTCCTTCTCTGTCAAATGAGGCCTCAGTAACCTGGAATGTCGCCTCCAGCTATAAGCCTCACTCCTTCAGTAGATTTTAGGGACATCGAACGTGGCTTAAGGCAGCATGTGTCTTTAGCATTTCAGCCCTCTGCCTTCAAGCCTACAATATCATGAGAATGATATGTGAGGATCAGATGTCTTGAAGAGGCTGTGCACAAAAGGTTTACCATATCACCTAAATAGAATTATTTTGTCTTTCCACAGCTTCTTGCAGCTAGTGACCTCACAGCCAGTGACCTCAAAGGATTTCAGCCACAGGTAAGTTTCATTGACTTTGTTGTGTGTTTTGGGAAAAGAGAATGTCAAACAATTTGGCTGTGTCCTCAGTATGGATTTGGAAGCAGAAGTTCCAGTCTAAATACTGCCTGTTGACCCAAGATGCTAACTATTAAAGGTAGTCCCTGGTGTACTTCTGTGTATGTGTGTGTGTGTGTGTGTCTTTTACTCTCTTTCTTTGATCATTAACAATACACACTCTTTTCACTCTCCCTATTAACGATATGTAATGGGAAAAACTGGGTGTGTGGGGCTATCAGGTGGTGACCAAGCTCTGTGAAGGGTTAACCCAAAAGAGCCTGGGGGCCTTTCCTTCCTTTTTTTTTTTCCTGCCCCCTTCTCTTTGAATGGTAGACTAAAATTTCTGTAATCTAAATGTGCAAATGCCTTGCAGTCATGGTCCAGTGGCTGGGTTAATCTCAGACCCCCACAGTGGCAGATGGTTGATTTGCTGCTGATTCTAGTTAGGGAAATGGGCCACCTATTATCTCTGGCCAGGCGGCTATTTGAAAGAATGCCTTGGGCAAACTGAGAGGAGGGAATGGGTGAGCAAATATTCTGTGAGCTTCCTTTTGTACAGGTAAAAATGCAAAAATATATTTCCTTCTGCTTTTTTGTTAAGGGAATTGTGCACATGGCCTCACATTGACATCTATGCTTGAAAGCAGACACACACATATACATATATCATATCTTCATCATATGAACATCTTTGTGTTCATACACAGACTAGCATATGTTCATGCATGGAATCCTTCATTCTTATATGAAATAATTTTTGGAGCATTATTGATGCTTTTTTAAATACATTTTTCACCTAAATTCAGTAGGTATCAATCACTAACATCTGCCACCACCACCTCTACCATCCCCTCCCTTCCCCCGCACACAAAGTGTTTGCTTCCTCTTGCTTGGAGAAACATGTCAAGTCTCATGCAATTGCAAGGGGATGAACAAATTCTAATACTTTTATATCTTATCATACACCATGGAACAGTTATTACCTTCCTCATGCACTTGCACTTAAATTATCTCAGCCACCTCTTCAAACACTACTGTTAGATTGGTAAGTCAAAGGTTATTATTCTTGTTTTATAGATGGGGAAACTGAGGCCAAGAAAAGTAATTTGTCATGCATTTAATTAAGGTCATAGCTAGGACTAAAATCACTCCATTCCCAAGTGTTTTGGTGTCCAAAAACATCCCTGACTTTCATTGTCCTATTATTCTACTGTTCATTTTGTCAGATGCTGCCAAAAAAGTGGATGTTGGGTTAACCCTTTACCCTAATGTAGCTCTCAAATTTTCCTGTGATCTTTTTGATGAGATTTGACCCATATACCTTTTTGAGGAGTAAATAGCGTACTTGTAGTACTTTGCCTTTTCCTTCCCTTTGGATAATGTCTTTTTTTAATGTTTTATGGAAAGATTAATATTGTCTACCAATAAAACCAACCAAAATTGCTCAGGACCTATTTATTTAAATTAATTTCAGTGCATAAAATATTATGGAGAATTGAAGCAAAATAGACACAATCATGTATTACTAGAAAAGCTCAATCAATTGACAAGCATTTGTTAAGGACTGCTATATGCTAGGTTTTTTAAAAATTCATTTTATTCTGAACTTCAGAAATAAAATAAGCATTTCCATAGCACAGTAGAATAGAAAAAAAGATGATTGCACATGAAACTGCAAATCTATTATGTACAACTTGCTATTCTTTTTAAATAGATATCAAAGTTATGGAACTTTCTCTTTTTTTCCTTTTTTCTCTCCACACCTCTCCCCCCCAGATGGCTACTATTAGATGTGTGTGTGTGTGTGTGTGTGTGTGTGTGTGTGTGTGCGTGTAAAATTATACTCTATATACTTCTATTTATCAGTTCTTTCTCTGGATGTAGATAAGTTCTAAATATACAGATAAAAGACTGAGACAATCTCTGCCTTCAAGGAGCTTATGTTCTTCTGAGGACATATATACAATATATTCACCAATAATTAAGTACAGGACACTTACTTTTTTTTTTTAAAGGTGATGGGATGGGGCATTAATAACTGGGGAGACTGGAAAAGGCCTTGAACTGAAACTTGAAGGGAGCTATGGATACAAGAGGTATAGGTAAAGAAGGAGAGAATTCCAGGCATTGGAACAAGCCTGTGCCAAGGCAAAGAGACAGGAAAGAGAATGCCATGCCCAAGGAACACCAAATAGTCCAATTTGCCTAGTACATAGAGTTTGTGCATTTGTGAGCAGCTGGGGTTAATGTTTAATTCACCTGGAAAGATAAGCTGGAGCCATAATATTAAAGTTTTAAAAGCCAAACAGAAGAATTTTTATTTAATTGTTGGGCTACTAGGGAGCCATTAATACATCTAGAGCAAGGGACTGATGTAATCAGACAAATGCTTTAGGTCTATCAATTTTGAAGGTGTATAGGGGCTGGATTAGAGAGGGGAGAGACTCGAGGAGAGGAGAACAATTAGGGAACTATTAAAATAATCGAAGGTAGAGATGAGGAAGATTTCCAAGTGAGTGGAGAAAAAGGGATATTGGTGAGAGTTGTTGTAGAGGTAGAGTCAACAATTCTTGGCAACTGATTGAATATAGGGTGTGACTGAGAGTGAAGAGTTGATGATGACTCATAGGTTGAGATCTTAAGTGACTGGAGTGTTGTTGCCCTGAATAGAAGAAGAATAGATGGGGAGTCAGATGGAAGGGAACATTAGAGGAAAAGGTAATTGAGTCTGTTTTGGACACAGTGAACTTGAGATTCCTATGAGAATTTCAGATGAAGATACCCAGCAAACAGGTAGAGGTGCAGGACTGGAGGAATGAGGACTGGACATAGGGATAATGTTGAAGTGATATGAAAGATGAAATCAAGAAGAGAAAGTTTGAGACGGGTGGCCTTGATTTTTTTTCAGTTAAATATGAAACAAGGTCTTACTGAGAGAGATTACATAAATTTGTAGCAACTACAAGTTGCTGTGGATACCACAGTTGTATGACTTCCTCTAGTGGTGTTCTATAGCCTAAGAACAGAAGTAGAGAAGGCTGATAGTGTAAAGTCAGTATTAGGATATAAGAAGGACTGAGTAGTGAAAGGGAAAAAGAGGGAAGAAGTTCAAGGGTAGAGGATAGTCTAAATTTGAACTAGTGAAGTAAAATGGTACAATTTTGTAGGGATTAAGGGGGGTTGACTGCCTGGGAAAGCAAGAAGTGGCAGATTGATTAAAGTAAGGATTGAGAGTAGATTTCGGAGGGGTGAGGCACAAAGAGAGGTAGAAGGACAGGAGGTTATGGTCAGGTAAAGAAATTTCACACTTTTGGATTGTGGAGTTGGAGCACTTGTCATTAATGAATAGCATAAGAGTAAAACCATATTCATGTTTGGCTGAGGTTAGTATAAAGGCAGAGATCATAGGAGTTAAAGAGGTTAATGAAAGTAGGAAGAAATAGCATTTGAAAAGGGCATTAGCATGTAATTTGAAGCCCTCAATTATAAGGGCAGGAATTGGGGTGGAGAGAGGAAGACTGTGAACCAGGTATTAAGCACCTTGAGAAAGGAAGTAGAATCACCTAGGTGCCACTAGTCAACAGCTGCTATGATATGGAGAAGGAGATATGGAGGCAGTATACTTCATAAGAGAGATTTTTGAGTTACTTTGATAGGAGGAGGGTTTGGAAGTGGCAGTGAAGAATTAAAAAAAAAAGTCTACTCCTCCTAGCCCAGTGTATTGTGGGGCATGAGAGGAAGGCACATCCTGTGCTAAAGAGAGTGGCCAGGGATGCAGGGTATAATGGAGGGAGACTTCAAGGAGCTGGAGAGTTAGGGGATGGAGTTGTAAGATGAAGGATCATTTGTTAACGGATAATAACTCCTGCCCCTCATGTTAAGAAATGCATGGTAGAAATAGGGGTAGAGTGAGTGAGTGAGAGTGTGTGTGTGTGTGTGTGTGTGTGTGTGTGTGTGTGTTTGAGAGAGAGACAGATAATTTTGTGATCATTGAATGAATTTGAGGTAAATCTGTCATTAAGGGAAGTTAGGGTTTTTTGGGTATCCTCCAGACACTTTGAAGTCATGAAAAGGAAATTAGGGATGTTACTAGTATTTTGAGACTATAAAAGGGATGTGGGAGATGCTCACTGTGTTCTGGCCTGGCTTGGTCACTAGTATAATTCTGTTGTGCATTTCTTATGCCATTATGTCATTGCTACGAGTCAATAAACGCACAATGATTCCCCTTCCAGGTTTATGTTACAGAGACAAAAAAAAAAACCCAAAAAACAAAAACAAAACCCTGAGATTATTGTGTTGAGAATGGAATGCCCAGATCAGATGCTTCTGTAGTGTGATTCTCAGATCTGAAAGACCCAGCTGTGTCTCCAGTCAACGTTGTCCTTTTGGATACCTCTCCAAACAGAAACAAAATCCACCACCCTAACCCTGTGCTTCATCTTGACCTCCCCCCACTCCTTCTCCTAGCACCTGGCTCCATCCTTACACCAAAACATTGGCTGCTGTATTTTCTTTTTCCATCTTTGGGTTCCAGATGAACCTGAGCTCCATATATCCTGGTGTCTGTAATAATTCACCAACATGTTCACTTCCAGGAACTGTCACTGCCTTTCAGAAGGGAGTTTACCGTAGGCCTCTCACCATGATAACTATAATCGGGCCTGTCAGCCTTCACACAGTCCACACTTATCACTTGCATTTAAAGGGATTTTTTTCTTGAAGCCTGTTACTGTTGCAGCCTCTTAAGGAGAATAGTCAGGATTTCTTCAGTAATCTTTGATGACTCCCAGCTTTGGAAGTGTAGAGAGCCAAAAATTTATTGCCAACTGTGTTTCAATGCACTGTCTTTTTGTCTCTGTGTTTACATTCACATCTTCAGATTGGGCCGAGAGACAATGAGAGTATAAGGTATGTCTTTTTCAGGTCTGTTTATTTGCAATACAGAACACTTATCAGCTCAGCATAAGCATGTAACTTGCAAACATAGCATAGCTAAACACTCTGCTTTTGGAAGGAAGAAATTCCCCTGTGGAATAGGGTCTGGTCCATTTATTGCTTAGCAGTGCAAGCCAGTACTCTGAAGTCCATCTCAAAGTGCAAGCAGTGACGTTCTGGTCTATATTTAAAATGCACAATTTGGAAAAATTTGTCCATTTCAAATGCAGAACAACTCCCTTTGCCTTTTCTCATGGCTATTCCTCACTGGATCTAGTCCTCTTTCACTATTCATCCCAGAACATATGTTCTCTAGTGTTTCAGAGAACTCATTGAATCATATTTTACTCTCATTTCTTTGGACAGATGTAAAGGAGGACAGGTCAGTCCTCCTTCTCACTCCTCTACCATTATGCTTCCCTCCAACTGAAAAAAGGAGGAATAGATTATGGATTAACATTTTGGCTGAAAATAAAAAAGGTGTTTCCTTTTTTTCTTTTTAAAAATGAAATTTAGATAGAAGGCATTATTGTTTAACTGGTTTGGTGATCTTATAAGTCTTAGGACTTGGTCTGGAAAAGGGAGATAGACTTACATTTTATATAAAGCGTTAAAGGTTTAGGATGTCTTGATCCCTGCCCAGACCACCTCTACGTCTCTGCTTTTTCCTATCTTCCCTTTTTTAGATCTTTCATGTAGCCGAGTCTCTAGACTGAGGTCTGCCTATGCCTGTCATATGACTTTGGGCTAGTCATTCTATCTTAGCTTTCTTTTTCCTTTGTGAAATGAGCAGGTTAGATTAGATGATCTCTAAATTGCATTCCCTCTCTTAATGTTCTAAGATTCTCCCTCACCATGCCCCACCAGGCCCTGCCAGATAGGTCCTATGTACCATGGAGGTACCCAGGAGCCTTCCTCAAGATTGACTGGGCAAAGAGCCATAAAAAAGGGTAGAGACTTTGGCCTTCCTCTATAAGTCTGGCTGTCAGCACATGATGGCATGACCCTTTGCTCTAGCCCTAGCCCTCCTTCTCACTTTGCCCCTTCTAATATCCGAGTAGGTCTGGGAAGTTAGGTCAGAACCTTTGGCTTTGATCTTTGAGCTCTTTTCTTTTTTAAAAGTGGTATTCACCCGATGACTGTCAGGTATCTATAGGAGTAATCTAGGGCAAATGCCAGGGGTCATGTTTATCATCCATAATCCAAATAAATTTGAAGTTTTTGTGCCTACCATTTCCTTTAATTGCTACTTTTCCTATGAATACGGAAATGTGTGTGTAGCTATATACGTATGTGTTTATATATGCATATAAAATATGTGTAGACCTGCAGAGGAGCTAGCTTGAATCCTGAGAGCTGATTGTTAAATTTTCACTGTCAGTGAAAATACCTCAGAAATCGGCAAACACTATGAATCAAGGCTTGATGTATTGTTTTGCTGACACTAGATTTAATAAAGAGAAACTGTTATTAATTCAGCTGAAACTTTAAAGTTTCTCATGTGCATTTTTTCAGAGAGGCATTTGTTAAGCATTTGCCAGTAAACTGTTGTAATGTGTCTGTATCTGTATCCCTCCGATCTCAAATCTAAAGCCATTTTTGATTGATACTACTTACACTTTGTATACCCTAAACTCCCTATGAGTATACAGCAAAACAAAAGGAAACTATTTGGGACAAATAACAATGAGGAATCATGTGACTGACCTAAATTTTCTAAGTCTCCCTTTGTATTCCCTTTATGCTAAAGAAATCTATTGCTTTTAGGAAGATCTGCCACTCATCTGAGTGTTGTCTGTTTAAATATCTGAGTATTATACAATTGAGAGAGTTTTGTCTGTAGCAGTACTGGCTTTTAGAGTAGATACTAGGGAGACAAAAATATGTTGAATTTACATGACCGTTTCTCCTTTTAAGAATGTAGGACATCTGTTGCTCTAAATGTCCATATTTCTTATTCAATAAGTGACTCTCTGTAGTCTGTTTACAGAGAGCTCTGAGTTAACTAAATAGAAATGTACCTGTCTTTGAAAACTACCATGCATTCAATAGGTTCTCAATAAATGACAGTGGGATGAAACAGTGGTTTTGTGCATGAGAGCATATAAAATCAGACTTACTTTAGAATATTTTGAAAGAAATGTGGGCCATCTACTCCTAACGGTGAAAAGATCTGTAGTGGGCATTCTTGAATAGAGATGACAATATTCATCTCAACACTGTAATACTAGGCATTAAAAACATTCGACAAATATTGTGGTTTCATCTGTCTAGCTGTTTCATGAAGCATGCCTACTAATATGTACAACAATCTCAAAAAATAGTCTACAATCAAATATTTTCGGGGGGGGGGGGAAACCAAAACCAATGACTGTAGTATTATCTGTAGGAGAAAAACTACCAAACCATTTCCAAGTCAATTAAAGAGATCTATTTTCTCAGTTGCAGGGAGAGGATCTCAGCTTTTCTTGGACAACTTCTTGGCATCTGTCACCAACTAAAGATAGAAATGTTTTTGCTTTCTTCCATTATAACCTTTTAGCTATTCCATTTCGTGGTGAATACTCTGATAGGTCAGGACCCATTTCTTAGCCTTGGGGAACAGGATCAATATAATGATTGACTAGTTCCCTAACATTTTCTAGGTGTTACCTATGCCCCTGGAAGTAGATGCTTCTCTCAAAAATATTAACGTTCCTAAGCTTGGAATCCAGAAGCTTAAGGCTATTTGAAGATGGATAACGGCATAGGTTTGCTCCTTCTGGGGCCAAGGGGAAGAAATGCAATCCCTCTTGTATGTGACAGCCCCTCAAATACTTGCAGGTAGTGATTATGCTCTCCCACTTTCAGTTGTTCCTCCTCTTCAGACTAAATAACCCCAGTTTCTTCACATATTCTTATAGCTTGATCTGAAAGGTCTCTTCCCATCCTAGTCACCTTCCAGCTCTCTGACTTGTCAGTATCCTTTCTACAGTGTGGCACCAAGAACTGAGCACTGTACGCCTGATGGGTTCAAACATGTTCCAGGCACTTCGCTTATCCTAGATACTATGCTGCTTTTAATGCTGTGTGAAATCACTTGGTTTTTGTGTTGCCACATTGCACTGTTGACTCATGTTGACTTTGCTGCCTGCTAAAATCCCCCATCATTTGCAGATTTCAGATGGCAACCCCTTTATAGAACAAAAGATAGCCTGAGTCCTGCCAGGTTCCCAGAGAAAGTGTGTTTGTGTGTTTGTTTTCTTAAACATCCCACAACAACAAAATGATCCAGGGGATTTCTGGTGATTTTTTGTGATACTGTTTTGACAAAAGGATTATCAGGCAATAGTTTTAAAAATAAATTTTATTAATATCTTTCATCTTTATATTACCTACATTTTCCAGTTTACTCCCCCACCTCCAAGAGGTGATTGCTTCTAACAAAAATAGCAAAGAGAGGGGAGAAAAAAGAAAATTCCATGAATTTAATACATCAAAAAAGCTTGGTGCTATCTGAAGTTTTCCATAGCCATAGCACCTCACCTCTGCAAACAAGTATGTATGTGTTGCGGGAGGAGATGCCCTCTCATATCTCTTCTTGGGGATAAATTTGGCCATTGTAATTTCACAGCATTCAGTTTTGATCTTGTTCATATTGTTCTTCATGTTAATATTATTGTAGTCATGGTGTATTATATTATACACAATTTTATTATTGTTGTCATTGTGTATGTTGTATTCCTGGTTTTGCTTATTTTACTTTCCATTAGTTTATATAAATATTTTCCTGACTCTCTATTTCACTATAATTCTTATTTCTTACTCTTTGGCTGTTTTCATTTATATTTCTTTTGCAGACCTCAAGTACAGAGGTAGTATTGTCTATTTTCTTTAGAAGCTCAAACTTCATGATGGTAGAGAAAGTGAAGAGTGAGAAGTGTTTAGGTCATTGACCCAAGGCCACTCAGCAGGTGATAAAGCCATGTTATTCAGACACTTAATAATCATTTATTAAGTGCCTACTATGTGCTAGGCACTGTGTTAAATACTGGGAATACAAATAAAGGCAAGAAACAGTACTTGCCCTTGAGGAGCTCACAATCCAATGGGGAAGACAGCAAGCGAACGAATCGTTCAGAAAGCTATATTCAGGATAAATTGTAGGTAACCAACAGAGGGAAGTCACCAACATTAAGGGAAATCAAGAAAAGCTTCATGTAGAAGATAGAATTGTAACTAGGATTTGGAGGAAGCCAGGGAAGCCAGGAGACAAAGATGAAGAGGGAAAGAGTTCCAGGCCTGGGCAATTTGAAAATGCCTAGAATCTGTTTAGCAGGTTTTTGAATGAATAGTTATCAGAGTCCTTTAAAAGATCCCTTTCTTTTTTTTTTTGTTAATTTATTTTGAATTATCAACAATCACTTCCATAAGCTTTTGAGTTTTAAATTTTTCTCCCCTTTCTTCCCCACCTCCCTCCCCACGATGGTGTGCAATCTGATACAGACTATACATATACATTCCTATTAAACATATTTTCACATTAGTGATGTTGTAAGTAAGAATTAGAACCAATAGGAGGAGCCACCTGAAAGAGGAAACAAAACACAGCAGAAGAAAAAAAATAGCAAATAGTATGCTTCGATCTGCATTCAAACTCCATAGTTCTTTCTTCTTTGTGGATAGCATTTTCCATCATGAGGCCTTTGGAGATGTCTTAGATCCTTGTATTGCTGAGAAGGGTTAATCTATCAATATTAGTCATCGTACAACGTGGCTGTTATTGTGTACAACATTCTCCTGGTTCTGTTCACTTCACTCAACATCAGAACATACAAGTCTTTCCAAGTTTTTCTGAAGTCCACCTGTTCATCATTTCTTATAGTACAATAGTATTCCATTACATTCATATACCACAACTTGTTCAGCCATTCCCCAGTTGATGGGCATCCTCTCAATTTCCAATTCTTTGCCACCACAAAAAGAGCTGCTGTAAATATTTTTGTACATGTGGATCCTTTTCCTATTTGTATGATCTCTTTGGGATATAGCCCTAGAAGTGGTATTGCTGGGTCAAAGGGTATGCACAGTTTTATAGCCCTTTGGACATAATTCCAAATTGCTCTCCAAAATGGTTGGATCATTTCACAACTCCACCAACAATGCATTAGTGTTCCAATTTTCCCACATCTTCTAGAACTTTATCATTTTCCTGTTTTGTCATGTTGGCCAATCTGATAGGTTTGATGTGGTTCCTCAGAGTTGTTTTGATTTGCATTTCTCTAATCAATAGTAATTTAGAGAATTTTTTCATATGATTATAGATGGCTTTAATTCCTTTAAAAGATCCCATTTTTTAACCTTATTAAGTGGCCCAGATTTACTTGTAAGCAGTTATCCTCTACATTGCTCTTTCAACAGTGATCCTATTTTGCCCTGTCTGGAAGTACAGTGGCTGCTCAAAGGTCAACCTGACTGGCACAGAAGCTGTGACTTGCTGTATTTCTGACCTGGGCTGGTTTGTCCCTCTGTAGGCAGCCTAGTATTCTGCTGCTCCTAGGGGCTCCCCATAATGGTGTTAGATTTGATGCAGACACCCAGTTACCTCTTAGCTCCACTGTAGCATGGGACTACTGCTCTTAAGTAACCCACCAGCCTCAGCCTTCCCAATAGAAAGGGATTACAGGATCGTGCCATCATGCCTGGACTAACTTCCTCACTTTATGTAAAAGAAAATGGAGATCCATTTTATAGAAGAGGAAATAGAAGAGAAATGACTTGCTCATGGTCACTTAGATAATTCCTGACTGAACTTGGTGTAGTTTTTCCACGATGCCACAGTGGTTAATCATTGTGTGACAAATTAAAAATATGTCCTAAATAGCATGAAATTTACTGCCTTTTTCAAGAAGAGAAAGTTTGATCTTCTGGCTTATTTCCTGAATCAGTAGAGGACTAATGTTTGTCTCTGAGTAAATGGATTATCTCAAGACTGTCTAGTAGTTGGCTAATTCTGGAATATTCACTTAGCTTATCTGGCCAGTCCTCTTGCCTCTAGAAAGAGCCTTTCCCAAACCTTAGATTGTTTATAAAAGTTTATTCCTCTTCATCTTTTCCCTTCTTTTTCTGAGCTCCCTTTCAACTTTAAATCTATAATCCTATGCTCTGTGAACCTTTGTTTCAGGATTTTTTTAATATCAATCTCATATGTATCAGTGATATTTGCTTAGTATTGATTGGTTGATGTCCTGTATTTCTTTGTAGGTAGTGTGTGTGTGTGTGTGCCTGTGTGTGTGTGTGTGTGTGTGTGTGTGTGTGCGCGGGCACACACATACGCACATGCTACTGGTGGTAGTTTCTTCATTGGAAGAAGATCTTCCTACACATAATAGATTGTGTTTTTCTTTCTTCCAGACTGGTATAGTGGACATATAGGACATTCTTTCTTTCAGTTTGCAAGGGGATCAGTGAGCTCTGAAATCAAATGATAAGGTTTTTATATGAACCAAAAAGCAGTGGGGTGAGCTACATTTGAAGAATGAAATGAAGTGGATGATGAAGATTCAAAAATAGAGCAATTCAAGCCCCATCACCATTAATGTTAGTAGTAACAGTGGAGAAATTGGTTAATATTTATATGATCATTTTAGGAAGAAATGTCTACTTGTGGGTCTAAATTCTGTGCCAGCCCCCATATAAAGTAATTATAATTTCAAAAGCCAAACTTGGGGCCCTCAAGAAATTGCTACAGATTTGTGTGTGTATGTGTGTGTGTGTGTGTGTGTGCATGCCCACCCACAAGCATGTGTGTATGTGTACGTGTATATATTCCTGTAAATTTTAACATGTTCATGGGCATTTAGATACTAGAAAAATGTAGCTAGTCAACCAAAATATATCCATTGGGTACCTCTTGTGTACACAGTATTATGCAGTAGACTACTTCCTACTTGAAAAGTGACTTCAAAATATAAGAGAAAGAATGGGGGGATAAAACAACAAACTTCATCTTCATTAAAAGAAAAGTAAGGTGGCAGAGAGTATTCATAATTATGACACACAGTGACATGTGGCTGTTTTGTCAAAGCTACAAAGGATATCACATAAGAAAATGTTGAGTAGTCACCAAATGACAAGGCTGCCAAGTAAAAGACTACCTGATGCCATCCTTCAAGTCAGCTTCTGCTGACTTTGGCTCACATTTAGGACTGATTTTTCTGAGTCTGTCTTGCCATGGATGTTGTGCCTGCGTATGTCTTTGGTGTTCACTGACATCTTCTTTTGTGACCTTGTGGAACATGTGTAGTGGATGTAACATTTTTCCTCAGAAGTGATTCCAACTTTGTGGTGGATTTCTTATGGAATGCTTAGGATCTCCTATTTTCCTCTATCTTTCTCTCTAATTCCTAGGGCATTCATATAATTTGTTTTCTTTACCGTGGAGGAGCACCTAAAACTCTTAAAAACTCAGTTGCTGTCAAGTAATTCCATAGTTTCATATATTTACACACATGCTCCCTTCACCTTGGCACCAATCAGCTTACCCATTTTTTGGTGGTCAGTGCACCATGGATATTTAAACCACAAGTGTGATTTTGTTGCAGTTGATTTATAATTAACACCTTTCTCTTAAGGAAACTATGTTTTCACTGGGAAGTAATGTAACCATTTAGTACCCACCTTGGCAATATTTTTATTAGATATATTTTATTAGTGCTGGCATTTACTCATGGAAAGAGAAATTCTGCAGGTGTTTCCCAGAGAGTCTGGCACTTGGATGGAGTATTCTCAATCATAATAAGTTCTCCTGGGATTAAATAACATCTTGAGACACTACTATGGAGGTTATTTCCATCTCCCGCGTTATGGATGGTGCATAACCATCCAATTAACTTCTTACTGTAGACGTGGGTATATAATATACAATCATGGCCCTCCAGAAACTTGTAGTCTTCTCAAGGATACAAAATATAAATATGTGAAACATTATAATAACACTTTGTTACAGTTTCTAAGTGGCCAGCAGCTTGCTGTCTCTGTCAACGTCAGAGTTTGACTGAGGGGCACCGTAACGCTGGACTACATTTACCATAATGCCAATCTTAGCCCCACCCCAATTATTTTAGTATATTATATTTAGTATATTTAGTATATTACTAAAAATGATTGGGAGAATGAAGAGTTTGGCCCTAAGATACCAGGCATCCTTCGAAGGTTCTTGATCAGTCAAGTAATACTTTCCTTCATATTCCAATATGTTGAATGATGATCTGTTATCCATCTGTAAGCAGGTTTAGCTGAAGATAGTGAAGAGAACTATTCAGCATGTGGATTAATACCATGTCCCTCTACTCCCTCTCCTCCATGGCTGTGAAAGTGCAACCAATTTCTCATCTAAAGATCAGCCCTTCATTAGCTCTCACTTCCACTCCTGCATCCACCAGCCCCCTTTATCACATTTTATTCCAAATACTTTAATCAAGCAGAAAGCCCTTGTGGAAGCTTCTCATCGCTAATGGTCAGGAGCTTGCCTGAGCTTTCTGCCTCTATGATCATCAAGCAACCCACTTCAGGGTCCCATTGTTTGATGCTGTGATGTTCCAGCCATCTACTCTACCTGCCTCTTTTTGAGTCTTGGAACCCATTCACATATTTGTGCTGTAGGGACAGGGACAGCAAATTGTGGATCAAAAGACTCATGCATTCTTGTTCCAGCTTTACCAGGGACTTCCTGTATGATCTTGGGCAAGTAACCACCACAGTTTTCTCATATATAAATTTATAAATTGTGTTAGTGTAGTGGTATCAAACTCCAGTAGAAATGAGGCTGTTACATAAGAAAACGGCATATCAGCATTATCTATCTTGTATTGTATTTTCTTTTGATTTTGTAAAATATTTTCCAATTACATCTCAATCTGGTTTAGGTGCACTTGGTAATGTTGTGGGCTGCATACCGCCTCTAAGACATAGATTTAGCACCGGGAGGGACCTCAGAGACGATCTAGTCCAGTCATTTCATTTGACAGATGAAAAAATTAATATCTAGAGACATTAAATGCTTTGCCTAAGGTCACATAAGGTAGAGAAATGCAGAACCAGGATTTGAAACAAGGTCTTCTTGTTCTGAATGCATCATACAGACCACTGTAAGTATCCTTCCTGTTCTAAAATTCTATGACTGTAATTCCACAGATCATCTTCTAAACCTTGTTAATCTTTGTTGTTTCTATACCAAAATTTGACCCCTATTTAATTTTATCAATAAGTCTATGTATCTCTGACTTTTGTCACTGAATCCCAATGGCACTCACAAGTTTTTTATATTATGTATTGGGTGCCATTTTCTGCTTTAGAGACTTTTCAAAGGGTCAGTCTTGGTGAAGAAGAGGAGATTTTTCATATCTCACCACTGAGTGGGTTCTAAAGTTCATGAAGCTTGACAAGACCATGGGTGGATTTGAAGAAACATGAGAATGGATTAATGCAAATTTGAAAAGCTGTAGGGAAAGATTTGTCCCAAAAGAATAGCCAGATTCAAAACTCTCCCCTTAATAAGGTCATAGGCAACCTTCACCTCACCCTGGGAAACCAGATGGCCAGATGACCCTCAGGGTCCTGGGGAACACGTCCTGTTCCCTTTCTCTTTGGTCAGAGGTATCTCATGCCCTTCTTCATGTTGAAGGAGTCTCAGCCCTCAAATGAGCAAACCCATTCACTTTGGGGCCCTTTCTATGTGCCCACTCATGCCACCTGCCTGCTTGCAGAAAGGAAGCCCCCATCTACCTTTCTAGTCTTGTTTAACATGACTCCCCTTCGTGAATTCTACCTGTCAGCTATACTGTTGTCTTCCAACTCTGTGCATTTACACAAGCCGTGTTCCTCCATGGCTGAAAGACTGCAACATCTCCTCTCCCATTCTTGCCTGAAATTTTATCTGTCTTCATGATTCAAGTCAGATGCCACTTTTATACTTGTCTTCTTATGTATTGTCCTTCTCTCTCTAGTGGAGTGTAAGCTACTTCAGGTCAGGGGCAGTTTGGTTACACATTTTTATTGTTTAGTCATTCAGTCATGTATGACTCTTCATGACCCCATTTGGGGTTTTCTTGGCAGAGATACTAGAGTGATTTGCCATTTCCTTAACCAGATCATTTTACAGATCAGGAAACTGAGGTAAACAGGGTTAACTGACTTGCTCAAGGTCACACAGCTAGTAAGTATCTTAGGTGGGATTTGAACTCATGAAGATGAGTCATTCTGCTGTGCCACCTGGTTACACATAGTAAGTACTTAATAAATGTTTCTTCATTTGATTTCCATTGATTTGAATCAATAAATGTCAGGAGGCCCCTACAATGAGTCCAATTAAGTCCAAGCTTAACAGCTTGCCAGGCCTAGAAAAAAATTCCTTCTAGCCATCTGCTTGCTTGGGCTTACAGACTGTGTTGCTTTGAAAAGTCTGCAAACACCCTCCACCACAAATTTTCTGATGCTTCCCTGATAATGGGAAGTGTTTTAGTTTGTGTGGGTGCATGTGTGTGTGTGTGTGTGTGTGTGTGTGTGTGTGTGTGTGTGTGAGTGTATGTGTATTAACCCTTATACATACATTTTTCCGTTATACCTCCAACAAACCCAAAAAATGTACCAAAGTCTGTAGTATAGCCAGATTCTCAGGAGGTACCCAAGGCTATGTGGGATTAGAGTAACTTTTTAATGTACTTATTTTTACCCTGATAGAAAACTTTTAAAGGTCCCATAGCCCTCCATAGCTCAAGCCTACCTTGGAAGAAGTAACACCTGCCATTACTCATAGCCAGTCATATAATAAAAACTAAACAAGGCACAGTGAAGTCAGGGTAGAGCACCGTAGAGCTACAAACACAGGGCTTGTAGCCAGCCTCCCAAGACAAATGTGGCTACATCATGGAATTTCCCAGGAGAACTAAAATATTTTTTTTTCTTCTAGTATACTTTGTTAGTGTTGTCACTTTGGATCATGGGATCTTAGATTTAGCATGAAAAGGATACTTAAAGGCCTTCTTATCAAACATCCTAATATTACAGGTGAAGAAACTGAAAGCCCCAAGGGTCTGTGTCCAAAGTCAAACAAGTAGTTAGTGGGAGAACTGGGATTCAGACCCATATCATCTGATCTCTAATCCAGTGATCTTTCCACTACACCACTGTTAAGGGTATTGGAGGGAAGCTCAAACTGGCCACATCTTTCATACATTATTAATTCCAGAATGTTTAATACAATGGAGATTTAAACTACTGGAGAAGGTGAAATTGGGAGTATGTTTATCCCTGAGAAGAGAAAACTTATGAGTCTGATGCTTTATTGATTTCTTTTGTTGCAAGGTTTTTTTTTTCCTTCCAGCATTTAATATTTTGTCACATAATTCACATATAAGTGGTGGTTATGAGGTTATGGGACTGATTTTTTGATAAATATCTCAAAACTTATGCCAGTAACTGAGTGTTGCTACCTCTAAACAATTTACTATAAGGGCAGTGATGCTCAAAACCAGTTTGAAATTGCTCTGGAAATTGCCTTTCAAAACCTGTGATCAGCTGGGCAAAAAAAAATCAGTTTTGGGACTTAATAGTCACCTCATGTTTTGACCTAAAATATCACTACCTACCTAATTCACTAGATTAAGCTCCAAATAGTTATTATTATTTTTATCATTATTATTATTATTATTATTATTATTATTATTATTATTATTTTAAAAATCATACCTACTGTCCAAAAGCAATGTAATTCAAATCCTTTCTGAATCACCAAGTGACACACTACTGTGTGCAAGGCACAAGAAATGTGATTATAGAAAGGAGGGACAGAAACTCAGAGTTGGAAGAGACTTCAGAAACCTTTTAGTCCAATCAGTACCTGAATAGGTATCTTCTCTACAACTTCTATAGAAACTAGTCATTCATCTGCTCCTTGGAGACCCCCCCCCCATTGAGTTCACTGTGGGACAGTCCCAATTTTAAGAAGGTTTTCCTTGTGTCAAGTCAAAGTCTGCCTCTCTGAAACTGGGTCAACCATCGTTCCTACTTCTGACCTGTGGGGCAAAGCAGAAGCAAAATGGATCCCTCTTCCACATGACAGCCCTTCATGCACATATCCCCACATCATGTCCCCACAAGGCCTTTTCTTCCCCAGCCTAAGTATCCTCAGTTTCTTCCATTGATCTTCCTATATAATCTCTGGTCTCCTGAGGACTTGCCTCTAGATATGTCTCAGTTTATCAATGACATAGGTGTCCAGATTTGAGTACAGCACTCTAGATGTGGTCTGCCTAGGGTAGAGTGTAATGAAATAATTAACTTCTTCCTTCTACAAATTTTCTTCTGCTAACATTCCCTAATATTCCATTCAGTTTCTTGGCTTCCACCTCACATTACTGACTCCTCCTGAGCTTTCAGCCCACAAAAACCCCAATTTTTTTTACTTGAATTGTTGTCTAGCCTTGCCTTTCACACTGTACTTACAGAGGTTTTTTTTAACTTACACGTAGAACTTTATATTTTTTTCCTATTAAATGTAATTTTTCTAGATGAGAGGCAGCATGGCATAGTGGATAGAGAGTTGGCCTCAGAGCCAGCAAGAGCTAGATTTAAATCCTATCCCTGATACTACTGCTTGTGTGACCCTGGGCAAGTCACTTAACTTCCTAGTGCTCTAGGCAACTTTTTGAAATTATAAATGGTGGAGAATGTGCCAACCTCTTTTAGGGAAAAGAAATCTCTCATCTGGGAGTTCCCTGTATCTTGAAGTCACAGGTTCAGTCTATATCCCTTATTAGATGTAGTCATTGAAATTTTTAGGATACCATTTCTCTTGCCATTGTGTTAGCTATTTCACACAGTTCCATATTATCCAGAAATTGGGTGATCCATTCATGCCTTAATCTAAATTAATGTGTTTTAATCTCCACTTGGTAAAGTCTCTTCTTTCTACACCCAACTTGCCATGTTGTTTGCATGCTCTCTTTCCCCTCACCCCAATGAAAGTAATGTTTCCATTCTCTAATTTTTGACCATACTGATCATTTTTGATTATAGGTTTCTCCTTTGAATTTATTTCACTCACCCTTATGTCATAGTTATTTACGTACATTTTGCAGGGTCCTTGAGAACAGGTCTCATGTTTTATACTCCTCTTATATCTGCCATAGGATTGAGTCCATAGAATTTGCTCCATAAATAGGTGGTTTATTGAAATAAATAAAAAATATTTGTGAAGAAGATGCTACATATGGCAACCTTACCCACCTTCTAGTGAAACACCAGATAGTTTAATTGTATATGCCTAAGACTTGTATAGTTTTTTATTTGTTTTTGAGAAACCTCAAAAGGACAGCTAGGTCACTCAGTGGATGGACTGCTGAACTTAGTATGAAGAAGACCTGAGTTCTAATACTACCTCAGACACTTACTAGTTGCATGACCTTAGGTGAGTCACTTAACTTCTTAGCTTCAAGTTCTACATCTATCAAAAGAGGATAATAATAGCATTGGTTATTGTGAGGATTAAATGAGATAATAGATGTAAAGAACTTTGTAAACCTTCAATTGCTATGTAAGAGCTAGTTATTATCATCATTATTGTTGTCATTATCATGGAAAGCACGCGTGGAGTGATGCTTTGATGCCTAACTTTCCATTTCTTAGTGTTAAATCCCGAAGCAGATAGACTTAGTTCCTGAATTCCCCTCCCATCATTCTTTTATACTCAAAAAAAAAATTCCTGGCCTCTAAAATGAAAATGCAGGGATTTCTTGGCTTCTTCCTTTTCATTTGGTGCATCAATCAATCAATTAATCAACATGTACTTTTTTTAAAAACATCTCTATGTACTAGGCAGTGTGCTAGGTACTGGGATACAAATCCAAGAAATAAAACTCCTATCCATAGGGGACTTGCTTGAATATTCATAAGGAAAAAGCACAAGTCCAGTGATTTATCAGGAAAATCAACAGGAAAAGGAGATTTGTACTGTAAAGTGGTAGAAGCCCTCTTGAGTAGGGAGGCTGGCTTATCGTTTTTGAGAAGATTTTTTCTTCCTTTTCTCTCAAATTTTATAAAGTGACCTTCTTCACACCTATAAACTCAATGGCTCCTGTTCATTCCTGTTGTCAGCTCCCAAAAGTGATGAGGTTGGGGATCTCTTGGGTTCAGGTTTGATGGGACTTAAAAGTCAGGGTGACATCCACAGGTACAGCAACAGTGCCGGTTCTTATGAATCCTAATTGCAACAGCTAGTGGATAACTACCATGTGGATGACAACAGCTGTTAGAAGAAAAAGAGGGAGAAAAAGTGCTTAGCCCCAGCTCAGACCCTTTCTGAATTTCATAAACATAAACGTGCTAAGTTTCCTGATTTGGGATAGGAACAAGAATCCTACAGTGGCCTGCAGATACCTGGTGTTGCAGGACAAGTAATTTCCAGAAAGTTTCTGGGGCAAATGTTGACACTCAATAAATATTGGTTGGTCAAATGCAATGGAATCAATCATAGGGATGTGTTTGTTCCAGGGATCATTCCTGTCAGTTCTCCCTCTACCTATATATACCCACATCCAACAACACTGTAACATCTCATAGCAGCACTATGGGGCTTATTACGGATCCTTACCAGTTTCACTAGCCTTTGCCAAAGTATCAGCATCATTCTGGGTTTGAATGTCACTCATCTCTCTGTTACAAAGAGGAACACGAACCGTTTTCCTCCAGCTGAATCTGAGAAATATAGAGTTTTCAGTGACACCTGAATACCAGCCATCCACAATTATTACATCATGAGGACCAATAGATCCCTGCTGTTATCTTGAAACTCTGGCAGGGGAAGGGAGGAGGGAGCTTAAAAAAAAAAAAGATATAAAATCTTAGTCCGCAGAGACAATCCATTTCATTCCTGATAAACTCCAGAAGAAAAGAGCAATCAGCCCGATGAGAACTGAACAAATTAAATGGCTTAGTATTATTTCAAAAGGGGAGCACACAGGCAGCATCAGAAATTTCCCATCAGCTGTAATAACGCCAATTACTTTGCCAATTGCAGATTCCATCGTGATGTTTTTAGCCCAATCAGGCTTCGGACCCTTGCCGGGGCCTGATGGGTTTTGTTTACTCAGAATGTTCATTTGCAGCGAGTCTCTTGCACCAAAAGGTTTAAAAAGCTGCAAGTGTTCTCTCTTCCCTGTGTTCATTTGCAGCCACTGGGAGATTATCAATGGAGGGTTGAGGAGGAGGGGGAAGTAAGAAGTCTACTAGGACTAATTCACCATCCTACTGCAGATCCCCTGGTGATTTTAAATGGCAAGGTACACAGCTTAGTGGTTCTCAGGGAGCATGGCGTTCTCTCAGAAAACCTCTCCATAGATTAACCAGCCATCAATAAATACATATTTCTGATGATCGACTAGGATTCTTGGCATGTGTTTGAATTGGACAGCTCACCATTAAATAGCAATCATGAACATTTAGCTCTGGGAAGGCAGAGCCCGCCAAGAGTTCATTAAGTCTTAAATACTGACAAATGGGGGAGGGATGAGGGTAAGGTAGGAGGAAATGATACAGATTTTCTACTTTAGGTTGAATGTCAAGCAACTGGTGCATTTCAAAAATGTTACATGACAGTAAGGGTGGAAAGGGAGCCTCGCCGCCCCCCCCCATCCCCAACACACACATTTTGGCAGATGAAATTAAATACATAAAATATAATTTGTCTCGGAGGTTTTGCAAGAGCATCATTTGCTGTTTATATTTGGTGCCATAGAAATTGATGGGTGTGTTGCTCTATCCACTTTGGGAAGAGCTGTGATTTATCTCTCTCTAATTGAGGAAGGGAGCTCATCATGAACATTTTAGAGCTGGCCTCTTCTTGACTGACAGCTTGGGTGTAAACTGTGTCTATGGCTACTTCTGGCAGGAAGAAGAAGAACCTGAATGATGATATGAGAAAAGAGATGGTCAAATTCCTCCCCTTCCTCCTCACCTCCCCATGTGTCCCACAGTTTTAGTGCCTGTTAGTTTCTCTTGCCTCTTGCCTTTTCGCTACTTCTGCTTCAGTGCTGGGGGTCCTGGGGCAGTGGTTCCTGATCTTACTGCAGAAAAGTCACTTGGTCTCCACAGCTACCCAGGCTATGTGGCCCATGCTGGGATTCAGCTCTAACTTTGGTGCCCTATTCTGGGTTCCCTTGCCTCTAAGATCTGGGCTGTCTGCCAGGGCATTCATTCATGCTGTGTTGCACCTCACACCTGGGTATGTCCTGCTCTTCATCTGACAACTTCTAGGGTAAAAACAGGTCCTGTTTAGAGAGAGGCAGATGGGGACTGGCGGGAAGGGAATATCAGATTGTTAATGGCAAGGCTCAAGCTGTGGCAGGACTTCGTGTAGACAAGCACTGATAAACTACAGATAATGCCTACCAGGATATATTTTTCTCCTCCCTCTCCCCTACCTTGACATAGATACTTGAGGCCATTTTGTTTTGACGCTGTCCCTTCGTCCACTGGCAGCTGTTCAGATAATATGTTGGGCTCTCAGATAAATGTGTAGAGGAGATTGTCACACAACATGCAGTATCAAATTGAGGTGAGGGTATCAGATCCTAATGCTGATGCCTCAGTGTCACTTGCTTTGTGGCAGACAGGTAGTTGTCCCAGCCTTGCCTCTTCTTCTTATCATGAATTGGTAAAGCTTCACCGGCCCAGCTGTTAGCTTAGACTTCTTCATTTGAAAACGAATGCAAAAGAGAAGGTTGGATAGCCTAACTTACATTAGCATGCAGTTCTCTAGTGGGACACAGTCTTCTAAGGAGGACTTGCATGTTCTGAGATGGAACTTTTAAAAGGCATCCCTTAGAGAGGCTGAGGTATTTATACTTCACCCTGTGGGGTACTGTTTTTAAAACCGTGAATTAGCAATGGCCTTGCAAATAAACCTGGGCTAGTTCTTCCCCCCCCCAAAAAAAAAAAAACAACCCAACAACAGTAAAAACAACAAACCAAAACCCACCATATCCCATTCAGGCCTCTTCCCCAGTCACTACTATGGACATATTGGAACTCTAAGAAACGTATGACCATGGCAAGAAATGGTGTCATGTAGGAACTAAAAAACTTGTCTGAAAGCAAGGAAGACTTGGGTTAAAGGCCTGCCTCTGACACTTAATGACTGTGTGCCCCTGATCAAATCGGTACCATGGTTAACTCTATACAACAGTTAGTTGAGGGGCAACTAGGTGGCACAATGTATACAGCACCAGCCCTGAAGTCAGGAGGACCTGAGTTCAAATCCAGTCTCAGACCAAACACTTAATGCTTACTAGCTATGTGACCCTGGGCAAGTCATTTAACCCCAATTGCCAAAAAATAATGAAAAAAAAGAAAAGAAAAGAAGAGGTGACTATTTGGTTGACCAATTATTTTGGGGCACCTAGGTGGTACAGTGGATAGAGCACCGGCCCTGAAGTCAGGAGTACCTGAGTTCAAATCCGGCCTCAGACACATAACTCTTACTAGCTGTGTGACTGTGGGCAAGTCACTTAACCCCAGTTGCCTCACAAAAAAACAAAAACAAAAAAAAACAATGGTTAGTTGCAAAGCCAGTGTGCTTTGGTAGAGAGAGTTTCTTCATAAGAGTTCTGAAATTATAGCTCTGGCTCTCCCCATTCCCCCCTCCCAAATTTTTTTTAAAAGGAAGACCCATAGGCAGCTAAGTGACATAGTGAATAGAATACTGGACTTGTAATCAGGAAGTCTTGAGTTAAAATCCTGCCTCAGCTGGGTAAGTCACTTAACCTTTTTCATCTTCAGTTTCCTGATCTGTAAAATGAGGATAAAAATAGCACCCATATCCCAGTGCTTTCCAGACCATAAAATGCTATATAGATGCTAGCTATTCTTCTTAATAATCGTAACTGTAATGAACGTTTCCCAAATTCAGTCCTGTGTCACGATTTCAGTCAATAGTAATAGGTCAGTTAGAGCAGTGGTTAAGATCCTGGTAGGTATGGAGCCCACTACAAGCTTCAAAGAGAGATATTAGATGTTGTTTTACAACAATGCACTCCCTGCCTCAGAGAACTTACAATCAAATGAGGGAAGCAGAACAAAGCAAGGAAAAGATGGTGAGGTCTCTCTGGGAAAAGGATAGAAGGGTAACCTAATGGTGTCACGGAACAGAAATGCTTCTGTATGAGGTTTTTGTTTGTTTATTTGTTTTTAAAGGAGGTTATATGAGGGTCTGGGGTAGGGTAGAGGATGTGACGTGAGGAGAGATGCATGGATCAAGTTTCTAAACCCCTTTGTCAGGCTAACTCAGAGTAAGTACCAGTGGGGAGATGGATTTTATTAGACCATGAAAAATTATCTTAATCGTCAGAGGTGTCCAGAATGAGAATGAGGTCTTGTCGTAAGTACTGAGCTCCCCATCATTGGAAGAGCTTGAGGAGAGGCTAGATGACCATCTGTCTGGCAGACGTTAGAGATTTGGGGAGTGAGATGAGAGATTAGGCTGGGTGACTCTAATGTACCTTAAAGCCCTAAGAGTCTTTGAATTGGTGATTGAAATCTATATGCTAAGTGAATCTTTGCCTAAGAGAAAGTGTGATCAAGTCATCATGAAGTCTGAAGGGAAGGTCTGAATTCTACAAGTTGGGTCTCCCAGTCCTGTGCTCAAAGACTTTGCCAATAGCTTCCTCTTGTTCAGTTTAGATGAATGGAGGTCATGGCCTAAATATAAATAAAATCCCTAAGCAATTCTAAAAGGTCTAAATCTTGGACAGAGAGAAGTTTCTCAACTTTTCATAGCTGATGTTACATGTAGAATATGCTAATGAAGACAGCGGTTTCAAATGATGAACTTCTATAAGAAAAAAAGCATTACATTTCCTTAAAATATGCTTCAAGGAATGAATGATAGAGACGATGCTTATGAATGAATAACAGCTTCAACACCTAAGTAAATATTGATCATAGAATACTGGGGAAAAAATAGAGAGCTCTATACTAAAGATATGCAGAGATAAATTTGTTGGATTTAAGGCATTGGACTGAAAGTCAGGCAGCATGGATTTTAATCCCTGCTTAGCCTCTAGTTACCTTTGTAACCTTGGGTAAGTCACTTTAACCCTTTGGACCTCAGTTTCCTTATCTTTAAGATGATGGGTTGGTACCAAACGATCTCTAAAGACCTTTACCTTTTTGTGTGCATTAATGTCACAACTGATCCCAAGGGCCATGAACATATCAGAATGGGAAAGCCAAGGCTGTAGATTTTGTCAGCTGGGAAAAGTATGTGTATTTTTAGAAATTGGGTGGCACATTGTTACCAGATATTTTTAATCTTAAACTTCAGAGCCTAATCATGTTATACCTCATGTTTAAGGTCAAAGACAAGCTCAGTATGGTTGAGCCAGAAGGAATTGGCCGAGCTCCATGTATTGGGTCAAGAATTGGGTGTCCTCAGAGAAAATGTCCATCCTGCAAGAAGAGTTCGGTAGGTTGCTTTATAAGAATTGTCCTGTCACTTTGATTCTTTGCAGAACTCTGATTTTATCCTTTTACTTGATTTTGTACTCCATGAAGGTTATAGGTCTTAATTCATTTTTATGTTTTCTCCAACATCTCATAGAATACGTTGTCTACATAGTAGGCCTTTTATCCATATTTGTTAAATTCGCTGACAGTCCAGGAAGACCCATCTGTGTGTGTATCAGTTACCCCTTGATGCACAGAGAAATGTATTCTTATTGTCTCCAATGAATTATGGATCCATATCGCTATGTCATCTACCAGTTTATCTCTATTCATCTCTTTTTCCTTAAGAAAAAGAACCAGTACTTCCACCAGATGCAAAGTTCAGTCTTGGGTAGGTATACTTTCCCCAAGAAATTATATCCTATGTATCAGGGGCCTTGGAGATATCATGTTTAAGCACTGAATAGGCATAGATCAATTGTTCTGGGACTGTGTATGTTATTGTCCAGGGTACCATCTCTGGTGACGGATATCTCAAATATATTGTTAGCAACATGAGCCTTGACAAGTTTTCTTTCCTGTTTGTTTGTTTTCTTTTGTTTGTAGAGAAGGTCAGGGTCCCTTTGCCAGCTCATCACTACAACATGCACCAGATTAGAACTGGTTATTTCATGTGGTTAGAATGCATTATTAAGATGGTCAGTGTCACGTGCTTCATCCCCCGGGGAAGCAAGTTAGGTGTACTCTGTCCCATACGCACAGGTGGTTCAGGCTCATCAAATCTGAAATGTAAACCACTTTGTGGGTACATTCTGAAATTTTGGTTCAGTTGAGGGGTCAGAAGTCTTTATATAGGACTCTTAGAACTATTTTTTCTAAGCTGGGACTGTTTCCAATATGATTTAACTTAAGATTTGCTTTGCAGCAAACCTTACAAATTCATTCTATTGAATCTATACCAAAAAGAAAAGGTTTCCTACTTGGAACAAACTAGAAGTTCTACAGCAGATAAGAAAGCTTTGTGTCTTTCTAAAAATTGTGCCAATCAGTTTGTTTATTTCCCCAGACTTAGCATATCTACTCAAGTCCTAATGTACTTCTATTATTTTTATCCATTTTTGGTAGGAGAGGAAGGGAGGGGACTTAAATGAGTGGTGACTGTCATTGACATGACCACTGAAGATTAATAATGTTGATGGCACTGACAGTTTCTCCAGTGGCTCAGAGCATGGTTACTGATTGAGAGAAAACCAGAAAGAAGCCTAAGGAAAAGGGGTTAAGAAAGATAGCCAGGGGAGAATTGACAGCTAGCACCCTCAAGGGTGTCAAGTCAGCTGATGATATTAGTTTGAAGTCATTCCTGTTTAAAGTCAGATGGATGTCTTGATTTAGCAGCCTTTCTGAACTCATGAACACCTGTTCTTTCCTTACCAGTTAGCAAGACATGGTGTGGGGTCTATCCCTTTTCTTTGATACTCCCTGAAAATCTGCCATTTCCATATAGGCTATACTTGACATTTTCCCCATATATATATATATATATATATATATATATATATATATATATATATATATATATATATATATATCCCTTAATTCCTCAATTCCAAAAGAAGAAAGGAGGTGAATTAATGTATTTTGCCTTCAGGGTCTGACATTGACTTTGTCCACCTCCATCCCTCCTTTTATCCCTTTGCATTGATTCTAAAAACTGGGCCTCTTTCCTAAGCAACTGTGTTGGCCTTTTCCCTGAGCATAACAGACTTCATTTTTCCTTCAACTCTTCAAAGCAGAATTGAATAATATCTTTGATGTGTTTAGGGTCTGTTTTTGTCTGAATTTAGCTCCAATGACATCAAACAGGCCACCACAGATTTAAGAAAGTTAAAATTTCCTGCCAAACTATTTGGGAAAGAATCTGATGAGGGGGTTGAGTGATCTTTTTAAAGTCCATTCCAATTCTAAAATTCTATGATCTATATTCTATGATCTAAGTCTGAATTTATTGCCTCTCTTCAAGCCTCAAGCCCCAAGCAAACAAAACAAAAAGACAAACTATTTAACCTCACAGCTATGAATTTATGGATTCACAGTTAGAAATCCAGAAAACACTCTCTGTTATTGTTAATTCAGAAAAGTTGGGCTCCGGTTATTTGAGAAAGTCCACCTGCACTATAACTAATATCAACTGCAGTTGCTCAGGCGGACTTCAAGGGTAGCAGCCCCATCAACAGTGCAATATAGGTGGCAATAATGCCTTCATGTTTGGAGAGCCTCCCCAGTGTAAACTTAGCCAATCTTTCCTCCTAGAAGATACTGAAATTGTAGAACCACATTTGCAAGATTCCAAGATGCTGTTATCAGAAACTTTCCTAACTGATCTATTGAAGCTTGACCTTTGGTGTACAGTAAGATCAAAGAGCTTTGGGATGTGTGTGTGTAACAGGAAACAGAAAAAAGGCACTAGTGAAGTTGATTGATGACAATTCATTGGCACTTACAGATTGAACACACACACACACACACACACACACACACACACACATTCCTTTTTTGCCTGTAGAATCACGTCTAAGGATGGCACTCCTACTTGGGTAAGTGCCCTTTTCATTTGACAGTGGTTTCCTGAAATTGATAGGGTTCTTTTCTTCATATTCTGTCTCTTATACTAGCAAACCTTCATTTGAGAAATAAGAGGGAGACACTGGTAAAATAGATTCCATTCTCGATGCCATTGCTGATGCCATCGTACTTCTCTACATGCCCTTCAGTTTAGAGAGCTATCCTGTTTCCTTGTACTTCCATAAAAATAGTGTTCAAGAATAACATCCAATGCCCAGGAAAGGCCGTGACATTTCTTTCCTTGGCAGTGATAGGTTCTTGAGAGCTTTAAGGTGAAGCATTCAAATATGTTTTGTAGCCTTGGTAAAACTATCAGTTCATCAGAATGGTTGTTTGTTTTTCATTTTTATTTCAAGGAATCCCAAAAGCATCCTTTCTCTGTAACTAGAGATAAGTATAGCAGAAAGTAACCATTTCAAGGCTACCTCATTACCTGGCTCACCTTACACATCTGTAATGCTGTATAGTTACAAAGCCCTTTCACACACATGGCCTCATTTGATCCCTGTGAGGTAGTCAGAGAAGGTGGAAATATTGCCAATTTGCAGATGAGGAAACTAAGATTCAGAAAGGAGAAGTGACTTCCCAAAGAAAGTGATAAAATTGAAATTTAAAGTCCTGACTGCTGTTTTTTCCACTTGTACCACAGTGAGAAATATGTTAAAGATATAGAGATACTTCAGAAGCACTTGCTGAAAATCCAACTTATAATCATCTGAAATATCACAGATAATGTACCTATTTGGTAGAATGAAGAAGAAAACTGGACTGAGGAGAAAGACATCTTCTTCTCTGTGCTTTAATAAAAAAAATAAACCTGAGGAACAAGGCTATATGTCAACAATTGTTTTCTTTTCGTGGAATAGTACTTACAACTTGTATGATTACAAATAAAAATGGTACAAGAAATGATTATAGATTATAAAATTGTAAAATTATAGATTATAAAATAAAAAACAAACTGAAAGGCTTAAAAAAAGTAGTTGTAGGCATATCTCTGATGATGAAATGTATGCTAGCAGTAGCCCTTCCTACCTTCTTCAAGCTCTAGGTAACCAATTTCATGGAGACATTTGGTGGGGAGAGAGGGATGGAATAAGTTTGCTAATCACCTACTATATGCTAAGCACTGTTCTAAATTTTTACAAACATCATCTCATTTGATTCGAATTTGGGCAAAATAAATAAGATCTGATCCATCATTGATTGAATGCCTACTAGGTGTAAAACACTGTGTGTGTGGCATTATGGGATGTGTAAAGATTTATAAGACCCTATTCCTTTTCTCAAAGAATTTACAGTGAAGCTGGATTTTAATACAGAAGAAATTAAATAACAATAAATAATAAAGAGAATAAAGGAAAATGATAGAAAGGATTTTTTTAATAAATAAAAGGACTGGTTTTGGAGTTTGAAGACCTAGGTTTAAGCCATCACCCTTTTACTGGCTATATCCTTTCACTGTTCTGATCATAAGTTTTCCCGTCTATAAAACAGAGCATACTGTCCCACCTCTCTAAGACCATTGTTGTAAGGATCAAAGGAGATAATGGATGTGAAAACTACTTTGTGCCTGTGAAGTTTTATACAGATATAAAAGAGTAGAAGTAGTGATGGTAGATTCATTGTCGTGTGAGTTGTATGGACTATAATCACTAAAGTCCAAAAGATGGAGGGAACATAGATTGTAGCGATTAAAAAAGACTTTGCAGAAGAGTCTGAAAATTGAACTGTACCTTGAAAGATGGTCATGATTTGGGCAGAGAGAGCATTCCAAATGGTAGAAAGGTGTAAAGACACACAGAGGCTAGAATGTTCAAGACATTTGGGGACAATGTAAGTCATTATATTACAGCTAGAATCATCTGAGGAGATCCGGTCAAATGAGAATGGTAGAGTCCCATATCTGGAGTCAGAGGAAGTGTTTGATGAACACTTCTGACACTTAACTACCTCTCTAACTTTGGGCAAGTGATTGCTGTTCCAGGGCCTCAGTTTCCTTAACTGCAAATAAGTGATTGGTTGTGATCTCTGAAGTCTCTTCCAAGCTGTAGATCTGTGATACTGTAAACCCCTTAATTGACACATTTGGAGACTGAAGCCCAGAAAGTGGTGTGACCTGCCCAAGTTTATATGACCTTGGGGAAGTCATTAACCTCCTTGGTCCTCAATTTCTTTAGGCACAGAATTAGGTTGAAATAGATAGTTTCTCATGACCCTTTCAACCCTAGATCTATAATGCTGAGAATCTGCAATCTTCCTCCCTCATCCTGTGCATCATTGTGTAAGTGGCATTTAGGATGAGTCCTATCATCACCAAATGTGTGGTATATCAAGGAGTTGTATAATGAGGTTTTCTAATGTCATCTGGAGAGAATATTTTGCAGAAGCAAAATTAAGGTTGTTCAGGGGCAAAGTAAAGTGAGTAGGAAGGTGACTGTGTTGTTAGCTCAGGCAGAAAAGAAAATCTGATTTGTTATTGAGGAATAAAAGAAGGGTTTGGGATTTGAATGATCTTAATTGACTTTGGACAGAGATCAGAGCCATAAACTTACTGCTCAGTTCTGCTATTTACTTCTTTGGTTCATCTAGACATATTCAAAGTATATTTTTGATTCCTAATTACTCACTGATCAGCTTTGGATAGGGTTGTGGTTTTTTATCTTTAAGTCACATCTCATTTCACAATCATATTATGACTTTAAGTCCTAGGGATAGGAACTATAAAAGATGATTTTTTTTCAATACTTGAAAGTTTTGGGGGCTTTTCATCCTCCGCCCCACCCCTCACGCCCAAAGAAGTTGAAATGGCGTAGTGGATAGGGCACTGGACTTAGATTCAGAAAGACCTGGGTTTAAAGCTTTTCTCAGAAACGTCTTACCTTTATGACCTTGAGCAAGTCACTTAGCCTTTCTGAGCCTCAGTTTCCTCATGTGTAAAAAGTGGGAGTTGAGTTGAATGGCCTCTGAGGTCCCTTCCAACTCTATATTTATGATCCTATTGTAGGTGCGTTTGTCAAAACTCACCTCAGATGTTAAAAACTGAGGTTTAATGCTTAGTTGAGAAAGAGCCCCGAGTGCTCTGGAGTGAGGAGAAACATCTGAAAATAAGCCGAAATGTCTCATGAAATGAATCCCAGATAATCCTTTTACATTCAAACATTTTGACAGTTTTTAGGAGTTCAAGATTGAGTGTGTACTTTATACAGAAACTGAATTATCTCCAAATTGTTCATTTGCCATTTAAAGGGCTAAAAGAAAAGGGGAAAAAATAACAGCAAGAACAAAAAATAAAACCTCAAAGGCTGTCTGTGGTAGATAAGAGGATGCTCAGTAGGTCCAGCCAGAGGCACTTTTTACTGTATGATTTGTGATAGTGGATCCATCAGTGGAAAGAGGGAATTTAGGACATGGGGTAAGTTTTGGAGGGAACATGAAGAGTTCAATTTTGAACATGTTGAATTTGAACTCTTTGTAGGACATTCAGATAGAGATATTTACTAGGTAGTTGAAAAGACAAAATTGTAGTTCAGGGGAGAGATTGTGGTGTTACATTATGTGAAAGCCATCTGTATAAAAGTAATATAGTTGACTCCATAGGATGAGCTTGCCAGTGGACAGAGACACTGTCAAATGGTTCAATGGATATGGTTTAATGAATAGAAATAGTGCTGCAGAAAATACATTACCCTTTGCTTTCCAGCTGAAGCCTAAAGACCACTGAGCTCTTCCATCTGACTTGTGACTGAAACACACCATGTATGTTGGCTCTTGTTATTAGAATGGGAGCATCTTGAGAGCAGGGACTGCCTCCTTTTGTAATCCTGGTGATTTGCACATAGTTAAGTGTTTAATAAATGAGTTCTCAGTCATGAATACCTAAGTCTTGTTCCTGTCTAGCTACTCTAGTTAAGCATGAGAGAGAGAATTATAAGAATTAAAATGAGAACTGAAACACCTTAGGTAAAATATTTATTCAAATGTTTTTACTCAGAGGAGCAATAAACAAGGCAGAGTTTAAATACAACAGCAACTTTATGAGGATTACAGTTTATACTTTTCAAAATTCTTTCATAGATGTGGTCTTAAAGCATCAGAATTGACAAGAGTTTCTGGGGTCATCTAGTTTAACTTCCCATCCCACACAAGAATGCCTGCTGTCCCTGGAAAGACACATGGTAATACAGCCTCTGCTTTGAAACAATAGGGGCTCACTAATTTTCAGGAAGGCTATTGTATTTTTGAATAATTTTAATGGTTAGAAAGTACTCCTTTTATTAAGCCAAAAATCTGCTTCCTTTTAATTTCTACTCCCATGTCCATCCACAGCCCTAGTTCTCCTCCTTGGAATTGCACAAAATAAGTCTGAGCCTTTTTCCAAATGAGAGCCCTCCAAATATTTAATGACATCTAGATTCCCCCTGCCCTCCAAAGCAACCCCAAACAAACTAAGCCTTCTCTTATTCAGCCTACACAAGCACAGTAAAGTCTGCCACTCCTTACATGACATGTTTTCCTATCATCTGGATTCTCTCTAATTTGACGGTGTCCCTCACAAATATGGTACTCAGGCCTAAATACTATATTCCAGATATGTGCTGGTAGGGCTGGATTCCAGCAGAACTTTTGCCTTCTTTGGTTTGGACTCTACCCTGAAAAACTGGACAGTTCTGTAAATAAGATTTTATTACTTCTTTAGCAGTCACTGTTTCTTAGTTGACGTCGAGGCAACAAAAACCCCCTAGGTATTTTTCATGTGAACTAATGTGAGATTATATTTTTGAGCTTATATTTTTTCCTGGCAGTTTTTATTTTTATTTTTGTTTTGTTTTCGGCCCACTCTTCCAGCCTTTTGACACAGTTTTGAATCTTTCTACATCATCCAGTATTAACTGTCCTTCCATCTTCATTCATCATGGTTTCATGCTAAAAATGCTGACAGAGGAATGAAAAGACCTGGGTCACAATTCTACCATTAGCTATCCTTTATTTGCCTCTCTGAGTTTCAGTTTCCTCATCTGTAAAATGGGACTGATATTTGCATTATTTACCTCATGGGATATTTGTGAAGTTCCCTCTCTGAACTTCAGGTTCCTCATCTGTAAAATGGGAATATTTGCATTATCTACATCATGAGATGTGAAATTCAAGGTCTGCAAAGTGCTTTGGTTACTGCTATATAAATAAGAGCCGTTGTATCATCAGCTGTACATTTGCTAAGCCTGACTTGTGACTTGATTGAGGTCATTCATACAAATGTTGAAAAAAGACAGAGCTCTCTCTGTGTCTCTGTTGTTGTTTTCCACTAGAGGCCTTTAGGTTGATGTCAGTTAGCAATCTTTGAGTATAGTGGTTTTACCCGACAAAAATTTACCCAACCTTACTGTCATTCTGTTTATATTTACCGTGTCCACAAGAGCATTATGAAAGATCTTCCGTTTGGCCCCATTGGCCTCCTAGGGACCATCAGTAATATAGGAGAGACTCTTACAGTTTTCATGACATTGTCTCATGTATTTTATGTATTTTTCATTCTTACTTTTTCCTTTAGCTTTCCTTTAGCTTTTAAAGACTCTCTTCCTGGGGGAAACTACTCATTACCCTGGGCTCAACCAATAATTGAAACTGAGAAGTGAGTAGATTTGGGTTTCTAGTGACCTTGTTTAGATTCAAGAGTCATAGGCTCTCCATACTGGAAGGAATGTCTGAGGTCATATAGTCCTAACCATATGGGAATAAGAATCCCTTGTATATCATCATCATCATTGTCGTCGTCAGCATCATCATCATCATCATCATCACCACCATCACCATCACTAACATTTCTGTAGTGTGTTTATAATGTGTCAGACATTGTGCTAAGCACTTTACTATTATTATCTCTTTTGACCATACATTATACTCAACAAGCAATCATCCATCCTTTCTTGAAGGTTTATGCTGATCAGAAGCTCAAATATTAGAGAATATATTTTTTCCCTAATCTTCTGTTTTACAAGATTACTAAATATGAACTCAGATGGACTATCATGGAATTTAATTTGTGTTTACCAAAACTCTCTCTCAATCCCAAGTTAAAAAATAATCTGTAAAGGAAAAAAAAAGCAGATGAAAACCTGCATTGGTAGAGAGAGTTCTTTAGCAGGAGCTCTCTACATGGATAAAAGAGACAGTGAAACAGACAGACAGAAGGACATAAGAGGACCAGCCTGAGAGTCAAGAATTCCCATCCTATCTCTGACACTTGTTGTATGACCATTGTTAAATCACCTAATCTTTCAGTGCCCCCAGGCAAATGGCTAAAAGTGTACTTCCCCAGAGTTACTGATCTATCTGCAGCCTACTTAGTGATGGTATTTGTTGTAATTTTTCTTTTCTTTTTTTTGGGTCCCTGAATGATAAAAAAATCAGATATAATTCAGTCTTTCTGTATACTACATACTTCTCTTGTCTGTTGACAGTTTCCCTACACAGATAAAACCACAGATCCAGACCCAAAAGGAGAAGAAAGAGGGAAGCATATTTGCTATCCTTTTAATATATGCATAGAATCTCATTGATTGGTTTCATAAAAACTTACATAGACTATAGAATGGCAGATATTAATCCTTGGTTATTCCTTTAGTCATCTAGTTATTGTCAAACCTTTTCCCTTGGTTTTATTTCTTAAGTCGTATAAATTTTAGGTTCATATAAAAATATATCCCCAAGATAATAACATTTGTAAACCATAATATATTATAGAAATGTATTATTATTTTGCCTGCCATTTCTGTCACGCGTTTTTATTCCCAGGTTTTTAAATGAAGAATCTGAGGGCCAGTAACATATCATAGATTTAGAGCTAGAAAGGATATTAGAAGCTATCAAGTCCTATCTTTTCATTTTGTAAATGAGGAAACTGAGGCACAGAAATGTTAAGTGGCATCTAATAAGTATATGAGGTGGAATTTGAACTCAGGTCTTTCTGACTCTAAGTCCTGTGCCCTACCCATCATCATACTGCCTCTCTTAAGTTCATGGAACTAGCAGATGTCAGAACTGGTATTTAAACCCTAATTCTTAAACCCTAAGTCTGACTCTTAATTCAGTGCTTTTTCTATACCACAGCTAATAGCCCTTTGGGGACCATCAATGGGTATCATCCATTTAGAACAGAAGATAGTTTTGGTCCACTTCATTGGTGAAAATTTGACTGGAAAACCACAGTTCTAATGTATGTTATGTAGAAAAAAGCATGTTACCTAAGTTCTTGAGAATCTTGAAAAATCCAAGACCAGAATACACCAGACACTAGCTCAGTTTGAACAAATGGTCTGAAGCATAACTAATCCATCCAAGATGGTGACTCCATTCCTTTCCCTCTGAGCTATAAGCACTTGCCTGCAAACACATTTTTGTGATCCCTGGTGATCAGACCACACTGCTGTTTGTAACCAGAGGTGGCCTGCTGCTGCTGCTGATTTACTGTTGTTATCTTCATTCTCAGCCTCATTTTTTTATACTTTTCATGACATTTTCTCATGCATTTTATGTATTTTTCATTCTTACTTTTTCCAATTAACAGGCATTTTTTTCTCTCCCTTCTACCTTACTTCCATTTGAAAAAAAAATAGAAGAAAACCACAAGCCTTGTAACAAATAAGCAACAAACATAGTCAGTCCAAACAAATTCCCACATTGTCTGTGTCAAAAAAAAAAGTATGTCCCACCCACTCTGTATCTGGAGCCCATGACCTTTCTGTCAGGAGATGGGCAGCATGCTTCATCATCTGTTCTCTGGAATCCTGCTTGCTCCTTGCATTGATCAGAATTCTTAAGTCTTTTAATTTGCTTGCCTTGTTATTGTATACAATGTGGTCCTGATTCTGTTAACTTCACTCTCCATCAGTTCATATAAGTGTGCCTTGGTTTCTTATATGTTATTCCATTTGATCTTCATGACAGTTACTGTACTGTTGCTTTATGTTATATGCTGTTACCCCAAATTATTTGATGGCATAAATTGAGGTATAGAGAATCTAAGTGACTCGACTAAGGTCATAGAAAGTTAGTGGCTGAAGTCATCTCCTTCATAATAAATTAGTCTCTTAATTTCACTGCATCCCCTTTCAATGAAAGGGGGACTATTCTGATGAAAGGTAACTTTAATCACTTAGAAACAGCTAGATGGCCTAATGAATAGTGTTGGACCACAAATCAGAAAGACTTGAGTTCAAATCCAGCCTCAGACACTTACTAGCTGTGTGACCCTGGGCCAGTCACTTAACTTCTATCTGCCTGCTTCCTCAGCTGTAAAATGGATATAATAATAGCACCTATCTCACAGTGAGTATTATGAGGATCAAATAAGATAATATTTGTAAAGTTCTAGGCACATAGTAGGCACTTAATAAATGCTTATTTTCTCCTTCTCCCTCATCATCATTTAGTAAATAAGGATCTTTCAATTTAACTAGTTAAGCTTTAAGATTCTGAGGAATAACTCAATAAAGGAAAAAACAGGATGCTTTTAAAAAACTTTTTAAGAACAGATACTGTTTTCTTAAGGAGAAAAACTATATTAGTTGTGACTTGCTTTAACCAAAGAGAAAAACAAAATAATAACAAAAAAAGAAACACTACTCCCACTACTTTCTGTGTATTATGAAATATTTTGATACGCTGTATGGGTCAGCAACATGTAGTTAGAGCAGTTACCTTAGTGGAAACTGTATCTCAGGCTACAAAGAGATTCTTTCAGGTATGAACACCAAGCTTCTATTTGGTATTTCACAGTCTGACCCTAAAGCATTTCAAGGGACCAGGCCAGCATCTTGCTTGAGGTTAAGTTGCAAATTCAAAGATCTTTGAGAAGAGTAATTGATATGCTACTTACCATTATGGTAAAAAATTTAAAAAAATTTTAAAAATAACCGTTTTCCCATAGCTTTTCTTTCCACTGCCCACCTACAAAGGCTATCATCACTCTAACACTGAAGCATAGTAGAAATCTTGTACTTTTACACTGGAGGTTTCAAGGACTTTAACAAATCCAAATTCAGGTTTGATTGCTTATAATGCCTTTCAGTTTGTTATTTTCATTTATTGGAGTGTCAATTTTTGGGCAAAACTTAAAACTTTTTGGCCTAGAACTACAGAATTTTACCTAGAGTTGGGAAGTATGTTAGAAGGTATTTAATTCAGCTTCCCACCTTGTGAACAAATTCCTTTTGCAAATCCGTAATAGCTGGTCACCCTGCCTCTGTTTGAGGCTAGAAATAAGACATGACTTTTAAGGGACCCTTTTCCATTATTAAGCAATTCTGAGTTCATCCTTACTCTATATTATATTATGTAATATGAATTTATTATCTATTGTTCTCATTTCCAATTTTGTCATTGGTTTTCATCTTGTAAGATCCACTGAGCACCAGGATTAACAATCTCGTTCTTCTACTTCTATCCTTGCCCAAATAGCCAAACTGTTGACTCATCTGATTGAGTCCTTTGCCTCCCTCTCAGTCATTTCGTGTTCCATGGGATCCAATGTGTGGGTCTATCATCCTTGCTACGTCATCTGCTTGGTGCCTTTTCATATGATAGACTGTCTCCAGTCCACCCATTCTTTCTTTGACCTTCAGGAGAGCTCTTCATTTGTCATACAGCCTCACCAAAGGATTTTTGCTCCTTTTCCTCTGCATTGTACCTACCCACTCATGTTTCATTGTGAACCAGTGTTATGTTGATGCACAGTTGATTGTAGGCAGAACCTTAAAGTTAAATATCTCTTCTCCAGTCTTTATGGTCATCATCTCATTGATCAGTGTTCAGTGGACGCAGCTGAAATGAAGCCAGAAAACTTTGTGTCTTCTTGTCTTCCATCCAGCAGGTCATTTTGTAACAGTTGGTGACTAAGCTACATATATTCCACTAACTCCTCAGTCTCAAAGCCATCAATATAGATTGTCTTGCCTGTAATGTTCATTTAACATCTTTTTTTTATCAAATTATGTTTCTATGCTCATAATTCCCAGTATCCTTTGCTGCTTTTGCAACTTTTCTTGGAGCTGAGGAACGGATTTGCAAAAAAAAAATGAAAAAAAGAATAAAAAGAAACAATTGGTTTCTAAGAGTAAGTGTATAAGATATTGCCATCAATTATGTTTCCATTTTTCCAGGAAGGAGTCTAGAACAGAATGTCCAAAATACCCATGAATAATTTGGGAGAGATCACAGGATCATAGGAGTATAGCCCTAGAGCTGGAAAGGGACCTCAAAGGCTAATTAATCCAGCCCCCCTTGTTCATATAAGGAAACTGAGGTCCAAGGAGATTAAGTGACTTGCTCAAGATTACACAGGTCCTGCAGGATTTGATTTTTATGCTTTGTCAGACTCTTTTGCCTTGGTATAATTCTATAAATTACTTGACTTAGTTCTGTAGCTGATATGAACATTTGTTGGAGTCATTCTACTGTTATCTAATGAATTCATTGCTGACATTGTTTCTACTTAGCCAAACACCTTTTTGTGGTCCCAGCACCTGGAAGCTTGACAACCTCTGCAGTTTTCTTACTGTTCCTGGACTTAACATGAGTACTACTTTCTTTAACAAACCCAATGCAGAAATTTGCCTGCTAATGACTTGTAGAATTCTCTAAGCCAGTATTTTCCTACCCAAACAATATTAATAACCAAGAAAAATGCAGAAATACCCAGGAGGCTCAAATTACATCAATGTAATATGTGAGAGTGTTGTAGAATGGTTATTAACCTGGTATTGAGGTTAGGAAGATCTAGGTTTAAGCCTTGCTTCTGACACACATGGGCTTTTGATCCTGTGAAAGTCATGTAACTGCTCATTTCTAGAGCAGTTGCTGCTTTTCACTTGGTGGAGGAAGGTTTTTTTGTTTGTTTGTTTTATTTTGTTTTGTTTTAGGCAGTCTGTGTTAAGTGATTTACCCAGAGTCACACAGCTAGTAAATAAATGTATGGGACTGAATTTGAACTCAGGACCTCCTGACTCCAGGGCCAGTGCTTTACCACCTTACCACCTGGCTGCCTTAGAGGGAGTTTTTTCTACCAATAAAGTCAGAGGTACAATGAAATAATAGTAATGATGATGATACATGTTTTCTTAAAACACACACAGACACACACACATACAACAACAACAACAACAGTAATTTCATTGCTGTAAAATCATTTTTGATCATTGCTGTGATCAAGATTACAACAACAACAGTAACAATGCCAGCAACCAAGAAGCTGGTTTTCTGGTGATTAGCCTCTTCAGACTTTCCTGACTTGGTCACCAGATGACAAATATGGAGTCTTTCCTTGGGCTTACATCTAAAGCCTTTGCAGCTTGGAAGGTGACACTCTGAATAGAGTGCTGGGTGTGGAACCAGGAGCACTTCAGTTCAAATCCTGTCTCAGGTATTTATTAATTATGCAGCCTTAAGCAAGTCACTTAACCTCTTTTAAAATCAGTTTCCCTGTCTGTGAAATAACAGCCTTTGGATTTGGTGGCCTCTATGGTCCCTTCTGGACATTCCTATGATTGTTTAAGAAATGAGCTTCAGAAGACACCTGAGTTCAAGTTTCAACTTTGACATGTAGTGGTTGTATAACCCTGGGTATGTAATTTAACTTCTTAGTGCTTTAGGTGGAGAACGTGCTGTCCTGCACTGGTAGTGGGAGTTTATTCCTTTAAAAGTCCCCTATGTCAATAAAATCAAGACCTGTTCCTATCCCCTGCCATTTTGTTGGCAAAGCCTTTAAGAACCCAGAAACACTTCCATGATAAAACAAGTTTTGGAGTTAGATTATAGTTCCAGCAGAGTTATATTTAATGTTGAGATATATATGAAGCCGCAGGTTCTGACCAAAATATACACACAGAAGCAGAGTAATTTTAAATTTAAAATTTATTTTTGATCCCTGAAATAATACAAAGCTACATCAAGAAGTTATATATAAAGATACCTGTAATGGTTTAAAAACATATAAATTAAAGATAATTGTGATATTTTAAACCATTTTTTCCTATACATGGAATTTCACATTGACAGTTAGAATAGATCCACACACCAAAAAAATTCTTCCTTTGGGTTTTATTATTACCAAAATGGTTTCTTTCTGACAACTATTTGAAAAGCAATTAAATGTAAAATGTTTGAGTTTTTTCAACCAATAAATATTTTAAAATAACTCACTTGGCAGTTCATTTCAAGACATTTTTCTTCCAAAAATCAACTGGTTTATATTCTGATTCTGAACATTTTGTCTTCAAGCATCCAGAAAGCTTTATGGGTTTTAATTTGATATAATATCTCAACAAACAACATGCTGTAGCCTTGGTAAACTTTCCTCTGATCCACGCTAAGCAATGAAATAATATTATTCCTTGGAACAAATTCTACTTTTTTCTCCATTTCGGATGGACAGTTAAGTTCCACATCATTTTTATTAGGGCCTTTACAAATGAGCAGACTAAACAGGTATAGAGTCCCACCCAGGTGTCTGGTTAGGGTCTGGTCCCAATGACTCTCCTAGTTTTAGGTTCTAAGACTTTGGATAACAAAAGTTTGTCTTTTATTTGGACCAGTGAAAGTTTGCTATGGATGGTTCACTGGGAAGCCTATGCTTTATGGGAAAACAAGATGTAAATGAAGAGCTCACAGATTTGGGAAATGAGATTATGGGGGAAAGTCCAAGAGTTTTTGTTTGTTTGTTTGTTAGTTTTGGATTATCTTTGTCTAGAAGGAAAGCACTTCATATTGTTTTCCATTTATGAGGGTTCTGGTCACCTGTCCTCCTAAGTATATTGTATATTGTATGTCTCTTGCCTTTGAGATGTTGAGAATGAATTCTGCCATTTCTGGGCTTTTTCTGATTTGTATTCATATAATTGGGTCCATCATTTCATCTCATATCCCATGTGGAATATCTTCTTGGTTTAACACAGTGTTAGTTGTGATAAAAGTAGTTTAGAGATGAAGGTAATACTTTTCATAGACACCATTCATTTGGTTCCTTCTAGTGATCTGAAATCTGCCTTTCTTTAACTTAGATCCATTGGTTCTAGTTCTTACCTTTGAAGATATATTTAATAGATTAAATCTCTCTTTTACATGGCAGGCTTTCAGATATTTGAAGACAGCCACTGTCTCTCCTTTCTCCAAGCTTTTATAATAGTTCCTCATAGTACATAATTTCCTTCACCTTTTTTGGTCACTGTACTATGGACATGCTTTATTTAGTTTGCCATTGTTCTTGCTAATTAACCAACATTCTACATCATTTACCCAACTACAAATACACCTAGCTTACATTAGGATCACAACATCATAGAATTAGAGCTAGACAGAGATTATTCATTTCAACCCCTTCATTTCACAGATAAGAAAATTGAGGCCAAAGGACAGTAAGAAATTTGATCAAGATTGCACCGGGAGCACAGAAAAGATTTGAACCCAGATGTCCCAAAGCCAAATCCAGTACTCTTTCTTATCACATACACACACAAATGCATGTACACACAGATGGTTCTATCATAACTATAAGACTCTATCTAAAATGTTTACACAGCCGTCATCCAGACCAAATTGGCTGACTGCCATGCATGCTTTGCATGATTTCTGGCTGGGCAGCAGCTGTGTCTTCTTTACTTTTGATGTGTCTGCCTTAGCTGGGGAGAAGTAGGTGTGAGATGAAGATCTCTTTGGGAGCCTGGAACTCTGAAGATTTTACCTTTACTTTCAGACTTTTCTTTGCCAGTTTCATTTTGGAGAAAGGTGTTTTTAAATGTAGAAGGTAGACATATCCTGTAATGTGATGAAATTGACAAGCTTGAAGAATAACAACACCAGCAAAGTGAGGATTTAGAAAGATGAGAATCAAAGGGCCCGAGTTCTAGTTCTGGATTCTCCCAGGTAGATGGCCAGTACTGAGTTACCTAATCTTTATGTGACCCATTTTCCTCCTTTGTAAAGATAAAATGGGGTAATGGAATTAGCCCTGGATATGTTGGCTAAAGGCTAGCATTCCAATCCAATCTACTATTTATTAACCTGTTATCTTAGGCAAATCATTGCATTTCTCTGTGCTTTTGTTCATACATATGTTAAATGAGGGTGTTAGATAAGGTGATCTCTTAGATGATTTTTAGATCAAAAAAAAGTGATCTGTGATGGTAAGAAGGATTCCCAAGCCACCCTCTATCCACAGTATTCTGTCTCTTCACACAGGCTATAGTGGTTTCCCCCTCACTGGAGGTCTTCAAGCAAAGAAATGACCAACCACGTGTTGAGTGTGATGTAGAACAGATTCTTATTCAAGTACAAGTTAGACCAAATGGTCTCTGAGGTCTCTTAACACTCTGAGATTCTGTGTTTCTGCTTGAGGTTGGCTCTGTTTATTAGGCATGTACCATATAGAGTATGAGCTAAGTGTACCTAGTTGGGTTCTATGCATGCCTTTTGTCTACATACTTCATACTAGTGCATTGGAAGTTCACACATTATATGCATAGGACTGACATGAGATGGACCCATAGCTTTTACCTGTGGCTCATTTCCCCACAAAGTAGTTACTTGAAGCATCAGGAGCCCCACCTCCCTTTCTGTTTGTACTCTCCCCCCTCCCCACCTCACCTGAGAACAGAAGGATCTAAGATTCCTCTCTTTTCCCATAGATTTTATTGAATGATCTCTAGGATATACAGTACTGGACTTTCCCACCCCAAGTATTTGGAAGAGAATAAATTCCTTTAAATATTATAGGATTAAGATGCTGAAAGGTGATTCAAATTCTTCCTTAAGTAGAAAGAGAAATATGTGTATGTGTGCATGTATGTATATGTATATGTATATGTGTATATACGTGTAAATATGTGTATATGTGTGTGTGTGTGTGTGTGTGTGTATTTAGGGAAAGTGCTAAAGCATTTGTATCACTCCAGTGTGTTTTCTCTGCAATTAAAGAAAATGGTTGAAAAATATTGGAGCAGATTAAGTGCTCAGGTAGATCATGAGCAAATATAATAAGAAGCTACATTCCTTAAATAATCAATTACATTGGTTTGCATGTGAACATTAAAAGCCCTACAGTTAACAATACCATTTTTACTATTATAAAGATGAGATACCCAAAAGGACACAAATATCTGGGATTCACATCTGGAATAGTGGTGGTAAGGTTTAAAAAGAACCCTGAATAGGAATCCAGGGATCTGGGTTCTAGTCCTGGATTCCCTCCTAATTAGTTGCACAGAAATAAATAGTTTAATCTCTCTGTGGCTCTGTGGCTCTTCTTCCTCCTCTTAAACCCAGAAAAAATGCTGTTGTTCTATTGAAAGAGAAGAAGAATGGGAAAAGGACAAAGCACTAGCTATATATGAGGTATTGTTTTATCTTTGTTAATTCACTCCTAACTAACCTCAGAAAAATTATATATACTGTAACATCCCTATTATGACAAAAGAAAACCACATCTCCCTTTCCTGCAAAATTTGTGTCTAGGGGTGGGGAGAAGAGTCAGCAGGAAGGATCAGGAAGATAGAGATATTCCTTCTAAGGTCCCTACCCAGAGTCCTTTGTCTTTTTTCCAACTCCACTGGAGAATTGTGCCAAACCAGTACCTGATGATGGGATTATGGCATTTCCCACAAAGAGAGACAGTGTCTCTCTAAAAGAGAGACCACAATTTCCCTTATGTACTTAGATAATTGGTTTGCCTTTCTCTGAACTTCTAGAATGTACTTTTTATACCACTCATTTTGACAGTCTCATTTTTCTTGACACTCTCTCAGATATTTTCAAATTGTTCCATGACTTATCTTGGACCTTGTCCATAAATTCTAAAAACTGTCCCTTAACAACACCATAATTTTCTAAGAGTAAGGACTTTATTACCATCTCCTTTTCTTATATCTCCCAAAGAGCCTTGGTCAGATTTGGGCACATAATGGATACTTGATGAATAAGAATATGTTCATGAAAAATAAAATTTCTTTATACTTCAAGCATCAAATCTTGTACCACTGTTTTTCACTGAGTTGTCAAGTGATCCTTTTTTTGTTTATTTGTTTAGTTTTGTTTGTCCAACAGGCCCTCTGGCTACAGAACTTTCTTGGATTGGCTCTAGTAAATTCCAGGTATTTTAATCCCTTTGGATTGGAATCATGCCTGTCTCTTCCTTACTTACAGATGCAAAATCATTCCCTTCAATTGACAGTGAATGATTAGCTATTATTATTAAACACAATAACAATAATGATAATAATAATTATAATGGTGATGCAATTTACCATTTATATAGTGCCTGTGGGCCACTGTGTTGTTATAAGCATTATTTCATTTGAGCCTTACAACACCCCTGAGAGGTAGGTGCTATTATTATCCCCATTTTACAGATAAGAAACTGAGGCAAACAGACTTTAAATGGCTTACCTAGGATCACCCAGCTGGTAAGCACATCTGAGGCCAGATTTGATCTTACGTCTTTCTGACCCCAGGTCTAGAGTTCTGTTTACTGCACCACCTAGATGCCCTATGCAAGTCAAGTCTGGTGTTTGCTGGTGGCACTGTACCCATAAAGAAGAGTGAAATATAGTACTATGAAGGGGAGACCTTTGAGCCTTGGGAAGCTTGAGCTGAAGATTTATTTGCGTGATGCCATGGATTCCACCTCTACTTCTGTCCAATAGCTCGGTGATCTGGGGTCATTCATTTAGTCTCTCCCTGGGTCTCAGTTCCCCTCTCTGTAAAATGAAGGGAGTCAAACTAGATTGTTTTGTAGGCCCTTCTAGAGTTCAGTTTCTATAATTCTTGGTCAAACCAAGAGAACTGGGCTGATTCGAAAGAACAGTTTCCAGTTATGCCCCCACTCAGTAGCATTAGCAGTAGTTTAATGAGTTGGATATCTCTTCATAATCTTGCTTTGTTGGCTACAAAAATGAGAGGACCATTTTTTTGTTTGTTTCTCTATCCTCTCCCCCTTATTCTTCTTCTTTTTTTTTTTGTTCCACAAACAGCCTTGAACAAACATTCTTGTGGGTCCCACAAATAGATGTTGGGGTTATTGGATTAGGGCCTTTCAGTTTGGAGAATCTCACAGAGACACACTTGCACAGGGTTTGTCAGTGAGCAAATATTTGCTCTGCTGCTTTTTTCCCCCTTTTATATCTCTGGGTATATGACAGACCTCATTGGAGGTTGTTGAATGTTGTGAGAGTCAACAGAGCACTGCTTAGAAAGGTAATTAGCTTGGAGCTGTCAGAACTTCACATACCAGTTTGGAGTGTCTGTGCTGGAGAGCCCCTGCTGTGAAAGAGCATGAAGTGCACTCCCACAAGTTACACATGCTATCTATGGAACTGCCTTCCAAACAGCCCAGTGAGACATAGAGAAGAAAGCAGCAAGAGCTGAGGAGAGACAGGAAAAAGAATGGCTTGGGAACAGCAGCTCATTCATTCATACGGTCAGCAAACATTTATTGGATGCCTATCTTCCTGTTATGTTCAAGCCACTGTGCTAGATGTTGTGAGAGATACGAAGAATAAAGCCATGATCTTTACCCGCCAGAGAAATTCAAGCTTCACAGGGGTGTCAATATGCATCAAAAAAACAGGGCAGGTCTGGCACTAAGAATGGAAGTAGGGAGCTACAGCAATATAAGGTGCAGCTGCCAGGGATGGGGCAAGAAGGGACAATGCACATGTTATATCAATGCACCTATCACTAACACCAGAAAATTCACCTTGCTGGGACACATAAGTATTTTGTCGCATCAAATATCTCAGTGTGATAATGAACACTTAAACTCTCCAGAAGACAGCAATGCACAGTGGGTGCCATTTTCAGATAATGCCACAAATATCTTGTCTTATCTTCTAGGACAAATTGTATAATGTAATAATGTAGGAGGAGAGCTCTAAAGTGCTATGAAAGTTCAGAGACAAGAGAGCTTATTCCATTGGGGGTCAGAGGGAGATCAAAGAGAGTTTTGGGAAAGAGATAACCTTTGAATGGAACTGTGAAGGACAGGAAGATATTGGACAGGAAGAGTCATCAAGCTGAGGATGCCAGGCAGGGAACAGTCCAGTGAAAGAGATTCTCAATCTCTCTCTCTCTCTCATCAGTATTAAGGAGACTAGCAGTAACACTTTTTTTAAGCAAGTGGAAATGAGTAGAAACTTTATTAAGGAATGGGCAAAAGTAATTTTGAGTGAAGGACGTTGAGAGCCTCTTGATGCCTTCATTAGACATGCTTAGGTCTCTTTCCTCCAAATTATTTCAAGTGGAAACTCCTACACTTCCATAGGCTACTACCATGTGTTGTAGAATGCAGTGAGGATCAGATGTTGCCTAATCCATCTGTCAGTCCCTACTCAAGATCACACATGAGCCACTCAAATCCAATAGGAATAGTTTCTCAGGCCCTGTAAATAAGGTATAGCAGAGGTTGTTCCAGCTGTTTATGTGATCTGTTCAGCACCATGAAGAAATGAATTAAAGTCCCAGTTATGTAGGGGCTAATTATATCAAGTATTGATTGTCCACATTTTCCCATCTGAATCTTCTACTTGTCCTTTGGGTTCTGATTTTCATTAGTTCATTAGCACAATCCTCAGAAAGAAAGCAGGATAGGAAACAAATTGAATGGTAAGCTCAACTCATCTTGTATTTTGTTAGGAACTTTGATCTTTGCATCTTGCATGGGCTATGCACTTGGTACAATGTGTGGCTCTCAGTTATCCCATTCTACTCATCCCGATTCCTGAAGATACTACCTATTAAATAAAGCTAGGAGAGAATTGCTTCAGAGGAAAATAGTTTTCTAATTCTTTCATTCAGCAAAAATACATTGTGACTATTATGCAAGTAATTCTAGTAGACACTGGGGGGAAGAAGGCAAAGAATTCTAAGATACTCCCTGCCCTCAAGGTGTTTGCAATGTAAGTGTTATAGTGATAAATTTAAAACAAAGTAGAAATCTTTGAAACATTACATTCTCATGGTTTCAAATGCTCCAAGTTCTTCCATTATTGACTAAAATGGTTTTATAACAGTGCTCAACTCCTCCGCTCTGCTTCTACATTGTAGCTATAAACATGGACAAATGCCAGTGACTATAAATGATAACTCCTAACTCTTCTGGACATGGCCCCATTGGATAGTCAGAGAAAAATGCATCATGATACTCCAAATAATAGCCCACATTTCTACAGTGCTTTATTATTCACAAAGTAATTTCCCTATAACCACTCAGCTTCACCTTTTTTTTATGATTTGCTCAAGTTTTCTATCTAGTGAGTATTAAAGCAAAGTCTTCTTACTCTCTGTTCGTTATTCTTTCTACTATATTAGACTGCCTTTAATCAAAGGTATGATACCAGAACACTCTTCTGTGAGTCCATTACACTCCTTTGACTGCATCTGTGTCATGGCTAATGTCCATCAAAGAACTGACACCTGTCAGCATTCAACAAATTAGTCAGCTCTGTTGACCCTTTTCTTCTTAATCCAAAGATCTGATTATTTGAAAGATTGTAGTGGCTGTTAGCAATATCAAAAAAGCATTTACAGTATTGAGCCTGGGAAGGTGATAAATCAGTTCTTGCTATGTTTAATCATTTGTTTTCAAAGTCAGTCATGAGTTTGTGAATGTTTCATTAAAGACTTCCCCCAGTGATGCTGTATGACTCAGTCATGTAATACCAGTCTCCAAAGGATTAAAATTGTGGGTCACCCAAAGGGCAGCAAAGAGGTGCACAGTGGGTGTGTGAGCTCTGAAGCAAATACTAGAAAAAAAATTCATGCAGGGGAAATGTTGCAAATGGTATCACAACAGAGATATACTGCTTGAAAAGAAAGTGAGCAGGGCATGTAGCAAGAATGAAGATTAATTGATGAATGGCTGTGGGCTGATAATGTCCACAGTGTCACAGAACATTAGGTAGAATCCCTTTGGAGGGTGGATGGAAGGACATAAGCAGAACGAAAAGGTCTGATATTGGTTGTGATCTTCACTAGTGGAGGGTGTACCCCCAACAATGATGTCATAGATTTATCCATTAGAGAGGATCCCTTAAAGAGGAGAATTTCAGGGTTTTCGATCTGTCAGTGGTTTATATCCAGAAATAAACTACTTATCTGTTGATCTTTAAAGAATGTAAAGGATACCACAGTCTTTAAAGTACCACGGTAATGCTATCTGGCCATAGAGGGCAGTCTGCTATTTTTCTAACCTTTGAATGGTAGTATGACTCAATGGTGATGGTTTCTGGGTAAACTTTTTTTTTTCAAGTATCTTACAGTTGGACCAAGACAAGTGTGTGCTACCACTCAAAAACAGATATGTCTGATAACTTCATTTAGAATAGGGGAAGGGAAAAGCAGGGGTAAGGAAAAAAAAAGGTGACTACATAGAAGAAAGGTCATAGACTAATAGGACCTGGGGAATATTTTGCATTCTGTACAACTGAGAAATGTAGGTGAATCACAGTATGACAGACAGTTCACTATTCTAATTAGAGAGCCAAGTCCAGCAGCGACTACACTAGTGAATGTTAAAAGATGAATAAACAGAACACTCCCAATTTTTTTTCCATTTTAGCTCAGTTTCATGAAAGCCTTTTCACATGAACTTTGAATCCTCAATCATTTATTTAAAACTGTTACATCCGACACCCTAAGATCAGTTTGGCTTCCTTACTTAGGCTAATGCATTTTGGATTATGTTTGTTCTGTTTCCATTCAGGTGGGATTCTTTGTGTCTCACCTTGTACTTGTACATTGCCTTCATGTCTCTGCTTCTCCTCCCCAACTCCTTCATCTCCCTTTCCTCCAATTCCCCCGATAAATTTGCATTTATTCTCTTATGTGTAGCAGAAACCCTGTGTTTTTTGTAGCCTTTTCTTCTGGGATGATTCAGACTTTCTTTAGTGTAGGCATAAACAGTAAAATCCAGGCAAAAAGAAAGGTCAACTGCATAAGAACTTTGAAACATTTCTGGTTTTTAATGTTAAGCAGTTTCCATTAATGGATTTGGGTCTTCTCCATTTGGGAAAGACCAAGATACCATTTCACAGGTCCCCAAAATGCTTTCTTGTAGTAAAGTGAGACTTGCCATGATTCCTGGGGCAGCTCAGCTCTCCCTCTGATGGCCCATAATTACAACTCAACCGAACACTTTGATGGGATGGAGGGGACCTAGTCTGTGTCTGTATCATGTAGTCCACATAATAGGCCTGGAGAAATCATTTTTACTTACTTTAACTTTCCTCCCCACCCCCCACCTCCATATATATCTCATCTTCTTTACCTGTTCTTATAATCAATACACCTTTTTTTCATTTTTTTATTCTGATTGTAACAAACTCCAAATAGAATATATATATATATATATATATATATATATATATATATATATACATGTATGTATGTATATGAATAAATTTTAAAAAGAGTTATATAAAACTGTGGATCTCTTATGTACAACTTTGTTTTATTTATAAATAGATCATAAATTCAACATGTAACTTTGAAAGCTGTCCTCCTCAGTTGAAATTCTGTCCAGCCTTCCTTAATTCTCTTCTGTGTACTTAAAAAAAAAAGTACTCTGATGACTTTCCACTTACTCTGCCTTTTTTGTTTTTTGGCTTTGTCTCTAGCCTCACCTTTTTTTCCCAACTGGACAAAGAAAAGAAAGAATCAAAAATCAAATTCCCACATTGCACCTTGAGTCCATTGCCTTTCCATCAGGAGGTATATATACATATACCATATGCTGTATAATGAATTATAGATTGGGAAGGAACCTTAGAAATCATCTTATCCTACCCAATTATTTCACAAATGGTAAAACTAAGGCCTAGAAAGATAAAGTGGATTAATTAAGATCGAATAATAAGTTAGTGACAGAGCATGTTTCTGAACTTCTAATCCATTACTTTTTGGTTCTCGCATGCACACACACACACACACACACACACTCATATACAGTCTGATGATTGACAATATGTAGCTTCAGTCAGAATTGTTGACATTACTACATCATCATTCAAAGCATTCTACTGACATTATCTCCTTTACTCCATATTATAAATGCTAATAATCTATACATAGAGTAATAATAGCTATTATTTATGCAGCACCATAAGGTTTACAAAGGATTTTACCAATGTTCACTCATTTGGTATATAATATTAAGTTCATAGTTCTAGAGTTAAGAGGGACTTCAGTATTCAAGTAATCTAACTCTTTTATTTTACAGATGAGGAAACTGAGATCCTGGGAGGATAAGTGACAAGAAGAGTAAGGAGGTCACAGGCTGAAATATTGTTTCGCCATGGCAACCCATATTTCATCCTGTGACAATCTCCTATCACTTCTTTTCTCTCCATTTCCAAGGATTCCCATAACTCCTTTCATTACTGCCACCCCAAAAGCACACAAATGAACTGTCTGCTTCTCCAGGGAGTGAGGACCAAATAGGTTTTTAAAAACTGTGGCATCTATCTCATGGGACATTGTGAGGGTCAAATAAAATTATATAAAATGCTTTGCAGATCTCAGAGTGCTTTATAAATGTTAGTAATTATGGTTATTCCTACTTTAAACACGAGGAAACTAATTATCAGAAAGATTAATTGTCTTGCCTGGAGTCGCGTAGTTAAAAAGTAAAGAACCAGGACCTCAGTCCAGGTCTTCTGACTCCATATCCAATATTCTCTCTGCTCCATTAGACTGCCTGGTTTTCTCATTATCATAAAACATTAGAGCTGGCAGGGACCTCAGAAACCATCTAACTCCCTCATTTTACAGGCAAGGAATCTGAAGGTCAGAGAGGTAAAAGGAAAAAAAGGCCAAGTTCCTCAATAGGAAATGGTAGGAGCAGGAATTCAGCTGAGCTGCCCTAACTCCATATAGAGGATCCAAACTTTCTTTGTGCATACTTATTGAGTACCAGAATGCATGGATGGAGTTACTATCATTCTTAAGAATGATGAAGAATGATAATTCTGGCCATATAGAAATGAATGTGACAGATGACAGGATCATCATATCACAGACCTAAAGGAAAATCTCCCTTTCATTTAAAGGGGTTTTAAAGAACACTTCGTGGAAAAAAATAGCACCTTGAAGGAAGGGAGGGACTTCAGATTATAGAGATTTGGGGGAATTTAGGTGTGACAGATAGTTTAAGCAAAGGCATGAAGGAAGCAATGACCAGGCCAGAAGGAGGTCAGGGCTAGACAGTAGTACATCTTGGCCAAAGTGTAGACAACATTAGGGGGAATAATATAAGGTATGGGTTGTAGTCATATCATTGAAGGCCATGTATGCAAGGATCACTAGTTTATTATGATAATCAATGGGGCCACTGAAGTTTTTTGTTTTTGTATAAAGCAGTGACATCAGAGAGGATAGCAATATGGAACATATTTTGGAGGAGCCCAACAAGAGGCAAGAAGACCATTAGGAGGTTACTCTGATACTTTAGACCAAAAGACACCGGGCCCTAAACAAATGTGGTTGCTGTGGGGAAAGAGAGGAGGGTACTGATGTGAGAGAGGCCACTGAGGCAGAATAGACTTTACAACTGATTTGGATATGTCAGGAAAAAGAGAGTATGAATCAACAATGGAGATCACTGTGGAGACAGAGGACCTCCGATTCTTTCCAGGTAAGGGGTGCCGCTTTGAGGTTGGGACACAAAATGGCCTAGACAGTCATCACCCTACCACTATTCTCCTGCAAATGGATTCCAGAGCATTTTGTGATTTCCTAGATGCACTGAGATATCAGATAGCAGTGACAGAAATAGATCACAGTCTTGACAGCAAGATCTCATTCACTCACTAACTATTCACTCGTGAAAAAGTAGCACCCATTGAACAATGCCCAGCTACCTGGTGAGATAGCTTTAGTACCGGACATGGGCTGCATAATGGAGTTCTAATGCAAAGGGATTGATGTTGTAAGGACCAAATGAGCATTGCTCCACCACCCCTGCTTCCAAAATGTATTAAGCATCTGTTTTCTGTTGAGCTTCTGATGAGGAGAATGAGAGAAAGAGGGAGGGATATCCTATTTTTCTATTCAGTGAGATAGTATGTATGATACAAAGATGAAGGGAAATGGACAGGGACAATATATATGAAAGAAATTTAGAAGCATTTCCACAGCAACCATATAAACAAATGCAAATTAACATATTTGGAGCCAAGCACATATTTGGTTATTGGTAAATTCTCGTGAAATTGAATTGATTAAATTCCTTCCTATGAAATTCTGTTATGCTTGCTGTCTCTTATAGCTTAATCCTTCTTAGTGTTTCATAGATTTATTTAACCCTTGTGCTGTTAAACATTTTCTCATAAAATCACAGCATATTATAGCTTCAAGGGCCCTCATGATTGCTCCCTTTCACTTTCAGGGAGCCAAGGCTTGCAAAGGTGATATGAGTGGCCCAAAGCCACACAGTGTAAGTTACCAGCTAAATCAGGCTTTCAGATTAGACCTTCTACTCATTCTAAGGTTCTCTCTCTCTCTCTCTGTCTCTCTCTCTCTCTCTCTCTCTCTCTCTCTCTCTCTCTCTCTCTCTTTCTCTCCACACACATACACACACACACACATAGATATGTACACAGATGTATATTTGTGTATGTATGTGTGTGCATATATATATATATGCACACACACATATACATACATGTATACATATACATACCACACAGGTCAGGGGACCATGGCCCTAATTAGATATACATATATGGGGAACATGATAAATAGTGAATAAAATTTGTTGTATGTTTGAAAGAAGAAAAGAATTGAACAATGCAAGCAAGAAAGTTAATCATGTTGGACCCTGAATGGACCCAAAGGTCTCAGAACAAGTCTTCTGGAAAGGCGTGGCAGCAAATGAATGAATTCTGTAGTTACTGCCCTTGGCTTACATCTGTTGTATTGGCTGTATGCTTGTCTGCCAGCCCACGTCTCCCTTCTCCAGCAACAAGATGTAAAGTTCTGCATTTCAGTTAAAACAATCACTTGCATAAGTACACGATTGGGATATCTGACAACAATAATTCTTATGGCAGAGATCTACACCTTTTAGTTGCCTGCAAAGCTCAGTGTGAGCCAACAGTCTGACTCATCTGCCAAAATGTTAATGCACCACAGCTGTGTAGATGGAAGAATAAGGAGGTCTGGTAGTCCCGCTGTACTTTGTGCTGGTCAGATCAGCTCTGAACATATTGTGTTCAGATCTGAGAACTATATTTTAAAAGGGACATTAACAAATGAAGTATGTCCAAGAGAGGGAGACCCAGGATGGTGAAAGATTTGGAAATATTATTTGAGGAATATTTGAAGGGCCTGGGAATGTCTAGCTCCCCAAAAGGAAGACTTACATGTTTACAAGGATTATTATGTGACTGAAGTTATAGCTGCTGGGGATCAAACTAGGACCAGTGGAACAAAATTAACTTTGGCTCCATGTAAAGATGAACTTTCTGGATAATCAGAGCTGTTCAATGTTGAATATGCTGTGAGGCACTATGTCATCAGACTTTTGGGATACAGAGAATGGATGATTACTTATCAAGTACTTTTGTAGAAGGAATTCATGACATCAGGGAGGTTGGATTGGATGACCTCTAAGGGCCCTTTTGACTGAGATCCTAAGATGGTCTTGTATTATCCCAAATCTCATGGAGGAGTAGGTAATATTATGTAGCAAAGATTCTACCCAGCAGCATCAGCAGGAATCTAATTAAATTAATCTGGTTACCTGTCATGCAGAGAGGGAGATTCTTGCAGACTTTGAATCAGTCTTTGGGAAAATCATCTCACCTCACCGAGTGTTCCCTGACAGTGCTACAGACTTTGGACCTTGGCTTTTCCAAGAGGGTTTTACTGCTCCTTTATAGCTCTTCTATATACAGGTGCTTTGTCATTACTGAGAATATCCTGTTCTTCTTGTCTTTACATGGCAACCCCTCCCTACCTTCCCACACTCCCAGAAATGGTCTTTCTGAGCAGAAAATTAAGTGACTGTTGGCTAATATCAGCCCTCAAGCCAGGATTTCTGAGTCCTACTTAACAAGAAAACAGTGTGGCTTAAATACAGTTTATTGATCTTTGCTGCCAGCTTAGGGGCACCTGATTCCCTGTCTCTACCCCTTGCACTAAGTTCTGACTCCAAAGTATGTGTACCTCCTTATATATTATGAAAATACAAAAATCTCATCTTGCATCTCAGCATAAAAAAAAAATCTTCCATGTTGGCTAATCCTTTAGGATCATAGAATATAAAAATTTCAAGTGACTTTAGAGATTACTTATGTCACTTGGCAATATGATACAGTGGAAGCATCTCTGGGCTTAGAATCCAAAGGCCTTAGTTTGATTGCTTATTCTCTCTTTGATCCTGGTCAAATGGTGTAACCTCTTTGTCTTAATTCTTCCATTTATAAAATGGTGACAAGTAATATTCACTCTATCTTTCTCTAAGGTTGTTGTAAGGAAAATGCTTTACAATTCACTATATCAGTATAAGCTTTATGATTATTATGATGATGATGACGATGGTGAAATTTTATTATTTTATTATACCATCTTGCCATTTTGCCTGGCTTGCTTTCTGTCCTTCTTTCTCATTTGCTTTCTTCTATTTCTTCTCCTCCTGAGAACTTCCCATGAAAAACCATAGTCTATGCTTCTCACTGAAGAGACACACTGGTGTTCAAAGCCCAAAGAACACAGTAGATAAAATTTACAAGCCTGGCCCAGGGGCCCAGGTAGGAAATAAAAAGAGTAGCTTCCTGGTTTTCATTTGTGTCTTTGCATCACTGGCATCTGACACAGTAGTTTACACATAATAGGTTCTTAATCAATACTTGTTGACTTGACTTTCAATTAGAGGGCATAAAAAATATGGACATTTATGGGAACACACCTGTACTGGAGCAGCCCATTTTTTCCATAGGGCTTTTTAGTTAGGGGCATACTGTGGCATTAGTGTTATTAGCTGGCCATCAGGATTACTTTGAAAAGTTGGCAATTCTTCTTCTTCTTGGATCGCTCCTGCTGTATTCTCACTAGGGTGCTTCAAAATCCTAGTAATTGTTCTTCTCATTGATCCAAGTTGCTATGTTTTAGGACTTTCTTAGGTACTGCCTTTCAACAGGAGGTAGGCCTGGAGAAGCAAGTGTTCAAAGTAAGGGGAATGAAACCAAGAGTAGAAAGAGCATTGACTGTGGAATCAGAGGACTTGAGTTCAAATACTACCTCTGAAGTTTACTACCCATGTGATCTTGGGCAAGTAACTTAACCTCTCTTTGCCTCAGTTTCCTCATCTGTTAAATAAGTAGTGGAGCTGGTGAACTAGATGGCTTTTGAAATCCCTTCCAGCTCTGAGTTTCTGATTATTTGATTCTATAATTCTCTCTCAGAAAAGCCATACAGGATCTTAAGATTGCCACCTCAATATTGTGTCCTGGTGACTACTCATTTGGTCCTGTAATTGGGCTCAGTCACAACTGTCCATGACTATTGCAAACATATGTCACAAACCAGCTAGTCCAGATATGCCATATTGACTAAAAATTGGCATTGGAAAATCTGAACTTTTGGATTACCCTCCAAGTAATGGGGAGGGGGTATTATGAGGAGAGGAAGAAAGAAAGGAAGATGAAAAGAAAAGAGGAGAGAAATGCAGTCAAGAAGAAATGATGATACTTCTTGGATTATTAGTGTATATGAAGAATTTGGCATGAGTCTGGTTTGGCCTCTTAGACATCCCAGTATCTGATGGAGGAGGCAATGGTGAGAACAAGACCCCATTCCCTTCAAACTGTCCCACTGTATTATTGACTGCCAATCCCATGCCAATTCCAGTTGGAAGCCAGTCATTTGGATAAGTTTGCATATAGCAAGAGCTCCATTCCTTGCCTCCAGCCCACAGTTCCCCCAGGCTCCTTTTGGCTGGCTCTTATCCTGCTGGCGAGCTCTACACTTAACTTGGGATGGTCAGGAGGGAGGCTTTCTTGGTCAAGGTCCAAGGCTGCAGAGTTGCCTAATGAAAGATGTCTTTCTGAGTTCACAGAGAGATAGATTAGCTGCTCGTTATCCCTCCCAAGTGACTTAGATGCCTTCACCCTTAGTGTGGACCCAAAGCAGCCTGAGGCTGAGAGCAGCTTGGGGGATCTTTCTTCCCATTTTATTTCCTCTTGACTTTGGCTGAATGGTATCTTGTCAGAGTTTTGAAGAATGGTGGTTAATGGATGAACTTAAAAGAGCTAGAAACTAATAATAATGCCCAGGGTTTACATAGTGCTTTATTTTTTGCAAAGTCTTTCGTATACATTTTCTCATCTGATCCTCACATTCTAGCAAGCTAAATGCTTCAGGCATCATTTACCCCACTTTACAAATGAGTAAACTGAGGTGTAGGCCATTTAAGAGACTTCTTAAAGTTCACAAAGCAGATAAGCTAGGAATCCTGGTTCCTTATATTAGGCCGTAGCAGCTTTTCTATTTGTATTTCCTGTATCTTTATAATATAAGAAAGAAACTGTTCCAGAAAGATTCACAGAATTTTAAGACTAGAAGGAGAATTGGGTACCATCTAGTCCAACACCTTCATTTCACAGATGAAGAAACTGAAGCTTAGAGAGGTCAAGTAATTTACTCAAGGTCTTGTAGTTGTTAAGTGGCAGAGTTAGTATTCCAGCCCTCATCTTCTCAGTTTGTAGACTCTTAAGTCCCCTGTCCTTTTTACTACACTAAGAAACCACTGCCATCACCTCATTCTCTTTCTCTTTCTTCTTGTGCTCCTTCATCCCTGTATCATTCATAAAGGTCTTCAGAGGTTACCATTATATTAAATAGTTAGCTCTTAATTGCACTTATTTGATCTACTCCAAATATATCGCTTTTTCTTTTTTATCCGCATTTATCAAATGCTTGCTATAAGTAAGACACCATGCTAGGCACTGGGAATACAAAAGAACAAACAAACAAAACCACTGTTTTCTACTGGGTGATACTAATAACAGTATAACAGATAAGGAAATACAAGGTAGTCTGAAGAAGAGTGTGTTCCTAACTAGTAAGAATGCCTATGGAGTGATTAGTACAGCACAATTCAACCCTCCAGTCTCTGATGTTTTTCTTCATGAATTTGTTCATTATATCCACTGGACACCTTTATTCCACCTAAGCCTGTTGAAATCATTCTCTTCCCTCAAAGCCCACCTGTTCCATGAAGCTTTCCCTGATCTTCCAAGATGTCTTGTAGTGCTCTGAGCCTCTCCAAGTGCTTATCATGTCCTCTTTTATTTTATAGCATTTATGTATCTATTTAATTTCACTTACTATGCTCTGAGCTCTTTGAGGTCAGGGCCCATGTCTCATCTATCTAGTCTTCCTTCAGTCCCTCGTGCAATGTCTTGCACATATTAGGTACTTAATAAATGTTTGCTGAATTGAATTAAGTGTGTGAGTCTTATTTCCCCAGCAAGATAGTTAGCTGCTCCAGGGCAGGGGCCATGACTTCTTTTTCTTATTTCTCTCCACAGGGGACTATACAAGGACTGTAAATGTACTGTGTACTCAGTACAGCCCTCTTGACTTGATACTAAGGTCTTCTGGACAAAGAGACCTGGGAGCAGGAAATGAGAGTATGAGTTTGTGTTAATATTATCCAGTAGTTCAAGGATAGTCTAGAGAGAGTATTTCCCTGGATAAATTTCGAGGGATCTGTGCACATGAAGAGAGAAAAAATACATCTATATTTTTACTCACTTCTCACTGAAATGCACTACTTCCTTCAATTATGAATGTAGGCAACAGTATCTCTGACTTTGTCACAGATATGTTCTTATCACATTACAAAATTGTTGTAAATACCTCGAAATATCTTTTATGCTCATCACTACTTATATGTGATCACAGTTTACAGACTGTATTTCAGTATAATTGGTTTCCCTGGTAATCCTTTGTATTTTTAATGCATTTAAAAACTTTATTCTGAAAAGGGTTCCATAGGTTTCACCAGACTTCCAAGAAAATCCATACTACACAAAAAAGATGAACAACCCCTAAGCTAGAGATAGAGTTGATCTGTTGAATCATTAGATTGTAACCTCCTTAAGAACTGGGAATGCTTCATTCTTTGTATTTCTATACCTAGCACAGAATCTGACTCATAGTAGGCACTTAATAAGTATTTGTTGATTGGTTTATTCTAGGATAAGTAATGGCTTTCCACACAGCTGTATAATTTTTTTTCACATATTCTTCACCACAGTGATCCAGCCCAAATGAAGTTATTGTTCCTGACTATTTCCCTTCATCAGATAGCCATTGTGTGGACCAGTCCTTCCAGAAGAGTAGATAGAAGCTGTTGTTTGACAATGTACATTTGTGTTGCTTATGTATAGATTGTTTTGTATTCAGTGTACATTGAATTGAATTGATGCCACCTCTTATCTTTGCTAAAGAAAAAGCTGGACCACTCTGATGCTCTGTTCTTGCTCTATCTAGTTATTAATGAAACCTGTTGGTTAGAAATCCACATCAGGGCCACGTTCTTTCCTGCTCTTTTAAAGAAAGCTGATAAAGCTTCCATTGCCAGTAAAAAATGCAGCTTTTACTTGGAGGCATTGGAGGAGGGATTTTTTGGAATAGGTAGCACAGAACCACATAGACCATCCTGCCTTAACCATCTCTCTTGGCCCTTTAAGTAAAAGATTCCCTTCATCAAATTCATTGAAAGCTTTGCATGGTCTTTCTTGTTGTTCTCACTGTTTAAATCTTGCTGGTAAGTAGATTGAGTCAGTTACTCATCCCCCAAAACTAAAAAGGAGCGGCAGTCAAAATTGTAAGCATTCATCAGTGCTGGAAGAGCTCAGCCTCTGGGCCACTGGAAGGACAGTCACAGAGCCTCAGTGAGCCATAAGTTTAGAACCATGATACCTGCAGAATTATCCTTTACTGTCAATTATAGTCACCTTTTGAAACTTTAGGAGATCGTTGATGGGGATGGGTGTTAGGGCTTGTAGTTGTTAAGCTATAAGCCCTAGATTTCCTAAAGAATGATTTTACACACACAGACACACACACACACGCGCATGCGCGCGCGCACACACACACACGCACACACACACACACACACACACACACACACACACACACACACACACACACACACACTTGCATCTAATGGTAGCCATCCCTAGAGCAGAGTGGGGGGAGGGAAGAAAAAAAGGAGAAAAAGAAAGAAATTTGCACGATAACTTTATTATATGTCTAAAAGGAATAGTAAGCTGTACATAATACCAGTGTCCTTTTAAATCAGTTTCATGCCCATAGATATGTATTTTTGTGAGGTTAGGTAGGTAAAGAGGTTAAAGGACTTGTAGAATAAAGGGATGAGAAAGGCAAACTCTCTGAATTTTGGGTAGCTTCAGGAAGCTTTTATTGTGTCCATTGCATACAGAGCATTGTCCCAGAGGAAAAAAATGTTTAGCTGGGACACTCTCCTGCTCTCATGGACCTAAGTTGGAAGGGACATTAGAGCAGCTCTAACCCAACCTTCTATAGAAGAAACTAAGACCCAGAATTAAAGTGACTCAATTATCTAGCTAGGTGGTATCAGGGCTAGGTCTTAAGCATAAGCCTTAATGTTCCAAGTCCAGCGCTCTATCCACAACACCTTGCTACATCCTATACAAAGATAAAATATACAGTCATACAAGATAAGACAGGTGACAAGGAATCCCGAGTGTCACATGAATATAAGAGGTGAAGACTTTATTGACATGGGGAAGCAGAAAAATATCACAAAGAAGGTGGCATTTTGAGTTTTGCTTTAAAGAATGGTTAAGTATAAAAGAATGAGAAAAGACATTTGTTAATGTTTTGAACAAAGAAATGGAGGTGATAGCAGATTATATTTGCAGATTGTAAGGCTAGAGTCAGAGAGTACATGGAGAGGAATAATAAGTCTAAAGACATGAGTTAGTAGTTGCTTCATCGAGGCACATTGGAAGGAGTGTCAGATGTGGAGAGATGGGATCGTAGCTATAGAACTGTAAGGGATCTCAAGAGTGACCTAATCTAACGCCCTAGTTTGACAGTTGAAGAAACTGAGGCCAGGGAGGTTAAGTGACTTGGCCCATTGTCACACAAGTATTATCAGAGATAGGATTTGAACCAGCATCTTTGACTCTAGAGTTATTGCTGTCTCCAGATATACCTAACTGAGTCCCAAGACAGGGATCAGGAGACCTGGGATCAAAACTTGACTCTTATACTTGCTGGTGGTTCAGGTCAAGACATCTCATGTCTCAGAGTCTCAGTCTGTGCATCTGCAAAATTCAGATAATAACCTACCTCACAGGGATATTGAGAAAAAAGTGATTTGTAAACCTTGGAGTTCTGTATATAGCTGTGAGCAGTTTTGAGTGATGTGGAACTTAATTCAATTGAATTGATTCTTTGAGGGTAACTTCTGAAATGTTGTCACTGGTGCCATGCTCTTTGTCCTCCTGCCAGAAGCCTACATTCTATAATGAAACACACTAAGCACATAATTATAGTTCCAAAAGCATGATAGCAGACCCATGGGGAAATGTATTTGGGTGAGTTTTTCCAGCTTTCTGTAATACTCTTTCCAACATAACTCCTTGTCTCCCATTCCCCATACCCCTCCGTTTGACCTTCCTTAGCCTTTATCAGTGAGCTCCTTCTCTCTGTACTTGGAGAATTCTTAGCCTTTCTAGGCCATAAGCTGACTATTGAAGAAGGACCAAGAAGATAATGAGAATCGTTAACTGGAAGAAAGCCCCTCAAGGAGCTGTAGAAACAATTGGGGTCTCTCTGTTTCAGTGTAAAGAGCAAATATAAATGGGCAGGCTTTGGGTTTCTGCCTCTTAGTCATTAGAGTTCAAAAGCCAAGGAAATGAGTAGGTCAAACATTTTCACTGCCACAATCCTATCTGCACCATATTTAGTGGTGTCATTTTATTGGTACTTAGCTGGGCTAAATAAGTTAGAAAAAGACTACCTCTCCATTGTCATAACTTAATGGAATCTTGGGCCTGGAGAACTCATCTCATGGAATTCATCCTAGGATTCAGTTGGAGGGCCAGAGGTCAGTGTGGCCATCCTTTGCTCCCTGCATAAATTCATCTGAGTGTTTTCAAGTAGAAAATTCCCATGCTCGGCCAAGGAGTGTATAAATCACTGCACAGAGAGAATCAACAATGCTTCAGAGCTCACCTAGCTTGTGTCAGTAGCTGAACCCAATCCAGAAATTGAAGTTGTGTTTTGTTCATAAATAGTATTTGATAATGAGTAGAAATAGTGATCAGAGTAATTATGTTTATGTCTCTACAAACCAGGGATTCCTAACCTTTTTCTGTGTATATGTGGCAGTCTGGTGAAGCCTTTGGATCTCTTCTCAGCATAATTTTTTAAATTAATAAGACAAAATACATAGGATTACAAAGGAAACCAAATTCTGCTGAAATGCAGTTATCAAAATGTATATGAAAGACAGATTCTTGGGCCCCAATGAATTTCTCCTGTTACGAATTTCTCCTGTAAAGTCTTCTTGTATTACCTCACTTCATCACTACGCGCATAAATGATTGTATTTAACTACTTATGGATGTCTGTATTGAACATTATCCATCAACAAACTCTTCCCTGAAGTTAAGTAAGGGGGGCAGGAGGGGAGGTGGAGGATGATTATTATGGGATATTTTAATATTATTCCTTTATGAAACCTTGAATAAAGAACTAGAATTTCCTAAAGGTCAGCCACTTCACCCTAGGTCCAAGCCCCATGTCTGACAGATACTAGTAGTATGAGCCTAAGCAAATCACTTAACTTCTCAAGGTTCTATGTGACTGTCTTAAAACTATATGCTACAGAAAAGGTGTTGACCTGCCTTGATGGGAAGGTGAAGGGGGTCCTTTACTGGGAGTTCCTGATACCAATAAAATCACAGGGCAAGTCCTTATCCCTAATCCCTAGCCACTTGAGGAATAATAATCCAAGACTCATTTCCATGCATCATGAGATAGATCAGGCATTTTGTATTTGTACCAACTTCCCTTTCCGTTGATGACATCATCATCTTCCCAGGAATGGACTGATTATCTGGAGAGAAATAGTCTAGCCCCAGCTCTACTTCTCATTAGCTATGTGACCTTGGGCATGTCACTTCCCTTTTCTACCCTGTGCTTGCCTCATTTATAAAAGGTTGGACTGGACTAGATAATGTCTAACATTCTGGAATTCTGTGAATTCAGTTTCTTCCCACAGGTAGCTAATAATCTAGTGATGAAGCAAAAATTAACCTGTGAAGTGATCAAATAATGATGTAAGCCTGAAAATCAGGTCCTAAATTGTATGTTTCAAACTCTTAAGTGCTTTGGAAATTCAGGGAAGAAAGAGATCAGTGTGGAGTATTCAAGTTAGGCTTCATGGAGGATGCAGTTCTTGAGCTGGGATTTGACATATAATTGGAATTGTAGAGAAGGAGAAGGTGTTCTCGGGAAGGGAATGGTCTGAGCAAAACACTGGAAATTAGGATGGAATCTGCAGCCATCCCATATGCTCCCTCCCCCAAGCTCTTGTTGAGACTTTACCCAAGCACAGCCTTAGACCTACAGCCAACATCTTTTTTAGTATATAGAGGGGCATTGAAGCAGATCATCCTTCTGATGTAGTCAGTTCTGAAGTGTACCTTCTGCCAGTCAGGCTGGAAGCTCTACGAGGAAGCATTGATAGCTGCAGTTTGAGATTCCCATTGTGACCAATGATAGCCACGTCAATGTCATGCTGCTGAGCTTCCATCACACATGGGGCTTCGTTTTCTGGGGTCTTTGTTTGTGTGTGTCCTTATGTCTTTAACATTCCTTATCTCTTGGGACATATCCGAAATAAGTAGGGCCAGAGTCAGAGTAGAGTAGATTTCCCTTCTAACAAATTCCATCTTTTAATCACAAAGGTCCACCTCATGAGGTTTCTAGGCCAGTGGGTTTTGTAAAGTGCTTGGGGAACCTTAAAGAACTACGGTTTGCTAATAGTGTTATAATTATGCTTAGTTTCATTCCTATCCATCTCTGTCTTATTGAGTTGGCATGGCATATTTGTGAGAACCAGAAAATGAGAAGTTGGAAGTGGATGATTAGCTGGCCCCCAGAATCCTGGAGCTGTGACTTTCTGCATGGATTCCTTTCCATTCTCAGACTGTGGGCAGACAGGTTGGGGTTATATTTGTGATGGGTGAGGCTGGTCTCCCTTCACAGAGACAGAAGAAGGCCTTGCTGTCTCCCTCCATCCCTTTTGCATCCCTGAGCACTTCTTTCCTTACTTTTCACTGTGGTTTCCTTATGCCATTTGTACAATCTTCTTCCAAGCATCCCCTCAGAACAAATTGCAGTGTCATGCCTGGCCTGGTCTGGAAATTGCCATCATTAATATTATCATTACCATCCTAATATTTTCGAGAATGCATCAGCCAGGCACAAAACTTCACTATTCTAGACACAGTCTTTGTCCCATAGAAAGACACAGCCTTCATCCCATAGGAAACAGCCTACAGGCAGCTCAAGTAACACAATGTAAAGGTATAACCAGCACGTAACACTGACCAGCCTGGAAACTAATTGAGGATGAGAGATTGTGCCCTTATATGCCCCTCAGTGCTTAGCCCAGTTCCTTGCACATAATGGATGCTCACTTAGCGATTATTGAATTTGAATGATAAAATTATGTCACGTATATGCTTGTTTAATTGCTAGGGAAGGTATAGTTATGGCTGTGTAGAAAGTGAGGGGAGAAATGATGTCTATCTTTAAGGTATAGGAAAGAGGTGGAAGAGTAATTAGAAAAGGTAAGAGAGGATCAAAAAGTTGGCAGAGATAGATGGGAATGAAACTATAATTATACTGCTAATAGCAAACCCTAGCTCTTTAAGGTTCCCAGAACACTTTACAAAACTCATTGGCCTGGCAAACCTCATGAAGTAAGTTTTATTATCCCCATTTTACAGATGAGGAAAATGAGCCTCGGGGAGTTTAAGCACTGCACCTTAGCTATTAAAAGATAGAATTTATTAGAAAGGAAATATCCTCCACCCTGACTCTGGGCCCACTTATTGTATATATGGCCCAGGTGCCAGGAAATGCTAAGGACATATTCTGTTAAAATGCTGATGTGGGGATGGACTATCAAAATTATCAAACCAAATTGCCTCATTTTAGAGAGTAAGAAGTATACTACAGTGGAAACAACACCAAACTGGAGCCAGGAAACCCAGATTATATCTCTGGCTTTGCCAGTGACTGGCTATGTAACCTTTGAAAAATAACTTAAATTGTTTGAGCCACTTTTTGCTCACCTGTGAAATTGAGGGCATTGGATTAGATGGTCACTCTCAGGTACTTTCCAGTTCTGTATCTGTGATTCTGTGACTTTTTGTTATTGTTCAATCATTTTTCAGCTGTGACCTACTCTTCATGACCCCATTTGGGGTTGTCTTGGCAGATGTTAGAGTGCTTTGCCATTTCCTTCTCCTGCTCATTTTACAGATGAGGAAACTGAGGCAAACAGGGTAAGTGACTTGCTGAGAGTCACACAGCTAGTAAGTGTCACACCAGATTTGAACTCAGGAAGATGAGTCTTTCTGACTTCAGGCCTGACCCTCCATCCATTGTGCCACCCAGCTGCCCAATGATTTCTAAAATACCTCTTAGCTCTGGAATTTTGTGATTCTGTGCTAGTGTGATTCAGAGAGATAAAGGGATCAGAGCTCATCTCCTTTGGTGTATAAGTTGTTCCCATTGAATATGTTATATGCTTCTTGGGTTTTTGTTTTTGTTTTGTTTTTTAGTAGTGATATCATGGGATTATTGGTCATAGAATCATAGCTCTAGAGGAAACTTAGAGGTCATTAAGCCCAGCACATCACATTTTACAGAGAAGAAATTGATTGCAGGGAAGTGACTTGCCCAAGTTCACACAGCTAATAAGTAGCAGACCTGAAATTTGAACTCAGATGCTGTGCTTCCTGCTTCAGCTGATTCATAGTGAGGTTGTGATCAGCTGACCCCATAACACATTTTTATATCAGGTTATATTGATCCAGTTTTCCCCATCTCATTATTGTGTAATTGATTAACCTATATTTAATGCTTTTGTTTCTACATTTATTCCCATTAGATGCAAAGTACATCTGGTGCAGTGGATCGCATATAGCTTGCTAAATGTTCATTCAAATGAATTTCATCTTTGGGTTTGACAAATCAGCCTGCTGCTTGGTAGGTGAATGTGTAGAATCACCATATGTGGGAAGATGCCAGTAGTGTCCCTTTTGGCTTGTCCAGGACTTCTTTCCTTAAGCCAAGATTTTACACATACACACACATATCACTCATGTTTCTTTCCCCCATTATTCTTTTCTGACATCCTAAATTTTCTTGTTGCTTCCTAAAGGGGAACCATTTTTAGGTGTTTTAATTTCTGATTGTCTAAAATGCTAGAATTGGGGTCAAGAAGATGTGGGCCAATCATTTACCACTATAAAACCTCAATTTTCTCATCTCTAAAATGGAGATAATAATACCTAGTACCTACATCAGTTGGGAAGGTCAAATGAGATTCACAAACTTAGAGTGCTATTATGATTTTAATTGTCAGTTATTATCAGTTGTGTTTTTCTTACCATGTTATTATTATTACAGCATGAGTGCCTTCTACCAACGGTTCTGTTAATCTTTTCAAGCCATGTAAAAGTAGGACGTGATGAAGGGCTGCAAAAATTGGAAGATATAAATTGTTATATACATGGGACTGGTTTTAAGGTTGAATTATAACTACTTCCTGCTGATTTTAAGGAGCCTCCTCTGAGATGGTATTCAAGGAGCCCTTCTCATTAGCGCATTCTAAGAAAAGGAACCTCAAGACCTGCCTTCTATGGAATAAGCTGTGATTTCTCAAATTGGGTTCTGTTTTTTCTTCTTCAGGGAGTCAGGTCACAAACAAACAATGAGAGGCCAGAAAATAAGAAAAATTACAAGAGTAAGGGAGATCAGAATTTTAAAGGTGTAGGTAATGAATACTACATGTGTTCATGAAATTAATGGAAATATAAATTGATCATTTCTAGAGAATCATTTGCCTTCCCTCCATGCTGGGAAGGCAAATGAGTTGGAAGGTAAAGAGCAATGAACTCACATTGGTATTACGGGGAGATGTCTGTAGAGATTTCAAGATTATCAGTTGGCCAACCCACCATATTACTTTTTACTCTTCTCCCTTGCATTCAGTGATTGACAGGTTTCCAAAGAGTACTTCTAATCTAGATGGTTTATACATTGACAAAGCTTGCAAGGATTTATGGAGTATAAATTGGTGAGTCCTGAGTGATTGTCCTGAATACATTGACAGCTATTGGAGAGCCCAAGGGCTTTCCTCATCAGTCAACCAGTAGGTATGTATTAAGCACTTCTTGTATTCCAAGTCCTGTGCTAGGGGCACAGTGTAATCAATCAATCAGCTGATTGATTTATTCATTCTCAGTCCTGTGCTAGTGGCCCTGAGGAACACAACCAAAGTATAACACAATGTCCCTTCCCTTGAGGATCTTGCTAATTATGGAGGCCACATACACACAAGAAACAATAATAGATAAGGAATAAAGTGTGTAGCATTGACTTTATGTGTTAAAAGGACTACATAGAAGGGAGAAATCAGTTTACCCTATAATAAAGGAAAGTGTAATGAAGAACAGCAATCTTGAGCTGAGTCTTGGAGGATGAATCGAATTTGAACTGAAAAGGAAATGTTTATAGTAGATTTGGTTTCAAATCTTGGCTTCACTAATTATTACCTCACTTCACCTCACTGGGCCATGGTTTTCTCATATGTAAAATTAAAAAATTGGAATATGTGAGAACTGGCTTAAGGTTCCTGTCACCTCTGCGTTTCTATGAAATGTAATTTTAGACTACTCTTGTACCCTTTTTTACAGATTATAACATATCATCTCAATCAACAAACATTTAAAAGTGCTTACTATGTGCTATGTACTAAGTGGGAGAAGGATTGGCTTTCAAGGTCCCTTCCAACTACTGTCTTTCTGTCCTATGAAAGGAAGACGTTTCTAGGCAGAGCTTAGGTAAAGAGTTAGGAAAAAGCTTGGTGTGTGCTTTTTGACATTGAGATGACCAGCTTGCATAATGTATAGATTGTTCACGTGGGAAGACATTATGAAAGATCTTGCTAAGTGGGAGAGGTTGGTGTTGTTGTAGCAAGCTTTATTCTTTCTTGAACTAGGGAATGACTTTATCTTAAAGCATTTTAGACCTGAATGGATCTTTAGAGCTTTATTTGTTTGAACTTCATTTAATGCATGGGGAGACTAAGGCCTAGAAAGGTTAAAGAAACAGGATGCATTGTGGTACGTGGCAAGAATAGTGGCATATATTTCTGTGTTGTATGATATGGGTTCAAATCCTGGCTCTATGATTACATATAAATATATATATATAAACCTTGGACAAGTCAAATAATCACCCTGGGCCTCAGTATCTTCATCTTTAAAATAAGGAGGTTAAATAGTCTCTGAGTTGCCCAACTTCCAACTCTAAAATTATGCTCCTAAATTCATATAACTAGTAAGTTATATGACTTAGTTTCTAAACTCCCAGTGAAATGGTTATAAAAGTTGCATTTTAATATTACTAATCTGGTGGTGATATGCAAGATTGATTGAAGCAGACAGAACCTGGTGTCTGTGGTGATCATCTGGGAATCATTTCATTTGTTCAGGCTTTGAATGATGAAGGGTTTGGACTGTAGTGAGGGCAATGTGAACAGCCCAGAAGAAAAGTTAAAGACTGAAGTAAAGAGTTTACATATCAGGTAATTGCCTTGCTCAATTCTCTTGGCAATATTTTAGCCTAGATGCAAAAAAGGGGAATGCTAATGCTTGATATAGCTCCTATATAGTAAACTTGTGGAGTTATTTATTTCTTTTTGCATCAGACATCTCATATCAGTGTCCAGATCTGATTAGGGTAAGTGAGCCATTGTCAACATCTGCCTGACCACATGTATTTGTCCCTTCCTCTTTCCTTCTTACCTTACTTCCTAGTCAGCATTGGAACTTACCAGCTGAAGCTTATTTTTTCTTCGCATCCCAAGTGAGCGTTTTATTATTAAGGCAGAAAAAGCTTGAAGATGCCTTGGGGCTCAGATCTGCTCTCTCTGCTTGGGCCTGCTGTCATGACTTGCCCATTCTCATGTTCCTGAGCGCCCAATATCCCAGCCCCAGACTTTATTTTGATTAGGTCAGGGTCCTTTTGTCTCATAATCAGGACTGCGGCTTTGTCTTTTCACTTGCCTCACCTAGTTAGTGGCCTGTGTTCCTGTGTGGGAGAGCTGCAATTTGGTTTCTTCTAGTTTTACTCCCAACATAGATCTCAAGATTTATGAATCTCTTAAGGCGTGATGCTGCATAAGTAACAAGTAGAGGCGATGGAAATGTCAGGTTGCTAGTTCTGGGTGTGCCAGTGACTAGCTTTGTGACCATTGTCACTTCTGCATATATCTCCTCTGTATATATCTTGTTTATGCCTAGTTATTTGCATATTGTCTCCCACTCTAGAATGTACACTCCTTGAGGATAAGAGATGTTTTTGCCTTTATTTGCATCTTTATCAGTTAGTGTAGAGTAAGAACTCAATAATTGTTTGTTGATTGAGATGATATTTTCTAATCTGTAAAAAGGGAACAAGAGCAGTTTAAATTGCATTTCATAGAAACTTAGAGGTGCCAGGAACCTTTAAAACCATCTAATCTAACACTCTCAGTATGACAGGTGAGGAATCTAAAGTCCAGAAAAGGAAATTGATTTGCTCTATATACTGTGCTGCAAGGTGACTTGGAGACTATTTATTTGACTTCCTTATTTTACAGATGAAGAAACTGAGGCACCCATCCCCTAATTCAGTCCCCTTTTACCTTTCTAGTATCAGAGCTTCAGGAGGCCTTCCTTTCTCCTAATAAGTTTAGTTCAGTGAACTCATGATGAAGGGCCCTGGTGAAGGCACAACTTGTCAAACATTACCTGACCCCCTAATATTTTTTTTCATTTATGATTTCTTTCTTTCTTTCATTCATTCACTGAACAAATATTTATTGAGTTCCTTAGGAACACTCTTGTTTCTAAAACACACCTTGTTAAATATTGACAAAGGTAAAAGGCACACTGGCTGAGGCTACCACCTTCACTGCTGCTACCAATGTCTCACCCTCATGGGGTGGGTGAGAGGTGATCCAGCAACAGTTACTGCTTTCTCTGTTTTTCATAAATCTAAGAACAAAGAAAAGTATCTAAAGATAGCCAAGTCTTGGAGGACATATTTTTGAAACCTGAAGTGTGGTACAATGGAAAGAATTTTAGCTGAAGAATCATTCTGGAGATTGGATCCTAATTCAGATTTTCTTATTTACTTAAATAACCTCCTTTGTGATCCAAGGCAAGTCATTTGATCTCTCTGGGCCTCAGTTTCCTTGTTTTTTAGATACCTCACTGTAGAGTTCAGGCATAATTATGAGGAGCTAAGTAGAAAAAAGATAGGGAAGCTTTTTAATTAAAAAAGAAAAGTCTTCTGTAGAAATGTAAAGAATTAAAAAAGAAGTATTTGACATAGTTATCTTAACCCTTTCATGAGGTGCCCTAGTCATACTCACTTGATTCCCATTCCCCATACTGTGCTACCTCCTCACCAGTAACTTTGCCCTTATGTGGATACCCTCCTCTATTCTCACTTTTTCTAGCTCCTTTTAATATCTTTTCTTCCCCTATTAGAAAGTAGACTCCTTGAGGATAGGGACAACCTTGTTTCATTGCATTTTTATCTCCAACATTTAGCCTACTTCCTGGCACATTGTAAATGCTTAATAAATGGATTGCTATGTCTCTCTATCTGTCTATCTATCTGTCTGTCTCTCTCTCTATCTATCTATCTATCTATCTATCTATCTATCTATCTATCTATCTATCTATCTATCTATCTGTATTGTCTGTGTCTATATGTCTATCCAGTCAGTCAACAAGTAGCCATTGTTTCCTGCTGTGTGCTCAGCATTGTGGTAGGTATATAATTAATTCTCTTTCCTTAAAGAGAGTACAAAATCAAGATGGAGAAATGACTTAAAACATGAAATAACTAGAAACTAATACAGGGTGTCCCAAAAGTCTTAGTGGAAACTTAAAGTTATGCTAACATTTTTGGGACACCTGTATGGTATAGTATTAGATAGACAGATAGATAGATATGCACATGTGCATAAATGTATATGTGTATATGTGTGTGTCTATGTGTATATATGTATATATACACATACATATATGTATTGTGTTTTTGTATGTGTGTGGGACATACATATGTAAATATAATGCATGCTGTATGTACATCCCTAAATACATATAGATGTAATTGATGTATGCATATATGTGTATGTGTGTGTGTGTGTGTGTGTGTGTATAGAGAGAGAGACTTATATATACACATATGTATACACACACACCCCCATACTTACCCCCATTGTAGAAAGAAGGAAGCTAAAATTCAGATAGTTTATATAGCTTGCCCATGATCACATAGCTAGCAAGTGTTGGATGTAGAATTTGAACTTGCTTCTCTTCTAACTCCAAGTGGATCATATTTTCCAGTATGCCAACTCATATGGCACTAAAAAGAAAGGATAACGAACAATCTGAGGCATGTCCTCTTTACTCTCACAGCTCCCACCCTAGTTCAGGCCCTCATAATGTCTGTTCTCCACTATTGCAATGGCATTCTTGTTGGTCTTCTTGACAGATGTTTCTTCTCATTCTAATCCATCCTCTACTCACTGCCAGTAATTTTCCTAAAGCTCAGGTGTGACATGTCACACTCTTACTCAGCAAACTCCAGTGACTCCCTATTACTTATAGGTTTAAAGCTGTTTGTTTTGCTTTAAAGTCCTTCACAACCTGGCTCCTTCCTACCTTTCCAATGTCCTTATTTACACTCTCCACTTCTCCATATGCTCCAGCCTCTATGCACATTGGCCTCCTTACTGATACTCACTCATGACACACTGTTACTCCATCCCTCATATCTGGAATGCCCTCCCTCTTCACCCCTGCCCCCTTGCTTCCTTGAAAACTCAACTCCGATGTCACCTTTGGCAGGAAATCTTTTCCAGTCCCCTCTTAGTCCTCATTAGTCCATTCCCTCTGAGATTACTTTCATTTCTACTGTATATATCTTGTATCTACATAATTAGTTGTGTGGTGTCTCCTTGTTAGCTCCTTGTGACCGGGGACTGTATATTTGCTTTTTCTTTGTTTCCTCAGTGTTTCACACAGTGGCTGGCACATACTAAACATCTAATACATGATTATTAACTGGACAGTTGTTTGTGTTGGTGTCATAGGAGCTCAGAGGAGGGTGGGAAGAGGAATTTGATTATTAGGAGGAGGATTCCTTGATAAATGAGATATGAACTGGGCCTTGGAGCACAGCCCTAAGACATTTGTAGGAACTGGTAGACTCACTATTAGAAAGAAAAGCAACACAGTTAATCCCTCTTTGCAACTGGGGCATTTGTTTACAGGTGTGTCATACTAGTCTCTTCACCTGTTTATTGGGTTTAGGCGGCAGTACTGTGAATGGTTCCATGACATGCTCAAATGGACTTCAATGGCCTCTTCATGTTGATAGCTTTTGCCTGTGTCTGACTGATCACAGTGGCAAATGGTAGGAGCATAGCTCTTACAAGTGTCTTCTGAAACTAAGCAACTGATAATATTAAGTTAACTATCAAGATAACTATTAACTTCACAGAACAAATCCCCTTAATAAAAGGATTTGTTCTGTAAAACTTGGACTCAGTCAAAAGGCTGCACCCAAGGCCACATGTGGCCTCGAGGCTGCAGGTTCCCCACCCCTGTACTAGAGTCTGTTGCTCTTTCTGCTAAGCTTTACTGCTTCCCAGGAAGTGTTTCTACAGGACGTTTAGCTTTCAGGAACAGAGGAGCCGAGGGCAAGATAAAATGAAACAGAGAGGGAGATGTTAGTCCCTTTGGGGAATGACTCTTACATATCCCAGGCAACTCCTCAGGCCACTCTTTCCCATAAATGGATCCATACCAGGAGTATCCAACCCTTTGTTGGAGAGCATATTTTTGGACAAGAAACCCGAATTAGATATTTGAAAGCTGAGTGTTTATTCTAGCAGAAATCCATGCTAGAGCTGCTGACCCATCAGCACCTTCACTCAATAAACAGCTGTCAGGGATTTGATTAAATGAGTCTCCCCTTCACTTTCCCCTCCCTTTTTAGTTATTTGTTTTATTATTCTTTCTCTGGATGGCCTATAGCTCCAGCAAGCTCATGTTTACATTGGAATTATAATATCATGTTCCAGCTATGAACCCTATATCAGGGTCCATTCCAAGGCAGTGATCCTTTTAACCAGCTCAGCTGCTACTGGAAGAAACAGTGCTGGGCTAAACGAGAGAGAAGGGCTAGAGTATTCTTAACCTGGGGGAGTCTTAACCTGGAGTCCATGGATTTGTTTCAAGGAAAAAAATTGTTGTTCAGTCATTTCAGTCATGTCCAATTCTTCCTGACCCCAGTTGGGGTTTTCTTGGCAGGGATACTGCAGTGGTTTGCCATTTCCTTCTCCAGCTCATTTTAGAGATGAGGAAACTGAGGCAAACAAGGTTCAATGACTTGCCCAGGGTCACACAATTAGTAAGTGTCTGAAGCCAGATTTGAACTTAGGAAGACATCTTCCTGACCTGAGGCCTGACACTTTATCCATTGATCCATTGCGCCACCTAGCTGCCCAGGTAGTATATAATTGGTTTCCTTTGTCATCCATTTTTTGCATTTAAAAACATTGCTTTAACCATAGGCTTCACCAAATGGCCTAAGGGGTCCCCTCCCCCAACACACACCTCTTCTCTTCTCTTAGAGAGAACCTCTTAGAGATCCTGGAAGTAGTTGGCCCAGAGATTTACCCTACTATGTCCCGAGAACTTGGATGGCCCTAGGGATCCATCAGATGACAGTTCTAGCTTTGTTTACTTGAAGTGTGACCATGATATAGTGGAAAGAATTCTCCTCGCTCTGCCACTTATCAACCTTGTGACCTTGGACAAGTAACTTATTCTCTCTTAGATTTAGATTCCTCATCTACAAAATGAAGAGATTGATTGAGAATGCCTTTATTAAGATCCCTTCCTGCTCTTCTCTGATTCCAAGACACTTAATCTCTTTGAGCTTCAGTTTCCTCTTCTGTTAAATGAGTATCATTATCTTTCATCTTTCTATTTCTTCCCATGGTTGTGGAGACTAAGGGAGATAATGGATATAAAAGTACTTTGAAAAAAATCATGTCACACAAATGGGAGGATTGTTGTCATTATAAATATTTATAAAGCACTTAGTATGTGCCAGACAGTCTGCAAAGTGCTTTACAAGTATTATCTCATTTGATCCTTACAACAACCCTGGGATGTAGCTATTATTATGATCTCCATTGTACAATTGAGGAAAAGAAAGCAAACAGAGGTTAAGTAAGTGACTTGCCCAGAGTCACACAGCCAGTATCTGAAGCTGAATTTGAACTCAAGTCTTCCTGGCTCTAGAATAAGTGCTTTATTCACTGTACCACCTCCCTGCCACATCAGCATTATCATTAATCTGGGATGAGGGCCATGGAATGCCTTGTGAACGGACTAGATTGGAAGAGTCCCCAAGTTTCCTTAAATAAGAGTTCCTCTAGAACATTTAAGTTTGTTTACTGAACAGGAACTATCTGTCCTCAAGGCAGTGAAGGTAAGATACCACAGAGATATCATATTAAATCAATAGGAAAATAGATTTTGATTCTCCAGATTGAATTTACTGACACTTTTCTGGGGAACTGAAGCAGGTCCACATGTGGTTTACTTCTTAGGAAGACATTGTCTGAAAGTTTGGCTAGGTAACGTCTTTGATTGGGGTGTGGCAGAACTTGGCACAGGAAAAAAAAAACATATTTTGCCCACATGGGTGGCTGACTAGAGTTTGTCAAAACCAGGGATGAATGGGGCAGCTACACCATCCCTATTCGTTTCAGGAAATAGTATATCTTTTATTTCCTCTTGGGCATCTCTCTACTTGAAAAATACCACTCTATTCCATTTCACTTCAGGATTCAAGCCCACTTTCTGGGATGAGAAAATCTAGGGCAGGCGTGAAAGAAGGTTTGTTCTGTCTCCCATGAGCTGTTGCTTCCAAGAGCAATGAGGGCATGTTGCAGGTAGGGCTGTGGAAAGTGAATGTAGATTCCATTTAATGCTTTTAAGTGGACTGTTATGCAAAGTCAGATCCTGAAGACTCCTTTCATCCCATGTGTTTTCCAAATCTCTCAAGGCCAAACCCAAATGATACTTTCTCCAGGAAACCTACCCTAAGTCCTCCAAACCTGATTATCTCCAATCTCCACCGTAAATATTGTATATATTTCATGAAACTTAGTTATTTTGAATTTCTCTCATTATTTTTTGTTCATTCATTCATTCATAAGTGAGCACACCAGTTCTGTTCCCATTTGGTCCTCTGAGAGATACATAGATGAATACTACTGTTTCTCTGCTTAGGAAGTTTACAGTTTAAGAGGGGAGATAAGGCAGGTCCTCAAATATCCAGATGTTTGGACCAAGGGTCATAAAAGAGATACCAAGGACTCTGTTTTGTTTTATCACACCTAAAGATTTCATGTTATAATAAACTTTTTCTACTCCCAAATAGGGTCACTTCTTTGGGGACATTCAAAGTGCTTCGCACAGTGCCTGGCACATACTAGGCATTTAATAAATGTTCATTCCCTTCCCTTTTTCCTTCCTAGGTATTTCCTTTCCCTTCCCTCTTTTGTATTCTTTATAAAACTTAGCAGAGGTGTAGTCACATAGCAGTTGCTCAGCAAACAAAGTCCTGTTGGATTGAGTTGAAACCAAGATCCCAAGGAACACACACACACACACACACACACACACACACACACACACACACACACACACACACACCCTTAAGTCATGTGAAAATGAAATCTTTTTTTTTAAGTGTCTCCATCCCAGGTAGGGACTTCCTGGGAGGTTTTCAAGCTATAGGTTGTGGGCATTTAAGGGACCAACTATGGTTCATTCAGTCATTTTGTCAATTAATGAATGCTGTTTGCAAGCACCTAAGATATTAATAATATGCTTATATACTGCTTTACAATGTGCTTTCCTCCCTATAACCCCACAAGGCAGGTAATACTATACTCAATTGGATGTGTGATTTCATCGATGCAGGTACTCCCTGATACAATGCCTGTCATGACTCACCAATGCCTTCCCAGACTGCATGAGTTTTGTCCATAACCTCTCATAAATCTGCCATGGAAGGGAGGCCACTCAGCATTCTAGGGACCTTCCTACCAGTTATCCCTCTCTTGAACTATCTGCTCCCCTCTTCCATTTTTTTACGTACATTTCTAATAAAAGATATCTATTACACCATTTCTGGTGTAATTCCTAGTTTGTGATATGTTGCAGCCTCTGCATAAGTACATTTGACTGCTCCTTTGCAAGATTTATTTTCCCCATTTCCAGATAAGGAAACTGAAGTTCAAGAAGCCCAGAATTATACATATGGCTACTAAGTAGCAGAATCCAAGTCTTTGGACACCATATCCACAGCTTTTTCTAATGAGCCATGCTGTGTTTCATAAAAGAATCCCCAAATTAGTACAGTATTTGAACATTTGTGTAGTAAATTAACACTATCATTTTAACCATTCTACCATCTCTATGAACTAAGAATATATATTTATATAACTGTGTAAGATCTTTGTTCCATGTCCCCAGGAGCTTATACACTAGTTTAGGAGACAGAACACAGTCATTGCACCACTCAGTTGGAACACACCCTATACTTGTATGATTTGTTCACAATTCACGTGTGTGAGTACTAGATGGATTCAAAGGAGGGATCACTGGGCTGGTGAGGGCTGGAGAGTTGTCAGTGCAGAGCTTCATGGAGAAGTAAAGACTTAAGCTAGATCCTAAAGGATGGGTAGAATTTGTCTAGGTAGAGCAGGGACAGGGCATCCTATAGAAAGGGAATATTCAGAGTTGTAGAGGTGAGTGGGAATGAGCCCCAGTATTCTTCTCTGTAAAATGGGGTTAGTTACTTAGACTATCTATATCACAGTGCTGTGAAGAAATTGTGTTGTCACACTTCAGGTGTTTTAGTAATGAGAGCTGCTGACATTATTTCTAGTTCAGAGGAACCAGAGAAAGCTCAATGTGGTCGTCAGTGGTCCAGGTATTCAGTTACATTTAACAAAGCCTTATAAAGGGTCAGCTTTGTGCCAGGCATCTGGTAGAAGCTGCCTTAAACCCCTGCCCTCAAAGGGCTTAGGGTCATTACATTCCCCCTGCTCCTTGAGGGCAGGACCATTTCATTTTTATCTTTGTTCCCAGTATCCAGCATTGTGCTTGGTACCCAACAGTGTGTTTAGTTAACATTTGTTGATTGTCAACTAACAATTTGTCCAAAGGTCTTTGTGACCTTGGATGAGTCATTTAATCTTCATGGCCCCATCTTCTGTAAAATGAAGGGGTTGGACTAGGTGCCTTTAGTCTGTGATCATAGGAAGGAGGCCTGCTTTGAACTGAGCATTGAGGGATAAAGGGCATTCGATAACAACCTAGATAGGAGGAAGGTACATCAGGCAGGAAGTATTAAAAAAAAATGCAGCTTAGAAGTCTAGGGATTAAAAAACAAATGAAGAAACATACCATCTCAATTCTTATTTATCATCACATGGGTAGTTTTTATTTGTCAGCAGTTATCCTTTGTGGTTTATGGCATTTTCCAGTATTTGCTACAATGATGGGTCTCCCTGATTTACACCAAATCCCTGGGGAAAAAGAGGAGTTTGCAGGAAGCTGATGGAAGGATTCTCCATACGTTGTGATTTATAAGAAAATCCAGATCCCTATCAGCTTTTCATCCCAAAGAGTAGTAGCTTCCTCAGCATCAGCACAGTTGAGGGTTCAGTGCAAAATTAGATACAGGCTAGGAAACAGAGTATTTTTTCAGCCCTCTCATAGATTTCTCATGTTCCTGCTTCATCCTTCTTCAGTTTCTGGCAGTTTTGTGTCATAAACCTTCATAATCACAGTAATTATCGTTATTCTTATTCAGATCATCTTCAACTTTCCAATAAATTATGTTCTAAACATCAATTTCTAAGTCAGTTGTTAGGAACTCAGAGTGAATTGTCCAGTAGGAAACATATTACACGTCAGTCAGTTAATCAACAGGTACTTATTTATTCAGCTCCTGCTATGTGCCAGGCACTGTGCTAGCAGTCGGAATCCAAGTACAAGGAATGAAACAATCCCATAGGAGATGTGATATGTGCATTTAATGTATCTACAAAATAAACACAAGGTAATTGGGGAGGAGGGAGAGCACTGGCCGGTGGGTGAGGAGAGGTTATAAGTAGAAGATGGTATGTGAGCTTCAAGGAAGAAAAGGATTCTGTGAGACAGGTAAGAGGGGAGTGTCTTCTCAGCACAGGGGTAGGGGGAATAGTGGGGGAATTGGCCAATATAGAAGCTTGGCCACAGAGCTAGAGTACTTCAAAGATTAAGAAGGGCTTTAAAAGAGAAACAGAATAGTTTATATGTTATCATAGAAGCAAAAGTGGGAGTTTCAAGAATAGGGTAGAGGTCAGCCACATAATGGTAAGGTGCCCAAGCCAGTCTTCAGAAAGCTTCTTTAATCTGGAATATGACTGAACCATACAATTATTGTTAGCTCAGATGATACCTCTCCCCCCCCACCAAGAAAATTCCCCAGGGAATTAGCACCCCTGAATCCAACGGCTGGGGGGGGGGTTGGGAAGAAGGGTAATATGAGCTTAAAATCCACACTTTTGCATCCTTTAGCATTTACATAGTGCTTTAAGATTTGCAAAGTGCTTTGCAAATATTATCTCATTTACTCTTCACAACAACCCTGGGAGGCAGGTGCTATTATTATCCCTGTTTTACCAATGAGGAAATTGAAGTGTCAGTGTTTAAGTGACTTGTCCAGGGTCATTCTGTTGAGAAGAATCCAGGGTAGGATTCAGACTCAGGTCTTCCTCACTGCTCTGTCCACTGTGCCACCTCACTGTCTCTAAATCATCAAGTGCATTATTCTGTGAAAGCACCAAAGCCTAAAGGACCTGAAATGTAATTCCGGCTCTGTTATTAACTCACTGTGTGACCTTGGGATTGGCTTGTTATCTCTTTGGGCCTCAGGGCTTTTTGTTTGTTTGTTTGTTCGTTTTATTAGCTCTGTCATATAAAGGTTGAAAAAGATAATCTTTATTACTGCTTCTGTCTCTAACATTTTGTGGTTCTCTCTTAGCTATAATAGTAGGGCCAGCGGTGGGATATAGCCACAGCAGCGCACCTAGAAGCATTGACCAATTAATTGACACGTTTCCAAGAATGATCTGATTTGAGTACTGCTTTCAGAGTTATAGGTTCCAGAGCTGAAGTGGGTTGGAGTGGTATTCATGGCTGGAAAATGGTCAGACAGCATCTCCTTTGAGGCCAGTGTGAGCTAGATGTGTTGAGGTCTCACCACTCAGATTCTACTTAGAGTCCCAGGGCAGAAGCTGGAGGCCCCATTAGGAGCTGAGTTAGCCACTTTCCGTTGAATTCCCATTAGATTATAAACTCCTTGAGGGCAGGTCCTGTCTTTTGCCTCTTTTTATATTCCCAGGACCTGGCACATAGTAGGCACTTAATAAATGTTATTAATTTAACCCTTACAACAGTCCTACAAGTTAAATCAAGGTACATGGGTTTTATCATTCCCATTTTATAGAACAGGAAAGTCAAGACCCATAGAGGTAAAGGGACTTGCTTAAGGCCACATAACCAGTTACTGACAGGTCCAGAATTTGAACCCAGATCTCTTGGCTCCCAAGCCAGTGTTCTCTCCACTTAGACCAGCTCTTTAGGTGAAAGAATGGTGCTTTATGCAGCATCAAGTGCCATCAATGTAAAATACAACCATTGTTGGACTATAAAGTGTGGACAGTTGCAAATTATCTTGATAAAGAGTGGAGGGTAAATCACTTTTTCCCCCTTTCCCAATGACAGGGGTTAGGATCTTTTTATTCGTTAAAAAACTCTCTTTTCTCTAGTTCTGTGGAGCAGCTGTTGAAAGTACAAAGAAAGGATTCATTTTAATTACAGTGCTTTCCCTGCCTAGCTAAAGTGAAACCCTAGTGAGCAGTCAGACAGCCTTACGACACTGAAGCTCTCGTCCCCTGTCTGAAGTGTCTGTCTCTTTTCAAGCTGAAGGAGTACAGCAGTCGGTAAGGCAAGGAAATCTAATTATACGGCACGTGTTCTAATTTAAGATTCTGTAGGTTGCTAAAAGTTGGAGAAGCTTCATATTAGGGCAGACACTCACCAAAAGACCACCATGTCCTTTGAACCCATAAGAAATGGATGTGGCAGAACCCTCCCACTTTCCTCTCCCAACCATCCCCCTCCCCCTACCTTGAGCTAATTGACCCAAGACTGAAAGGTTTGGCATTCTGGGCTTTGAAGCAGGGGATTCGCTCAGCCTTGGAAAAAGCCATGTGCCATGGACAAGTAGCTGCGTTGGCCAATGAAGTCATAAAGAAGGGCAAGGTCATGGACTCCAAGGTCTATAATAAAATGTTAGATTTCTGAAGGACCTTAGGAATCATCTACTTCACATGTGGAACTAGAAACTCAGCAAGGTGAATGCTTAGAGAAACAAATCTTTCAAATTGGGGAGCCAAGACTCCAGCCTTCTGCCTCCTGCTAATTCATTGCTTTTCGCTCCTCCAAGAGGTTTCCCAACTGAGCTTGCTAGGGAGGAAGCTTGGCAAGCTCCATGTTACTTACAGAGAAGAAGCCAGAAATTAATAGAAATCACTGACTCCAGAGACACCACTGCACCCAGCTGCATTTTTCTGATAATTTGAGGAGCAATTTACTCCCAGCCTTTATGCGGCCTAGTCCCTGGGGTGAAGGGACTCAGCCAAGGTTCCCCATTTAGCAAATTACCTCTTGCATTGAAATAAATGTTTCCTCAGGTGTTAGGAAAGAATTCATTCCTGGGGTTCGTGAAGCTGAGAAAGACCCAGGATTTTGTTTGAGAGAGTAGCTTAAAAAGGTTTGGGAACCCTCAGATTGGCCTAGCTAACCTGTTCTATTTTTCTAGCTAGAATCTGCATAAGTCTTTGATTTAATCAGAATGACCCAGACTTTCCATAGCATATTTAATGGCTGCGAAAGTTGTTATACTCCCACTTGGATTTTTTTTTTTATTTGCCACAGTGACAGAGTGGTCTGGTATGTAGCCATGAGGCAATAACCAGAAAATAGAGGGACAATTAAATCTTAGTTTTATCCCTCAAAATGTATACTTTTTTGGCTACAAATTCACAGGTAATAAAATGTGGGGGGAAAATCACCTTTTATTTTACTTCATAAATACCTGAAGGTGAAGGAGAGGGAGCGGTCATGAAGAAGGGAAAGATGGGTTACAGCCTAGAGACCATAACAGAGATCCACTCCACAAGAAACTCACTGCAGCAAAATGATGCAGTGCAGTCAGGCTCCTTTTATGATCAGAGAAATGACTGTTTTTATAGCACAGTAAATAAAACCTGCTTTTGGAGCTCTAGGTTTACTGCCAAGGGGGGAGGGGAGAGGGTTTTGTTTTTCCTTTTTTCTCTCCCCCTGCCCTTTGAAACTAAGAAAAAGAAAGATGGATGAAAGAGTTGAGGATAGTGGGTAGATAATCTAAAGAAATGCTTGGATAGATGGACGGGTGGATACATAGACAGACAAACAGTTTGGTCTACGCCTGTAATTTCATTAGTGTAGGGAGCTATCAAGGAAGAAACCGCCTTTACAAATGCTCTCTTACAGAATTGTCTGGGACAGTGAGAAGTTAAGTGACTTACCCAGGGTTGGTTACACAGGTAGCATGTGTTAGAGGTGGGATTTAAACCTTGGTTCTCTAAAGACTAAGAAACTATTCCCCATGCCACACTGTGTATAGTGTGAGTAAACACATATATATACACTTGCATAAATTGTAGCGTATGCATTATATCGTATGTACATATATGCATATACACACTGCCCTAACATATCTCTGAATCACATGAAGATTCTGTGAGGAATTCAGTATTTAGTGCTCCTTAATCTTAGAGTCACAATTAATAATAACAATAATAACAATAATGTTATTAATGATAATGATTTATTAAGTGACTTCTCTGACTAAAAGCCTCCTCCAGTTATCAAAGGCTATGCCATTGAATTGAAAGCTGTTGATAGGGAGGTCTGACTAAGCCAGAATACCAAGTAAGAGAATGGTGATTATATGTCTGTCTGTCTGTCTATCTATGTCTGTCTACCTGTTAGTCTATCTGTCTGTCTGTCTATCTATCTATCTATCTATCTATCTATCTATCTATCTATCTATCTGTCTGTCTTCTTTTTTTAGGCAATTGGGGATAAGTGACTTGCCCAGGGTCACATGGCTAGTTAAGTGTCAAGTATTTGGTTTCAGGCCAGATTTGAACTCAGGTCCTCCTGACTTCAGGGCCAGTGGTCTATCCACTGTGCCACCTAGCTGCCCCCAGATGAGTCATTTCTTAACCTTAAATCTGAAAGCTTTGTGAAGACAAGAATCAAGAAGTCAGAATTGCTGCAGAGATCTGTAGGAGATGGTATGCTCCTCAAGAGCTGTTCTTAGATTGTTAATTCCATTGCATGATGATGTTTTAGTGAATGTTTATTTTGTTGTATTTTGTTATCAAATGTAACCTTTAAGTCTTCCAAATGCCCCTGTAAATTTGAACGAGACCCCCATACCCTTTTTGAGTCTCAGTTTTCTTACATGTAAAATGAGGGGGTTGCATTATGACCTCTGAGGTCCCATCTTGTCCTAACGTTGATACATTCTGTAATACTTTGACCTACATAGGTACATGGGGTATAGTGACTCAGGACCTGGCATGATGGAACCTAGTCCTGTGAATTTTTCTCTGCTATTGAACTCTACAGTCGTCTGCTAGGGAAGACTGCAGTTCTTGCTCTAGTTCAACTGTCATCGAAAATAATCAGTGCATGCAATCCACATGGTTTTGTGACATGTAGGATACCCCCACTGTCAATATTCAATATGAACCATCTAAAATGTTTTTCATTCTGCATTTTAACACGTGGAGCAAATAAAATACATCCCTAAGTCTAAATCATATTTGAGATCATATGACTGGAAAGATTATTGAAAGACACTTATGTCTCATCTCAATGAAGAACCCCCTCTGCCAGTGAACAGTAGCATAGTCTGAGTGACATATTTATAGTATTGAAAAAATCTCTGGGGACCGAGAGGTGACTTATCCAGGGTCACACAGGCAGTCCTTGTCATGTGCAAGATTTGAACTGTGTCTTCCAGACCCCAAAGTCAATTCTCTACTCCTCCAGGCTGCCTTTCACTTGAAGAAATACCAAGTTTAAGATGCATTCCTGTCACCCTCTACAAAAATCTGGACAATTGATCATCTAGCCTTGACTGAAGACCTCTAGAGATGGGAAACTTCCTACCCACCATGACAGCCAATTCTACTTTCAAATGGCTCTAGTTAGTAGGAAGTTTTCCCTTAAGTTCAGCCTAAATCTGCCTCTGCAGCTTCTGCCCGTTGCTGTAATTATGACTTCTAGGGGCCAAGTAAAACATCTAATCCCACTTTTAGATGACAACCTTTCAAGTACTTGAAAACATCCGTGTTGGAGAAGACAAGCTCTAAGTCCCTTCCAGCTCTGAGATTCTGGGATTCTGTCATTCTCATGAAGCTGCTTGGCTCCAATTTCTACTTCATGGATGTTTTATAAATATTTATTTAAGTATCCAGCAATCAGAAAAAATAGCCCAATTTTGTCAGAAAGACAAAATAAAAATAGTTGGGCCAAGAGTGGCAGATTCTACAGGCTCTTAAGTTGACTTAATGGATGTCCCGTAAGCAGCTCAAATTCATCATATAGAAGACAGAACTCGTTATCTTTCCCCCAAAACCCCTTTTGAACTTCCCACCAACATCCTTCTAATCAACTAAATTCATGACCTCTTGACTCTTGACTCTCACTATCACTACATATCCAATTACTTTCCAAACTATGACATTTCTATATCAAGAACTTCTCTTGCCTCCATCCACTTCTCCTCATTCACACAGCTGTTACTCGAGTTGAGGTCTACATCATATCTTGCCAGAACTATGACAATAGCTTAATTGATCACCCAGCCTCTAGTCTTTCTCCCTTCAAATTCATCCTTCACACAGAAGCCAAAGTGATTTTTCTAAAACACAGGTCTGACCATGTCACCCCTCCCTCCAATCATTAAATTCTACTAGCTGGCTCCTATTTTCTCTGGGATCAAATATTAACTCTTTTGTTTAGCATTTAAACATCCTGACAACTCTACCTATCCTACAGTTCAGCCATATTGGCCCTCTTTTTGTTCCTCAAAATAAGATAATATTTCTAACGCACTTGGAAAACCCTAAAGCATTATATAAATTCTAGCAAAGATGAGGATAATGATGATGATGGTAATGATGAAAATGATGGTTCTGACAGCACTCCATGTCCCTTCTTTATACGTTTGTACTCTCTGGCCCCCATGCCTAGTGTGTCCTCTCACTCTAGTCCTGTTCTTAGAATCCTTGGTCTCCTTCAAAACTCAGCTTACCCACTACCTAGTTACGTACTTCATCCTCTACCCTCACCTCCCAGTTTATTTTTTATCCTTTTTGTAAATACCTATATATAACATATATCTAGATGATACTATTTTTCCTGAAAATATAAGTCCTGCCTCTGATGCATACTGGCTGCATGATGCTAGGCAAATAACTTAACTTCTTTGTACTCTGGACAGTTCTCCAGTAATGTCATTTTCAAAGAAGGTAACCTCTTGTGTTGTTAGAAGGACTTCTCTCACTTGAGTTCTCTTTATCATTGAAATCATGTATTCAATCCCTATCCTATCCCCAGTGCATAAGACAGGCAACATAGTAGGTACCTAATAGATGCTTATTGGCTGGTTTAATTGATCCAGGTTTCCAGATCAGTTCTATGACGAGGGACCCTGCTGCAGAGGGCCATTTCACAAAGGCTCATATGGCATCGATCACAAAGGGGAAGAGACAAGTGTTGATGCTTCAGTACAACCTGACAGCCACTCCAAGTGTGTAGGAAAAAAGTCTGACAAATCATAGAGGATCCGGAACATTCACTCTGTTCACCACAAAAGTCTCTTAAAGTCAGTTCAGATGTTAGGATTAAACAAAAAAGACTGTGAGACATTGTTCAAAGGCATCTTATAAGTGCTCAGTTTGTAAGAAGAGTTATCTGGACAAGAGTCCCGAATGACTGCCAAATCATGAATGGCTGGCTGCTCCCCAGGACATATATATTACTTAACCCAGAGCTCAGTGCCTGCTGAGAAAGCATCCGTACCCCACCGATTTCCTGGTCCTTAGTTATCCCATCTTTCTCCAGCCACACCCCAAACACATGCTCCCTGGAACTGATTTTGTGGTGCATGGACACACTTCCAATGAGGGAATGGGACAAATAAGGGTCTCTGGTTTACTTTGTTTATGCAGTGTTCTAAAAGCAAGGTTTTCAGGTGAATTCAGCATCCTGTTGTCATTTCAGACTCAATTTATAATCAATAGTTATTTTAGCACTAGTGACAAAAAGGCCAGTTTTGAAAGGAAAAAAGGGCATTTAGAGAGAGGAAGAGAACAAGGAGGGGGAGGAACTCTCTAATGAGAGGAAAGGATACCCTTTTTCTTTTTCTTGAGTAGTAAGCAGATGACAAAGGGGATCATGGGACTTCATTAGTTCTTTCCAATTTCTGGTGAAGTGGAAGACAATGGGGCTGCTTCAGAGAAGGGTTTCAATTGTTTAAGACTTTGAGGGCCCAGTCTTCTCTCCTGGTCCCCTCTTTTGCTTATTCAAAGACCCAGAGATGTAGGACTTTTCTTCTGTTAATTTTCCTGTAGAGGGAGGAGGGATAAGGCCTGTCCGTAAAAGCACATGCAACTTTGCAGATGACCATATGAGTTATAAATAACAGAGCCTCCATTTTGTCTCCCAGATCTTCCCAAACTCAGGGAAAGAACAATTCACCAGGCTCCTGGCTTAGCCCCACACTGTTTATGATACTTATTCCATGCATGTGTAACCTTTGAGTTTTTTATGAGAGGCATGGTGGCATTGGTTAGGATGCTGGGCCTTCAGTTGGGCATACCTGGGTTTGAATTCTGCCTCTGACACTTAGTAGCTGTGTAACTATAGGTAAGGCTTCACCCTCTCTAAGTCTCAGTTTTCTCCTCTGCACAATGAAGAAACTAATACTTGTAGTAACTCCCTCACAGAATGAGGTAATGGGGCTCAGATGATATAATAAAGAGCATCCCAAAAGTCCTAGTGTGGTTTTAAGTTATCAAATCTACTAAAGCCTAAAACTGCACTGACTTTTGAGATGCTGTATATTTGAAGTGATTTGTGATCCTTCAAGACCTATTATTATTGCTGAACTCTGATTTTTGACATGCAGTAGATTTTCCCCCATCAAGTAAGCCTCCCTAATATCTTACCAGTGCCAAATTCTGTGCTTCAGTCAAGCTGCTCCCCACACATATTCCCTACCTGTGCCATTCCCACTTGTGTTTCTACATCTTTGCATTTGCTACTTCTAGGAGATCCTCCTTTGCCATGAATGTAGGCTTGTGTCAGTCACATTCATCTTTCAAGGCCCCACTTGCCTCATCCTCCGAGAAGCTCACCTATCCTATCTCTGCCTTCTCTGGACTTTTGTTGCCTCTGAAGACTATGACACAGTCTAGTTACTTGGTTTGTCCTGCCCTGTTCTCTCATCAGGGTTATTGCAAAGTACAGTGGAAAGAGTGCTGAACTGGAAGTGCAAAGTCCTGGAGTTGAGTCCCAGATGTGTCCCTTACTAGCTATGTAATCTTGGGCCAATCTCTTTGCCTTCTGGTGCCTCAGTGTTGTTGTTTGTTCTTCACTCTCAAAGAGGCCCTTGACTTCAGGAAGGTGATGCCATGATTTGCAAGTGAATTAGATTTAAATGAGGCAGGGTTGTGTAAAGTCACCAGCCTCACTTTCTCCTCTGGAACCATCTGGACCCACTGGGAAGATATAGATCAGGACCACTAGAGATGAACTTTTCCTAGGTCTCAGTTTGACTGAGGCAGTGCCCATTCAGTGATTAAGGCTAGGTAAGAAATGATGCCAAGAATGGCCTCTTCTACCAAGGCCCCCTCAAAAAAATCCATTTGGGGGAGGAGAAGATCCTCAGGGTTTCTGGTCAAAACTGAAACGGTTGCTGTTCACATTCACTCTAAGCCATTAGGGCCCAAATAATGACCAGTCTCAGTGAATAGTAGACTGAAGGTTTGGGGCTAAGTGCTTCTAAGGTCCCTTTCATTCTCAACATTTTGTAATTCTATAATTGTTCAATGTATGCTGGTGTTATCTTTCCCATTAGATTATAAGCTTCTGACAGACTGAAACATTTAATAAATGTCAACTTGACTGAAACACTCCCCATGGCTGGTCTCTCCTAAGAGGATTCCTAGTGACGGATGACTCAGATGCTCTAATGAGCACAGGCTAGTGTCAACTTCCGTTTTCTAATGTCATGGTGTGTGTCTACACCTATCCACATGGCCAGTTGCAAAATGGCTGTTATTAGAGAAAGGGAAGGGAAATCAAATGGACTAAGGGAGCTGTTTTGTAGGTCCTACTGACCAGAACATACTTTGAAAGCCATTTGACTTTGATGTAAGCAACTACATTACTGTGGAAATAAACCCATTTGGTAGCAGCTCAGTTCTAGAGGGTTTTTGCTTTGGGGCAAAACTGTGGCTGCAGGGCTGGGGGAACCCTCTAGACTGAAGACTGCTAAAATAGGCAGATGCAAGAATGATGGGAGAAACTGTGTATCATGTATTGCTCATGCTGCTTGATCAGGTGCTTTCTGTTCCCTGTCTGTTCGGGGTTTTATAGATTTCTTCCACATTGGAGTGCAAGTTCATTGAGGGCAGGGATAAGTGTCAAAGTAACTTCTGTTTCTCTTCTCTCCTCTAACATAACTAATACAGTATTGAACCACATTACAGGTTTTCGCTTATGGTTTTGATGAATGAATGAACAGGTTAAAGTTTTTCAGCTATGTTGGCATATTGAAACTTTTAGAATGTCTAATTAGTTTGACTCTAGTCAGTAAACAATTTTTTTTCTAATTAAGCTCCTTTTTATTTACATGTGGCCTTTTATAGATTTTTTTTCTGTAGTTTTGACCCTCGATAAAAAGCAAAGAGTAATTTTTTAAGAAGCCAAAAAAAAAAATGTTTACCTACTTTTGGCCAAGGTCTGGTGGATCTTTCTTTGATGCTTAATCTGTAGATATTTTATCTTTTAGTTCTTTCTAATAAGTACACACAAGTCCCAGAGGTGAAAAACTAAACTTTTAATTTTTCTGGGCATATAGCCTAACTTGATTTACTTTAAAAAAAATCACTGTGGGGGCAGGTAGGTGGTGCAGTGGATAGAGCACCGGCCCTGAAGTCAGGAGGACCTGAGTTCAAATCCGGCCTCAGACCAAACACTTGACACTTACTAGCTGTGTGACCTGGGCAAGTCACTTAACCCCAGTTGCCTAAAAAACAAACAAAAAACACACACACACACATACCAAAAAAAATCACTGTGTCCCAGATTTTAAACAAATATTTTTTGAGCATTGCACGTACCCACTCAAAACCAGTATAAGAAATTGTCTCTGCCATCATGGAGCTTACCACTAACTTGAAGAGTTAAGAGTAATATGTACAGCCTACATGGAACAATTAGCACAATATTAAACAATGTAAAGTGGCTAGATTATGTGATATAATCTGGGTCTAAGACTTCAGCATCAAGTTAATAATATTACGGGACGGCCAACTCGTGTTTACCAGAAGAGAGGACACCACAATGATAACAACGTCACAGATTTCTAGAACACTTTAAGGTTTCATAAAGAGCTTTTCTCCCAGTTAGGAGGTCACCATTTGCTTCCTAATTATCCAATCTAATATTCTTAGTCCTCTTTGATTTCTTTATGCATTTTTCTCTTCTGACCTGCCTTTCTTGCTATTCCCTTGTCCCATAGCTGTTGAGACCTTGAACACTACCATTGTTTCTTTGTCCTTTCAGTGGCTCTTCTTCATCAGCTTAGATGCAGAGAGTGAGAATTCTCATGACCACTCTGTCAATCCTAGACCATTATTTCCAATTTGTGGCTGGAAATCTCTAGCTGGATGGCCTTCTGGCACCTCAAACTCAATATATCTTAAAACCAAACTCATTTTATTCCACCCCAAACTATTTCTTTTGTCTTCCCTTTATCTGTATATAGCATATTCATTCTCTTTTCAAAACCTCAGAATTAGCTTTGCCATCTCTCTATCCCTCACTGCAACTCAAATTCTGTAACTTCTATCTACTATCTCATTCTCATTCCTGGTATCACAAGATCATAGATTCAGAGCTGAAAGGACTACTATATGTCATCTAATCAAACTCCTTCATCGTATAGATGAGGAAAATTGGTCAAATGACATGTTCAAGGTCACAGAAGTATTAAGTATCAGAGGTAAGATTTGAACCCAGGTTCAAGCATGCTTTCTGCTACAATCCATCTCCATCAGTCCAATTCAGATTTTTATTTTGTCTTGCCTACACAGTGACATTCTATTAAACAGAGACCATGTCCCCAGGAACATCTTCACAACACATGGCATAGGGCTGGGAACAGGAGATTTTTAGAAATACTTGTTGTTCAATATCACACACACACACACACACACACACACACACTAAATAAAGTGAATTGAGCAAAACACTGTTCATGTAACTTGGCAGAAAAAGGCCAGAGTATACTGGAAACTGCTTTCTCCCTCTCCCCTTCATCAGTTGCTGGTACAGCAGGTTTTCAGAAACTGAATAGTGCAATTAGAAAGCATAATGTTTTAACATCATGAATGGATGCAGGTGATGCCACACTCTAATTAGCCCACTCTAAGCCAATATTGTGGCAGCCTCTTAAGTGGTCACCCTGACACTCCATGTTAATCTCTGTCTCCCTCTCTCTGTCTCTCTGTCTCTCTCCCTCTCTCTCTCTCTCTCTCTCTCTCTCTCTCTCTCTCTCTCTCTTCCTCTTTCTCTCTTTCCTGCCCTTCTGTCCGCCTTACATCCTTTCTCTCTTTCCTAAACCTGCTTCCACCTTATCTCCTGGAAACCTCAGTTTGTTTGTATGTCACGTAACAGAATGCCGAGTTTCTCTCCCCCTCCACTTTCCTTTTTCTCAACAATATACTATATTTCCTGATGAGGACAAGTGAGGGGGAGATGGGCTGGCCAACAGAGAGTTTTCTTCATATAGCTCAGTCTCATCATACTGAGAGGGCACAGCAGAGATTCTTTTCTGATAAAGTTTTTCAACAAAGGGAGCTTTCCATTCACTAGAAGTAAGAATGTCCTAACAGGTAGAACTGCCCAAATTGTAATGGATTGTCCTGAGGAGATTGTGAACTTCCTGTCAGTAGAACTATTGAAGCAAAAGCCAGTTCGCTATGTTTCAGAGATTTTGTACAGGGGAAAGTCTGACTAGGTGATTTCTTAAGTCTCTTTGATCTCCGATTATAAGTAGGTGCTACTCTAATTTCTCAAAGAACTTAGACTTCTTTCCACTTATCACATTTTCCTTTGCATCCTGTTTTTGTGGCTCCCTTTGCCAAATCTTTGTTTTTAAGTTCCTTGAGAATAGGGTCTGTATCATATCTGTATTTCTGGTGGTTAGCACAGTACCTCAAAGGCTGCCCCTCAGTCTGGGTTTCTTATTGAGATTCTTTGCCCACCAGATTGTACTTTTCTGATAGGATGGTTGCTCCCAGAGATGTGTCTTACACACGTGGGAAAAAAAAGAGAGAGAAAAGCCTGAGCCTGTGTTGAAAGAAGCCATTGGGGTTGCCATCTGCCAAACAAGCTTTTGATCTAAAGGAACCTATGAGCCCATTCTGCAGTGGGAAGCAAAGCTGATTTAATTCTTCTTTTGGTGGTTTGTGAAGAGGTCCAGGTTAGAGGACAACCAAGAAATTGTTGGAAATCAAACATGTTCTGTAGTCTTTAAAGAATTTGTCTCCCCTATACTCCCCCTGCCCACTGCAACACACAGTTCTAGCAAAAGGTGGTCTTATGTTGGCTTGATATTAGAAAGGTCTTGGGCTAAACTTGATGGTGGCAGTGACCAGTTCTTTCTCAGCTGAGAGAGAAAAATTACAAACATGTTACAGAATATTATCTTTTTCTGTTTCCACATTTGCCTCCCACTCCCCCCACCTGCATCTTTTCCTCCAACTCTATGAGACTTTGCTCTTCTGCTGAATATAACAAAGGACAGCCCATCCCTCGAGGAGAATCCTGATGTCACTGTACATGTCAGTCCCTCCAGCCGCTACCGATGTTATTAATTTTTAAAACAAACTTCCTGATTGAGGTTCTGACTGCCTCTAAATTGTCTCTACAAGGAGACTGTGTACTAATTAACCCATAGAAACAATCAGCGATGTACCTTTTTCAAGTTTCAGGGTGATTAGAATATGAAAATGAAGAGCACAATGGTGCAGATGTTTTAAAATCACAGCAGACAGCAATTAGTGACACGGAAACCAGCTGCTTATCTCTCCAGATAAAGCCTCTTAATAGGGAATTACACTGGAGGAGTCATTACACAGATGGATCTGCAAATGATTTAAAGAGGAGGCGTTGCAGTATTAACTTTGATTGGTGAGCCAGGTTCTCGTCAGTCATTCTGTGCTACCTCTGCAAGAAGGTGGGTTTGTGGCTGGGCCAGGGGGTTTCTTGAGATAGTCACAGTTCTACCTGTCTGCTGGGTCATGGTATATATGCTCTCTTAGAATAGCCCAAGAGAGGGGGGATGGAGAAGAAGGCAACCCTGACCCACCAGCCACTAGGGGCATCTGCGCTTTGGGAAATGGGCTTCATTGTTTGGAGATCAAGACAGTCAGCTGTCCCTGTACAGAGGAGAGAGGATTTGGGGTGTTGAAAGGGAAATAATTAGGCGGTTGATTGGCTGTGTTAGGTGTTCCGCTAGAAAAGAAAAGGCTCATTGTATTTTGCCAAGTGATTCTTGGGGTCGGTGGATGTGTATGTGTGTGTGTGTCAGATGGGGGAGGCTCATCTTGGTAATCATTTTTTTTTGGTAATCATTTTTAATTATGGAGAATTACCCTCTACTTGAAGAAGTACATAGTAGGAGCCTTTGTTTGGGGGGTTAGCAATTACCACCACCAGCAATGAGAACAACTTCATTGTCCACAGGGATTGTTAAGTAGGGCAATGCCGTGGGGAAGAGGTGGACCGCATGGGTCTCTCCTCGTCCAGGAAGGACCCAGGAAGAAGAAAAGGATAGAATGACTCTGTTCATGAGAAGGGTTTTTTTTTTCATCCTGTGTGTCCTGGGGAAATTGAGGCATACGCCTCCCCTCCCCCCAAATTCCAGAAACAGTCACTAATATTGAGGTAGTGTTGTGGGAAAAGCACCTGGCTGCTAAGAGCAGAAGATGTGAATTTTGCCCTGGCAGTACTGTTAGCTCATTGTGTCCCCCTCTGTAATTAGTACAAATCATTTGTTTAGTTTAGTACTGTTGTGATACATCCACTCTATGCTGAGCAGTCCATCAGCAACCTTTCATTATGGATCTACTGTGAACAAGGCCCTGGGCTGAGACCTCATGATACAAAGCCTAGAGTTAAACAATTCCTGCTCTCAACATGCTAATAAAGTATGGGTAGCATACTAGGCTGTATAAGATGCAAAATATGAGGCTGGCAAAAGCTAGCATGGGTATTCCATATACATACACTACCCCTGTTATCTCTCTATACAAAGTCAGGAAATACCCGGTTGCCTGCCCCTAAGTCTCCTTGTTTGGGCTAAATCAGGAGTGGGGAACCTGCAGCCTTGAGGCCACGTGTGGCCCTCTAGGTCCTCTAGTGAGGCCTTTTGACTGAATTCAAACTTCACAAGGGCTGCACTTGAGGACTAGAGGACACTTGTGGCCTTGAGGCTGTAGGTTTCCCCCACCTGGACTAAATAGAGGAGTTGCCTCTCTTTGGTCTCTGCGGATCTGCTCCCTGTACCTGCTGTGGGCACTTATTTGAGACATCCCCTGCATCCTACCTAAGCTCTGAGGTCCATCTGATGAGGAGGCAGAGATCTTCTGCTTGAGTGACTCTGCATAGTCTCTCTGGCACTTCTTAATGTTCAATGCGTGTCCCAGGCATGCACCCAGATGCCTACATTGGGCCTTCTGAATTCATCCTAACCAGATTTTGTATTCCTGGTGTTAGAACCCAGACTGAGCTGGGAAATCATCCTTTCCAGCATCTTGAATTCCCTAGAAGGAACCCTTGTAGACTATTAGGGAAGCCTGAGTACCTAGAGCTTGCCTTCTTGCCTATAAAATATGAGAATCAGACGGTGTGATCTCTGAAGACCCTTGTAGCAATAATTCAACTTAGCAACATCTACCAAGTGTCAACTAATGGCAGAGCTCGAGTATTCTGTCAGTGAATCGTAAGCCACACAGTCTGAGACAAGACGGGTGCCAAGGCTTCTTCTAGTCCTAGTTCTGCTAATTTGCCTTTTGACTTGTGCCAGTTACTTTCCTCTGTATGTCAAATGGGAGTTTGGATTAGGTAATATCTAAGGTCTCCTCCATCTCTAACATGTTCGTATTCTAAGAAGACCCTGAGGATTACACAGTATTAAATGTAATTCAGTGGAAGGAGCACTAGATTTGGAGTTGGGGTCTGAATGGAAATACCAACTCTGCTAATGTGACCTGTGTGACCATAGTTGAGTCACTTAGACTCTGAGGAGGTCAGACTAGATGACCTCTAAACTTTTTTATAATTCTTATAACCCTATAGAAAGTGACACAAATATCACAGCAGCCATTTAGGACCTTGGAAAACTCTTTTGTTGTAACAATGGTCTTAAAAAGTTTGTAGATGAGGATTTTAGGGGACGAAGCCAAGATGGCGGAGTAAAAGCAGTGATTTCCTTGAGCTCTCCTCCAAACCCCTCCAAATACTCATAAAAAAAATGGCTCTAAACAAATTCTGAAGCAGCAGAACCCACAAAAAGACAGAGTGAAACAAATTTCCAGCCCAAGACAACATGGATGATTGATCAGAAAGGTGTATCACGCTGGGCTGGGAGCGCAGCGCAGAGTGGGCATGCAGGCCGCAGCAAGCCTGCAGCAGGCCTCAGAGGACTGAATCATGGGCAGCTGTGGAGGTTTCCAGACTCCTCAATCCACCAATGCCAAAGACAACTTAGAAGGTCAGTGGGAAAAGTCTGTTTCTGTTGGTGCCTGAGACAGGAAAGGGGGGTTTCAGCACCATTCCCCAAGAGAGTGGTCCTGGGAGGGGCAGCTGCTTCCCGAGCTTCCAGCCCACAGACTGAGGGGGAATCCAGTGGCTGATCAGAGAGGGACTGCAGGGATCTCTTTGCCAGTGCTGAGGCAGGAATCTCTTGCTTTGTCCGTGTTTGGATCTGGGTCACAGTTCTGGGTGGCAGTGCTGGGGTGAGGAGAATGCGCTGGTGGAGCTTGTAGTGGCTGTGGAGAGGAACCCTCCTCACAGTTACAGGACAGAAAGGAATACTTGCGGTCACAGGCCAGGAAAGGAGTAAACACCTTGCCCCTTATCACACCACCTTGGAAGAACTGAAAATTTACAGGTCCCTACAAGTATCTCTGAAAACAGCTGTACAAACCCCTGAAGCTTGGGACAGTACATTCTCCACATTGGAAGCAGACTCTTACCTTAACAAAGAGTTTAAAACTCAAGTAATTGGCCAGGATCATGAGCAAGCAGCGCAAAAAGAGTCAGACTATATTATCTTACTTTGGTGAAAAAGAAGATCAAAATACACAACCAGAAGAAGACAACAAAGTCAAAGCTCCTACATCCAAAGCCTCCAAGAAAAATATGAATCAGTCCCAGGCCTTGGAAGAGCTCAAAAGGGATTTTGAGAAGCAAGTAAGGGAAGTAGAGGAAAAACTGGGAAGAGAAATGAGAGTGATGCAAGAAAATCATGAAAAACAAGTCAACAGCTTGCTAAAGGAGACCCAAAAAATACTGAAGAAAATAACACCTTAAAAAATAGCCTAACCCAAATGGCAAAAGAGGTCCAAAAAGCCAATGAGGAGAAGAATGCCCTAAAAAAAAATTGGCCAAATGGAAAAGGAAGTCCAAAAGATTACTGAAGAAAATACTTCCTTAAAAATTAGAATAGAGCAATTGGAAGATAGTGACTTTATGAGAAATCACGACACAGTAGAACAAATCCAAAAGAATGAAAAATTAGAAAACAATGTGAAATATCTCATTGGAAAAACAACTGACCTGGAAAATAGATCCAGGAGAGAGAATTTAAAAATTATTGGACTATCTGAAAGCCATGATCAAAAAAAGAGCCTAGACATCATCTTTCAAGAAATTATCAAGGAAAACTGCCCTGATATATTAGAACCAGAGGGCAAAATAGAAATTGAAAGAATCCAGATCTCCTCCTGAAAGAGATCCCCAAAGGAAAACTCCTAGGAATATTTAGCCAAATTCCAGAGTTCCCAGGTCAAGGAGAAAATATTACAAGCTGCCAGAAGGAAACAATTCAAGTACTGTGGAAACACAATCAGGATAACACAAGATTTAGCAGCTTCTACATTAAAGGACTGCAGGGCATGGAATATAATACTCCAGAGGGCAAAGGAGATAGGATTACAACCAAGAATCACCTACCCAGCAAAACTGAGTATAATCCTTCAGGGGAAAAAATGGTCATTCAGTGAAATAGAGGACTTTCAAGCATTCTTGATGAAAAGACCAGAGCTGAATAGAAAATTTGACTTTCAAATACAGGACTCAGTGGAACATGAAGAGGTAAACAGGAAAGAGAAATCATAAGAGACTTATTAAGATTGAACTGTTTACATTCCTGCATGGAAAGATGATATTTATAACTCATGAGATCTTTGTCAGTATTAGGGTAGTTGGAGGAAAAAAATTATATATATGTATATGTAGATAGATAGATAGAGGGCACAGGGTGAGTTGAAGATTAAGGGGTCATATCTGGAGAATAAAATTAAGGGATGAGAGAGGATTATACTCGGAGAAGAAGAAAGGGAGAGGTAGAATGGGGTAAATTATCTCACAAAAAAAAACAGAAAAGAAAAGTCTCTTACAGTGGAGGGGAAAAGGGGAAGGTGAGAGGGAATGAGTGAATCTTATTCTCATAGGATTTGGCTTAAGGAGGGAATAACATACACATTCAATTGGGTATGGAAATCTGTCTTACCCTACAGGAAAATAGGGGGAGAAGGGGACAAGAGAGCAGGGGGATGATAGAGAGGAGGGCAGATTGGGAAAGGGGTAATCAGAAGTAAATACTTCTGAGGAGGGACAGGGTCAAAAGAAAGAATAGAATAAATGGGAGGGCAGGATAGGATTAAGGGAAATAGAGTTAGTTTTTCACAACATGTCTACTATGGACGTGTTTTGCATAACTGCACATGTACAACCTATATTGAGTTGCTTGCCTTTTCAATGAGGGTGGGTGGGGAGGGAGGAAGAGAGAAAATTTGAAACCTAAAGTTTTAAAAACATATGTTTAAAAAAAATGTTTTCACATGCTACTGGGAAAGAAGAAATACAGGAAATGTGGTACAGAAGTCTGTCCTGCCCTGCAGGAAAATAGAAGGGGAAGGGGATAAGAAAAGGGGAGAGATACAGAAGAGAGGACAGACTAGGGGAAGGGATATTCAGAATGCATGCCCTCTTGGGGTGGGGGAAGGGGGAGATGGAGTGAAAATTTGGAATTCAAAAACTTGTGGGAGTGAATGTTGAAAACTAAAAATAAATTTATATTTAAAAAAAGTTTGTAGATGAGTGAGTTTCAGAATTAAAAATAGTTTATACTTATTTTTCTTTTTTCTTTATTATGAGTAATGGATCTCTGGGAAGAGGAAGGAGACAGATTGGGAGATAATGATGCAAAAACAGAAGATTTAAGTAATATATTTTTTAAAGGGGTATGGTCCACCTATAGGTAAGTAAGTAGCACAGGGGATAGATCCCTGGGCCTGCAGTCAAGAAGATCTGAGTTCAAAGCTGGCCTCAGATAATTATTAGCTGTGTGACCATGGGCAAGTCACTTAACGTGTCTGATGCAGTTTCCCCAACTCTAAATGGAGATAAAAATAGCACCTTCCTCCCAGGGTTGTTGTGAGGATCAAATGAAATTAGTATTTGTATTAGCACAGTTTCTAGTACATAGTAGTCACTGAATAAATGGTTGTTCCCTCCCCCCCTTCTCTTCCCTTTCCACCTTTTGTATTCTTTACACATATTTTGCTTCCCCTACAAAACTTATTATATACAATTAGATGAAGTTATCTTTGACAATGGCAGAAATAATTTTTAAAAATCTCCCCTAGAAAATATTATATGGTTTTCTGACATGCATTAGATTTTTTCCCTCATCAAGTAAAATTCTGGTTATATAATTTCTTTAGTCTAATTTTCCTTTAGGAGAACCTGGATTTTCATACTGGAAACATTGGAACAAAAGTTATTCCTTTTCAATAAAATAATCAGCAAACATTTATTTTATTGGCTTCTATGAGCTAGGCATTGTACTAGATACAAAGATCAAAATGAAACAGTCCCTACTCTCAAGGAACATACATTCTGTTATGAGAAATAACATGCTTTTAGAGATGCCCTTGTGTATATGTGTGTGTGTAAATATATACACACACACATACATATATACATGTATATACATGCATACACATGTACATGCACGTACAAGTTCCGAGATGATCATATACATGCACATTTCTACATATTGCATGAACAATATATATGAAGTAGATGAAAATAAATGCATGATGATTTTTGGGGGTGGAGAAGACACTAATATCCTGGGGCTCAAGCAAGAAAGACTTCAGGTGGAAAGTGGGAAGGTGGAGATTGAACTGACCCTTGAGGGAGCCTTGGAGATCATAAGGGACAGAAGAGTGGAGCAGGTGCATGCTGGGAGTGGGAGATGGTCAGTACAAAAGTGGGAAGAGGGAGGATTTACCACAGGCAACCTGGAAATAGTAAATTTCACTAGTGCTTTTAAAATAGGATTCCATGAGCTAAAATTTGTTTTACTCTGTGGGTATAAAGGGCACATTTATTTCCTTAAAGTACAGATGAATTAAAACATGTACTCTAAGCACACACCAACTGTTAAGGAGTGGTTAAAAAAGCATACAAGGGGTCCATTTATAATTTAAAATTTATTGTGGTTAACACAGAGCATGGAAAATAATGAAAAAATCGAGTTACAATCATTTTATGGACCATATTTAAGGATCCACTATGATTAGATGTTAGAAGATAAAGGTTCTGTTTGCAAGGAGCTCATAACTTAAATGGAAAATATAGAAATAAAAGCTAACAAACTGTCGCAAAATGAAAATCCAAAAGGCTGAAGATATTTCTATTCTTACTGTTCTTACCTCCACCCACACTCTGGCCTTATCCCACATCTCACTGCTTTTTTCACACTTTTCAACTTCATCTCTATCCATGGAGTAAGTGCTCAGTTCTCAAGGCGGGATATATTGGAACTGACAGCCTTGCCCCCATATACATAATACATCCAGTTGACAGATAGAGAAATAGGATTTTGTGAAGTACAACTAGATATAGCCATCAGCCAGGACTTGTGAGAGCCATGCTTCCTCTGACCCCACTGAAAGCCACTCTCCTCCTTTCTGTGTCTTTCCCTCTTCTCTTCCCATCTGACTGGAGAGTTTAAAGGACCCTTTCCCTGCTATTACTCCTGATCGTTTGTTGTGTTTCTCTTTTGTCCACTATGGCCTTTGATTGTAGTGCTCTCTCAGCAGGGCAAATTGAAGCGGAGACATTAGGAACAATGGGGTCAGGCAGTGATCCAGATGGATACACTGAGAACCAAATACACTTAACTGCATTACTTTCCGCTGATCTGCTAGTTCTTTTAAGTAACCAGGCCCACCTATCAAATGCAGGCAGTGAAATCCAACCTGCTTACAATCACATAGTCTTTGTCAAAGGAAGAATTAACTGGCAAGTGAAATAATTAGGAGGCGGGGAAGAGCTAATATTGCATTGAAAGAAGAAATTTCTTATACGAGTAATAGATCATTAAACACCTAGCAAGCTTTTTTACTCAAAGTCTAACAATTTTAAGCTCTATGTATTGTTATAAACCCTTAGTTGAATGCCAGCATTCACCTATTCATTCTGCTTGAGTTATAGAGTTTCCTTGGTGTCATGCTATAGTTCTTATGTGAAAAAAAGAATGCCACTTGCATATTCAAATTAAAACCAGGTCAAAACTCAGTGTTCTGGTTGTTAGACTTATCATATGATGTTTCTGATTCACCCCTTTGATACACAGAATGTAAACTCATTGATGGAAGAAATTGCTTAATTTTTGCCTTTATATCCTGAGCGTTCAAAAGAGTAGGTAATCAATGTGTGCTTGTTAGTTGAATGATAGACAGGTGCACTGACAATCATTGAGCTCCATGAAGCAATGGGGTTGTGAGATCAAAGCCCTCAAGAAGCCTGCAAAACTTCCAGGTGTGGCCTGAACCAGATTAAAATGTAACTGAGACATGTTTAACAAAATAAATAAAAATATGACACAACGTAGGTAATATCAATTTGTGATTTCCTAAGTCAAAATGAACTCCCTTCCCATCCACCCCACCTTCCAGGCATCTGTTTCTGTTTGAGTTTGGCAGCACTGATCTAGGCCAATCCCCACTCAGTGCATGGGTCACAAGGTATAATGTTACAAATAAATAGTCTTCCAACATCTTTTTGAAGACCTCCAATGAAAGGGAATGAATTGCCTCTCAAAACTTAAACATTCTATTGTTGGACAGCTCTCATTCTCAGGAAGCTCTTTTTTGTCTACATTTTATCATCAGCTTCTTTGTAAGTTTTGCTTACTGTTCCTATCTGTGTCCTCTAAGATCAAGAAGAATAAGTCTAATCTTGTTTTCTCATAGTAACAGGATTGTTGTTGTTCAGTCATGTCTGACTCTGTGACTCTGCGAACCATACTGTCCATGGAGTTTTCCTGGAAAAGATACTAGTTTTCCATTTCCTCCTCCAGTGGATTAAGGCAAAGGTTAAGTGCCTTGCCCAAGTCACACAGCTAGTAAGTGTCTGAGGCTGAATTTGAACTCAGGTGTTCTGACTCTAGGCCCAAGGCTCAATCCACTGAGCCATCTAGCTGTGTCAGTAACCAGGAAATACATCCTCAATTCCTTTACCAGTATTTTATATGAGATGGTTTTACATATCCTTTCCATCCTGGTCATCCTTTTTAGTATACATTCTAGTTCATCAGTGTTAATAAACTCTAACAAACTGGTTAAAAAACAACAACAAATCAATTGTTATCATATTGTTTGCCTTCTCAATAGGTGGGGGAGAGTAAGAGGGAAGGAGAGACTTTCAAACTCAAAAGTTTAAAAAAAATGAACATTGAAAACAAAAATAATAATAATAAACTTGTTTACCATTTGAATTATATTCCCTTACTCTGTTTGCTTTATATTTTTTTTTACATGTTGTATGTATATTTTTTTCTCCCCAGTTTGTAAGTTAGGCAGGGACAAGGGACTTCAGTTACATATATGTTATAAGCCAGACCAATGTCTGCCTCCACTAATACTCAATGAAAAGTACAACACTGTACATATAGTAGAATATAAATGTATATTTGCTGATTTACTCACAGTGACTAGCTTAGGTACTGGAAAAATCTGTCTCGTTGTTATGTTATGTGCAGGTGCCAAGCATACTGAATCATCCCCAATAGAATATGCTTTGGACTCAAACTATGATAGTGCCTTCAGATGTAACCAATGACTTCCTAATTACTAAATCTAATGGCCTTTTTTTTTCCAGTCCTCATTCTCCTTGACCTCTCTATAGCATTTAACACTACTTAACATCCACTTCTACAGGGTATTTTCTCCTCCCTGAGCATTAAATACATCATAGCCTTTTGGTTCTTCAGCTACCTTTCTAACTGTTCCTTCTCAGTCTACTTCACTGATTTCTCCTATTTATCAAGGTTCCATCCTTAGCCATATCTTCTTATCTTTCTACCTCTCTTGGAAATCTCATAGCTTCAGCTACCATTTTTTATTGAAGATGCTTCCCACCTTTCTATCTCTAGCCTTACTTCTTTCTCTAATCTAATTCACATCTCCACTTGTCTACAGGAATTCCTTCTTTACATGTCCTCCAACTCAACATACCCCAATCCAAACTTAATTTTACCTTTAAACGTGTTCCTTTTATGTCTTCATTTTGTTAAAGTCACCTTCATTCAACCAAATTTCCTGCATTTGAAATCTTCAAGTTATCCTTAACCATCCCCATCCCCACCTCCTGCATCAATTTCTGTCCATTTTACCTCTGCAGCATCTCCTCCATATTTTCTTTTCTATTCCCACTGCTACCATCCTCAAATAGACTCAGTGCCCATCTAGACTATTGTAATACCCTCCTTACAAAATTTCCTTCTTCCACTCTCTCTTCTCTGCACCATCCTTTATACGACTGCTAGAATATTCTTCCTTAAATATAAGTCTGGTCGCTAATCAAATAAAAATATGTATTAAACACAACCATACTACACATATCTTTGATCCCTTCTCCTTCCAAATTCTCCAGTGCATCATTCCCCACCGTCTCTCGAATATCTGATCTCTCACTTTATTAAAGCAAGTGGTTGGTACAGTAGGCTACTTAATCTAGAGTTCAAATCCTCTCTCAGACATTGAATAGCAGTGTGACTTTGGGCAAGTCAGCTTCACTTTTTTCATCTACCAAAAAAGAGATAATAGTAATATGTTAGAGGATTCTTCCAAGGATCAAATGATAATGACAAATATAAAGTGCTTTGCAAATAGTAAAGCACTACATAATAAAGATAGCCAATAAAAGCTAGTTATTATTATTACTGATTTCTTCCTAGCTGCCTAGACAAAACCTCATGCCTTCCCATCTTTTAAAAAACTCCTCACTATAGCTATATCCTATTGTCCTATATCTCAAATAGCCCTTTCTCAGCCAAACTCCTTGAAAAAAGTGTTCTACACTGATTGTCTCTACTCCTTTCACTATCTTCTAAAACCTCTAACATCTGGCTTCTGACCTTATCACTCAGCCAGAACTGTTCTCTCCAAGGTTACCAGTGATCTCTTAATTGCCAAATCTAATGACCTTTTCTTGACCTCCCTGCATTATTTAAAATGGTAGACACTCTCTCCTCCTACCTATCCCCCTCCTTTTGAGGTTCCATTGACTCTTTTCTGTTAATTTTCTTGTTTTCTGTCTGATTCACACCTCTTATTGGATTCTCCTTGTCACATGCCTCAACTATAGATGTGGCCCAAGGCCTTGTCTCAAGCTTCCCTTATCTACAATCTCTTTTTTTTTTTTTTGGTGATTTCACTAGTTCTTATGGGTTCAATTATCATCTCTCTGCAAATAACTCCCAGATCTCTACAGCCTACCCTAGTCTGTCTCCTGAGCTACGTAACATATCCCTGCAGCTCCCTATTTTGGACATTTCAAATTCAGTGATGTTTAGGGTTTTCAAATTCAACATATTCAAAACAGAAATCGTCATATTTCCCCCCAAGACAACCCTTATTCCACAGGTTTTTATTTCTGTAGAAAACACTCCAAGCCTTTTTTGTCACTCACGTTCAAAAGGTCAACCTCATCGATTCCTCACTCCCCATTCACTCCACATATCCAATCAGTTTTCAATTCTACCTGCACAACACATCCCACACCTGTGCCTTTCCACTCACATGGCCATCACGTTATTTCATTCCCTCATCAACTCTTGCATGGATCATTACAAGTAGCCTTCTAACTGGTCTCTCTGGTAAAAGTCTCACTTCTCAAAATCATCCTTCACAAAGTTGCCAAAGCAGTATTGATAAAGCATGGGTTTAACCAAGTCATTCTGCTACTCAATCAACTCTATTACTTTCCCTTTGTCACCAGGATCAAAAAACAGATTCCTCTATTTCGCTTTTAAACACCTTCACATTCTGACTCCAACATACCTTACAGGCTAATTACACTTTACTCCCTTTCATGCTTTCAGTAATCCAGCCACACTGGATTCCTTAGTTTTGTTCTCACCACACTATACTCTGCCTTCCTGTCTTTGTGCTACCTGTCTCTGATGCCTAGAATCCACTCCCTCCTCCTCTCTGCCTCTTACAACACCCAGCTTCCTTCAAAGCACAGCTCAGCTTCCATTCATCTCCTTTTATTGTTGTTTGGTTGTATCTGACTCTTTCTGACCCCATTTGGGGTTTTTGTGGACAAGATACTGAATTGGTTTGCTATGTCCTTGTCCAGCTCATTTTACAGATGAAGAAAATGAGGCCAACAGGATTAAGTGACTTGCCCAGGGTCACATAGCTGATAAGTGTCTGAGGCCAGATTTGAACTCATGAAGATGAGTCTTTCTGACTATAAGCTCAGCACTGTATCCACTGTGCCACCACATATCTCCTACATGAGGCCTTTCCTGATATCTCCTGTAGCTACTGCCCCCACCCTCCAAAGCAAATCAACTTGTATTTACTTTGTGTTTATTTTTATTTTCCTGTATTTGCATTTGTTGTTTATGGTTGTAGAATGTTTGCTCCTTAAAGTCAGTGACAGTTTTGTTTTCGGGTATCTACAGTGCCTCCAATAATGCCTTGCACAGAGTAGAGACTTTATAAATCCTTCTGGACTGACCACCCAGATATGAAAGCATATTATTCAGGTATTTCAAGAAAAGGTTTCCCCATGCAAACCCCAAAAACTGTTACCCTCGATCTGTCCCATGGGACGCAGAGGAGATCACAAAAATTTGAGTAAAAATTTAAGCTTTGATAGCTTAACATGTATAACATGAACCTCAAAAGGTTAGCAGCCCAAACACTCCTAACATTTTAACTTTCCAATGTGATTAACCATAATTTTATTGAAACATTCTTGCCAAGGTTTTTGTTCCAATAGGTAGTTTTGGTTTCTTCCAAGAAAACCTTCCAAAAGTTGTAATCTTGAGAGTTATCTCCCATTAGGGCTTCTTCTCCTGCCCTGACTTGTTTTTTTTTCCTCTGCAATGCTGTCGTTTCTAGCCAAGATGTCCTCCTCTGATCTTAGCATTGGTTTCCTTACCTGTAAAATGAGGGAATTGTAGTAGAAAAACATTCAAGTACTTACCAGGACCTTAAATCTTTGATCCTATGATCATTTCTTAATTGATTAATTTCTTAATTTAATTGAATAATTTCTTAATTTAATTCTTAAATCTTTGATCCTTTAATCATTTCTTGAACTGAACATTTTCAGTCCCCCACTTTGGGGGACATGAATTCTTTAAATTTTCTACTAACAATCTAAAATCAGGTTTTGTTATTGCTGTTGTTTTAAGTATGTGTGTGTCTTTAATGTGAGCTTTAAAAGCTGCCTGCTGTTTCTAGTGTAGGTGAACCTGATGAATGAATCTGTATTCACTCACTCTATCATATTGATTCTGTTTTCCCCACCCTTGAATGCTCAGCTGACCTCCATCCTTTCCAGCTAAAGAGTTCCAAGAAAGCTTCTGAAGTCCAAGTGATTTAGTCAGGGATAGGCTTGGAATGAAGATGAGTTGGCAAAATTCCAAGGCAGTATCCCAAGAGGGATATTGATTTTCCTACAATAGTCCATTCCCAGGATGTGCCTCAGAATATGAAGAACCCCCTATGGTACTATAAGAAATTGTCTTAAGAGGTTAAAGGATCCCCATTAGAAGTGAATTACAGTAATTATTTTTCTTAGCAAAAAATGTAATTATTAATGTTAATAGCTTATAGAGGGCATTACCATTTACAGCACCCTATGGGGATGGAGTATAGGACCTAAAAATAAAACCATATGCTGCAATGATGGGTGGTTGGAAACGCCCATTCTCTCATCTTTCCATTTCTTTCCTGTCCTCTAATGGTCCCCCTCATTCCATGAGTGGAAGACCCTTTTTGTATTTCTAGCCTTGAGATTTTAGAATTTCTTCTGCACTGTCCCACAGAGAATGTTTATTTCATGAGTTGTGATACCAGTACTTTGGTGAAATGTGAATAATGTTGTAATCTACAAAATATCAAGGAAAAAATTGAAGAGGGGAAAGAAGTATATTTCTTAGAAGGAGGTTGGGGAGGGAGTAGGGAGGTATCATGGTAGAGTAGAAAGAAACATTAGCTAAGAATCAGAAGACCCAGGCTCTAGTCCCTGCTTTGCTATTAAACAGCTGTATGACCTTGGGCAGAGACTCCTTTCACCTGGGCTTCCTCATCTGTAAAATGAAGTAGTTCATGCTAAATGGCTTTTAAAGTCCATTTCAGCCCTAACATTCTATGATTCTAATTTTAAACTTAAACTAGTTAGACTATGATTCTGTTTTATTTGAAAGCAGGGCCTTGAGATTAGACCCCATTTAACGTTCATTTGAGAACAATGTTAATATAGTTTTATCACTACAGTTTAAGGAACCCTTATAAAATGGCTTGGAGTTAGAAGTTGTTAAAGTAGTCATTTGCCTCTTAACTTTCAGATAATTAAGAGCCTCAACATTAACTTTGTTAATGGCGCCAATGTACTCATCCCCCTCCTCCTTCTCTTTCTCTTAGGTTTATGAGAGGCCACAGAAACACTCAGCCCTCCACTATGATCCCAGCCTCCAACAGGACTTCACTGGAGACACCTTAAAACCAAAGCACCAGCAAAAAAGCAGCAGCCAGAGCCACATAGATTGGTCTGCCAGCTTGGATAATGGTCCCACCACTCAGAATTGCTTCACTGGGACGGAGTCTAGTCGAGAAACTCCAGCCACCACTAAGATTCCAACCCTTGAGCCCGTGGCTTCCTTTGCCAAGTCCCAAGGGAAGAAAGGTAGTGTGAGCAGCACATGGAGTCAGTTGTCTAGCAGTAGCAAAGATCTGCTTTTGGGTAATGTGGTCCCAGCCCCAAGCAACATCAGTTCACCCACCCAGACCACCAGCTCAGCTGAGTGCAATGGACTCCCACCCTTAGGAGACCAAGATGGAGGAGGATCAATGGAGCCCCCAGATCCCCCTACTGCGAACAGCAAGAAGAAGTCAAGTAAAAAAGACTTAATAAATCAAACCATACAAAATTCAGACCTGGACTGGGTCAAGAATGCCCAAAAAGCATTTGAGACCAAAACTCATGATAACTTGGAAGGGAAAAAGGAAGGCTACTCCACAGATAACATTCAAGAGGTATCACCAGCCAGGCAAAATGTGAGTTCCATCAATAATCCTGAAAATGATATGAGTCACGTCCGGATCACTATTCCCATCAAGACTCCAACCCTAGATCCACCTAGCCATAAAAGGAAGAAAAGGCAGTCTGTGAAAACAATGGTGGAAAAAATCATACCAGAGAAAGCTTTGGCTTCTGGAATTCCCATGAGCAGTGAAGTAGCTAGCAGGATGCTCTCTCATCCCGAAGGAAGTAAAAAGGATCCTCGCACTACCAAGCTCGCTAAAATTATGGAGAATGAGCCCTCTTCAGTCGTGCTGGAAGGTGTTGTAAGTGCTGAGAAAGTTCTCTCGAGTAATGCGGCCAGACTTCGGAAAACCCCCCTGGTCATGACTCCTCCACCATGCACAGATCCACCCCTCTCAAGCAAGCTGCCAGAAATTCAGCACCCTAAATTTGCAGCAAAACGGAGGTGGACCTGCAGCAAACCAAAACCCACCAGTATGCTGCGGGAGTCAGCCCTCACTACTTCCGAAAAACTCATGGTGGAGCCACCTTCTGCATATCCTATCACCCCATCTAGTCCTCTGTACACAAACACAGACAGTCTCACTGTGATCACGCCAGTTAAAAAGAAGAGGGGACGACCAAAGAAACAACCTCTACTCACTGTTGAGACAATTCATGAGGGAACTTCCACCAGCCCCGTCAGCCCAATCAGCCGGGAATTTCCTGGCACTAAGAAGAGGAAGAGAAGACGCAATTTGGCCAAACTGGCCCAGCTAGTGCCAGGAGAAGAGAAATCTATGAGCGAGATGAAATTCCACAAAAAAGTTGGAAAGCTTGGTGTACTGGACAAGAAGACCATCAAGACCATCAACAAGATGAAGACTCTTAAGAGGAAAAACATCTTGAATCAGATCTTGTCCTGCTCCAGCAACATTGCCCTGAAGGCAAAAGTACCACCCCAGACCAATCCTGGGGGAGCAGCCATTGACAGCAGACTGGGAAAGCAGATCAATGTCAGCAAGAGAGGGACCATCTACATTGGCAAAAAGAGGGGCAGAAAACCTAGGGCAGAGCTGCAGCCCCCATCTGAAGAACCTAAGACAGCCATCAAGCACCCAAGGCCTGTTTCTAGCCAGCCGGATATTCCAGCCGTGCCTTCCAACTTTCAGTCACTTGTGGCATCTTCACCAGCAGCTATGCACCCACTTTCCACGCAGTTAGTCGGGTCTAATGGCAACCTGAGCCCCGCCAGCACTGAAATCAATTTTTCAGAGTTGAAAACTATGCCAAATCTTCAGCCCATCGGTGCTCTTCCTACCAAAACCCAGAAAGGATTACACAGCGGAACCTGGAAGCTGTCACCTCCCAGGTTGATGGCCAACTCACCTTCACACCTGTGTGAGATCGGGTCCCTGAAGGAAATCACACTGTCACCTGTGAGTGAGTCCCACAGTGAAGAGACCATCCCCAGTGACAGTGGCATTGGGACAGACAACAACAGCACATCCGATCAAGCCGAGAAGAGTTCAGAATCCCGTCGGCGGTACTCGTTTGACTTCTGCTCTTTGGACAATCCGGAGGCCATTCCATCTGACACCAGCACAAAGAACCGACACGGCCACCGGCAGAAGCATCTCATCGTGGACAATTTCCTTGCCCACGAAAGCATCAAGAAGCCAAAGCACAAGCGGAAAAGGAAAAGCCTGCAGAACCGTGACAACCTCCAGTTCCTCGCGGACCTAGAAGAACTTATCAACAAGTTCCAGATGTTCAGGATCTCCCACCGGAGTTATACATTCTATCACGAGAACCCATACCCCAGTATTTTTAGAATCAACTTTGATCACTATTACCCGGTGCCATATATACAGTATGACCCCTTGCTCTATCTTCGAAGGACCTCAGACATGAAGTCCAAGAAGAAGCGTGGTAGGCCTGCCAAAACCAATGACACCATGACAAAGGTGCCTTTTTTACAGGGGTTCAGCTACCCTATCCCCAGTGGAAGTTACTATGCACCCTATGGAATGCCTTACACATCAATGCCTATGATGAACCTTGGTTATTACGGTCAGTACCCAGCTCCTTTGTACCTATCTCACACTCTTGGCACGGCTTCGCCATTTATGAGGCCAACAGTGCCGCCACCCCAGTTCCATGCAAGCTCCCATGTGAAGATGTCCAGCACTGCCAGGCACAAAGCAAAGCATGGGGTACATCTGCAGACACCTGTTGGCATGGGCCTCGGAGACATACAGCCCTCTCTCAATCCCCCAAAGGTGGGCAGTGCTGGGTTGTCCAGTGGTCGCCTCCACAAAAGGAAACACAAACACAAACACAAGCACAAGGAGGACCGAATCCTGGGGACCCATGATGACCTGAGCGGTCTCTTTGCAGGCAAGTCCACGGGCTTCTCTAGCCACATCTTGAGCGAACGACTGAGCAGTGCTGACAAAGACCTCCCCATGGTGGGCGAGAAGAGTAGGCATAAGGAGAAACAGAAACACCAACACAGTGAGGTCAGTCACAAAGCTTCCAAGAGCAACTTTGAGGTTGACACCCTGTCGACCCTGTCGCTCTCTGATGCCCAACAGTGGACGCAGGTGAAGGAAAAAGGAGACATTAGTGGAGACCCTGCTGACCCCTGTACAAAGAAGTTCTCCAGTGGCAGCAGTGGAGAGAGCAGCAGCACGAGGTCGGAGACCTTGGATATGTTTGGCAACATGAACCCATTGAATGACAAGTGGGACAGTGAAGTGAGTGGGAGTAAAAGAAGGAGCTTTGAAGGTTTTGGGACATACAGGGAAAAGGACATCCAAGCCTTCAGGATGAACCGAAAGGAAAGAAGCACCTATGACTCCTCAGTGTCTCCAGGTAAGTCCTTGGCTCAGCACTGATTATTCAAAATAAAGGACAAATTGCCTACCACAGAGATCTTATTTAAAGTTTAAGTCAATTCCTTACTTCCCAGGCTTTGGACATTAGAATTTCATCATCTTCACCTTTTTTATGTCAAAGTGTTGGAATCAAATGAAAGTCAGTTTCCTCTTAACAGTTGGTTTAGTGACTACATAGCATTTCTCTCCATGGTTCATTAAGCTTCCATATACTCCCCTGTATCCTCGGTTTGTTTTCTTAGGAAATTATTTGAGGTCCATGAGCCTACAGTAGCTGTCAAATTCTTAATTGCAAAAATCATTGGCATCTTTGCTTTCTTATCAGAGATGAAAGAAAGATGCGAGAGATATGGCTAGGTGGCGTTTATTGTCATTGGTCGGGGCAGAAAGGGAAATCCTTATGAAAAACCTGTAGGTTTCTCTATGAGTTCCTCAAAATGTCACAGCTCCTATTATCCTAGCAAAGGGTATAAAGTTAACCTGAGATGTCTCCTCCTGAAGCTGGGACCCCACTCAGGGATTCTCAGCAGGTTAATTTTGATCAACCAGCCTGTCTACATTTAAAATGTGGGCTTCTGAGAGCCACAGCAAGGGGCTGAGGCTCACAGCTCCCTAGCATCTCTAATATTTTTAGGCTATAGGGAGAGAGCATGGCTGAGGAAGGGGGAGGTGTGTGTATGTGACAGTGCCATAACTCGTTTCAACATGGTATAGTGGAAAGAGTGCTGGCTTTGGAGTCAGAGGACTTGAAGGGTTCAAATCCTATCTCTGTCACATACACTCTGAGTAACCTCACACTTTCTTAGCATTGGTTTCCTCATCTGTAAAATTAGAGGACTGGGCTAAATGGCCTTCCTTTCCATCACTGGATCTATGATCAGGTGAACCCTTTTTTATCCTGAAGGCATTTCCTTTAGGGAGGGTTCAAAACTGCTGAAGTTGACGTGCCATACCCGCAGTATTCATCACATCCCCTTCCTGCTACCTGTGGCTTCCTAGCAGTACGGAAGAGTGTTCTGTCATCCTCTTCTCCCACGTTCCATCGCCAAACCCTCACACCACCCCGCAAGGTTCCCACTTTCCTGCCAGTATCCCCCAGAAAGCACTGGATGGGATGTAAGTCTTCCAATGAAGAGCCCAGTAAGTAGCTCCTTAACACATAAAAAGTGTGGGATCTCTTGCCTTAAGTGTCAAGAGAGTTATAAAACCACAGTAATATACAGCTCTTTACCCCAAAGCTTAGAATTAAAGAGCCCTCCTCCCATGGCTGAAATGCAGAAGGATTGGGGGAGGATACAAATCCCTTAGGCCTGCAAGGGCTTTCTTATCCATTCCATCCTCATATTCCTCCTCAGGAATGAATAATTATAGGAGGTGGGAGCTGTCCATTAATGAATAATTAGATACATTTTCCAGGCTAGCAGATTTCAGAGAGAAATACAGTTATTAGTTAAGAGTCATCATTTAAGGAAGTTTCATATTTCCCCTTCAAAGCTCCACCCTAATCTCCAGCATGGGATTTGTTATGGTGGTGGTCTCCTGGGTTAATGAAGTCCGATTATCATTCCTGTCCTTTGTGGATGTGTTGTGGGAAATGAATGATCCAAACTTGATTCCCCCTTACTCACCCACCCAAAGTCATTTGGCAAATCTGTCTTTCATTTTCATTGGCCTTTCTTGTCTGGGTGGGGAAGCCTACCCTGCAAAAGGAGTTAAATTAACCGTAAGCCCAAGGCATGTTCCTGATTTCCCTTTCAGCCTGGCAGAGCTGAACCTTGGGACTTCACCTACCCAGGGGCAGAGTTGGTTCTCATTTCTGCGTTTTCTGAGCTTTAGTTCAATGGAAAACATTGTCACGGTTTCACTCAGATGAATCAACAAACAAGAAACGTAACTTGTCAGAAAATAAGAGAGTTATTTCAGGGCAGCCAAAGAGGGCCTGTCACCTTGAGCACACATTAAAGAAACAATCTGATTAATATTTTCCTAAACCAGACTATTATTCTGGGGTTGTTTGAGCTTCAATAAATTGCCCAGTTATGAACTTGGCTCCTGTCATTTCCAGGGGCTCACAGTTGGCTTCTATTCTTGCCATAACACTTTCCTTGTATTTTAATTTGTATGGCTCTGGTGACATTTTTGTCCAAAGTGCTTTCACATCTGTTTTCTCCCTTGATCCTCACACCTGCCCAGTGAGGCAGAAAAGCAGTGTGGATAGTGGAAAGATCATAGGCTTGGGAATCATGAGGCCTTCGTTCTAGTTTCTGTTCTTCAATTATTAATTATTTTAATTAAATGATTATTTAATAAATTAATTATTAAATTATTAGTACACATCATACCGTAGTGGTTAGAGCTCTGCAGTTGTCACAAGAAGGGGCTGGATTTCAATCGCACCTGAAATATTCACTAGCTGCTCAAACCTGAGCAAATTGCTTAAATTTTCCAAGTCACATTTTCCTCCTCTATAATAACATCACCTGTCCCACAGGATTGTTGTGAGGCTCAAAGAGATCCAAAGTACTTCTCAGATGTTGAGATGCTATATAAATGTCAGCAAGATTATTGCTGTTAGTTGTGTGACCTTGGCAAAGGCTCTTCACTTTTCTAGGCCTTAGATTCTTCCCCTGTAAAATGAGAAGTTGTGACTAAGTGAATCCCAGGGTTCCACTCTTACTCTCAAGCTCTATGAGTTTTTATTCTTATTTTACCCCCTAAGGAAACTGAGGCCTAAACAGTTGATCTGACTTGACCAATGTCAGAAAATCCATCAGTAACAAAGCCAGCACCACAAAGAATCAAGGTCTTCTGACTTCCAAGCCAGTGTTCTTTCCAATGTCTGTTCCTCTCAAAAACATATTCAACCATCAAATTACTAGTCTTCCCCTAAGGTGGCTGAACAGTGATTATACAACTGATCAAGAGAAGTAGAGTAATTAAGAAGACATTCTGTTACTTAATTCAAACCAATGTAGAATCATTCCTTACAACCTAATCTTCTCTAAATGTCGACCCTTTAATATCTCCAACAATGGGTCTTCTATCCCTTTCCTTACTGAGATTCATTTTGCAAAGCATTTGTGAAATATTTAACTACATGTAAAACACTGGCTTAAGTGAGTATATTGCCCATGTTTTAGTAGATGTTGTTGACAGCCTCTTGAGAACTGAGCTATTTTTTTTCTTTGCATGATTATCTCATTGGAATAGAGACTTGATTCATTGATGCCTTCATTCCACTTCTTGCCTTTATCCTTGGTTGCTCCTAAACATTCATTTGCATCAAGAGCATCAGAGAATGGCCTTTAATACAGCCTGGAACCAGATGTCAGCCACCAAAGTGGCTACCCTGGTGACCCAGAAATGCCTGAGGAAAGTTCACCTTAAATGTGATATGTTCCAGTGAGTGCCATCTTTTGATATAGAAGTGAAGCAGTTAAGATGAAACTTTAGTTACATAAAGCCATTAAGATCCCTGGATGATTTTATCTGAGTTGAAATTTTTGCCTTGACCAAAGTATAATGTGGATGAAGATTTCATATATAAACTGCCTCCCCTTCTCCGTCTCCCCGTATTTCAGGGAGATATGGAGATATGCTACTCCTCCCCTGCCCTCATCCATCTGTATCTGAATATTTGCTCTCCCAGTAGTTAGTTTCCCATTAAAAACATTGTGAAATTCTGCTCTGCGTAGGCCTAACTTTTTAAATGAACCAAGAGATGTATCTGGTTATACCTCTGAGACACTTCTTTGGGACTGGGCTAGTGAAAGACATTGTATAAATGTAAGTCATTATCATTATGGAGAGAGGAATTGGAGATCCCATTTAGCAATAGCAGCAGTTGCACACTTCATTTCCCCTTCAGCAGTCAGAAAATCATTTATTTCCCATCCCTCTGTCCCACCAGATGGGCAGAGTTATCTTTCTAGCCATCTCTTATCATATCTGCAGTTCATATCCATTTCCATATACCAGCTCTTCCTTCTCTTTCACTTTCTCCTTGCTTCTTCCTCTTCCTCCTCTTCTCCCTCTGTCCTGTTTCAAAGGTGCTGACTGTTAGATTTCTTTGGGTAGTGTGAGCCAACTACTATGTAGCCATTTATAGAATCAGACTGTGAGTAGAGGAGAAAAGAACCACAGAATCTTAGAGTTGGACTTCATAGGTCAACTACTTCAACTTTTATTTCAGCCACTGCAGGAGTCCCCTCTAAAGAATCTCAGAGATTCTGTTGATGGTTTAGCTCATAGCAGTGAACTTTTTATCACCAGATAAAATTGTGATTATGAGTATCTTAGAGAAAGCACTCACAAGGATGCAAAAGAGGTTCATTTCAGTCGCAATCTTCCTTTTTTCAAATACCGAGTCCCCATGTATCTTAACCAATAATTATGCAAATCTTCCCATGAACATCAGACATTCTGGCTTCTTCAAGTTAGTAGAAAGGGAACAAGCTTCTGTCAGATAAGTAAGAAGCATTGAGCGTAGTAAATTTACACACGTTAGTGACAGGTGGATCTTAAGCAAGGTAGTCATCACCAATATGAAAATGTCCAAGTATTCACTCAGATACTTGTGACCTGTAAAATAATACTGAGCTCACCTCAGAGATATCAGGAGCTCATGAAGTGGGCCTTGCCTCTACCTATTGTCAGATCTCATATGATTGGGGGGCGGTGAGGGAACATCTAAGCAACCATACCAAGGAGAGATTTATGTAGGGGGACAAAAGTCTTGAGAAAGATGGAAACAATATACTCATGAAAAGATAATGACTAAAAATGGGTGAGAAAGGAAAATAGGAATCATCCCCAAAAGTGGAGATTAATAAAACTAAAGAACAAAAAGAGGAGGAAGATGAGTGCTGACTAAATTTAGCTCATTCTATTTTTATCTACCTTGAAATTCAGGATCTCCAACGGAGGTAGATATGAGAGTTAGCTCTGCATGCAGTGTCTTTAAGTAGAATGTGCCAGAGTCTGGGTTCTAACCCATGCTCTGAAATTTAAGAGTTATGATTTATAACTGGTCAAATCACTTACCTTCTTTTATCTCAGGTTCCTCATCTTTCAAAAGGGTTTGAAGTGGATGATCTAGTCATGTGAGTTTGGTGTAAGGAAAAAGTTCCTGTCAATTTGGGGAATCCACAGGTAGAATGGGTGGCCTTAAGAGGGGGTGGTGTCCTCATCCCTGAAGGTTTTTAGTCAGAGGCTGAGTGACATCTTCTTGCCTGTATTTTACCTGTGATGATTATTTAGGTTCAATTGGTCTCGATGGCATCTTATGAGCATTGCAAGCCACATCACCTCAGTTTCCTTACTTAGAAAATAAGGTTTGGACTTAATGATCTCTAAGGTCTTTTCCAGCTCTGACATTCTGTGATTCTTTGGATACAGCATAGATTTGTGTGTAGGTGTTTCTGTGTGTGTGTGTGTGTGTGTGTGTGTGTGTGTGTGTGTGTGTGCGTGTGTGTATGTAAAAGGAAATTTGGAAAGATGACTGGAATGAGAGATATTAAACTATATAGTCTTATTTTTTTTTTTTTACTGTAAGCTACTGTGAAAAGGTAAGTATCTCTCTGCCAATAATCTGGTTCCTATGATACCTCTGGGAACTGATATATAAGACTGAAGATTATTTTTTTGTGGACTACTGAGGAAGTCTTTTTCCCCTTCCTTGTCTTAACTATTGAACATACTTATTTTATTGAGCCTCCTAAGATTCTACACAAAGGCCTTTTGGAAAACTAGTATTTTATCAAATTAAATGTTGTGAACCATAACTTTTTGGGAATTTGAAAAAACTGCATTGTCTTGGCCATGTTGAAGCCAGTGATCAAGAAATTCTACCTTCAGAGCATGGAGTCCCCAGGCCATTTATCTTCCCTAGTTTGGCACAGATTCTCAAGTTCTGCTGGAAGTTTTTATTTAGACCACTACAGGATTGGGGAAGTATGCACATTCTGGATTGGCCGTGCAGAAACTGTGGTTTTGACAGACTTGGCTTGGATATGCCACTGAGCCATTCTTGGTTAAGAAAAGCAGCAATGCTCACGGCTTCCCAAGAGTGGCCAGTCATGGGGCAGAGATAAGCAAAGGAACGACTGTGTGGAAGGAAGTCTGGGCACCCCATTCCTTCTCTCCAGAAATTGACTTTTGGGAGATACTGTGGAAAAGGCTTAGAGAGAAGAATCTTCCTTAGAATGAAGCTACCTGGGGTGATTTCACCCTTCTGGATACCTTTGGCAAACACTATGCTTTTCCCCAAATAATACTTAAATGCCAGTTGGCTGAAATTAGTGTTTGGAGAGGGCTAAAGAAACAGAAAATCTCATAGACTCTTCCAGCTAGAAGAGGTTACTTAAATCCAACTCATATATGAATAGGAACACCTTCTAAAATATCCCCAACAACCAGACATCAAACCTCCATTAGAATTACCCCTCCCTCCCTGAAGTGATGGGAAACTCACTACCTTAGAGGTACACCTTTTCGCTTTTGGACAGCTGTAATTGTTAGGAAGTTTCCTCTTATATCAAGGCACAATCCACTTCCAAGCTATGTTTTGTGCTTCTTTTGTTGCACTTTCTTCTAGTTGAATATTTCTGTGTAAAAGCTTCCTCTTGTGTGTGAGCAGAAGTCAAGTCTGCCCTGGTGTAATTAAATATAGGCTTCCCAAGAGCTTTGGAGAAAAATGTTGTGCTCCAATGCGTTCAGCATCTGAAGCTGGTTAAGACTAAGCTATAGCCCAGTTTCTGTGAAGCATGAACTCCTTTGCTTACATCTTATTTTTGTACCTTTCTGTGGACCCTATCTTGGCCCATGCAGAAGTGCATAATGCAAGGTGTTCAAAGACACATACAAGGTGTGGCACTGTGTTTACATACATTTGGTATAGAGGAGGATATTCTACATGCATCCCCTTTTTCCTTCCCCCTCTGCCAGTACTCTAATCTATGGATATGGTGCAGTTCATTTACAAAGTTCCAACAAATAGTCTACTATGCCTATAAAGAAGAGCCCACCCTCACAGAAGTGATAAATGGATGCATGGATGTATGGATGAATGAGTGAATAAGGTTTTAAGTGCTTACTATGCAAACAATTGTGTTAAGCACAAAAAGATACAAATAGAAAAGCAAGAAAGTCTCACTCTCTTATAAGGAAGACAGTAGTTACTAGAGAGTTTAGCTATGGAAAGGCCCAGTGGTCCTTAGGGTGCAGGAGCAAAGCAGATGGTAACGCATCTAGAATGTCATTTTCATTGAAAAATGTGTGTGTGAGTGTGTGTGGATATGGGTGTGGGAGTGGGAGTGTATAATTTCTAATGGTGAACTATCTGACAGTGCCAATGATATCGATGGCAAGAACTGCTCCCCACCTCTCCCTCCTGACTCTCCCCCCTTCAGTGGTCTTCAGCTGAGGAAGCAAGGGCAGGGAGCAGAATTTGGGAAACAGTTGCCGGGTCCCATCTCCACAAGGCTTGTTGCCCTGGACAAAGGCTGAGGGCTGAGCTGGTAGCAGGGTTGCTGGTTCCCAGGGTGGGGCGGGGAGAGGGAGAGGATCTCTTCTTTCTTTCCTAGGGATCTTGGACTTACCTCCCCATCAATGGCAACTGATCAGCTGTTATAGATGGTGGGTTTGATGGATCATTTCTCCATAAGTTTTTCTCCCCTCAATGACTGTGGATGCTGGGCTGGGTTCCTTAACAAAAGGGGAATGTTCAGTTGAAATAAAAGGGGAACCTGCAGAGGCTTAAAGGACAGTAACTAGGATATAAACAAACAAAAAGGATCAAGGCTTTTTTTTTCAGGAAATGAAAAAAATAACCTAATTAGGAAGACAAGTCCTATACACATGAAAAACTAATGAAAGAACAGTACAAGAAGTCTGCATATTTTCAAATAGATAAATAACAATCATCTTGTGGAATAAAACCTGTATCTGATGAGTAAATTGTACCCTGTAGAAGAAAGGCAAAAATGGAGAAAGGTCCAACCATAAAGATCCAGCAAGTCCTGACAGGATGTTGGAGTGAGAGAGAGAGGGCCATTGGTTTGGGAAGTGTTCATGGCTGGCTGTCTCCAAACATACCTCTTTCATCTGATCTCATCTGTTCTTGTCTAACATGATCACCCTTTGGAGATGTTTGAAGTGTACTGCTTGTGTTAGTATTTATGCCCTTTAGAACTTTACACTGAGTCAACTTGGTTTATGCCTTTTTCCAAATGGCCTTCCAGTTTCACAGCCCCTTTCCTCCTTGTGCTTTGCAAATGGTGCAGCTCAGTAACTCTCATGATCCGCAGTGAGTAGACAAGACAAGGGGGTGGGAAGGTGGAGGTGACAAAAACATTGTGCCTCTGTGGCAGATGGAGAGTCAAAGAGCTTTGGGAGGTGAGAAGTTTCCTTACAAAGAAGTGACACCCCTTACTTGGTACAGAATTTTGTACTCTTCAAAGTGCTTTTCAAAAGGTAGCGTGTCTCATTTGATCTCTATAACGACCCTGTGAGGCAAGTAGTATTATTCTTTCTTTGGCAGATGAGAAAACTGACACACAGGTCAAATGACACATAAGTAAGTAGTGATGGAGTTGTCCCTACAATCTAGGTTTTTCTGTACTCTTAGACCAGCATTCTTTCCTTTAAAAAGTGCTTTATTGGTGCTTTTTGTTTTTAATGCCATCTCTTTCCAATATTTGCCCCCCTCAAAAAAAAAAACCCTTGTAATAACAACAGCAAATAAGGAAAACACTCATATTAACCTTGCTTGGTAGCATATGTGCAGTTCTGCACCTGTAGTCCACACCTTTCTACAGAAAGAAGGAAAGTAAGTATGTTTTATCATCCCTGTTTTTGAATTAGAATTAGTCTTTGCATTTAATTCCACTGTTCTTTCTAAGGAGAGAAGTACCACTTCTTGTCCAAACTGTCTTGCAAGTCAGATATGCTCATAACCAATATTTGGTCTCTACTGTTTTTCCAGGATCTTCACCTGTATATTAGATTGAATATGCTTTGTTTAGAATTTTTAAAAAGCTTTTTATATCAAGTGAAGAGTTTTCTCCAGGTGCTCAGCACTCCCCAAAATGAAGTTGTTTTGATCTTAATGACAACCAGAGAGGCAAAGGTCAAAAAAGGATGAGACTGAAGTCAACAAAAGCATGAGGAGGATGCCAGGGGAGGTGTAAGACAGGTTTACTCACTAGTCCTGTAATACTAGAACCAAAGGAATCTCACAGCTAGATGGCCCAGAGCTATAGAGTGCTGAGCCTGACCTCAGGAAGACCTGAATTCAAATCTGGCCTCAGACACTTCTTAATTGTGTGACCCTGGGCAAATCGCTTAACATCTGTTGGCCTTGGTTTCCTCAATTGTAAAATGGGGATAATAATATCATCTAACTCTCAAGGCTGTTGTCAGGAGGTAATATTGTTAAGTGCTTAGCATAGTGACTTACACGTAGTTGGTTCTATATAAACGCTATTCCCTCTTTGCCTTGCAACCAGAAAGAGGAAATTTTAGGACAAATCTAAATCTTACTGTAGGAGTAAATTTGTGGAGTTATTTATGCTGAAAGAGTAATATCTGACAAGTATAGCACCTCGATGTTTATAAAATACTTAATATACATCATCTGTACACTAGCCCTATGAAATAATTATTGTTGTTATTACCATAAGTGAGATTTATATAACATTTTAAAGATTGTGAAGTACTTGAAAAATGTATACTTTTATCCTCATACCAGCAACTAGGAGGTATATGCTATAATGACCTCTATTGTTGTTAGGTATGACCTGGACAGAGAACCAACAAAGAAGTTGTGATCAGATGGATAGGATGATAATCAGGAGAGAGTAGTGCTATTGAAACCAATTGGGCAGAGCACATTTAAGAAGTTATCCCTGAGTTCAAATCTGACCTCATCTACTTGATACTTACTAGCCGTGTGACCCTGGGCAAGTCATTTAACCCCATTTCCTAGCCAAAAAAATATAGATAGATAGATAGATAGATAGATAGATAGATAGATAGATAGATAGATAGATAGATAGATAGAAAGATAGATAGTCTTATAGGGCATCTAGGGGGCACAGTGGATAGAGCAGCAGCCCTGGAGTCAGGAGGACCTGAGTTCAAATGTGGCCTCAGACACATAATACTCACTAGCTGTGACCCTGGGCAAGTCACTTAACCCCATTGCCTAGCCAAAAAAAAAAAAAAGAAGTGATCAAAAATATCTGGTGCTGCAGAGAGGTCAAAAAATATCAAGATTGAAAAAAAGGCCATTAGATTTGGTAATGAAAAGATTTGGTAACTTTGGAGAGATAGAATTGGAAGCTAGAATGCAGAGGGTTGAGAAGAGAGTGAGAGGAAAGGAAGTGGAATCAGGTAGTGTAACCTTATACAGTCACTAGCTGTATGACCCTGGGCAAGTCACCTCATCTCTGCTTGCCTCAGTTTCCTCATCCCACGTGATCGCTACTTCTTGTTTGTTGTGAGGCTGAAATGAGATATTTATGAATCATTTAGCACAGTACCTGGCATATAGTAGGTGTTTAATAAGTATGTATTAACTAGTATAGAGGATTTTGTCAAGGAATTTAGCCACAAAGAGTAGGAGAGATGTAAGACATCCGCCAGGGTAGATGACAGGATTAGGTTAAGGCTTTTTAAAGATGTGGGAGACATGAGTATGTTTGTAGACAGCAAGGACACCACCAAAAGACAGAGAGAATGAAAATAAAAGAAAATGATTTTCCTGGTATATGAAACTTCTACCAACGCAGGCCAGTTCTTTCTCTTCAACATACATTCAGCTTGTTGCCTAGAATATTAAAAGATTAATGACTTCCTCAAGGTTACACAGTCTTTATGTGACAGAGGGAGGACTTGAACCCAGCTCTTCTTCCTTTAAGGCTAATTCTATGTCCACTGTTTCCTTGAAGTCTCAGTGCCTTAGACTTCCTTATAATACCAGCAGGTAGTCATACCTCATTATTTCAAGCACCAGTGATTTTGTCCATGTGATACTGCTTTCTTTAGCACAGATTGCAGAAGCCTGCCATGCCTTACTAAATAGTTTAATGAATTGTTATGGCATATACATATATACATACATACATATATATGTGTATGAATATATATGTGTGTGTGTGTGTCTATACACACACACACACATTTGTCTGATAGCCAAACTTCTGGTGATAAGCCACTTAGCCAGGGTTTTTCTCAGACCACAGAAACACAACCCCAAACCAGGCCTGTAGCTCACAGCCTTTCCAGATTAGTAGGATCTCCCAATGCTTGCGGTTCATTGATACAGAATTCAAGATCCTAGCATCCTTTCCATACCATCATGAGACATTGGAGAAGGATATTAATAGAGAGCCTGATACATAAAATGAACGTCCTACTTATATATGGTTGTTGATGACCCTCGTCATCCTTTCCATCCCAGCCCCACCTGGGGGAATCTGACACATTAGTTAGGTGTCTGTGCCAGGAAATGATTTAGTTTTAAATGTAGATGTTTTTTAAAGGATGTTATTTTATAAAGCATCCATTAAAGTGATATTATTAGCACATATATATATGTATGTATATATGTATATATATATGTGTGTGTGTATATATACATATATAGTATGTATGTACGTGTATATATGTGTATATATGTATATATATTTATGTGTATATATGTGTGTGTGTATATATATATATATATATAGTAAGCCGTGTGTGTGTGTGTGTGTGTGTGTGTATGGCTTACAATATAAGCCAGTAGCCATTTGGCATAAGGGGAAGTACCCAGATTGGATTTACAGGTAGGAGACCTGGATTCAAATTCTAGCCCTGCCACTCACAGTCTGTGCAGCCTTAAAACAAGTCACTTCATCCCAAGTGACTTTAATTTTCTCATGTGAGATGGGATGTGTGTATGGCAGGGGGTGTGGGGTGGGAAAAGATTTGACTAGACAATAAGGTCTCTTATAGCTCTAAATTTATGATTCCAACAGATTGGATTCCAACAGATTCCAACAGATGACACAATTTAGTTCAGGGATGACACCCACACACTGCCCCCTGGTTGCCTGTGGCCCATAACACTCCCAAGTAAGACCTGAACTGGATTAAATGTCATTGGGAAATATTTAGCAAAATAAATAAAAATTTAAAAAGCATAAATAATATTAATATTTGGTTTTCTAAATATATATACAGTCCACAGGGATCCTTATTACCTACTGGTTACTGGACAATTTTTATTTGACACTACTGATTTAGTGGGTGGACTAAATCATTTGTGTGATCATAGGTAGTAAGTCACTTAATCACTAAATGCCTCAATTTCCTTATATGTAAAATGAGGCTAATGATGTTTTTCCTACCTACTTTACCTTCATAGGGTGTTATGAAGAAGCACTCTGTAAACCTGGGAGCACTATAAATGTCAAACTTACTGTCATGAGATACAGAAAGAGCACTTGATTAGGACTCTGAGGAGCTGGATTTGAATTCTGATTCTGCTATTGACTTTTTAAGCAAATTACTTCAAATATCTGGACCTCAATTTTTTCATTTAAGAGAGTGGACTTGATAGCCTCGGAGATCTCTTTCAGCTCTACTGAAATAATCCCTCACTTAATTTTGGTCATCACAGTAATCCTTTGAATTAGGATAGGGTGTGTATTATTATCCTTGTTATATATATGAGAAAATTGAGGCTCTTAAAGAATAAATAATTTGCCCAAGGTTGTATACCTAGGAAATGGCAGACTTATGACTAAGCCAGATCTTCTGACTTCAGCTTCATTGGATTTTAGGAGGCAGCTAGATTGCTCAGTGGATAGATCTCTGGGCTTGGAGTCAGGAAGATGTGAGTTCCATTCTGGCCTCAGACATTTACTAGCTGTGTGACCCTGGGCAAGTCACTTAACCTGTGTTTGCCTTAAAAAACCATTCCAGTGTCCTTGGCATGAAAACTCCAGGGACAGTGTGGTCCATGGAGTCATAAAGAGTCAGACCTGACTGAGCAACAGGATCTGGAAGGGACCTTATAAGCTCCCTCCATTCATTTTATAGATGAGGAAACTGAGGCCCAGAGAGGTTAAATGACATAACTGGGGTCATACAGCTAGTAAACATCTGAGGCAGGATTTGATCTCAGGGATTCCTGACTCCATATCCAGCACTCCTCCCTGCACCCCCTGGTTGAGGGGTGTTTTTCATTGTCACCTTTCATTGTCAGCTCCACCTTCTCTTTACTTCGGTGAGCTCTCCTTCCCTTTCCTCTTTCAGCATCACAAGCGTTTGTTACGTCGTACCTTTCACCTCTTTTCCCCAAGGAAATAGTTGCCCATGACGCCTCTAGTTTATGCCGCCACACAGTGACATAAATGTGAAAACAAAGCTGAGACCAGTTGGACATGGAAAATTTTCCTGATTTCCAATCTGTTCTACTTAAGTAAACCTCAGAAACCACCCTCTACAAGCCTTACAACCTCAAGGCATTGACCAGAAAATGGGCAGAGTCTCTGACCAGTTGAGAGGCTGCGAGGAATGTGCTTAAAAGTCATCAGCATATGTCTTTGTGGGGTGGCCCCCACCGATGGGAGAGGCTGCAAGCAATCTGGTGGAGCAGAACCGCAACTCCACCCCCAGAGCTTAAAATACAACCAGCTAGTTCTTCCCCCGAAGCAAACCAAGTGACATCATCCTCTTGGGGATGAGGGCTGGTTGGACCCAACAGTAATCCTGTTGGTGAACCGTAGGAGGAAACAGGAGCCAAAAGCTAGAACCGCATTCTTGTTTGGAATTGGTTTTGAGTGCAGGTAGTTTCAGGGGCAGGGTGGAGGGGGCATCTTTCATTTGTTCCCTGGAAAATGCTACCCAGACCTACCATCTGTGCGACCTCTAGTCCTTATTCTAAGAGGTACTGAATCAGTATTTAGAAGTTTAGAGCTGGGGGGCAGGCTAGGGAATACTTTTAACAAAGGAACAAAGAAAAGAATGGAAACCTTGTACTCCAAGAGAAGTGAGCAAACTAGACTGGGAGGCTAAAACTCAGTTAGAGCCGGAAGGAATTTCAGAGATCATCTGAACCAGCCCCCATGCTTTATGCCTAAGAAAATAAAGAACCAAAGAGGTTAGATGGCTGACCCAAGGTCCTGCAACTGATAAGTGCAAGAGGATGATTTGAATCCTGTTCTCTTTACTCCGGGCCCCAAATTGTTTCTATGATTCCATGCTGCCCTTTGACATTCTGGTTTCTTCACCACTCAGATCAACAGATATTTATCAAGTACTTGCTATATGCAAGGGTGTATTTCTAAGGCAGGAGCTCTTGGATACCTTTGGCAGTCTAGTGAAGTCTATGACTTCTGAGAATAATGTTTTTTAATACATAAAATGAAATGAATAGGATTACAAAAGGATCCATTTATATTGAAATAGAGCTCTGGCCCCCGAGTCAGGAAGACTCCAGACTCCAGATCCAGTCTCAGACACTTTCTTAGCTGTGTGTGGGCAAGAGTAACTCTTTGTCTCAGTTTCCTTATCTGTAAAATGAGCTGGAGAAGGAAACGGCAAACCACTCTAATATCATTGCCAAGAAAATCCCAAATGGAATCACAAAGAATTGGACATGACTGAAAAATGACTGAACAACAGCAATAGCTAAGAAAATATGGAAAGGAAAAAAAAACTTTTTTCCTAGGTAGCACCAAGACAGCTAGATGGCAAACCACTATGTGTGCAACTTGAGCAATGAGCCTGGCCTCAGGAAGACCTGAGTTCAAATCTAGCCTTAGATACTTCCTAGCCATGTCAACCTGGGCAAGTCACTTAAATCTCTGTTTGACTCAGTTTTCTCATCTGTAAAATAGAGCTAATAATAGCACCTGCCTCCTGAGTTTGTTGTGAGGATCAAATGAGATAATAATTGTAAAGCACTTAGCACAGTGCCTGGCACATAGTAAGCACTATAGAAATGTTAGCTGATATTAGTAGTAACTGTTATTATTATTAGAAGAAAAAAAGAAAATATGGAAAGGTACAAGCCCTCAAGCAGCTTACAGTTTACAGTTAACTCAAGAAACAAGTTCAGTAGAACTCAGGAGTTAATGGTATTTAGTATTGGAAGGGACCTTAAAGATCATCTAAAATCTCAGCTCCCACACTTTACAGATGGTGAAACTGAGGCCCAGAGATTTACTTGGGCTCACTTAGTTATTCTGTGGAAAAGCTGGGTTTGGAACCTGTGCTGACATCAAATCCTATGCTATTTTAACTGCACTGTTCAACAGCAGCGTAAGACAGTATGACAATAAATATCTTTCAGTAATTCAAGAAATGACTTTGTAACCTAGGCTTTATCAATTGTATATTCCTCCATGTTTGGTTTTAAATAAGGGATAAAAGAATAACAACCTCTGCTGCCTAGCTGGAGCTAAAGATGAACGATAAAGGGATTCCATTTTTAGGGAAGATACCCCATAAATCCAAGGAATTGATAGGGCCTCTTCTCTAGGTGGTCACCCAGTGGATAGAAGATATGGGGAGGCAGATTTCAGATAAGGATGAGGAAAAACCTGAGCACAATGCGAATTTCTCCCAAATGGAATAGACTACCTCAAATAGTAACAAATCCCCTATCACTAGAGGATTGTTGAAGATATGATTCATGCTTTGAGGAAGACTTGAACAAATTCATGAGTGAAAATCCTTCCAGTTCTAGGATTATATGATTGGGGATGGGAGTAGGGCTGGGGCTGGGGGGGGAGGTGGCTGGAAGGCTGAAGGCTGATTGCCACCAAGGACAGGGAACCAAAGAGCAGCTTTCAGATGATCCAATGTAGTTTCACGTGTTGAAATAGGCCTGCGTTTTCCTTGCACCAATAAATGTTGCTCTTGATATTGGTTCCTGGGCAGATCTTGATTATTCTGTATCCTGAGAACCAATGTTTACTTTCCTCTAAAAGCACATGTCTAATTGACTCCCTAGGTCCATAAAGCAGAGTAGAAGGAAAAGGAGTTAGAATGGAAGCAATGGGATAAAATGAAATTTAGCTGGAATGGAATACAGTCTAATAGAGTAATGATGACAGAATGATCACAGAATCTTAGATGCTACAAGGGAATTTGGAAGTCATTACTTCTATCTCTTCACATTACAGATGAGAAAAATAAAGTCTTGAAGAGATTAAGTGATTTGTCCAAGGTCATAGAGGCAGTAAGTAATAAAGTCAGAATTTGAACCCAGGTCTTCTACTTCCATGAACTGGGAGTTTGTAGAATGGAATGACAGAATATACTCATTTGAGGATCTGGGTATGGAATGGAATGGAACAAAGTAGTCCCAAAGTAGTCAGCTGGGGTTGTGGCGGGGAGGTATGTAGAAGACGATCTGATTCAAATCTCTTCATTTTACAAATGAGGAAACCAAGTCTCAGAGATGATGTGACCTTGCCTGAGTTCACATAGCTACTCAGCTGTGGAGCCAGGACAGAAATGGAATGAGAGGGAATGGAATTTTACAGATGTTTGCCTAATGTGAGAAATTGAATTCTTGAATTGCTTGTTCCCCCATTTATTTTTGGTAAAATAGGTTTAGTAAGGTAGCAGGGATCTTGGGCAAAGTCACTTATTTCTTTATTGGTTACATTTCTTATCTGTCTAGAGATTTGTGAATGCTCCATGACACATTAATTGGTCATCATTACTATTTTTCGGATTGAGTGTGCTTGAAGATAAAGGGCTAGAGTCTGTTTTCTACTCCCTGGATTTACTTACACAATATAAATTCCCAATCCCTACATATGTATGGATATTCTTAGGTCTTGTTTTGGATATAAGGCTATCTCTTAAATTTTTCAAGAGCAACCATTCCTTCTTCCTTACATTGTATATGTAGAAACTCCATCTCCTTGTTTGTCTAGAGTTGGATTTCTGTGCAGGATTCATAGCTGGATAGAAGGATAGCTCTTTTCCAGAAGACTTCACAAAACCTTCTTGACAGTGCCATACATCACAGATGGTTTTCTCAAATAGCTGAAATCTCTCTTCTCCTTGGCTTTTTCTACTCTGTTTCTCTAGTTCCGGTTGATGCTAATTATAGTAGAAAAACATCCATCTTAAGACATCTAAAAGAAAAGGATCTCATTTCTGTATGCTTTTCACTAAAGTTGGCAGGGGTTTTAAATACTGAGTCACTGGAGGAAGTGCCCCACCATGCTGGAATAGTCATCGGGCTACCAGTTCTTTGGCTCTATTTTCATCAAGGAAACTTCAGTTTGGTGCTGTCAACCTGCTCAGCCATAATTTAGTCTTCTCTCTTTTGGTGATTTGCCAGGTTCTTCTCATTTCAGAGACCCTTTTGGATAATAACCCTGTGGAAAACTGGCCTCATCCATTTCCCTTCACCACTCCAAAAAGAAAAAAAAAGTGCTTGCCAGAGTGAAAAGGAAGAATGTTGTTGCTTCATGGCAGAAATAGAAAGTCTGCCTATTCCTACTGATCAAGTTTAAATTGCACTGCCTATTCTCCAAGGCCCTCCATGATCTGGCTTACCACACCAGTATTCATCCAGCCTTACTTTTGACATCCCCAGCCTGAGCTCTCTTTTCCCACGGGTTGCTTCATAAGTCTGCCATAGTTTTTCTCACATTTGTGCCTTCGCTAACGTTGTTCCCTGTATCTGTAATGCCCTTTCATCTCATTTCTCCCATTCCAAAGTCCACTGTCTCACCTTTCCCATAAAGTTTAACAGCCCCAACTCATCTTCCCCTTTTCTGAAATGTACTCCTAGCATTTTCCACACAATTGAACTTTGAATTATAGAAGCTTTTTTTTTTTAATATTGTTTGCTATTGTTTCCCCTCCCAGATAGTACTTTGAGGGAAGAAGCCAGGTTTTATTCCATGTTGTACCACAATAATGGTGATATAATAAATATATATTGATCAGCTACATGGCTTATTATAGGGGGAAAGGAGTAAGCATTTTAAGCCAGGCATTGTGCTAAACACTTTTTACAGATATTGTCACATTTGATCCTCACAATTCTGAAAGACAGATATTATTATTATCACAATTTTTAAGTTGAGTAAACTGAGGCAAACAGGGGTTTAGTGATTTGCTTAGTATCACACATCTAGTAAATGTCTGAGGCTGGGTTTGAATTCAGCTCTTCTAGACTCCAGGCATAACACTCTATTCATCGTACCACCGGCAGACTTATATGCACCAAATCTACAAGTCATGATCAGTAGTGGCCCTGGCATACACTTCTGGAACCATTGGCCTAGGAAGATGAGCCCAGTCATCAATCATCTATTTCCTCATAAAGGGGAGAAATCAAACTGTGGAGAGCCCAATGGCCTTTGTATTTAGTATAAAAGGCTGCATCTCTTTTTAAGCAAATATTTCCCTTTTTAATTATGTTTCACTTAGAATAAAATCATATTTTCATGTACATTCATTCTCTGAGCATACAAACACACTGATAGTCAGACAGGGGTCCAGAAGTCTAATGGGGTGAAGGGAGAACAGAGACAAGGTGGCTTAGATTAATATATTTGCTGTAGAGAACCCACCTGTAGGTAATTGAAACTTGTCTCCAAAAGCATCTATCCGTAGGGCATAGGGGGACTCTTTAAGGAAAGAAGGCAATGGCACTATCTCTATTCATCTCATTCCTCTGACACAATATAATAAAGGCATTTCTGAGTACGCCCATCAATAGTTTTTTTACCACTAACCAGTGGTAGCTATATCATTGACCAATTTATCTCTTAACCCCGTAAGTGGAGAGGTCAGTAATGTACAAAATATGTCATGGCTATTACTATACAAGTTCAATAGTCCCCTTTACTAGCCAGTTCTTTGCCAAGGAAAATTTGATCTGATTCAAGAAATATGGTTTCTGAAGTATATGAAGATAAATCTTCAATAAGGATTATGTCTTCGGTGAAACTCTCTTTAGTATTGTGCTAAGCAAGACTTTTGAGTGGAAACTATGGGGGCCTTCCATTCCTCATCGGCAATAAACACTTCCTGCTGTAGAATCATTTCCTGAGCATATTTTGTGTGCATAGCACTGGGCTATCTGTCACTCTGCCTTTCTGAAGCACCCCTACTTAAGTCACATTAAAGGCCCCCAAACAACTTTCTACTTAGATTAGATGCATTTTATCAAAGAAGGGATATTATATTTCAGTTTCAAGGAGGACAGATTTCCTCCAACTGGCATCTGCCATTATTTGGTGTATGCTGGTTTTGAGTTTATTTAAGCATTTTTCTCTAGCACAATTTGGTCATTTGATGGGTAAAAAGTAGTGTTAAAACCTATATGAGCAGGTTAAGGGTTAAGTTACTCCTTGGAATAAGTTATGCTTCTTTGGAAGAGTGCAATAGCTTGTTCAGTAAGCCAGCCAGTCAACCAACAACTATTTACTGAACTCCAGCAGAGGTGCCTGGCACTAGAATAGAGTAACATTGTGTCAGGCACAGGAGCAAATAAGCAAGTAGTTAATAGGTATGTATGGGTGTGCATAGGAGTTTCTTAATATGGAAGTCTGGTCTGCCCTATCAAACTTTCCAAGTGATCATATTCTGCCATTTTGATGGGATTACGGGCCCTGGTTTCATAATTGGTTTGTTGTAGGCTACAACCTGTTATATTCCTTTGGAGGATACCCTTTGAAACTCCTTATCAGCAAATGACATGAATTTAACAAATTGGTGGTGGAGTGGAAGAGGAGAGTTAACATTTTTTGGGGGGAAAAACAGTGTGGAATACTTTCAGAATGCAATAAAACTTCATTGCCTGAATCACTTGAGTGTGAGGCCAACAAGAGCTAGTGAATAATCTAATTTGTAGAATATTTGTAAAGAAATAAAATCTGATTGCCTTCAAGAATGGTCTTGATAATAGTAGCTATTATTTAAAGATAGCAAAGTACTTTTTATACGTATTCTCATTGGATCCTCAAAAGAACCTCAGGAGTTAAGTATCATAGGTACAATTGTCATCGTATTAAAGACAACAGGTAAAAGAGGCTCAGAGAGAATACATGATTTCCTCAGGGTCACCCAGGTAATAAGCCCTGGAGCAGGATTTTATTGAGATTTTGTTAAAATTGTTAAAAGACTGTCTCTAATGACTAGATATGAGTACTTTGTAACATTCATTGTTTATATTTGAGTGAATGCTTCTAAAAAGCTTTGGAGGTATTTGTTCAAGTCAAGCATTTATTAAGCACTGCTATGTGTTTGGCACTGTGATAAGTGCTGGGCATACAAAGAAAGGCCAAAAGTATGCTCTCTAATCAGAGAGACGACATGCAAACAACTATGTGCAAACAGGATGTATGTAGGATAAATTGGACATAATTTCAGATAGAACTGGGAAGAGCTTCTTGCAAAAGGTGGGATTTTAGCTGAGACTCCAGGGAAGATAGGTGGAGACGTGGAGGAGAGAATTCCAGTGTTGCTCTTGTCTGGGACCCTCCCTTATTCCAAGAGCTTGCAATCAGTCCAGTGTTGGGGGTGGGGGAAGGGGAAGCAAATGGGGGATGAGACACAATTTGTTTGGTCATATTCATTTAAAAAAGAAATCAAATGCTAAGCTTATTCATAAATAAGAGAATTCAGCAAGGCTGGGGCTATTCTGGAAGGCTTCCCAAAGGAGATGGGATTTGAACTGCCATTGAAAGGTGACTAATATTTGGCCAAGTGGAAAGGGAAGGGGAGGTCATTCAAGGAAAGAACTGAGGTCCAAGGCATGTAGAGCATTGTTTTGAACCATCGAGAAGGAGTACTTGGTTAGATGACTTCTCCGGGTGCTCAAGAGTAAAATTAGAAAGGGTGTATGTGTGTATTTGTGTGTGTGTGTGTGTGTGTGTGTGTGTGTGTGTGTGTGTGTGTATTACAGTAGAAAAAGTCATTAAAGTCATTAGATTTAGAATGAAAGGACCTGGATTCAGATCTCTGCTCTGTCTCTCACTAATGACATGAACATGGTCAAGTTATCACAATTCTATGGATTTCTTCTGTATAAAGAGGAGGTGAACTAGATGAACAATTGCATTCAGGGAGCCATTGTATGTTCTTGAGGAAAGTAACAATGAAAATGGTGCTGTGAGATTAGTATACACTGTGAGAAAAGAGGTATAAGTCTTCTTGTTGCCTTTAGTAGTTTAAACCCTACCGAGCAATCTTATTATGCAAATTATGCCCGTCATATGCAAGACGAAGTAAATTTCAATACAATAAGTACCTGAATTGTCAACAATTTCACATTAATAAGGGCTAAATTATTGACATTTAAATATCTGTCTTGTATGACCATGCTATAAGTGCCCTGAAAAGTTAAGTTAGCAACCAAAAGCATGCAACTTGTAATGGAATCAGAGCCCACAGGCTGGGAGAATCTGAGTTTTAATGTTTATAGATAGGCTATGAACTAAGAGCCCCATTTTCTAATGTAGCCACACCATTAACCTGGAAGGCACTCACCTTCAGATATTTTGTATCTGTTTCGTGGGTTGCCACGGCCAAAACATTGTTACCTGGTACGTTCAGCTGCCTGGTTCTTAGCTTGCTTAGTGAGTCGATTCTTCAGACAATTGACAGTCTGTCACCATCAGTACTACCACATTCAAAACTTTGTCAGCTGAGTAGGACCTAAGAGTAAATGCTCCCTGCTGGCATGGCCTTTGAAAGCCCAAGATCCCCTTGATTCCATCATGAGGCATCAAAGGAGGATTTTTTGCAAGGGAGCTTGCATTGCTATTAAGCTGAAAGATTTTCTGATTTAACTGTTCTTCACAATCCACACTCTGGACCTCATTCCTTATTAGTCAATAATATTAATCTCTTTCTTATTTCTTCTTGCCATTCTTCCATGGGTAGGGAACGGGAGAGTGGCAGAAGGGGGTAGAATCTCCTGTGGCCAGAAATTCTTATTGCACAACACATTCTGGCTCAAAAGGTTTTTTTTTTAAATAAAGCTATTAAAACATGTAATTTGTGTTAAATACCAAAAATGCCCTTTCTTGTTGATCCATCCCCACAGAATGTCTCTCCTTTTTTTCCCTCCCCTTCCCTGTCTCTGTCTCTGCTTGTCTGCCTGCCTCCCTCTTTCTCCTCTCATTATGTAGTAGGATTGAAGCTAAACTCAGCATACTAAACATTCTCTTGATTCTAAGAAGAAGAAAAAAACCCTTTCACTTTTCCTAATATTATTACAGTTTACTGTTACCACTAGAGGAAAGAAAAAATGTACCCCCCCCAAAAAAAAGTCAGATGGGCTAGGGAATCCTGATATGAGGAGGGTATTTTTGTTTCCTTACCATCCACCCCTCAAAAAAATCTGTCCTGTCCAATGTTCAGGAATGCCATGTCTCATCCAACCCACAAACCATTGGCAAAATAATAACTCTACACAGAATGTTCTTTTAAACTTTTTTTGCCCACCATCCCTTCCTGTGAAGTTATAAATCAGAGCATTTAGGGTTTTTGAATTTTTTTTTAAATTAAAGTCTCGCCTTAAGTTTGGGTCTCTTGGCATCTTTTCTCTAGGCCACATGTTACAGATGTTATTCCAAGAATGGCGGTCATTTAGCTGTGACCACTGCCTTGCTTTGGCCTCATTCAGAAAACCTCAGTAACTCACCTTGCAGAGAACCCCAAAGCACCTATTTTATGAAGCTATGCTTTAACTTCCCAGAGATAAGGGGAATTCATCCCATTTGAAGCTAGAAGGAACCTTTGTTGTTGTTGTTGTTGTTGTTGTTGTTGTTGTTGTTGTTGTTGTTGTTGTTGTTCATTTCATTTGTGCCTGACTCTTCATGACCCCATTTAGGGTTTTCTTGGCAAAAATACCATTTCTTCCAGCTCATTTTACAGATATAGAACTGAGGCAACAGGATTAAGTGACTTGCCCAAGATCACACAGCTAGTTAGTATCTGAGGCCAAATTTGAACTCAAGTCTTTTTAACTCCAAGCCCTACTTCTATCTGTTGTATCACCTACCTGCCCCACTTAGAGATCTACTTGTCCAACTCCTTTATTTTATACATGAGGGAAAGAAGACCTAGAGATATAAAATGACTTGCTTAGGGTCACACATCAGCAAATGGCATAGTTGAGATTTGAACCCAAATTGTCTGACTCTAAATATCATGCCCTTGCCACCATGCTATACTTCCTCAGACCCTTCAGTTTATATTATTGTCTATGGCATCTCTTACTTCCCTGGTTGGAACTGGAAGCCACCCTATCTACCAGGTTTCATCTTCTCTGCCTCTGCTGCTACCCTCAGCTTGGATCTGGATCAATGATCAAACATTTGTGAGGCTTCTAGGCTCAGAGATTTAGACCAGGAAAGGACCTCAGAAGTTAACTAGTTTGATCCCCTCATTATACAGGAGAGGAAACTTTACAGGCCTAGAAAGACAAACTAACTGGTCCAAGGACACATGGGTAGTGAGTGGTAAAATCAGGATTTGAATTCAAGTTCTCTGACTCTAGATGAATAGGAAAATCCCTGGACACATTGAGCTTACCTTCTACTAGACTTTTTATTGTTGTTGTTAATGGAGATATTGAGTGTGGTGTGAAAAATCTCAGTCCCCTACAAAGTTGGTATTGATACCAGTTCAAAGTTCAGAATCCATTCTTTCTAAGCCTAAGCTTAACTTTAAAACTGTGAATTAGTGTTTTAAAAATATATTACCAGGAGTGTTGAGTCTCCTCAGGTCGCATAGCTGAGCAGACTGAAGTTAGCAACTCAAGTTCCCTTCGGTTGCTTTTGTTGGGAGAAGTGGGAAAATTTTCAATTAGATGTGAGTGGCTCATGCAGACAAATCAATCAGGGGGAGCAATAGCAGAGAAATGACTAGTCTTGATGTTCTGTATTTTAGAGATCCACAGTTTTCAGGGTTATTCTAGCAGGCTCTTTTTTTTTTTTAATAGAAGTATAGGATTTTGAAGAATTCAGCTAAATGGGCCTGGTTTCAGAATGGAGTTGATCTCCATAGTCTTAAGAGTTCTGAGTCAAAGCCATAAAACTTTGAGAGACATTTTGTGAGAGAAATGGATGGATGCACTGGCCTCTAGTTCTGTGCTATGGCTGATGCTAGAAGGAAGACTCAGGGCCACTGTATCTCTAGTGGCAGAGGGCAGCAGACAGTATCCTTTGCTATTCACAGTGGCTGAGAACAAAGTGGGCAGCATGCCAAATACTCGTTAAGTAAAAGTACCAAAGCTGGTCACAAAGCTGGACTTCAGCTACTTGTCAGTGGCCACGAAATGTAAAGCCCCCTTCTCCGGAGCTTCCACAGAGGATGCATTGAAGTCACTCGTCACAGCCTTGTGACTCTCATTTCTATCCTGGTTGCTGTTAAATGTGTCTTCCACACTGCCTGTGTTTGTCCAGATGCAGAGATAATGAACTATAGGATGGAGGCCAGACAGCTGTCCTTCCCTAGTCTCTGAGGCAGTGCCAAAATGCCAACTTAGCATCACCTAAAATATTCTCCAAATGTAACATCTGAGAGAAGAGTGAGGAGGAGAAAACAGCTGTGTAACCAACCCAGCTAAGGCTCCGGCATCATTTGTTTTCAAGATTGCAAGTGGCTTTGTTCTCGCTGGTTTACAGGGCTTAGCCATTGTGAATAGGATCCAGTGCAAAGGGACCATCAATAATTTTAAAACATTATTTTCCCCAATAATTCACAACCCATTTATACATATGGACTCTATCAATGTGTAAATGATTATATTACACATGAACTGTTCCAAATAGTCTTGAAACAATTTCTTATTACTGTGTGATACTTGTATCTCTTAGAAAGCATAGAGGTTTCAGCATAAGTCCTGGGGGTCCAGTTCAGGTGATTTTTAGCCTTTTTTGTGTCATGGATACCTTTGGCAGTCTGGTGAAGTTTAAGGACCATTTTCTCTGAATTGTAGGTTTAAATAAAAGAAAATACATTACATTACAAAGGAAACTAATTATATTGAAATACAGTTATCAAAATACATTTTTTTTAAATTTCGTAGACCCTGGGTTAAGTGCTCTGTTAGAGGGTCTCTACATTTCTCCCCATTATTCTTCCTTCGCTTCTGATAGCTGCCACCACCTGATTAGTAATGCCTCATTAGAATAGTATAGGCAGAGCAGTTGGATTTACTTCAGGCATGTCAAGCTGGGAAAAACAGAGATATTGTACTTAACAAACTCATGGCTTCATAAAAGAAAATATTATTTACTTGAATAATAATTTGTAACTCATAAAACTTGACTCTTTCACTAATTAATCATAAAAGAGTCTACATCAGGCAAGTTAAATTTTTTTTTAAAAAAAATCTAAGTAGAAGCAGTATACCATGATAATAACCTAAACTGTGATCAGTATCCTCTTTAAAACTCTGGCTTATCATCTTTCTTCTATCATAGCACACTCCAAGGCTATTTTGCCTGCTTTCTCTATCTGTAAATCTGGCTTAATCCCTGCTTCTACATTTTCTTTTTTTAAAAAAAATAATTTAATTTTAACATTCATTTAAAAAAGTGTTGAGTTCCAAATTCTCTCCCTCCCTTCCTCTCCTCCCCTACCCATTAAGAGAACAAGGAATGTGATATCAATTGTATGTGTGAAATCAAGCAAAACATATTTCCATATTAGCCATGTTGTGGGGGGGGGAAGCAAGAAAAATACAGAAAATGAAAAATTTAATGCATCAATCTGCATTCAGAATCCATTGGTTCTTTCCGTGCAGGTGGATAACACTTTTCATCATAAGTCCTTTGAAACAGTCTTGGATCATTGTATTGATCAGAATAGCTAAGTCATTCACAGCTGATCATTGTACAAAATTGCTATTACTGTGGATAGTTCTCCTGGTTTACATTTACTTTCAATTCTCTGGTCAACCTGTCTATAAACCAGTACTTTCCTTGTTAGCCCTCTCTTCGCTTTCTCTTCAGCCTGTCCTTATTGCCCCCCTCTTTCACCTTATTTTTCCCACCACCCCCCTTTCAAGCATCAATATGACCTTTTTTGGGGGGTTGGGGAGGGAATTTCACTATATCTATTGAGATAACTGCCCCCCAGGGTTTCTCAGAAAGCTTGAGAATTAATGTTTGGCACTAATGACTGCAAATGGTTTTCCCTTCTGACCCCCTGCCTTCCTAACCTATAACAGCTAACCCAGTTATAATCCCTCACCCCTGGAGCTCATGGTATTACTTGTCTAATGACTAGATTTCATCCCTTACTACAAAGCTAACCAATCAGATAAAATAAGGTGTCAGGAAAATTAAGAGTTCTACCTTGAGGAAGGGAAAATCATTCAAGTAGAAGGCAGGACACCCAGTTGTATGACCATGCCACAGTTTCCTCATGAATGAATGGTGGTGGTTTGACTTGCCTGACACATACACTCTTCTTCCTCAGTGGGCCTTGCTATAAAAGGAGAGAGTTGGACTAGGTAAACTCTTAAAATCCCTTCCAGTTCCAAAAAATCTATTCTGTGTTTCTAGTGTGGACTAATAATTCAAAACAAAAATCTTACCAAAAAAAAAAAAAAGAAGTACTGGCCAAATAGGGGTGGAGTTGGAAAGTGTCTAGATTCTGGTGTCCAGAGGACAGTGGGAGGCAGAATGATGCAGTGATCAGGTCAGAGCAACAAAGGAACAAACCAAGGGTAAATAGTAGCCTACTTATTACCATTCTTATTGTTGTTCAGTTGTGTCCAAGTCTTCATGATCCTATTTAGAGTTTTCTTGGCAAAGATACTAGAGTGATTTGCCATTTCCTTCTCTAGATCATTTTACAGATGAGGAAACTGAGGCAAACAGGGTTAAGTGACTTGCCCAGGGTCACACAGCTATTAAGGGGGAGGCCAGATTTGAACTTAAAAAGTTGAGTCTTTCTAACTCCAGGCTCTACCCACCATACCACAGTGCCTCCTACCTGTCTACTTATTGCCCTAAGATTTTGATATTCTGGATTTAATGAATATCCTTTATTAGGGTAGAACCTACCTGTGCCTGGTCTGGATAGTGGGATATATAAGGTGCTAAAAAGTCTCACAGCACCTACATCTATCCCACTGACCATGGTACCTGAAATTCCCACTGAGTCATTCTTGGGTTGTTAAAATGTAACTCAGACTAGGAAGAAGTAATATATTAACCTGCAGGCACTTACTTACACATTAGCCTGGATTCATTTACCAGATTTTGTTGTCCTTAGAACGAGGACCAGGAAATTGAAAACAAAAAATAAGTTTTAACAGGGATTTCCCCAGGCAATTTTCACTGCTTAATTCTAAGCCTCATCCAAGATAAGTCCAACTGCTTCCCATGTGGCATTTAGAAAGGAAGAACCATCTTTTGGCCAGTCACAAAGTTGTTGGTGTTAGAAGGCAATGTGGGACATGAGCCAGGGTACCATTCTGATCTCGGGCATGACATTTAGATTGTCTGTATACATGTCTTTGAGCAAGTCACCCTTCTTAAGCCTCAGTTCTCTCATCTGTGAATTTGGGAAAATAATACTTGTAATACCTGTGTCACAATATTGTTGTGAATAAAGTATTTTGTAAACCTTAAAATACTCTAAACATGTTTGTTGGTATTCAGTCACTTCAGTTGTGTCTGACTCCTTGTGACCCCATTTGGATTTTTTGTTTTGTTTTGTTTTGTTTTTTGGCAAGGATACTGGAGTGGATTGCCATTTCCTTCTCCAGCTGAGGCAATCAGGGTTAAGTGACTTGCCCAGGGTCACACAGCTAGTAAATGTCTAAGGCCAGATTTGAACTCAGGAAAATGAGTCTTCCTGATTCCAAGCTCAGCACTCTATCTGCCCTGCCACCTGTACTGTCTTATTATTAATGTTGTTATCCTAGCACTGTCACTGCTATATGTTTTTAGGCATTTCACATCATGGGGCCTCAGTTTTCTCATTTGTAAATAAGGGTGTTCAACTGTATGATCTTCAAAGTCCTACTACCCTTAAAAGTCCATTATTCTCTTCTCCTTCAAGAAACTTTAAAGCAAAAAAAAAAATGGGGCAGCTGGGTGGCACAGTGGATAGAGCTCCAGGGACCTGAGTTCGAATCTGGATTTACTTAGACACTTGATACTTACTAGCTGCATGATCCTGGACAAGTCACTTTACCCCGATTGCCTAACCAAAAGAAAAAAAGAAAGAAAGAAAAAGAAAAACAAAGAAAGAAAAAAAGAAACTTCAAAGCTTATGAAAATTCCTTATGAAAGCTTTTTGCTAGCTTGAGGGTCAAGTAATAGAAGGTCCTTTCATACCAACATTTTAAATTATTAGACAAATATGGGATCTTTATAAGGTCTTTGTATAATCTTTAAAAACCTTTTAAACTTTAATAATTTCAATTGTGTGCATAGAGAAAGTAACGTCGGCCTTTCTGGTAATGAGTGGTAAAATGTCTTTTCACAGCTGACACGGACTTAATTTCTGCTAGTCATAGGTCCCTTGTCTACAGAATCTATTTTTAGTTGGTAAAAGGATCTAAACTAAAATCCCATTGTATATAGCAGCATGACACAGTTTTCCTAAACTGTGATCAATCTTTAAAAATCCCCTATAAAGGTTGTTTCAGTCATACCAATAACCTTAGCTAAGTTTTAAAGCAATAAAAAGAAAATGAACAAGCTGTCTCTTCCCGATCTCCCTTACTTGGGGCTAAACTTTTGCCCTGCTATGTCAGAGAAGGCTAGAAACATTCTAGAATCAGAAGTGAACTTAGAGACAGTCTCATCTAATCCCCTTCTTTTGCATATTCATGGAGATGCTGAGGCCCAGAAAGTGAAGTGACCTATCCAAGATCAGGAAGCAAGTTTATGGGAGATACATGATTAAAACTCACTGTCTTTTTGCTTTCCATTACACCATTGCTATAAGCAATAAGGAACCTCATTCCCAAAGGTCCTGATGCTGTCTCATCCCTTGATGGTAGAATTTGGCCATGATGCCATGTAGCTAGGCAAAGCAGAGAAGGGAGAGGAGGGTAAAGAGATGTTTAGCTCTACCCCAAGGGAGTTAAGAGTCCCTTTCACAAAGATTTAAAAAAAATTGCTGTTGGAAGCAGGTGTGAGGGAAAAAGCAGACACAGCCAAAATGAGTTTTGGAGACACCATTGTTTGCGGTCTATATTAACCTGGAGCAGTTGCAGTGGCAAAAGCTTGTCTCATATTTGAAATTGGAAGCTCTGACATTCAGGAAGTTCCAAAGCAAATAAACCTGAGCCTATAAGTAATTAAATCATGCATGTACACAGAGCCCTGCATTTAAAAAAAATAAGTTTAGAGTCTTCTTAAGGCCACAACATCAATTCGTTCAGAATCAACCTGGTCTTTATTCCCTCTCTTGTACCCAGCTTAGTTATCATTTTAGAAGCTGTTCAGGAGACAATTGGATGGAATGCCTTGTCCTTTGTCAAAACAAGATGCCAAAATGTGAGGGGCAGCTTTTCAAGGGTGCTAAGAGGATATTTAACGCAGTGCAGGCCAAAACAGGGGCCACAGAACTGATTTCTCTCTCTCTCTCTCTCTCTCTCTCTCTCTCTCTCTCTCTCTCTCTCTCTCTCTCTCTCTCTCTCTCTCTCTCTCCCCCCACCCATCTTTTTCCTACTCATCATATGTAGCTAGGGGTCATGTTTCATTGCTGTAGAAACAGTTCTAGGGCTAGGTTTAAATGATCCATTTTCCACTGTGTACTTGTATGGCCTCCAGTGGGCTACTTAGAGAATTACCTTGGTACAGCTAAAAGTGCTCTGACTTTGAAGGCAAAGGGCCTGGGTGCAAGTACTACCTCTTGACACTGTCTTGTGACCTTGGGCAAGTCATCTAACTTCCCTGAGCCTCCACTATGTATAAAATAAAGGGACTGGACTAGATGATTTCAGAGGTACCTTCCAGCTCTGGAGCTATAAAGTTAGGCCCCTTTGATTGATGCTGGTTTTTGTTGTTGCTGAGATGTTGCTATATGTCCACATCCTTGTGGTGGACACTGTGAGGGATCAGAATGAATATGGCCACCATGCGTCCTCTGGATATGGTCATTAGTTTGTCCAGAACAGTCCCAATTTCACAAAAAGAAAAGAATATTCAAACAAATTATTTTTATCAAGGCTTTTCAAAAGGAGCACTTTTTTTTTTCCGGATCATATGTTCCATTTTTTTTTTTTGGCTAGGCAACGGGGTTAAGTGACTTGCCCAGGGTCACACATCTAGTTAAGTGTTTGAGTTATGTGTTTGAGGCCAGATTTGAACTCAGGTCCTCCTGAATCCAGGGCCTGTGCTCTATCCACTGTGCCACCTAGCTGCCCCACGTGTTCCACTTTTGAGTTCAAGAAGTATAATCACCTTAAGTATAAGAAGTGATTCTTATCTTCAAAGAACTTGAATTTGATTCCTTGCAAAAATTATTAAAATTCTTGAATATTATTAATAAGTTAAAATTATTATTGCCTATTATTAAGGAGATAGTGAAAATCTAGAAAAGGAAGCAACAGTCACAAAGAGGCCTCATAAGTTCAACTCAGAACAGACTAATCCCATTTCCTTTTTATTGACAGGATTGCTAGGCTGCCAGATCAGAATGCTGTCAATACATTTTGCCTGGATTTTGACCAGATATTCAGCAAAGTCCATCTTATCATCCTTGTGGAAAGGAGGGTAAGATTAGTTTAGTAAGGTAGACTCTGAACTGGTCAGTGTGGGTTTCATCCACAGTCACTTAGAAGAGTTAGAAGAAGCAACTGGACTCAATTTAGGGCTTTTAACACCCAATTTAGCCTTCTTTCTCCCACACCATACTGTCTGTAGGCATTGTGAAAGCATTTTTAACAATACAAAGTACAGTGGAAATAGTAAAGAATCATAAACATAGTTCAAAATAAGATGTGATTAATAATAAAAGTAGTGCTTAGGTTTCCTGTGAAATGCCCCAAGCTTCTTCTTGACCTTGTGCTATTTAACATTCCTATCAATGACTTGAGTAAAAGGTGCTTTAAGAAATTTGCCAAGCACACAAGGCTATAATGGATAATAAACATGCTGGTAACATAATCAGAGTCTGAAAAGCCCTTAACTGGCTAAATGCATAGTGATGAATCTAATATGATGATTCATATTAGGGAAAAGTATAAAACATTACAATATGGTTTGATTTTTTTTTAAAAAGAAACTTCATTTGTATAAGATTAAGGAGGTGTAGCTCTAGAGTACTTTATTCAAAAAAGAGTTTGGTATTTGAGTGGACAGAAAGCTCAGTGTAATTTGACATTTTGGCATGGTAGCCCAGAAAAGCTGATGCTATCTTAAGCTGAATTAAGATAGGTATGGTGTCAGGAGAGGGAAGTCATGGGCCTACTACCCCTCCCCTCTGGCTTTTTGCTTCCTTTTGAGTATAAGATGTTAGAGGGCAGGGACTGGCTTTCTTGTTACTTATATCTGCTCCCACAGTGCTTAGCACTGTGCGTAACAGATGTTTGTTGCCTTGCGGTTCTACTATATTAGGAGAGATCATATCTCCAATAGGGTATTCATTCTGGGAACCACATTTGGAAAGAAGATTGATAAGCTGAAGAATGTTGAGAGGAGGGTAGTTCATATTGTGAAGGTCCTGAAAGGTCCTTATACTTGCTGTATAAGGATTGTTTAAAGGAACTGGAAATAGTTAGCCTGGAATCATACGGAAGATGGTTCACTTGTGTGGAGAGAACCTCTTCCTTTTCTTTTCTTCCTCCTCAATTGTGGGAGACCTTTGTTAATGGCCCCAGCTACTAGTACCTTACTCTGAAAGTTTACCTTCCATCTACTTTGCTTATATGTTTATAAAGGATGAAGAGCTGGCCCCCTAGCTAGGAGCATGTGGATTAAGTCCCTGTTCTGTGTGACTCTGGGCAAGTCACTTAAGCTCTTGGTGTTCTGGGCAACTCTCTAAGACTAGAAGTTACAGAAAATGTGCCATCCTGCATTGGTAGAGGGAATATTCTGGTATAGGAATTTCCTATAACAAAAAAGAACAGGTCCAGGCTCTATCCATATATACGTGTCAACCTCCCGATTAGAATGTAAGCTCCTTGAGGACAGGAACAGGTTTTGTTTTGGTTTTTTTGTATCCTTACCACTTGGCGCTGGCATAGAGTAAGCATTAATAAATGCTTGTTGATTATTATTACTTTAAACATACTAGTCATTTCCCCCCCCATCCCCCACCCTCACCACCCCCAGGTAGAAAATGTGAGTTGTCTATAAAACTAATAAAACTGCTCAGGCAACTCTATGTAATGTTTATGTTTGTTTCAAAGCATACTATAAGACCATGACTGTCTTAACCCATCTTTTAGTCTGTGGATATAGGTTGCCCGACTCTGCCAGCTTGCTAAAAGAAATAATAGTTTGTGGTTTGGTTATTTGGTCTCACCATTTGAGAGCTTGCTTCCCAGAATACAAATTGGGGTGAGGTCTTTCAAGTCTAATATCTCTATTCACATGCTAATTCAATGAACTTTTTATTAAATACCTATTATTTGTCATGTACTATACCAAATGCTAGGAATTTAAGCACTCAAACATAACAGATTTTCTACCCTTAAGGAGCATTTAATGTAATAGGAAGATGAGACATGTATACAAATATGTATGACTCAGAATGGAATGTAATAAGGAAATATATAAAGTATTCCAAGTGATTTGTAAGGGAGAAATCACCTGGGGCAAGGGGAGTAGGGAAAGTGATCCAGAGATAGGATCCAGAAAGGCCTTCTTGAAGACCTTGGAAACAAAATATCTCAGCAGTTGACTATATGGAGTTAGTGCATTCTAGCTACAGGGGCAACTTCTAGGGGTACCCAGAGGTAAGAGAGAACCTTATGAAGGAGCCACTTTGCAATGTAGTGTGACAAGAACATAAGGTGTGTAAGAGGGAGTGACTGAGAATAAAGAGGGAAAGGTAGGAAGTTTACCAGTCTTACCACCCAAAGAACAGATTTTCTAACACCTAAATGATAGGCTAAGGAGTTTATATTATATTCTATAACCAGTGGGAAGCCACTGCTTTGAGTATGTACTTAAAGGTAATTTCTACTCTATAATCTTCTCTATTTCTGTTACTATATAACTTTCCCAACTGAAAGTTCTTTTGAAGATTGTCATTTCCAGGTACATGTTAGAACAAGCCTTGCTGTATCATCCATTGCTGGTGTCAGATATTAAGGGGTCAGGGAAAGTTGAACTTATATTGGTTTAAAAAATATTAAAGAAATAAAATCCTCTTGAGCCAATGAGAGTTTTGCGAGGCAACATGGTACAATGGAAAATATGCTATATTTGGAATCAGAAGATGTGGGTTTGAACCCTATCCCTACCATATATGCCTCCTGTGTGATGTTGGGCATCTAATTTAAACTCTTTGGGCCTCATTTTCATTATTTGTAAAATGAGAAGGCTAAGTGTGATGACCATCAATGTCCCTTTTATCTCTAAATCTTTGATCCAGTCCCTCTTCATGATTTACCTTTTTTCTTTAATCTCCTCCTTCCAGACTCACCTCCATGAAGCCTTCTCTGACCGTTCAAGTCCTTGCTGATGGCTGCCTCCTCTCAGCTTAATTCAATTCAGTACTTACTTGTTGAGTCTTTCATTGCAATAGTTCCCTGAAACTCCTAACCCCCATCCCCAAGGAAAGAATTCTGTTTCTTCAACCCTTGTAGCACACACAGTGCCAGATACAGTGCTGGCCATATAGTAGGTATTTGGTGAATACTAATTCATTGATTAAACTGCCAAAGTTATCAGAAGGGTCATGAAAAGGGCATCAGAGGACAGTCCAAATTCAACCACTATGATTTTTGCTTTTAAGTAGCAACATCTCTCTATATAGGCCTTAATTTCCTCATTTAGTCCTGTGAGCCTATGACAACCCTGTAATGTTTGCTTATAAAATGTAAAACATCTGTAAAATTAAGGGGCATTGAATTTGATTCCCCCTAAGGTCCCTTCCAACCTTGATGTTCTGTAGTTCTAACACTCTGTACCTATCATAAAGGTAAATCATCTTGCCATTTTGACACTTCAGTAAATGTATTTTGCCCACAATTATCCCCCTCCTTCCATCCTTCCCTTGATTAAACCTTAATCTAAAATAAGCCTTTTTCACCTTTTTTTGTGATATGGGCCCCTTTGGAAGTCTGGAAACCTCTGTGCTCCTTCTCAAAATAATGCAAAAAGTAACATGTACAGGATTCCAAAGGAAACAATGGTTAGTGAAAATAAAGATGTATTTTTTTTCCTCTTCCAAGTTTAAAGACTCTCTGAAATCTATCCAAGGACTCCTTTAGGGATCCGTGGACCCCAAATTGAGACTCTCTCATCTAGAAACTGAAAAAGTGGCTTTCTTTGGTGGGGATAATGTGGTTATGTTTGATCCCAAGTAGAAATTGTGCCTGGAAATGTGTGTTTGGACATTTCTTGTGTCCATGAGGGTTAGGGAAGGAAGAATAGGGGAAATATGGGAGGACATTTAAAATATGGGGAGTAGTTTGAGAGATGGAGGGGAGGCAATTAAAAAAAAAAGAAAAAGGTAGCTTTGAGTTTGGTGCTCAATACAAGGCTGAGACAATGAACAGTCAGTCTCCATCCAGGAACACTGGACACATTGGTGCACGTGTCCCTAATAAGCAAAATAAATGGAGAGAATAGAAGTAGGGGAAATGTTGCTTGATAGATGGATTGGTTTCTAAATAAAATGTTGCCTTCAAGGCACAAGCCTTTGAATTACCCTGAGATGTTGATTTAATTCAGATCCTTGATGTTTTTCTGAACATTGAATTTTGTACTCTAATTGCCTTCTGATTTATTAGTGGGCCATCATGCTTCTTATGTTTCCCTGATAGAAGTTAAAACCTCACCTCCCAGAACAGCCTCACTAATTCGCTGCTTTAAACCATGCTTATTTCACAGAGAGGGGTGCAGTCTTAAAATGTTGACCTCAAACAGCCTCCCAGAAGGAACTGAAGAGCTGAAGGGAAACTGTCTAGTAGGGCAGAGAGGTTAGGAAAGCCTAATTCCTTTCAGCAATTTACTTTTGTGACAGTGGGGGTGAGTGTTAAAGTTTCTACAGCGTCTACCCGCCCCCCCTTTCAGCCTTCCCTCCCCATCCCTTCATGCTTAGGAGAGAATGCTAGGAAGAACAGGACTTTGCTTACAGGGGAGATATGAGTTGCCAGTGAATCTTTATATTCTCCTTGTGACCTCTCAGTGAATTACAGTATGAATATCAAATGATATTCATAACTGGCGTTATGCAATTCTTATGGGTAGGGGCATTGTACCTTTAAGAAGATCAAGGTACCAGAGAAGAATTAAGAGAATGCTCCTCCCTTCTTCATTGTAGAGGTGGGGACAATGGGTGTGGAATATTATATATACTGTCAGATATGATTGATGATTTGGTTGGTTTTGCCAAACTGTTCCTTATTACCTCTTTTTTCTAGTTTAATCTTTATTTTAAAGGGATGGCTTATGTGTAAGGGAGCAGAAAGTCACATATTGAAAATAAATGTGTGTTTAAAAAGGCATCAATAAAATTTATATAAATGTGTGTGTGTGTAATCGCATATACATACACATAAGTATATATGCAAATATGTGTGTATACGTTAATGTTTACAAGTTATATTTGCTTACATTTACATATATGTTAGACCTATTATCTATTATCTCTGTACATATGTAAATAAATGTATTCTCATAGATAACATATATATTTAAGGTAAGCAATATATCCCTGAACCAAAGGTTGAGCAAAAGGTTAACAATATACCATCATCAAAAACCCCTCCTGATTGAAGAAACAGAGCTGTCTTCCCTCTTTAGGAAAGCTGCTTTCCAGCCTGTGCGCCAGCCTTAGTAGGAGAAGGATGGAGGAACAACAGTCCTGTTATTCTTCAGCTCGCAAAGAAAGCTGGCAGGTACAATCGATAACATAAAACATTAAGACAGGCTCATATTTTAAGGGCTTCAATGCAAACATCACCTTCAGAGGCCATGATCTTTGAAGTGTGTTGTACTGCATTTGGTGGAAAGGTTACTTTTCTTTCATGTTCTCGGCAAAGATTGAAAAAAACAGAGACGGCCCAAATGTATTAATAGGATTGTGGAGTCATGAAATGTGAGGACTGGAAGCAATTTGGCATGTCATCTAGTCTAGGCCGATCATTTTCCAGATGACAAAAGTAAGGCCTAGATGATAAGGTCATTGGAACATAGATTACAAACTTAGAGAGACCTTAGTGATCATTTGATTCAAGAGTTCTTAACCTGGGTCCCTGACTTTTGTTTTGTTTTTTAATGGTTTAATAACTATATCTCAATGTATAGTATTAATCTTATGTAATCCTATGGATTTTGTTTTACAAATTTAAAAGCATTATACTGAGAAGGGGTTCGTAGGCTTCAGAAGATTGCTAAAAGAGTCCATAACACATAAAAAAAAAATCAAGGATTATTGATATAATGCAACCTCTTCTTTTTGCATATGAAGAAACTGAGGCCCAGAGAGGCTAAGTGATTTGCACCTGGTCCCATGGAGAGTAAATCATAGAGTTGGGTATTTGAATGCAGGCCCTCTGACTCCAAATTCAACACTTTTAAAAAATTGTAATATAATGCTACTTGCCTGTACATACATTGAAATTATTTTTTTAAAGTATGCCGTGTATCTTTTATAAGAATTACAACAGAATGTGGAATCATAGTGTTTAAAAACTAAAAGGGATCTGTAAATTATCCATTCCAATCCTTTCATTTTATAGTTGAGGGACCCAAGCCCAAAGGGAAGCACCTTTACCAAAATTATACTACAATAATTTAAAAGATCTGTGATTCCACAGCCCCCATACATTTTGCTAGTTGGTTGTCGTGTATTGTTGTAGCCAAAATAACTTTATCTCCTAGTCATCCTTCTGGCCAAATTCCTCTCTACACTTGACTTAGCTAGATCACTAGAGCAGTAGTCTGATGATGAAGATGATGATAATGATGAAGATGATGGTGTTCCCCACCACTACCATCCTCATCCTCATCATGACACCTAGCATTTTATAGACCTTTATATTTTGCAAAACATTTTTATACCTTTTATCACATTTGATCCTTAAGACAGCCTACTGAGTTAGCAAGGGTAAGCACTATATAAACATTATGATCCTTATTTGCCAGTTGTGGAAAGTAAGGCCCAAATGTAGTCAGCTGAGACAAGGAGAAGGAACATCATCATATGATTTTCATAGGCTCATATGTTTAGAGCTGAAAGATATCTTAAAGGTCATCCAGTCCAGTTTTCACAATTTATAAATAAGAATACTGAAGCCCAGTGACTTGCCCAAGGTCACACTGGTTTTAAGGGAGAGAGTGAGATTGGACTCTAGTCCAGTGACACAAAGTTCGACACCCTGTCATTGAGATCCCTAATCTCACCTAATCCCCAGGGACAAAAAGTGATAGGAAATGATGACTCTGTAAGGACAGAAATCCTTTCTCCTGTTGTCTTATAGCTTCCCCATGGTTCATCACATGTGGTACATATTCAATCAATGCTCTTAGCTAACATGTTTTTTTAAAAATTGGAAATAGGAATACCAATGGGAAAAATATGGTTACATAATGTCCATAAGGCACCTTTGTGACAATGATGAAAGACTAACTACCTGTAATAGGAGCTGATGAAAGTATCTTTAACACATGTTGTGATAAGATGACTACTGAAGAAGCCATCGTTTAATACTATTATCCCAACACCTTACCACTTTGTCTCTCCCTTTCCCTTTTTTAGGATGGTAAAAGAGAAAGTTGTTGAGTGGTTTCAGCATCCTTGATTTCCTTAACTCCTTCTAGACTGGTTCTAGGTCAGCAAATGAAAGAAAGATTGCCCAGATTTCAAAATTATATATACATATATATATAATGATTTAATGATTCTTAAAATTTCCCATAGCCTTGAATAGTAGAATGTTAAAGCATAAAGATTGTTATGTTCCCACTCCTCTTCTTACAGATTAGCAATCAGAGTTCCAGAGATGTGAAATGACCTGCCCAGATTCACACAAATAGTTAATGACTGTGCCATGACAAGAACCTAGGTTTTTCTTTTTACCTCTTAAAATGGATTAAATGGTTTTGCTAGATAGCACCTCTGTTCACCCTAAAGGTGTTTTGAAAATGTTATACTTTAATAGGGCATAGTCTGTTGTGGACACATCAGGGTTCTGTAAGATCCTTCAGGGCAGGAACTGACTTTTGTTTTGTTTTCGTTTTGTATCTTCAGAATCTAGAACAGTGTCTGGCACAACAGTAGGCCCCTGAGTTGAATTTAATTGAATCCAAATAAGCATTCTTTGAGTACTATGTGTACTCAACCAAGGAAGAGTAAAGGGTATCATCCTTACCTTGAGCAAACTTATCATTTAGGTAGGACAACAAGTCATTCATTCTCACATGACATAGTTACTGTCAAGAAAGAATAAAAGGCTATCTATTTTAAATACTTGTGTGAGAAGCACAGAGGGAGCACTAAAGGAGGTCAAAAAAAGGAACAGCCCAATATATATGCTGTTGTAGTCATGATAGGCCTTATTGAGGAGATAGGTCTTGAGTTGGACCTTGATGAATGACCAGGATTTGGCTAGGTGGAAATGTGGGGTAGTCCATTCCCAACTAGAATGGAAGGCAAAATGAGATTCCTGTGAAGAGGCCATCAAGGACATTGGACCAGTAGAAGTTACAGTGAATGGATATTCACTTCTGTGCTCTGAGAGTTGGTTTTACCACTTCCTCCCTGCCTATCTGTGAGACAAGAGTAACTTGAATGAAAGCTGTTTGGAGGAAGACCCATTCAGGACTAATGGAAGATGATTTAGGTAAACACTTGGAGATGTGAGGTTTATTTGAATAAAGCTGCTTCTTCTTTTCAACATGTACAGCTATGAAGTTAACCTCTAGCATGCTTTGTTCTGTATCTAAAACAGAGTGCTATAAAGAGTTTTCAGGGGATCCATCAACTTAGACTGGAAAAGAAATTTAGCATTTCCTTCTATTATAAAAGAAAGACAACAAACTATGGTATTATTAGCAGTACCTTTGTCATAGGTAGAAATCAAATATTTTCCTATCATGTTGTCATTGCTACATACATATCAAAATCTCATTTATACTCACCCCCACTTTGAAGTTACTAGAATTATTAGACCCATTGCTAAACATCATGTGATCACAGTCTTCCTGTCCACAGACTGTATTACATTATAATTTTCCTCTCTTTGTAATACTACATACTTTATTTCATGTATTTAAAAACATTATTATGAGGAGTCCATAGGCTTCACCAGACTTCCAAAGGGGGAACACCAAAAAAGTTAAGAACTCCTGGTCTAAGGTGAACCCGGAGTCTATATTTGCATTCTCTTTTGTTATATATAGACTTCTAGGACCTTTGAGATTTCTACCCTTTAATCTATTTAGCAGATTATTGAGCTTAAAGAATACCTAGAAGTTGCATCTAGTGTTAGGCACATAGTAGGTACAGCAATACTGCTCAATTGAATTAAATGGAAGCTTCAGCTCATACAGAGCACATCCACTCAGATAAAGGCATAAACTAATGAGAACTAATGCTGAGTTCAGATTAACTTCGAAGGAGGAACCAAGAGACTGAATTAAATAACTCTTTGGTTTACATTTGGACTCCATTGCAGAGTGACTACTTTGAGATTGACTCTCAATAGATAGGAAATCTTGGGGCATCTAGATGGGTGCAGTGGATAGAGCACCAGCCCTGAATTCAGGAAGACCTGAGTTCAGATTTGGCCTCAGACACTTGACATTTACTAGCTGTGTAACCCTGGGCAAGTCACTTTACCCCATTGCCTCAAAAAAGAGAGAGAGAGAGAGAGAGAGAGAAGAGAGAGAGAGAGAGAGAGAGAGAGAGAGAAATAGATAGGAAATCTGCTTCAGTTGACCTTCCCTAAAGGCCCTGTGGTTCACTTTGAAGCTTCTGTAGCTCTCTTTGAAGGAGTTGGCTGATGTGATAAAACATGTCGTAAATAAAAGTATCCATCTCAAGCTAGATCTTAAGTTCAGCTTGTGACTTTGTAAAATAAAATGATATCATGAAATAAAATGACGCCCAACTAAAGTTTTCAAATTACACCTTCTTTGATTTTAAACATAGTACTTATTCTGTGGGCAGATATTTGATGACTAGGACTCAGCTGAGTAATAACCACAGTTCACAGAATTGCTGGTGAGATTTTTGAAGCCTTAAAGGAGCCACGACTATTGATCACAATTTTTCAGAATATTTGCCACACTCTACTGTGTACCAGATGATGAGATTACTCATAGACTGCAGTCATTTTGTCAAGAAAGTTCTCCAAACAGCCAGTACAACACCGAATAAGCCATGTCAATCAAAATAATAATTTACATTAATATGAGCACTTTGTATTTTACAAAGTGTGGTCCTCACAACAGTCCTGTGAGGAAAGTAGTCTAACTGCTATTCCCATTTTGCAGACCATAGAATCTCAGAGTTTGTAGGGTCCTGAGGGGCCATCTAGTCTAACCTGTACCTGACCAGGACCCCCTTGAACCATTCCCACTAAGTGATGACCCAGCCTTCACTTGAGGTTCACTAAAGAGGTGAAAGAGAGACCTCCGAGATAGCTTGTTTCGTTTCTCCATAATTCCTATAAGAAAACATAGACTCAGGATTGTTAGTTTAGGTACCATGGCTTGTGAGTGGAAAAGCTGGGACTTCAACCCAGGTCTTCTGACCCCAAATCTATGACACACTGAAGTGATGGTCACTATGTAGGCTGTGTTGGCTGTGAGGGAGTAAGACCAAGGGCTGAACAGCGAGTATTGCCTAGCATAACATTCCCTGCTTTGACTCCTTCTCAGCCAGTGTACATGATAGGGTATCAGGGTATGTTTTTCAGTCGTGTCTCGTTCATTGTGAGCCCATTTGGAGATTTTCTTGGCAAAGATACTGGAGTGGTTTGCCGTTTCCTTCTCTGGCTCATTTTACAGATGAGGAAACTGAGGCAAAGAGAGTTAAGTTACTTTCCCAGGGTCACACAGCTAATGTGTCCAAGGACACATTTGATGGGCTATCACTCTTGCCACTGTGCCACCTAGTTGATCCCTCTGAGGGTTTGCAATTGAACTCTCTCCACTGCTAATGCTCCGTAGTTAATAGTCTTATAAGTACTGTGAAACCTCATTCATTTGAACTGAATAGGGAGGAAATCCATCTTAGTCAAAATCTGAATTGTAGGATACCTTTAAAGGAGCAGTTGCATTAGCTTTCAAGCCCACAGTGTAACACATGCCGTTTTTTGGCAACATGTTGCCAGAAGGAGGTCCTGCCAGGCCTGCTTTCATGAGTAGATAAAGATCATATATAATTAGCATTTTGGTTGTTAAAATGCAAATGAGAATTGATAGCATAGTTTAAAACAGTTTGTTGCTTAAGCAAATTAATGGGTTCTCCAGAAACCTAGTTTTCCCTACTTATTTGTAAAATTTTTCCTTATGCAGTGTAAAGGTGATGTTCATGCCCCATGAGGATCAGAAGGAACTGGGGGTGTTTCGTGTAGAGAAGACTCGGGGAGGAAAATAACACCTGCCCTCAAGGGGGTATGTGAGCGACTGAGCTTTTTCTGTTTGGCCCCAGAAGCCAAAATTAGGAACAACGGGTAGAAGTTGCAAAGGTGCTAAATCTAGGCTTAATCTCAGGAAAAAAACCAACAACATTGTAACAGCTATCTAAAAGTAGAACTAGGTGGTTCAGTGAATAGAGCACGGAGTCTAGAGTCAGGAAATATAGCCTCAGACATTTATTACTTGTGTGAAACTTTTTTGTTTGTTTGTTTTTATCAAGGCAATGGGGGTTAAGTGACTTACCCAGGGTCACACAGCTAGTAAGTGTCAAGATTTGAACTCAGATCCTCCTGATTCCAGGGCCAGTGCTCTATCCACTGTGTCACCTAGCTGCCTGCTTGTGTGAAACTTCTCAAGTCATTTAATTTATTTGCCTTAGTTTCCTGAACTGTACAGTAGTGATAATATCAGTATATACCTCACAGGGTTGTGGTGAAGATAAACTGATATGTTTTTTGTAAAAAGTGCATGGCACATTGCCTGACACATAGTAAGTGCTGTATAAATGGCTTAGTCCTTCCCCCAACCCAATGAGTTACTTTTCACAGATGGTCTTCAAGCAAAGGCTAGGTGACTGTTGGGTGTGTTATAGAGCAGATCTCTTCAGGTATGGATTGTGTCAGATGGTTATTGAGATCCCTTCTGACCCTGATTCTGCATTTCTATCATTCTAGGTAGCTCAGCCAGTGCTAGGAATTTCATAGCTCACGTGTTAATAGTGTCCAAATGAACAAGATTTTATTATTTAGAAAGACCAAATTCCAGGTATAGTGAGTGAAAGTATTCCTGTAGGAAGTATACCTATATTGGAAGTGTGCCAACTAGATAGTATTGCATAATATATTGTGCTAAAATCAGCAAAGGCTAAAACCCAACCAAGACTGAGGATTTTGTCTCCACCCCCTTGGAGAGCCTCTTAATCCTCTAGAATTATATGTTGCCCTTGTTGTAGTGAGACCGAGGACTTTGCACAGCTCTGCCTCACTTAAAATCCAATTCACCCTCATGATGTCATTGGTCCTCTTTGAGAACAAAGGACAATGAGGAAGCTCTTCCAGAGCCATTTTATAGCCTTGAGTCATTCCAGAGACATTTGTGGCTCACAGATATCTGGTCTTTTAAAGAATCAGTGCATATTGTCACCTCATATCTAAACTAATTAAATAAAACTGGGAACTTGGACAAACCTGATCATTAATCCCAATATAGGAAAAGTCCCTTTTGATAAATCTACGGTACTGGACACCTTTGTCAATAACATCTTCAGACCGTGCAAGGGAGTTGTTTTAGAATTTATCTTTCAGATAGTAAAGTAAGCCCTTTAAACCTAGGAACATCTAGAGGTTTTGAAAATAGAAAAATATTTTGGACATGCCCTCAAGGTTACTTCTCTGCACCAATTCTCCACATGGAAGCCAAGCAAAGTTTTTTTCTTCCTTTATTCAAGAAAAGAAACTCTTATATTTAATAGCTGATTAGCTCACAATAAGATTGAACTTGTGTTTTCTTTTTAATTAACAGTTAAACCACTAGGGTATTAGATTGGCAGTTGCTTCATCGTATCCATCTTTTGAAGATTTTCAATTCACACTGATAGAAAGTGCCATGTGCGTCTGAAATGTCTGTTTATATTCAAAGCTGTCTTATTTTAGGAGGTAAGTTTGGAAGCACGTAGACAAAAAAAACACCTGTAAAGTGTAATCACTCTGTAGAAATGTGGGGAAATGGGGAAAAAAGGAAAAGGAAAAGCCCTCCAGTTGTTTCAGTGTGCAAATTATGGTCACAGGTAGAGTGAGTTTCCCTGCCCTGTTTACAGATCTCTAGAATAAAGGTGGCTGACTGCAAACGTTCCCGCATACAAGTGTAAAATAGACACATTGAGTGAGGAAAATGGTGGGATCCTTGAAATGCACAATGGTAGAAAGTCTTAAAAGCAGATGGCAGGGAACAGGGTTGTGCTGTCCTATGACTGCAGGCTGGGAGATTCTCACACCTTCTCTTTTTCAACTGTTCTCCACTGGGTACTAAGAGAATCTACCATCTTTCCATATTGAATTTGAATAAATCTTTATTATATTATTTAGGTTATTCCTGAGCCTTGGCCACCTTGTTCTCCTTTATTTCTCCTTGTTTTTACCTATGTATTGTTAAGGCTTCTGGATTTTCCATCAGTTCTTTAAGGAAATAGTTCACCATGAAATAAGGAATCTCTGAACTGTGGACTCAACTAAAGTGATGGGAAACAGATGAGTATGGTGGTCCTCTGTTTCATCATCTATAAAATTAGATTGTTGGACTATATGGTCTCTAAGGTCTATTCCAGCTCTAAATGATACTGTGGATTATTCAAATAGGATAGCTTTATTAAATATGGTTAAAATTAAATATAGTTAATTTGAAGAGACTATAGATACATATAGGTTCTTCTAGAGCAGAAGCTTCCAGGCCTTGTATGGTACTCTTACCTACACTTATCTGTCACAGCAAGCAAAATAATTCTCGTCTGGCTTTCAAATTGTAATTTTGAGAGTCATTATTTTGCTCCTCTGCTTTCTGCCTGGGCAGGCTATAAAGTATAGTGGAAAGAGCCTTAGGCTAAGTTGTGAGATCAAGTACCATCCCTGGTTTTTTTTTGTTTGTTTATTTTTTTTGTTTGTTTTTATGTGGGAAAAACTCAAATATATACACTTAACCTAGTTTGGTTGCAGGTTCTTTAGCTTTTGCCTTTTCCAGCTAGGCAATACAAGCCACTGATTTTGAACCCAAGACATTGCCACTCCAGTGATGACTCATAATCAGAAGACCCAAGTTCAATCCCACTCAAGATACCTAGTAGCTGTTTGACCCTGGGTATGTCATGGACTTCTCTGTGCCTTGGTTTTGCTCATCCATTAAAGGAGTTTGTAAGCCATGGCCTCAGAGGTTCTATTAAGCTCTAAATCTATGATTCTGATTTTCTATGAATTTGCAGTTGCACTCAAGGCCAAATTTCCTTGTATAAGTATTTCTTTTTAATGGTCTTACCTTGAATATGCTGTTTAAATGCTGTTTGTTTATTTTTAAGGATTAGACGTTTGGTCTCTGAATTTGTCAGCAATTAGTTGACAATTCATAATTTAGCATCTACTTTTAATCAACTTTTAGGGCTGTGACTTTTCCATTGTTCATTTTAATTCATCATCTATTAACAAGTTCCATTTTTACAAGTATTCTAATTGCCTTTACTTGTCTTAATAGTCAAATGTACAAAGGCCAAGGAGAGCCAGCAGGAAAGGCAAAAATGCAGTAAGACTTTCTGTCTAAAAGAAAAAATACCAACTTTTTGGATGGTAATGGAAGCATAATGGAACTCCATTAGGATATTTGTATTAAGAAACCAGAAAGAAGTATACCTACTGTATAGAATTTTCATACTATAATGGAGAGAGGAAATGAGTTTAATATGGCACAATTAATAAAATGTGGTTATAAAATTGTGGAACATTGTTTTTGATTTTTAACACATGGGTTAGAGTTTATATATTCATATGAATGTTTTACTTCTGAAGATTCCCCCTGAGAAGTTGCGCAGGATTCCAGTGATGACAGTGTTAGTCAGCATATGTGTGGGACTTCTCTTTCAGCAATGCCTTCAGAACCAATTTACAAGCCAGACAAAGAAATGTATCATTTAACTTTGTAGCCACATGTTTTTGGACCGAAAATGGGGTTTCCCCAGCTTATTTACAATATCTGTTTCCAATAATCAAATCTGTCCCCCACTCCGCCCCCAAAGTACCAGGGTTTGTTTCCATTAAGAGTATTCAGTGAAATGTACTTCAGGCATTAAAGGTGTTCTCAAGCAGGAATTCTTCAGATGTTGGAATTATTGGAATAAGTGTGTGGCCTTGCAAGGTGACTACTTTGAAAAGATCAAAGTTTATTAAGATGGATAATTCTAGCATGCCTTAATATATGCTATCTCATGTTATGTTCATATATTCTGTATGTATTTCGATCATTTAATTTTCCATTCAGTTTCCTTCAAGAAGTTTCCCAGTCATCTTTTCAGATACGCTTTATATTTTACTCCTAACTATTGGGTTTTTCCAACACTGTTCTCTCCTGGATTTTATCCCATTTGCCAGATCTACCTCATTTCCTCTGTTTCCTTTGGAGTTTCAGTATCTGTGTTCTTCAATATCCATTGTCTCTATCCTGGACCTTTTTCTTGGTTATCTAGCTCCCATGGGTTCAACTATCATCTCTATATAGGAAGCTAGATGGCACAACAAATACAGTAGAGAGCACAGAGCATGGCACATAGTACACATGATAAGCATTACATAAGTGTTAGATGTTATTGTTTTTATGCAGGTGACTTCCATGTCTATTATGTCTACCTGTAGTCTCTCTCCTGAGGTCCAGTCCTACCTCACTTGTTGTCTGTTTGTTACCTCCAACTGGATGTCCAGTAGGCATAACTATAATAGAACTCATCATCTTCCCCTCTAAATCTAACCCTCTTTCATACTTCCTAATTTTTGTGGAGGGCACCCACATTCTTCCAGTCATCCAAGCATGAGACCTTTGAGCCATCTTTAACTCTTCATTATCCATTCCCACCCATGTCTAATCAGTAGCCAAGTCTTGCCAACTTTCCTCTCATAACTGTTTCCTTCTCTCTCCACTTGCATAGCCACCACCCTCATTCAGGGCCTCATTACCTCTGACTTGGTTTATTGTAGCCACCTTCTAATGAAACAGTAGGCTTTCAGCCTCTTCCATCTCCTATTCAGTTTCTACTCATCTTGTAAAGCACAAGTCTGACCATGTTACTTAACTGCCCAGAAACCCATCTCCCTGTTGCCCATGGATAAAATATAAACTCTTCACCTTGGCATTTAAAACCCTTCACAATCTTGTTCCAGCTTACATTTCTTATTGCCCCTTACTCTCCTTCACTCACTTTGAATTCTAGTCAAACTTGTCTGTTTTCTCTTCCTCATAATCAGCTTCCTACCTTGTGCCTTTGCATAAGCTGTCCTCCCTGTCCGAAATGTACTTCTCCCTAGCATACTCCATAAAACTCCTACCTTTCTTCTAGCTCAGCTCATGTGATACTTCTGTGGGAAGCCTTTGCTTATCCACCCCAGTCATAGATTTCTCTTCAAATGACTATTTATGTATTTTTATGTATCTTTACATGTCATGTAATGTTATATATATATTTATGTACATGTGATGTATATTTATGTATCTTTGCACGTCATATCCCTTCCATCCTTTTCCCCCCAATTCCTTAGGGGGTATTTAAGAAGGAATTGATACTTGATTTTATTTTGTCCATGGGGGGTATCCAGTGCCTGGCACAGCAGACCTAGCACACTGCCACACTCATAATAAACACTTAATAGATGTGTATGGAGTTGGATTGGATTGAAATCATTTGTTTTGATCTTATTATTCTAGAATTTGATAAGAAAGGTAATTTTAACTCTAGGAAACAATTGGAGGGCCTAACATAATAGGAGGAGCACCAAATTTGAAATCAGAAAACTTGGTTTCGTTTCTGAGCTCTTTTGCTTTAATTTATCAATCACCAAGCTTTTATTAAGTATCTACTATGTGTCAGGACTGGGAGGTACAGGCTGGCTCTGTTATATCATTGGTATAAGGAACTCCCTGAGGAGGAAATTCCTTCTACCAATACTAGTCAGTGCCTTCTATGAAACTTAGAGATTCATTTGCCTAGAACACTTAGAGTTAAGTCACTTGCCCAGTGTCATATGGCCGTTATTTATTGGAGGTGGGTCTTGAACCCAAGTCTTCCTGTCTTTCAGGCTTTCCCTGTACCCACTCCACCAATCTGGCACTGGAGATACAAAGACAAAAAAAAACCAATAAAGCATCCCTACTTTCAAGATGATTCTGGGAACTGGGAACTGTGTGGGGGTGGATAAGAGAAGGAACTATGTCTCAGCTGCCTTCTATCCCTGCAGCCTCCTTCTTCCACTGGTGTACTCTTCCTGGAACCTCCATTTTGGGAAAGAACCCAGACTAACCATCCTTCATTCTCCAGACTTCACCATCATGCCCCCACATGGGTGTCTTCACCTCCCTCCTACTTCCAACTACCTTTTATGTATTGTCCTCCTCCATTAGAATATAAGCTCATTGAAGTCAGGGACTACATTTTTGCTTGTATTTGTATCCCCAGAGCTTAGCAAAGTACCTGGCACATAATAAGCAGCTGATAAATGCTTGTTGACTTGACCTGAAAGACTAACGTCCAATCTTATGAGCTTACCATAATAGTTCAGGTGAAAGGTGATGAAAGCCTCAATGAAGATTGCCTCCACGTGAGTGGAGAGAGGCTTACCTATTACCTATATGACCTTGGGCAATTCATTTCGCCATTCTGGAATTTCCTCATCTGTAAAGTGAGATGGGTTAAATTAGATGATAGCTCATACCCCTTCCAGCTCTGAATCCCTTGATCCTGTGAGTTCCATTTGTACCATCCAAAATACTGTCCTTTCTCGCTCCCTATCAAGTAGTCAAGAAATCTCAAATGCTCACCACCTTAGGTGGTTTGGTGTTTAAAAAATGGGAAGAAAGATTTCTAGAAACCCAACTGAATCAGAGCTAATAATAGCATGTTGTGTTCATATTAATCCCAGTGACCTTTCTCTGGAGAGCATTTAGATTTCCAGTCAATAAAATGGGTACAATTTGTCCCAAACCAGGACTAACTATGCCATTATCAGTCCCAAATACCATGTTCGTTTGTCTGTTTAAAAAAAAAAAAAGGAGGCATCTAGGTGGCACAGTGGATAGAGCACTGGCCCTAGAGTCAGGATGACCTGAGTTCAAATCTGGCCTCAGACATATGATACTTGCTAGCGGTGTGACCCTGGGCAAGTCACTTAACCCTGATTGTCTCACAAAAAAAAAAAAATGAAAACATACAGCTGTATTTTGGTTTCACTGAAGAATCCCTTTGTCCTTCTTTGTATATTTGACATATAAAACATGGAGAAAATTATCAGTTCTGTGAAGTCCATAGTCAGCTGAATTAGAAATTGCTTGGAAAATTAAAAGGCCTCTATGTATGTGGGAGAGGGAAAAGGTATATAGAGGGTGGGAGTGGAAGTACAAATTAAAATATTCCAAAGCAGTCAATAGTCAGTACTTCCCTTTTTAGGAATGCATGTATGTTCTGGAGTCCTTTTCTTTCATACATTTCCTGGGTAATTTCTAAGGCAAGCAAAGAGTGGACCATAAGCTTCCCTTTATTCAATAGTGAATCTCTCTTCTAAGAAAAAAAAAAAAGAGTACTTCATTACTGAGCATAATTATATGAATTGATCTTTGTCCAAAAAATGCCATTTGCCCACAGTAAGAAATTGAAGCCTATTGGGCCTAGAGTGAAAAATCTTGAATGAAGCCTTCCCCAAAGAGCTGAGACAGAGCTTCTGTTATGTGGAAACATCAAGTGTCTACTGTCTTGTTTTCTTTCGCTAAAAATATAAAATACTTATGAGGCCACAGAAAATGGCATCTTTAAATACATCACAGAGGCCAAAGACAATGTTTGTCTAGGAAGATGAAAAGTCTTCTGAAAATAATCTGTCAGAGGATCACGGAAACTAAAGACCCAGTCATCTTGGCCTAGACCTCTGTCAATAAGGTTAACAGCGTATTAAAATGTGCTGAGAACTCAAGAGGCATTGGGACATCAGTGTCAGAATTGGGACTGGGGAAGGAAGGAGAATCAGAACTTAAATGCTTTTCTTGGCCTTCCAGGATAACTTTTTTTTGGGGGGGAATCACCCAGGTTTTATTGATGTGACAGTTAAAAAATAAAAACTGTCGCTTGTTTTGTCTGCCTTTTTTTTGCAGTACTTGATAAAATGATAAAAATCATAAATCTAGATCAATGTAGAGCTTGAAGTGACCTGAGTTTTGTTTTTTTGTTTTGTTTTCTGAAGGAGGTGTTCCAACCCTTACATTGTATAGAGAAGAAGTAAAGCACAGACAAGTGAAATGATTTGCCCAGTCACATTGCAAATGTGAACCAGAATTCAAATCCAGGTCCTCTAACTCAAAGTTAGCCCTTTTCCCACTATAGCACACTCTTCTTGTTGAACTTCTTATTGAGTGATCATTGCATATATTAATTTTATATACATTTTCTCATTTTAGGCTCTGCAGGGCCCTCTGTGGTAGAAAGGATCAAATACTACTTTCATGCCTATTTTGCAGATGAAAAAAAATGAGGCCCAGACAAGTTTAGTGACCCTAGGGCATGTAGATAATCATCACTCATTACCTGACATCATGCTGCTGCAGAACCCCCTGGGGCCCCATATAAATCCAAAGGGAAGAAAGACAAAAATAAAAATGGAACAGAAAAAATAGAGCTGGAATAGTTTACCAAAAAAAAAAAATGCGTTATATGCTGGTGTAGCGAATAGAATGACAAACCCGAAATCAGGAAAACTTGAATTGAAATACAGTCTCAGACATTTACTAGCTATGTGCCCATGGTCAAGTCATTTAACCTCTGTCTACCTCAGTCTCCTCAACTGTAAAAAGAGGAGAATGATAGCACCTAACTCTCAGGGTTGTTGTGATGGTGAAATGACAAAATATTTGTAAAGCGCTTAGCACAGTGCGTGGTATATAGTAGACACTTAATAAATCCTTATTTCCTTCCTGCTTTTCTTCCTGGTTAGCAGGAAAGGAGATGAAGGAAATAGAGAAGATAAGAAACAAGAAGAAAAACAAGAAAAAGATGTGCATGTGAAGGGGAAGAATAAAAGAGAAGACAAGATTATTCCTAGGAGAGTATAGAACTAAGGACAAATGTGCATTACTACTACTACTCTAATGTTATAAAGTAGATGAAATCAGATAAAATGACCAAAGACTGCCTTGATTTTGCTTTAGTGATCAGAGTGCAATTTTCAATTCAGGCCAACAAACATCTATTAAACATCTACTTTGTGCAAAATTCCTTATGCTAGGTGCTACAAATATGTACTCAAAAATCAGTAACCAGTGCCTGCCCTCATGGAGTTTGTATTCTTAGATCTGGAAATGAAACAGATAAGTAAATTCAAGATAATTTGAGGAGGAAGAGAACACTGATATCTGAGGGAGTTCATTGAAATAATGGCAATAATAGCTAGCATTCACATGGCATTTTAAGCTTTGCAAAGCTCTGTACATATTATCTCGGTTAATCCTTAAAGTAACCCTGTTACGTAGGTCCTAGTATTATAAAATATATTCTATATTTAATGTATATTATACAATATAGCATATATAAAGTATAGCATGTTATATGTAGTATAACATGTAGTGATTGTAGAGTATTGATGATAATAAACATATATAGCATTATTATTTGATATACTGTATCATCTAATAATGTTATATATAACTATATGATATGTACTATATAGTATTACCTACTATATAGTATATATCATATGATATCATTTATTATCATTATCAATTATTATAAAATGGCTTTGAAAGTAAATAGTCCTATTCAAATATAGTGTTATAGTACCAATTGCAATCCAGTTCTGGGTTTATACTGACAGAGATTGGTTTTGGTGGTACCTCACAGAAACTTCTCTTGAAAGTAGACTTTCAAGGACTATCTATGTGGACTATATACAGCAGAGACATCTTCAGTTTTTTCCTGAACGTCACTTCCTAAAGAACTTCAGAAGCCATCCCAAGGGCTTTGGGCTTCTTCTGTTTGACAGTTGGCATACAATAGTGATCCATGTGGTCCTCAGTGACTTTCCTTTCGCCAAGTTTCAGCCAAAACCTGGCAAGATGCAAGTCAGGGAATCTACTCTTCTTATGTCATGGTCACTGTATGACAGTAATTCTTGGCATCTAAACACTGGATTTATTTATTTATTTATTTTGGTGGGGCAAAAAGGAAAGGGGGCAAAGTAGGGCAGAAGAACTAATGATTTGATCCTTATTGCCTTCTCGTAAATTGGAAATGGATACCATATCTTTAATGCTAATTAGGCATTGCATTACTTAGTCTTCCCGTCCTCATGTAAATAACAATTAGCAATAATTTAGCAGTTGTACATGCTGGCATCTTCTAAGCCATACCATTGTATACCATTCCAAATTCCTTTGCATTAATTAGGATCATAAGCCAATCAGTACTAATTAAGAAGAAAATAAGTATAATAATAAATGAAACAAAGCTAGTGATTTGTATCTGTTCAGTAGTTCTCTCTCCCTCAGCAGTTCATCAAATAGTCGTAATGCGTAGGAACTTCTCGTAATTGAAACTAATTATGAGGTTTCCCCTGCTACTTTGAGCCTCATGTTCAAATCCCACGAAGCTCATTAAATAAGTAACAAAACCAGAATCTTTAGCACATATTGTAACTTGGTTCATGTTAATTAGCACCACACGCAAAAGGCGGCATGAGGCCATTCAGCAGCCCAGCTCTAGCCAAAGGGAAGAGAGACTGGGATCTTTATAGTTCTTTGGGGCACCAGAGGAGCCCTAGCTAGGTACTGAGGGGAATCATCATAGATGGATAAGACTGAGTGGTTTCATCACTATACCCAGCAACCTGAATGGTAATGAAGATTCTAAGTCCAACCAGAATCATCAACACATCCTTGCTTCTAATTGAATACCTTTTCTTGTCTCATTTGTTTTGTGTGAAAATGCATATGGAATAGACTGTGAAACCAAATGCAATGATTATATTATAAGAGATGCCATATATAAGCTCTGAGACACAGCATAGCATAGCATAGCAGAAAAGCCCTGGATTTGACATCTGAAGATCTGGATTTGAATTCACTTCTCTGCTACTTATAAACTGTGTGACCTTAAGCAAATCTGCTCATCTCTTTTAGCCATAGTTTCTTCACATGTAAAAATAAGGGGGGGAAATAACTAGAATGCCTCTAAGGCCCTGTCTTGCTTTAAATCCTGTGATCCTGTAACTTGCCACCCAGGAATTGGCTTTATGATGGCAATGATTTCACTCGTGTAATGGCTCAGCCGTATTTACTTTTCTTTTCAAGGGTGACTGGTGAATATTTGAGACCCCAGAGAATCCTTGCCCCCAAACAGACTGAAATTATATCCACATAAATGCTTGTGTCTGTTTCAGTCAACCATATGTACCCTTCAGCAGACATATTGACTGTATTCACAGCTTCCAGCTTTTATCTTAAACTACTGCCGTTCCTTCTACATCTATGGTTAGATATATAGAGAACTGTTTGAGTCAGAATGTAAGGAGGCTATACAAATACACACAGACACACACACACACACACACACACACACACGGCTATTGCATCCTCCTTTAGTGCTCTTGAGCGATTTAGCATTAAGCACTGGGGAGAATGGTGCACAAGATTGGATGCAGAGAAAGAAATCCACAGGGATGTTGGTTTATGGTGTATCCAAATACAGTACTAGGGCTCCATAAACAATATTATTTACTGCTGTTTTATGAGAAGTAGTTCTAAAATAACCTTAACAGGGAACACTTGTTACCCTGCTACTACTTGTGAGGTTGCTGGATTGACATGGGGAGGGGAGAAAAGCCAGGGACTGACTTTTAGAAACCCAACTGAATCAGAGGTAGTACCATGTTAAATATGAATCCTAATAGCCTTTCTGGGAAGGTTCTCCTGATTCCTAGTTACTAAATGGGTAGTAATTCTATCCATTATTCAAGACACAGCTCAAGTGACATATCCATTGTGTTGCTTCCTTGGCCCACTCTGGCCCTCGCTGATGGCTTCTTTCCCTGAATTATTATCCTAGTTACAGCCAAAAAGTCCAGAATTTAAATCCATGAGGTCTTATCATCACTCATGGCTTTGAGTATGCTCATCTTGCTTTCTCAGTTAATACCATAAGCTATTTCTGCTTCTTATATTGTCCTATGGCACCTGGCACAGGCTTAGGCACCTTTTTATTTCTCCCCAGATCTGTAATTTCCCCCCTTGTTGGACACTTCCAGTAAGGAAACTCTTCCCCAGAGCAGAACAGCAATTCTTAGAGAGTTGCCTGTTATAGTAAGAAGTTAAGTCACTCAGCAGGGGCCACCCAGCCAGTATGAGTCAAAAGCAGGATTTACACCCTGGTGTTGCTCACTCTGAGGCTGACTCTGTTACTCCACTTGAGTCTCAGCACATACATTAAGGGATGAATAAGTATCTTTTGACTAATGCTAAGTAACTGGCCAGGACTCAAAATAATGATGGTACTCTATAAATACATAATCAGTGTAGTAGTATCAAAGGCATCAAAAGGCTTGGGTTCTAGTACCAGTTTCATTGCTTTATAGCTTTATATTGAGCAACTGGAGCTTTTTGAAATTCCTTTTCTTCTTCTGTATAAGAAGGATTACCTCCCCTACCTACTTGACAGGTTTGGTGTAAAGATCTAGTAGGAGCAACACATCAGTCCACTTTGATAACTATGAGGGGCCTTCAGTGGTGGAATGACTAAAGAAAGTATGGTACATTAATGTAATGTTTACTATACCACAATAAATTGTGAATGTGGAGAATTCAAAGAAGCATAGGAAGATTTAGGTGAGCTGATGCAAAGTTAAACCAGGGACCAATATAAACTATCACTGCAAGAATATAAATAGGAAGACGAAGGAACAAAACTAAATGCTGTGTAATCAAGCTGGGGCCTGGAGAAAAGTTGAAATAATGTAAGTGCCACTCAGATTTTTAGGTGAGAATCTATGGTATATTGCATGTATTTTTTCATTTTTGCTTGAAAGATTGGGGTGTTTATTGGATTTGTTGAATTACTTTTTTTTCCCCTCTCCTTTCTAGTCTTTTTCATTAGGAATGATTTGGTGAGGTCAGGAAAAAAATTTATTTGAAAATAAAGATAATATAAGAAAAAAAGATATCAATAAAAATAAGATTTTTTTAAAAAGAAACATAATAGATAACATGATATATTGTTAAAGGTGATATTTTTATATTATTCTATTTTTAGGTTATACTAATAATTCTGTAGAAACACAAGGGGAAAAGAAAATTCTCTTCATAATGCTTTCTATTAAATGGTACCTGGAAATAGCCCTGAGAAGTAAACACTTTGCTTTTTTGTCATTCCCAGGAGAATCTATTATAACAAATGGTAGACTTTAACCTATATCTACACAGGACAAATGAAAAAGATCTCAGGAAGATAGGTGGGAAATTGATGCTAACCCCTACCCTTCAATCTGCTCCCATCCTATAGGGAAGAACTAATATTTAGAAGGGCTGTGTTACCAAGATCAGCTAAGTCTTTTGATCTCACTGACATTCCTCCATCATCATAGAAAAAAAGGACTTATGAAGGAAAAAAATAGGGCCTGGCACAGGGATTGCTACTGCTCAAAGACAACCTCCTATCTGTGGCTCCTAAAAGGACTAGCTTATGATCTAGGATAGACTAACACATGTGGCCTGTGGTTGTACCCACAGGAAACATATATAGGAGATTAAAAACTTTAAGAGAACGCACATTTGTCAAAACTAAATGCAGAATCTGAGCTGTTGTCATGGGGTCGAGTTTAGCAAATTAATTCATCTGTGGCTTATGGATGCTATTTTGGTTAAAAATGCCAATTCTTTTATTGAGGTTACCTTAATTTATTAGAATCCTTATTGCAATTCAGTAAGAGGCAATGTGCTTGAATTTCACAGGTATGTGTGAATTACACCCTGCCAGGCACTTTTTTAAGTGATGGATCCAGCCTCAATCAATGTCTTATTTAGAACAGCAGTTTTCAATGAGGCAGAGAATAACTTAAGCTAAAAAGTGATTTTTTTAAAAATAATAAAACTACAAAGAGAATCCCACTTAATCTCTGGTCATCTCTTTGGCCTGTGTATAGACATTAGCCCTTGCTTGATGTCCAGCAGTAAATCAAAGGATGGATAAGGTTAGTTGCAAAGTAAGATTAAAATTGTTGGGAAGGATAGCCTTGAAAATTCGTAGACTGAGAAGACTCATCCCTTCTCTATTAAATCTAGCAATGTATTATGATAGAAGAAGGATAAACCCCATTGTTTAAAAGGGTTAGGATTGTGAGTTATAAGTCAGTGACATGATGAAGGCATAGATAGCATGCTTGTCAGATTTGCAGATGACAGGAAGCCAGGAGGGATAGCTAACATATTAAATGACAGACACAAGATCCAATAAGGTCTCAACAGGCCTGAGCTATAGGTCATACCCAAGAAGGTGGAATTTAATAGATGTAAATGTAAACTTACACTTAGGATACAAGAAAAAAAATCAGCTTCACAAATACAGGATGAGGAGGCATAACTAGAAAATAGTTCCTGGGGGAAAAGATCTAAGAGTCAGTAGTGGTGGGTACCCATCTATAGCCCCTGATTCTGGGGAACCTGAGGCTGGTGCATCACTTGAGCTTGGGGAGTTCTGAGCTGCAATGGGCTAAGCCATTCAAATGTCTGTACTAAGTACAGAATCAATAGTGTGGGCTTCTAGGGACCACCAGTTCACCTTAGGTGGAGTAAACTGATCCATACCAAAGTCAGACAGGTCAAATCTCCTCTGTCTATCAGTGATGAGATCAAGCCCACCAGGAGTTCCCCTGTACTTGCAACCAGGGTGAGATGGAAAAAAATAATCTCAGAATGTTTGTGGCCTGCAAGCTCAGTGAGTCCAAAGTGTTGTACCCAGCCAAAAGACTAATTTTTTTGTTTTTTGTTTTTGCATTGAAAAGCATGATATCCAAAAAGAAGGAAGAAAGAATTCCACCAAATTCATATCTGAATGGTGTTCTGCTCTGAGAACAATTTCAGAAGGACATTGACAGGCTGGGCAACCCAGCTGGTAAAAGGCCTAGGAGCCATGAAATGAACATCGGTTGATGGAACTGTAGCTGTTTAGCCTGAATAAGAAAAGTCCTAAGGACATGATAGCAGTCTTCATGTATAGGAAGGATTGTCATATTGAAGAGAGATTATAATTAATGCTCCTTTGTCTATACTTACAGGGCCTTATTCTTTTGTGTTCATCCACAGTTACTTACCAATTCTTCCATCTTCTGTATGTATTTTTTAAAAATCCAGTTTGATCACCCACATTGGTATTTTTCAATAGCTTGTCTTTTCTTCTTTTTTTAATCAGAATTTTGTATAGTCTTTTGTCATCAAGATTTCATTTTGGAGAATATTTTGTCTCTTGAGTCAACTGTAGATTTTATTTTTAATCATAGTGTCCTACCCATACTTTTTTTCTGAACCCTTTGAAACATGATAGCTGCCTTCAAATATGTGAAGGCTTGTCGTAAGGAAGAGGAATTATCCTTGTTTTGTTTGGCCCCAGAGGGCAGAATTACAAGGATGGGGTTGAAGTTGCAGAGAGAAATACAAGGAAGTACTTCCTGACGATTTCTAGCTGTCTAAAAGTGAAGCGAGTTGATTCACTATCTTGCGACATCGCTGGATATCTTCAAGAGGAAACTGAATGACTGGTTAAAGATGTTATAGACAAGATTTCTATTTCCCTGATTAAGTATACATTGGATAGATGACTTCTGAGATCCTTTCCCACCTCAAAATTGTGTTAGGTTTTTATTCTGGTAGGAACCAATTCTGAGTAAGTCTTGTGTGGAACTTTGCTCATTTCAATGAAAATAATAATAGCTTACATTTATATAAAGCTCTAAGGTTTAGAGAAATTGCTCCTTTCCAATAGTTTTTCGAGGTAGGTGATAGAAGCATCCTTGTGCCCATTGTATAAACGAGGGCACTGAATCTCAGAGAGGTTGAATGATTTTAGTAGATCACAAAGTCAGCAAGTGTTAGAGGGGGATGTGAATACAGGCTCCTTCATCCAAGGCCAGCACTTTTTAGACTACATCAGGTACAAAAAGCAAGATGGTTATTGAATGAAAGGGCGGGATACAAACATAATCCTTTTATGATGGCACTTATTCCAGATACAGAAGTATAAAATAAGGACTTCAGACTTGTTTATATTGGAATGAGGACTTTTAAATAAGGGGGTAGGAGAATTAAGTTATTAAGGTGACAAATAAAAGGTGACATGTAGAAACTAATGATTTCAAGATGGAAGAAGGAATTCATTCCTTCATTCAAAAATTTTAGAGTGCTTGCTTTGTACAAGGCATTGTGCTAGATGCTTTTGGGGATGACAAGATGAGTAATAATTCTTGCCTTCAAGGAATTTGTCTAACTTTTCCTGTTGGAATCCCCAATGCTTAGCACAGTACCTGGAATATAATAAGCATTTAATAAATGCTATTTCATTTATTAATTTATTCAGAGTTAAAGTAGAGAAGAACTTGTGCACAAATAGGAAGAATAGAAAGACAGAAGGGTAGAAGAATAATCTGACCAAGACCTAGACTCCCCTCCATACATAGCATTCACCCAGTATTTCCAAGCAAATGACTACATCACATCTTGTAGCTAGATGCTGTGTTTCCATTCAGAATTTTAGCTAGGACCCTGAAAAAATGAAAGGTATTCAGAAGCTGGCAATCAGGATAGTTAGGGGTTTCTACTATCAGAGACTGCAGGTTTTAAGCCTGAAGGGGAGACAATTAAGGAGAAGCTTGATAGTGATCTACGAATATTTGGAGGGTTGCCACGTATAAGGAGGACCAGTTCTGTTTTGTGTTGCTTGATAGGGCAAAATGGAAACGAGTAGACAGTGTTATGTTGGGTTAATGTATGAAAAAGCCTTCTTAGTAGTGTCATAGGAACAGACTATCTCAGGAGGCACTGAGCTGCTCATCATTATATATGTTCAAACCAAAAATGGATGGCCATCTCTCTGGGCTGTAGTAGAATGGATACCTACACAAGTTGGGGAGTTGGATTTTATGATACATTAGGTGCTTTCTAGTACTCAGATTGTCTCATTCTATGATTCTTTCTACCTGGACATGTTTATCACAAGCCTGGTATATCACAGGGAAGTCTTAAGACATAGAATGAGAAAATTATGTCTGCAGATCTCCCCCGAGCCAGTGTAGTAGGTACCCACTTGACACATTCAGAAAGTAAAAACCAAAACCAAAAAAAAAAAACCTTTCAGGGATGAGTGTGTCATTGGGCAAGGGAGAAGGTGAGGAAGAAAGGGGAGAAGGGGAACAGATCTGTGTGAAAATATCTGAAGCCTAAAGCAATTTCTCAGGAAACTCTGAAAAAATCTTTCCTGCTGTCTGTTGATCTCTTTTTTGAAACAATAATGCAGTCTTCTCCATGGTTCAACTCTCTGGCACTATGCCCCTTCCACCCATACCTGGTGATTCCTCAAACCCCCCACCCCCACCCCCATCATCTCCCCAGCCCTGTTGATGAAAGACAGGCAGAAACTGAGCATTCCAAGTATTCACAGAGAATCCCATCTTTCAGATCTGGGGGTGGGGGTGGGGAAGATTGGGGGGGGAAGCTTTTTTTTTTTTAAAGAGGAACAGATTACATTCTTGAGTCCTTTGCCATGTTGTAAACACAACTGAGCACACAGCATTCCTTTACATGCATATATCCCTGTTTTCAAAACACAGGTCTGGTCCCTTGGAATTTAGTGTTTGTCTTAACGCAGCTCTTTTCTTCATCTGGGATTTAATTTAATACTCCGGTATTAATGACAGTGAGGTATGAAACAGTTCTTTCATTCACCTCACTTTTCTTCTTTACCCTTTCCCCACCCTGTATCTTTTATAATTATGTTTTTAAGCCTGTAAATGTTTCCGAGGGCAGTGCCCAAATCTAAGTGCTGCTTATTATTACAATGTGTGGGTGGTTTCACTCTGTGTCTTCATGGCCTCCAGCTCGTATCTGTCTTTTCCTTGTTCCTCCTCCAAAATGTTCCCCACCCAAAAAAAAGAACCTCAATGAGTGGGGAGAAGCTATTTATCTTCCCTGAATAGCATCCCGCTGTTTTTGGTGGTGGTGGTGTTTGTGTGTTCACCTTTTCAGCCTTTCGTTGTGTTGTCTACCTTATTGGGTTTGTCAGATATTCAAAGAGGAGGGAGAGGTGGGGGAGCACTGAAATCTCTTCCTGGGTGTTCCTGTAGGTAAGGAACTTAATGGGGAAGATAAGGGTAATGGAAAGGAATAAGTGGTCAGGGTACAAAGTAGTTCAATTCGACAAGTATTTGTAAATATCTTACTCTGCACTGAGTTCTATACTAGGTGCTAGGGAAATAAGAAAGATCAAGTTAGTCCCAGGTCTCCAGCAAGTTTCATGTGTTCTTCCTTCCTTCTCTCCTCGCTAAACATACTTTTGTTCAACTACCAAGGGAATTCCTAGTAATTTTCTAGTTCCACTTAATCCACTGTCCTAATGGTAGGTAGCATGGAGAATAGAAGTTTATACAAAATGATAAAGGGAGCATGGGGGAGGTTCTGAAAAAGAATTTAAATAATTTTTATTGTCATTGGATAGAGGGGTTCGGGGAGAGTCATGCATTTGTTGTTCAGTCATGTCTAACTCTTCATGATCCCATGGCTCATACTATCCTTGGGGTTTTCTTGGCAAAGATACTAGAGTGATTTGCCATTTCCTTCTCCAGTGGATTAAAGTAAACAGGTTAAGTGACTTGACCAGGATCACACAGCTAGTAATTCATGTCTTCCTGACTCCAGGCCTAGCGCTCTATCCACTACATCACCTAGCTGCCTCCTAGGCAGACAAACCTAGGGGTTAAGCAAGTTGCCCAAGGTCACACAGTTACTAAGTGTCTGAGGTCCCTTTTGAATTCAGGTCTTCCTGAATCCAGGCCTAGTGCTCTATCCACTAAGCCATCTAGCTGTGTCCAATCATGCATACCTTGAATCAAATTCAAAGGCAAATCATAGCCTAAAGTCTTAACATTATTGTTCAAACTAAAAGGGAATTTTTTGTAGGCCAAGTAAGGACACATATGCACTTTAAAATGTAAGTGATTTTTATTTATTTGACAATGGCCTACATATATTTAATATTGTATGAAACAGAAATAAATTCATTTGGTATAAAGGACACACTATAAGTAAACTGCATTGCAAAGTAGGAGCCTAATATTATTTAATAATAATGGCCACCAATATTGTAACAATTAAAGCTTTATAAAGTGCTTTCCTTATGACAGCTCTATGAGCTAGATACTGGACAGTGCATTTTTGTCCTACAAAATTGATTTTGAAATGAGCACACCAAAACTTATCCAAATGAGTGACATCGTCTTCAATGTAGTCAAAATGGGGATGACCAATTCCATCCAAAAATCATCAAATGGATTTGGTATCTCATTGCTGTGAACATTTTCCCTCCAGTTGTGTAGATCCTAACCCATCCAAGTTTGTTCATTTTGTGGGACTCTTGTCCAAGCCCTCCTGTAGATTTGGGAATCCACCATTAGTGAACCTTATCTTGCTTTCTTTTGACATCACAAGAAGGTCAGTGGATATAGGCTATCCAGCTATCCTTCATTCTGACCACACGACTAGCCTAGCTCCTTTGCTGTGTGTATTTTTTATGCAGCATTTTCACCCTGGTTCTTGTTTATAAGTCATTCTTTGAAATGTGCAGTAGTTTGATCATATCTACCATATGCCTCTCTGTTACCCTTTAGGTGATATTTATTTCCACTTAAGAGGACTGTAGTATTCCATGACTCACAGCCATACAACAACACTGGCAGAATATTCATATTAAAAAGATGTTGCATTGTGTCAGAGATAAGTGTGGGGTCATTAAAAATTTTTTTGCAGTTTCCAAAGAGCAATCTACCCCCCTTTTGAACTGTTTCATTTTGGGCCCAATCCATGAAATTTACTACTATATTTTTATTTTTAATCTAGATTTAGGATTTTATCAGTGTAAAGACTCCCATAATGTAGAAACTTTTTCACTACAGAAAAAACTTATTTGCATCTTATGATATGAGAGTTTCCTAGGGCACTAAGAGGTTAATTGACTTGTTTGTGGTCACAAGGCTAAAATCTGTCTGCCTAAGGACTTGAACCCAGTCTTTATGACTCCAAAACTAGCCCTCTATCAACTATGTCATGCTATCTCTTATATTTGCTATTGCTACTCAAAACACCTTTGGAACTCCTTTGGGGTAAGGACCTGCAGAACAATGTCAGTAATTCTTTCTAATATTTTCAGTGGGGAAAGTTCTTCATCATTTAATAGTGTATTTGATTTGGGGAAACAGCCATGAGAAGCTTAAGGGGCAATAGTGCAAAGTAGGAAACTCACCACAGCTATGTTTCATTCCTTCAACTCACAACTTTATGCATGATTATTCATTCATTCATTCAACAATTATTATTGAGAGTGCCTGTGGTTGAATGGCCCTATAACTTCAGGAAAAGGCTGGATAAGCACTCATCAGATAATAGTTATAGGAGGGATCCTTACCTAGATACAGGCTGGATTAAGTGGCCTCTGAGGTCTCTTCCTACTTAGAGCCCGTGATCCTAATTCCACACCAACTCTGGCAAATAATGTAGGAAATCAAGCTAGGAGATTCTTCAGGGAGCAAAAAAGGAGGTGTAAACATAAAGGAAGTGTAAGCATAATGGACTTAATTATTCTAAATAGTTCTTTAATTATATCTGAAGGCTTTCCTTTCAAGGAGAGACATTCCATAAATATTATGACAATGGGTAGCATCATGGAAATAAGTCTCTAACTTCTCAAGGGGACTAACTTGGAGGCTAACACTCATAATTCCAAAAGCCAGATTGATGGGTACCTCGGAGGACATCAGTTAAATGTATATGGCATGATATCTTTGAAACAAAAACCTCACATTTAGTAGTCATCTTGTATATAGGGCTTTTACTGACACGTTTAAGGGGATGTGAGTTGGTCAAGCCTATATGTAAACCACTGCTTTAACAAATTATTTTATGGTATGGGGAAGAGGTTAACCACACTGTAGTAGCAAATATACTTTTTATCTAGTTATTTTTTTCTTTCAAAAAAAGGACAGTCAAGTGACACAGTGGGTAGAGTGCTCGACTTGGTGACTGAAAGACATGAGTTCTCAAGGAGTTATTTTCTTCCTTAAGATTTTAGACCTCTTTTTACAATTGGTTAACTTTCTTTTCATAATTTTCTTGTTTTGCTTTTATTTTTTCCCTAATTTTCCTTGATCTTTCTTATTTGATTTTTGAATTCCTAATCCTACCCTCAGATACCTACTAACCATATGACCCATGCACAAGTTGCTTACTTTGTCAGCCACAGTTTCTTCATCTGTAAAGTGGGGATAATAATAGTACCCACCTCACAAGGATTTTCTGAATCTCAGATGAGATAAGATATAAAGTGCTTTGCAAACCTGAAAGTGTTACGTGTTAGTTATGGCTATTATTATTATTTAAACCTTTCCTTCTTAAAAAAGCATGCAAATGTTATTATCACCATAATGGGGTAGTTCTGTGTAAACCTAAAACTTAATTATTCATTTTCCTCTAAATATGGATAGAGAGGGTAAAGACATTTATTCATGGAGGATATCTTTTTAAAGGCTCTCTTCCCAAACATTTTAGGAGCATGAAACCTTTCCCAGATATCTAAGTAGCCAATACCAGTAGAAATTTGATCTGGTAGCTCTGTCCTATGAGTTGGAAGTGGCATTTTTGTTAAGTTACATCATTCCCTCAGCCAATAAAACAAGTCCTGTCCTGCTAACATCAAAGCAGAAAGCAGCTTACAAGTAGAAATAGCTTTGGGATGAATTGGCTACGTACCCTATGAATAACGAATGTTCACTGAAGATTATTTAGAGTGAATAGTAACTGTAGCTCCATTAACTATGTCCTACTCTGTGTACTTTATAAACAGAGGTACTTTTTAGTCTCAGAAAGCAAGAACATATTATTTCTTAAGTTTATATTAACCAAGCACCCCAAGAGGTGCTTTAAATGGCTTTCCTCTGTCAGTGTCAAGGAATGAATATTGGGATTGCTTTAACCCCTGGGTTTTTGTCTAGAAATTCCACATTCATTTATTTAAAAACTACTTTTTATATGTCAGCTATGAATCAAGCACCACACAAGGTTTTGGGGGAGATACAAGGGCAATTAAAACATGTCCTTCCTTCATGGAGCTTACAGTCTAGTCGGGGGTTTTGGCATGTGTGCAGATATGCAATCATACATAATAAATTTACTAGCTGTATTAGATTCCCTGAGCATAAATAGTATTAAGTTCTTTCTGACTTAGGGATCAAGGAATGCCTCATAAAGGAGGTAGCATGTGAGTTGGGTCTGAAATTATTTCTGAATGCAGAGATAGCATTCTCACATGTAGGGGGAAAGGAGGAACAACATGGCATGGAGAAAGGAAAGGGATGGCCTGGTCACAAACAGGGGATAGTGAGTAGTTCAGTTTAGCTGGAGCATAAAACATGTACAGTGAAGATAAAGTTTAAAAACTAAGGGGGTGCAGGTTGTGGAAAGTCTTAAATGCCACTTCAGGAGTTTGAACTTTATTCATCAGGCAATAGGAAGCCATTGAAAAATTTTGAGCAGAGGAGTGACAGTTCAAATAAAATTTATAAAACAACTAGTATATGTCAGACTTTGTGCTAGGGCTGAGTATGCTAAAACAAAAAGGAGAAACAGTTGTAAAGGAACTATCTTTTTACTAGAAGGAAAAAAATGTACAAATACAAGAAAATACCAGTTAAGATCAGATCTAACATAAAGAAGATTAGTCTGACAATAGCATTTAAGGATGCATTGGAAAAAGAGAAAACTGGAATAAGAGAAAAGCCCCTAGAAAGATATTGTAAAAACAAAAAGGGGAGGGGGAAGCTAGGTGGTGCAGTGGATAGAGCTCTGGCCTTGGAGTCAGGACGACCAGAGTTCAAATCCAGCCTTAGACACTTGACACTTACTAGCTGTGTGACCCTGGGCAAGTCATTTAACCTCAATTGTCTCAGGAAAAAAGAAAAAAAAAGAAAAAAGAAAGATGCTGTAGTATTTTGGGCAGATGAGAATACTTTTATGAGTAGGAGACATGTCAGTAGCCATGTGGTGATTATGAACATTTATCTGCATTACCAAAATTGGAGTTTCTTATGTTTTAATTGATCATCAGATTGTAGAATGTTAGATCTGGAACGTACCTTAGAGGAAATCTGTTCCATTCGCTGCCAGTGCTCCAATCCTCTCTTTCATTTTTAAATGAGTACAGCCCACAGAACTGAAGAGACTTACCCCAGTTCACATGATGGCCTTAGTCACAAAGTTTTAGGATCCTGGGTCCTAGAACTCAGGGCTTTTAACTCCTTCCGTGCCTAATGCTTTTTCTACGATACCATTCCACTTAGGTATGGTGAACCATAAACCCCAGAAAATATGCAACAAAGATTTCCCATGCTCAGCCCTTGCACCCTTATACTTCACTCAACTGTAAGTGCATCTCGGTGATAGCTATCTCCAGTTGTTCGTGCAACTTACCAAGAGCTTATGAAAAAAGACTTGGAGTCTCTTTCCTTTTTAAAAAAAAAATTTTTATTTTAAAATTTTCTTTCTTTTTTTTTTACATTCATTGCTATCTTTTATTTTATTTATAAAGGAACATAGCCTTTGCTTCCAAATATATCACTCTACTCTCTCCTACCAAAGAGCTGCCTTTGGTAACTAAAAGTATAAAATAGAGAAAAAAAAGGGGATGCTATCTTTAGTCTCAGTCTAGATTTCACTAAAAGTAAATGACTCCCAGTCAACTTTCCACTCATTTTCAATCATGGAACTTAACATATCAGTAGATAAGAATGGAAAAGTTGACAGGAAAAAGTTATGCCACAATTGTAATACAATGTTTTCTAACCAATGTAATAATCATCTGTTTTAACAGTATGATAATATTGTTATTATTATTACATTTAGCAATTTAAGGTTTAAAAAGCACTTTTCCTGAGAATTTCTATTTTTCAAGATAAAGACAAGGCAGTGAACTTATGACAGCTCCAGTTTGCCACAATATCTTATTGAGGTGACATACCTAATATTGTGACAAGACAGATACCTCCCACCAAGGATAATTTCACAGGCAGCGTGTATGCCCTCACTAGACCAATTAATCATATTTTCTTGTTTTAGAATTCATAAATATAAAGGGACTTTTGGCTGGCTAATCATTTCTTTCAGGAAAATCTGAGAGGCTTTCCAAAAGAATCTTGGACAACATGTTGTGTGATGTTATACTCATTTTCTTCATGGGAAAATGGAGCCAAAAATAAGACCAGTGTGAAAAGAGTCCACCTACCTTCAGGTGAGGCTGACAGCCAAAGTTATGACCCTTCAAATAAGAACTGGCCCATGTACTCATTTTACAGAGGCTACATAGGAGCCAGGGAATTGCTCTCATGAAAGATTTTTTGGTGAAGATTTAGAATTAGACAGGACAAGAAGATAGGACAAAAACACATAACTTAGTGATCTAGGACCTCATCCCAGATACAAAATGGACCTTGAAGAGGTCATTTAACCCAACATCCTCATCCTATACGTGAGGAAACAGAGGCTCCTAAAAGGTTAAATGACTTGCCCAAGATCACGTTGGTAGTAAGTGACAGTCAGTGTTCAAACTTAGGTCCTGGTCAATGCTCTTTCCACTGCAAAATAATTCTTAAAAAGCGTTAAGAAGCCTACACATCCTTCAAAGACCAGCTTCAGAATACCCTCTTCTGTTAAGCCTCCTTCAGCTACTCTAGTCCACACTCATCTCTCCCTTTCAAATTGTAGAAGAGAGCTTCCAGATCTGATTTCCAGTGGCTCTGGCTATTTGGATATCTGCAAAGGACTTCATGCTTACAAAATATTTGGGAAGAGAGCCTTTCAAAAATATTTAGGGATCATTCAGAGCTAGAAGCAACTGTAGAAATCATTTAATCCAAAACCCTCATTTGACATATGAGGAAACTAGAACCCAGAAAAGAAGTACTTAATAAAAGCTTGTTGAATCCAATCGAATTAGAACTCAAGCGTCCTTTTCCTGATTTCTGGTTCACTCCTCCTTCACCAAAACTGTGCTTCTTCATCTTGAACCTATTTCTTTTCAGCCTGCACTTTTGTTGTCATATTTGTTGAAAGATCTGTCGCTTAATCACAGTGATTTCTACCCCCAAGTCGTAAGAATCTGTTATAACAGGGCTATATTGATAACAATACTCATAGTAACATATCTGTTTCGTGCATTAAGGTTTACAAAGCACTTTGCTTGTAATGTCCTTACAAATTGAATAGTACAAGTTTTATTGTCCCCATTTTATAGTAGAAGAGTCAGAGGCTCCAAGAAGTTTAAACAAATAGCTAGCAAGTATCAGAACAGAGAATGAAACCCAGATTTCTTGCCTGCAAGTCTAATGTATCCTGTACTCCATCTTGCAGTATCTGACCTCATCTTTTTTCTCCCTTTTTGATTGGTTCTCACGGGAAGCTGTCTCTGAGTGTGCAGAAATGGACACCACTGGCTAAGGACACCGCAGTATATGCTTTGACTCAAAGCATGTTGAGGGGAAAATGTTCATTTACCTCTTTGCTCTTAAAACTTCAATGGATCCTCTTGCCTATAGAATACACTCCAAACTATTTGGTCTGTGACTCAAGGTCCTCAAAAAGAGAGCTGCTGCAAGCTGCCTAAGTACAGCTGGAAGCAGATTAAAATGTAATTGGAAAATGCCTAACAAAATAAATAGAAATACAATACAACCTAGATAATATTAATTTGTGGTTTTCTAAGTCAATATGCAGCCTGTAAGGATCCATTTCTATTTGAGCTTGATACCAGTGCTCTAAAATCTGACTCCATTACATCTTTCTGTTTTCTCTCCAACAAATATGTGAACCATCTGCTCCAAATAGACAAATTGGTAATTCAAATATTCCCTGACCTCTCCTATGTTTTAACATTTTTGCTTCCTAGAATGCCCTTTCTCTCAGTCTGTCCTATCTTAAATGTTTTTTTTCTTTTTCTTTTTAGTGAGGCAGTCAGGGTTAAGTGACTTGCCCAGGGTCATACAGCTAGTAAGTGTCAAGTGTCTGAGGCGGGATTTGAACTCAGATCCTCCTGACTCCAAGGCCAGAGCTCTATCCACTGCACCACCTAGCTACCCCTAAAATTTGTTTGTTTGTTGGGGGGGGGGGGTCCTATCTAAATCTTATGTCTGTTTCAAGGACCAACTTAGGTTTCACCTATTTATTGGAGCCTTCTCTTAACTGCCCCAATCTTATTCCCATGACACGTTTTATCTGTTGATCTTATCTTATGCTTAAATTCTGTCTCATGTTATTAATTATCTTTTCAGTCATATAAGTGATGCAATGGAAACTGCATCTGGGGAAGACCAGCTAAAATCATGAATGACAGGATGGTAGAACTAGAAGGGACCCTAGGGACCCAATCACCTCATTCCATGATGTTGTCACCTTAACTAAACTTTAAGGTCCCAGTGAGCAATGGACTGTGTCATCCTTATGATACGTGTATCTGGGGCAATGCAAAATCTTTAGCAGTCCCCTAAAACCTGTCCGTAAAGCTGATTCACAACATGTAGAGCAGAGATTTTAACATTTAGAAGCACACAGAAAGACAGATCACCATAGGGTCATAGATCTGGAGTGAAACGAGATTGCAGGGCCTATGGAGTCCAACCTCCTCATTTTATAGGTGAGAAAAATAATGCTGAGTGGTCATGACTAAGTGATTAGTCTCCAGACAGACAGATAGTAAGCATCCAACCTGGCATTTAAACTCAGGTTGGCTGATTCGAAAGCCAGAGTTCTCCCACTATACCATACTAATTCCTCTCTGAATTAAGCCTCTCCAGTGTTGGTCTCCTGGGGGTTATCTCCTAAGTGAAGAATAAATATCATATTAAGGGCAAGTTTCTGGATGGATTAAATAAGCTATTTCCAGAATTCTGAAGGCAGCCTTAACAAACCAGAAAGAATCAGAACTTAAATCATGCAGTCCCAGATATTTAGAGGACAGGAGCCCTAAGAGGCAGCGGTTTGTTATTTCAAATCCTCTGAACCCCTCAGGGACTGCACCACCGGTAATGGCCCCTGAAATCCCTACAGCGTGTTAGGGGCTCTGTTAGTGCCCTCTGCTCCTCAAAAATAAGAACACTAGAAGGAGAAAACTTCATGTTTTCCCAACTTCAGAGAATAACACTGGCTATTGCTTAACAGCTAGTCATTGAAGATTCCCATGAGTTAGTTCTTGATGAGAAATCCTTGACCCAATCCTTTTCTTCCTTCTCAACTTGCATAAATGAGAAAAGAGGACAGTGTGAGCTCAAAATAGATTTCTGAATGTCCTTAATTTGATTTTTCTTTCTTCTTAAGTCTCAAACAGAGAATTCAAGCAATAATTGCTATTGTATAAACTTCTGTTAACCCTGTAGATACCAAATGCATTCATTTTAAAGTAAATGGAAAAATTAAGTTCTGCTGTGAGTGGGAGGGAGAGAACTTAATGAATTCTAACTTTGGTTCCATGTGTAGTTTCACTATCCCATCACAATATTGTAATCCCGGTTTGCATTCATTCTGTTTTCCCTTACGGATTTGCATCTGGGATACTCTAATAGGGGAAAACCAAATGGTGGTCTGCTATTTTTCTTCATGGGAAAGAAATCATGGCAATGACGATGATGAAGACAATGATGACACACAAGAAGTACCTCCCAGTTCATTCCCAAAGACTTTGAAAGAACTTGAGTTTGGGACAATAGGGAAAGAAGTCAAGATTTACGTTTCACAGGCTGCCACTAGAGAAGAAAATTAGAATTCCCGTGCATGTTGATGGGGAAGAGAAGTTGTAAGCTTCCCTTGGAGATTGACACAATCAAGCATACAGCTCCAGTAAAAAGCATTAGGAATAGGATTTGGAAAAATGACAAAAGTAGAATAAGAATCTACCTGGGATATTATCTGTAGGGAAATCTTACGCTTCTAATTTTCTGGACTCAGAAATAGATCCATCACTGAATACAATTTGTATGATCATAATGAGGCAAATCCCAGAAGAATTAGAGTCAGGATTAAGAATTATATTAATCATAAGATAATAACTCACATTCACATGGCACTTTAAGGTTTGCCAAGCGCTTTACATATATTATCCCATTGGTTGGAAACTGCGGGAATCCTTATGCTGTCACCATAGGGAACCACTTAATATAATTAGGAAGCTGAGTGGACTAGTGGAGGACAGGCTCAGCTGCCTCAAACTGTCAGATTCAGAATCTTGGAAAATTCAGTTACCTGGATCCCAGAATCATTTCTCAAGAGAAACAAAAGAGTGCTGTCCTTTGTTTCTACTGACCTCCAGAGGAGACTTACTCGGTTTTCCTTCCACTAGTTTGGGACTGGAATAGCTCAGCCTGACACATTTTTTTCATCAGCAGTTCTTCTTGTTCCTTATGAGCTAAATATGGACACCCAGGGCCCACCAGCACATATGTAAAGTTCATGCAGCCTCTCCCCCTACCCAAGCATATAACCCCAAACCAGGTAGAAGGCTCTATTCGGGCAAAGGAAATAGAAGCATGGCACACCAGATCCTCTATTTTGTTCCCTCCAGTATGTTTCTTTTCAGAAAGGGCTCTCCTTCAGTGCTGTAGGGTATCAGGTCACCAAGTGCTGAACTGATGCCTCATTGTTTGGGAAACTGTTGGGGGAAAAAAAATTCACTCCAAGGAGGCCAAGGGGGTACTGTAGAATGTACTATGAGAAATCAATGCTGGCTTTGTTGTGGTGTCAAATGTAGTCCAGGCTTACAATAAGCCAGTGGATCCCTTGAAGGAAAACAAACTTAGTTCATATTTAGCAGCTATTAACCTGTTTGACCCCATAGGTTTCCCCCTTTCCTATTCCCGGGAGCCCTTTCATAAAGCTGAGAATCTACTCCCAGGAATGGTGTAGACAAAACAGTGTTGGAAGGCTAAAATGCCCCAGCCTCTGGAAATAGTCTCAGCCAGATTTAAATAAATAATAAACGTATATTGCTTTTACACCTTATACTTTTCAGATAGTGCACACGTTTAGCATTTCATGTGATTCTCACATAATCACCATGAGATAGACAGGTATTGTTGTGAGGTTATCTCTCATTTACATAAGACAGGTTATACCTCATTTTCTTCATCTGTCAGATAGGAGTAATAATATTTCCAATATCTACTGCCAAACGTTCTAAAGAATTTAGAATGAAGAATTTAGCCTTAAAGGCTAAATGAATGATTTATTTTTGTTATTATTGTTATTTTCCAGGGACAATATCCCTGGTTAATGCCAGAAAAAGAGAGTGGAACCCAATATCTATCGACTGCTTATCCTGTAGGTGTCTGCATTCCAATAAATCCGGCTCCCCCAGTTAGAATTTAGCACCAAATTTCTATCTTGTGTCTTTAAAAACGATATGCTGTTATTTTTCTGGCTTAGTTGAGTGAACTGTGGACTAAGAATAAAGAGATGGTTTCAAAGCTCAGGGGTCCCACAAATTTACTATGCAAGCAAAGAAACTCACTCAAACATCTATCAGCTTCTCTTTGCCATACTACAAAATGAAGGGAAGGGTCTTTTCCCATTGAATGTTAAGAAGATAAGTAGACTGCATCTAGACACAGTATAATATCTTAGGAAAAAGACAAGGAGAGGGAGGAAAAGTGATAAGGAGTCTTTCATTCTTGATGACATCTCTGACGCTTATATCATTTATACCCCTAGCTCTTAGTGCATTTACTACCCTATCCCTACTATGGGAGCTCTCTTTTCCTGTGTGGACACAAAGAACACAAAATTTTTACCCTTCAGATATAATACAGAACCTAGTTGGGTTTCTCATCATGCCTTCAACTATTGGTATAGCTGCTTGGGGTAGGGGAGGTGATTGAGGGGAATCTGAATCCAGTTTCCTGCTCATAGTTACTTTCTTCATGGCCCAGTGCAGACCCAAGTCCACTAACTTCCATGCTTGCCCAAGCACTTCCATGTTTTCATAAATATTCTCCCTAAATTCTCTTTTCATTGTATATTTTTTTCACAGACTACAAATTACTCCACCAAAACAAGAATTCTCTCACATTACACCAATTCTGTCCTCTTGGGAGTTCCTCCTGCCAGGGCTTAGAACACTAGCAGGGTATCTCTCCATACTTCCTAAATGGCCTGGGGGATAAGTGACAGCTGTGAGCTGCTACATTCCCCGCAGCCTCTTGTGTACAGCTGTTCATCCTAACAGCATCCCTGGGGTCTATTAGTTCAGAGGTCATGGCTAGTTCATTTCTACTGTGTCTGTCATGATGCATTGGAAAGGAGAATATTCATCTGAGCTGCAATAGGAAAAGAAAGAATACTCTGAATTCACTGGCAGGTATTAAGTATATTATATGTTGTCCATCCCTGTACTAAAGAGCTACAAGAAAAAAGACATGTTCTCTTCTTTTGGGAGATTCCCTTTGTACAGCACGCACATAAGAAATGCTTAATTGTGTGGTGTAGACCATAAACATTGGAGGATTTCAGAAACACAAATCCATGTAGATCCTTATGTCCAGTGATGGCAGGAGTGACCATATAACCTACATGGAGGAGGTGGGAAAGATAGATTAGGCAATCAGAAAATGTGGGCGTTCCAGATGAGGAAAATGACATGGATAAAGATGCTGAGGCTGAAATTAGCAAGATGCATGCAGAGGAGACAGTGAGGTAACTGGAGCAGATGTTTTATATGTTGAGAAGTAGGAAACAGGATTGGATGATTCCGTTAAGATGAAAACTGAGAGGGCTTTACAAGTTTTGCAGAGGAATTTAGATTTGAATTAATTAGAAGACAGAGAGCCTGGAGTCAGGAAAACCAATGAGGATGCTATTGCAGTTATCTAGACATGAGGTAATGACCATATAATGTAGTGAAAAGGACCCTGGATTTTAGATATGAGGACCACAGTTTGAATCCAAGTCATGCTATTTATTACCAACATGACTTAGGAAGTCACTTCATTACTCTCAGCATTGGTTTTCTTGGTAAAATGGTAATTCATTGGTGAAGTGAAAGACTTATAAGAGCTCCCTATTGAAGAAAAGCTGTTGGGAAACCTGGAAAGAAGTTTGCCAGAAATCAGATTAAGATCAGCAGCTTATACAACATCCTTTAATAAGCTCCATGACCTAAATATAAGAAGTCACACCATTCTAATAAAAAAAAAATTTAAGGAGATAATGGAAGCAGAGATTTTGTACAACTATGGCTAGCTGATCCAACCTTATTTCTCACTTCTCAGCATAGTTTTTCAACTAGCCCAGCCAGTTTTCTTTTCTTTTTTATCTTTTTCCTTTTTCTTTTTCTTTTTGGTGAGGCAGTCGGGGTATAGTGACTTGCCCAAGGTCACACAACTAGTAGGTGTTAAGTGTCTGAGACAAAGAACTTGAAAGAAAAGTGAGGTGTCCTTGAAATGAGGGACTGCTGAACAATTTCAAATGATAAAAGATGAATATGGAGAATCCAAGGAAACTTTGGTAGACTTTAATAAACTGATACAAAGTAAGTTAGCAGAACCAGGAGAATGAGTTATAAAACCATCATGCTAATGTCAGGAAAAACAACAGTGAAAAGCATGAAAACATTTTGCTAATCATGAGTTCAGTGAACTGATAGTGAAACATGTTTTCCTGTGATTGGCCCAGAGGTGGTAGATTATAGATGCAAAATTAGTCCTATGTTGGCAACCATAACTAGTGTGTCAATTTGTTTTCTTAGATGTACTTCTTTTTTGCAAGGGAGGATTCAGTGGCAGGGAAGGGGAGAGGTGAATGGAGTCATTGAATACTGACAGTAAGGATTTTTAAAAGCAAATCAGTAAAGTTTATTTTTTAACAAGAAAATGAAGGGAGTGGAATAGAGAGTTTGGCATCCTGATGCTCCTTTTATGCTGTAAATCTATGGCTCTGTGAACTGGAGTGATGGCAAAAAGAATCCAATTCAACAAACATTGATAAATGCCTGTCCTATACCAGGCACTGTGCTAGGCACTGAGGAGACAAAGGCCAAAATGAAAATTCTACCCTTCAGAAGTTTACATTCTCCTGGGAAATGTAGAACATATGCAAATATGTGTTACAGAGAGAGCTTAGTAACCAGTAGAATCAGAAAAGGTTTCCCACAGGTGCTGGCCCCTGAGATGCACCTTAAATAAAAGTTAAACGAGACCCCAAGGCCAGGGATGGGAAGGGATTGGGGCTGGGGGGGATGTTCAAAGTATCAGACTCTGAAATGTAAGGTTGACTTTTGAGTGCTTAGAGGGAATCAATATAAAATAAATCTAGAAAGGTAGGTTGGAGTCGGATTTTGATAGACATAGAGATAGGGATAGAGTTGTGGTTTCATCTCTCTAAGGAACCTCCCAAGTGAATAAACTTCCTCTACCAATTCAGTTTAGGGGCAGCCAGTTGGTGCAATGTATACAGTGCTAGTGCTGGAGTCAGGAAGTCCTGCGTTCAAATGTGGTTTCAGATACTTACTAGCTGTGTGACCCTGGGCAAGTCACTTCACCCTGTTTGCCCCAGTTTTTTCACCTGTAAAATGAGCTGGAGAAGGACATGGCAAATCACTCTAGTATCTTTGCCAAGAAAACTTCAAATGGGGTCTCGAAGAGTCAGACACAACTGAAATGACTGAACCCCAACAATGCAGGTTAGCTCCTTCTCTCCAACTTATAGTCATGGAAAGTTGCCTAGAGAGGGCTTCTTAAACTTTTTCCACTCATGAGGCATTTTGGGAGCATTTGTTGGCGTTGTGTGACCTGAGGGCATACACAGTGCAGAGTGTGTAAGCTTTGTGTTCAGAACCAAGGCTGCAGGGAAGTTGTAAGATGTCACATGGGCAAGTGCTTCCAGAAACACCTCAGATTCATTATGCGTTTGATTTTTAATTAATTTTTGGTTGTTTCACACTCAGAATCCTTTTACTGTAACCAGATTTTTCATGATTCCACATGAGGTCACAACCCACAGTTTAAGCACTGGCCTAGAACAGAGGCTTCAAACACACTGCCCTGTAGCATATGGCCACAATATTTCTGAGGGTACTCCAAACCAGATTAGAATATAATTGGCGGATATTTTACAAAAGAAATAAAAGTACAATAAAATAAAGGTAACATCACATTTTAAAAACCATGGCCACTGTTTGGATGTGTGTATGGGGAGTGGGGTGAGGGAAGGAAGGGAAAGTGAGGAGTCCAGGATGACTCCTGGTTCCCAGATCTTGATGACTCAACAGAAATGATAAATGTTTGAAGGAAGGGTAGGTGTAGAGGAGAGGATAATGGGTTTGTTTTTAGGCATGTTGAGTCTTGGATACCTAAGGAACAGCCAAGTAGAGATGGCCAGTTGGCAGTTGGAGATGCAGGGATAACTCTCAGGAGAGGGATTAGGGCTGGACGTAGAGATTTGAGAATCATCTGCTTGGAGAAGATAATTGTGCCCACAGGATCTGATAAGATCCTCGAGTACAAGCATAAGGAAAGTAGAGAAGAGGGGAGTTACACAGCTTTGCAGGGTCACTTATGGCTAAGGAGCAGCACAGAGAAGGAGACAAGTACCAGAGGAATTTTGAGGGAGACATTGACAGGATCTGGTGCCTGTACAGGAAAGATGAGACAGAGCCAATAACGATTCCGAGGATTCCCTTTCTTTACCATTCCAGACAGTTCTGGCAGTTGCAGAGGACAGCCTCCTATGAGAATGCCAGACAGATACCAGCACCTGGCCTCAAAGTGGCAATTCACTGCTCCTCTGCGCAGGCCAAATCAGGAGGGAGGCAAGTCTATCTCCTTTTCTTTCTGCCCAGGCTGGGCTTATAACAGTTCTGAACAGCAGGGTATTAAAAGATGAGAGGCCCAGACTACAAGCATTCCCTTCCCGTTGAATGCTACTTTATGGCTTGGGTTGTATATCTTATCTCCTAGACATGTTTCCACGAACAAGGAAAGCTGAATAGACTGTTGAGGGCAATTGTGCCATTGCTCAGTGGAGCCATTGTCTTCCTTGGGCTCTCCCTTGAGCTGATGCTCTCTGAGGGGAACGTGCTGGCAAAGTTGCATTCTCACCCAGCCAGTAACCTTACCTAGGGTGGGAGCACTGTTTTCCTCACTGTGCTGGGCATAGCAGCTGACTTTGCAAAGCACTTTTCAGGGGTTTTGTTGTTGTTCAGGGATTTTTGTTTGCTTGTTTGTTTTTGCCAATAGAGAGGCACAGTTCATTGCTACAGCAGCTTGTATGGCAGCCAGCTTCCCAGTGGAAACCCAGGTGATTGTCCTGTTAACAGTTCCACCTCAGAGGAAAAGGCCTCTGCTTTGGTTTCATGTAATCTCACGTGATATAATGAAACAGGGAAGCTTCAAGTCGACTGAGGTCCAGAAGACAGTGGCTCAGTGATTAATCTAATTACTCTGGGCCTAGAGTCAGGAAGACCTGAGTTCAAATGTGACCTCAGACACTCACTAGCTGTGTGACACTGGGCAAGCCTCTGTTTGCCTTAAACCACTGAAGAAGGAAATGGCAAACCACTCTAGTATCTCTGCCTAGGAAAAGACCCATATGGGATCACTAAGAGTGGGACACAACTGAATGACTGAACAGCTGTAAGAACCCATAATCACTCTGGCTTCCTTCTTTGTCCTCTTATCCTCAGAATCTAGGCACATAGTAGGTGCTTAATAAATATGTTGGTTGTTTTTGTCTAGAGACTATTAGACCTGAAGGTTCTTTCTTTTAAAGATGAGGAAACTGAGGCTCAGAGATATTAGTGAGAGAGCCAAGAATCAGTAACATCTCCTTTTGTTCCTACCATAATGTTCTTTCTACCTTCCCTGATGGGTCTCTTATGGACAAAAAACCACTTAGTGTGACTATCAAGTCACACAACTGGTGTCGCTACTCAGTCTCAAATTTTCTTTGGCTTTTGAGGACTCTAAGACAATATCCTTTCAAGCTCTTTCTTAACAGTGATACCTTGTAATGCTTTTCAAAATGATTTCTGATTCAAGGCTCAGAGAAATCCTGTGGAATGGGAAGATAGGCTCTAATGATAGTCTGTTTAACAGACAGGGAGAATAAGACCCAGAGAGGTTAAGTGATTGTCCCAGGATCACACAGCAAGACATCATCAGCACTAGGAATAGAGCCCTGGCCTCTAGACTCCTAGTCTAAAATTCTTTCTACTATAGCATACTATAAAGTGCTTAAAAATTCCACCCCAACCCCTTTAACCCATGACAAATTGCTTAATCACAAGTTCTTTCCTTCTATCAGTGGTGGCCTTTCCTTTGGTACACAGATCAATCCCTTTTAACCACAGAACACTGTCTCAAAGGATCTGTTATTGACCTGCTATCTGAGAAGGGGGAGGATGGAAACCCAAGTCCTATCACCACTGTTCCTCATCCCTCTTCCTCTCCAGCCCATGCCATTCCAGCCTTCTCTGTTGTCATCTGCCTCTAACTAACTTGTCCCCAGGAGCCTGCTAGGGGAGAATTGACTTATTGCCCCAGAGCCCTTCTCCATTGACTCAGAGTCTGAGCCTGTGGTTGCTTCCCAGAAGGCATTAGCCACAGGTGAGAGAAAAGAGGGTTAGTGACTGATTAGGTAATACTTTGGTCGTGGGATCATTAATAATATCATGGCCTACTCCTCAGTATAATACTTTAGAAGACGAGTGTGGTCTAGGGCGTCATGAATAGAGCAGAATGTTCAGAAGGAGAAAATTGATATTTTTACCACATTCCACCATAGCTTCTCCCTATAGGTAGTACTGTGCCCTCCCCATGAGCTTCGAAAATCTGGAGCACAACCAGAGGAGGGAGACTAGAGGGTAACAACTCTTAAACTAGGACATGTGCCTGGCCAACAACCCATTCCAGTGGTAGATGTAGTGCTAGAGTAATATAGCATAAAATAGTACAATGTGGTGCTCTGGCCTGTACGTGAAGCCATAGGACCAAGGTTAAATACAGGTCAGCATTTATCTACTCTGTGTTAGGAGGCATGGTGTGGTAGAGAAAGTCCAGGGTTTGGAGGTGGGGTGGTAGGGAGAAACTTGGAAGCATCCAAAGACAGGGGGCTTCATCAAAGGCAAGAAGAAGAAAGCAAGTGTTATAGCTACTGAGAGGTGGATAGAACCCAAGCTCAGCAAAGATAAGAAAGAATAAATATGCCCATGAGAGCAGATCTTGCAATTACAACCAATGAAACTAAGGTTAGGGCTCAGGCTATTGACTTTTCATTTTCTTACACTTCCTAATAAAGGAGTGCACCTCCAGGCTCATGGATGTTATCTGAGTTGATAAAGAGATCATAGCCATGCAAATTTTGGCATATTAAACCTTCTATATGATTGGGAGACATTCAAAAGGCAGATTGCCACAATAGATAGAATTCTGACTCTAGAGTCTAGACTTGGATGCAAATCCCACTCCAAACGCTAGCTATGTGACCCTGGTCACATCACTTAATTTCTTTCTGGCTCAGTTTCCTCATCTGTAAAAAAAGGAATAATAATGGCATCTACCTCACAGGGCTATTATGAGGAACAGATGAGGTACCTACAAAGTGCTTTGCAATTCTGAAAGCACAGCGAGCTATGTCTGACTCTTAGGATAAACCTTTTATTTAAAAAAAAAAAACTGCAACAACAGTAAAAACCTTTAAAGGCCTGAGTTAAAGTCCTGGCTATTCTGTTTAATGACTGTGTGATCTTAAGCAAATCACTGCCCTTCCCCGTCACTCAGTTTCTTGATCTGCACAATGAGGAGGTTGGACAAGATAATACCTAAAGTCTATTCCATTTCTGTAATTGTGTCTGAATGATTATCAGACCCTGGTCCCTGCTGCCCCCTCACTGTTCACAGAAGAGAATGCAGGCTAAAGAGGTCAACAGGTCACCAGTGTAAGCCCTCAACGCCACCACCATTCATCCTTCCGCTAGGGACGACGTGCCCTCAGAGTGCCAGGGGACAGCAGGAGCTGGTTGCCTCCAATCAACAAGGATTAGTTGTGGCAGAACTGCTCCTAAAGGGGGAAATCACTTGAACCAAGAGTTTGTTGGAAACTGGAGACCCTACAAATCAAGAACTGATTGTTTTCTAGCAGCAACCACTAAGTGGTATTGCATTTGAGGATCAGTCCCCATCACTATTACGCAAAGCAAGTTTGCAACTCAGCTATTTTAGTCAACAGAGAAAACTTAGAGTTGAACATATTTTTTTTAAAAAATAAAATGCATGTGATGCTCAAGGTCCTCAGGTATATAAAAATGTTCTTCTTTCCCTCCATCCTTCCTCCTCCTCCTCATTTCTTCTTCTTCTTCTTCTCATTTCTCTCTCTCTCTCTCTCTCTCTCTCTCTCTCTCTCTCTCTCTCTCTCTCTCTCTCTCTCTCTCCCTCTCTCTCTCCTTCAGTACTTATGAAGTGCTTATAAGGCACTATTGATGATCTGGAAAGAGATTCACACACAGTTTCCATCTTCAAGGATTTTACAGTTTAGTAGTTTGGTTTCTTCTCTAAATCTTCCTTCATTTATTGTATAAGCAAATGATATTCAGGAGGAAATCTACCCTCCAAAATCCAGATCATGCAGTGGACAATAATAACTGAGCTAAGGAGCTTCATTTGCCCAGAATAACAATAGGTGGTAAAAGGTGTGTTTTGTTCAGCTGACATGCAAAATACCTTAAACACATCGGGCAATTAATGATACTTGTTGGATCGGGTCTCTTGGATTGCTGTGAGCACAGACAGTAAAATAAAAAAAAATGCTGAGAAAGTAAAATATTTTAACCCATTTGTCGTCAGGAAGTAGCAAGAGTAAAGTATGAAAGAGACGAGGGTTTGATCCCATGTGGGACAGTTAGATTTGCTCAATTCTGTGTCTGTGAACATCTTACATAGACTCAGCCAGCAGTCTCACAACACAGAAAGAACCAAGAAAGAGGATGTGAATGACTCTGTGCACGTACATCACCATAGATAGAAAAATAATTCAAAGCAAGCGTTTCACTGATGATAGGTTAATGTCGTTATATTCACATATGAAGGATGGCCCATTTTATTTTAAATAAATGTGTCTGCAGAGAGGATTAATATCATGACAAAAAAGCTGACTCTTTGTCAAATAGTTAAGTAGTACAAAGTGATGAAGCTGGGTTTGAACCCTTAAGACTATTTCTTTTGAAGAAGGCAAGCATTGTTAGCATATCAAGAGAGCTTGTTTATAACTTTTGCTACTATTTATAAAATAAAAGGTATTTTTTAAAATGCATTTGTTCCCAGGGGATTTACAAGTATTAACCTGATACTTGTTGGAAATGAATATTAGTAAAATAATACTTCCTGCTTACGTGGAAAGAAAAAAATTGGTTCTGGAAAGTGAGGAGACCTGCATTTAAATCCTGCCTGCCTCTGATGCTTACTCCTTTTGTGACCTTGGACAAGGCAGTGCAACTCTGTAGGTTTTCTCATCTGTAAAATTAGGAGGGTTGGACCTCGTCTCTGAGGGTCCTTCCAACTCTGAATCCACGGTCCTGTTATCTGTGATCCAATGGTATCTTCAAAACAAAGACTTCTGAAAAGGAATTAATTCAGGAGCTCTCCTGTGGAATCATTAGTGAGCCGAGCTTCTCTCTTAGAGAGAAGCCTAAATAGCTACACCTAATTCAATTAATTAAAATCAGATATTTGTAAAGCACTTAGCACAGTGCCTGGAACATAGTAGTAGAAGTGTAAATGCTTATTCCCCACCCTCCCACCTAATGCAACGCCCAATGCCCCATGTAGGATTGAAGCCCAGTGGGCAACAGGCACCACCGTATTGGCTAATTAGACCTTCCTATCAGCATCTGTTCCCCTGACTGAGTATTAAATCCCCTTCTGGGTAATCAGAAAGGAAGAGCAGCACAAATTCAGGACAGAGTTCAGCGTCTGGAAACTTAGTCGTGACCAACTCATGAGGCTGGATCTAGAAAAGAGGCCAAAACAGTGTACAGCCTGAGGTCAAGGGAGTAAGCCTCAGGCAAGACCAGATGTATCATTGGGATGACCTATCCAGGGTTTCTGCCTCCCTCTCCCACTCAGCCTCACTAATCCCAAACCAAAGGACTGAGCCTGAGTTGAAATAGGCTGTTGTTGTTCAGCAGTTTCAGTCGTGTCTGACTCTTCATGTCAGGTTTTCTTGGCAGAGATACTAGAGTGATTTGTCATTTCCTTCTCCGGCTCATTTTATAGATGAGGAAACAGGTAAAGAGGGTTAAGTGACTTGGCCAGGCTCACCCAGCTAGTAAGTGTCTGAGGCCAGATTTGAACTCAGGAAAGTGAGTCTTCCAGACTCCAGGCCTACCGCTGTGTACGCTATGGTGCCACCTAGCTCACAGGTAGCCGTAGCCGAAACGAGGCCAAATATGGAGCTCAAAGGACGGAATGCAACTGCTGAAAGGGAACGCCTGACCACATCCCACGAGCCTGTGATGGAGTTCAAAAAGCGATCAAGAGCACCTTTGGAGCCACCTTCAGAGGAACAGCTGTCATTTACTCAGTGTAGTTAACTTCTTCATTAAATATTGGCCTATGATGGTAGCTGTTAATTTTCTGTATTAGTTTTATCTCCTCAGTGAGATTGAAAGCTCCTTGAGGGCAAGTGTTATCCCTCTGAGCTGAATCAGTCCCCTTGGTGATTGATCCCAGACCTCTGCACTGGGCTGAGGATTTAAAAGTCTCTGATATTCTATTTTTTTCAAGTTGCTAAGGTTTCTTTCTGTATCTCATTAGTAACACTTAACAGTATAAAAGCACTCCACTTACATCCATCAGCTCATTGGGTAGTCAGAACAACTCTGTGAGTTAGGCAGTATAACTTGTGTTATCCCCATTTTTCAGATGAGTAACTGAGGTGAAGAAAGATTAAATGAAATGTCCATAGTTCCTAAGTCATAGATCAAGAATTTGGAACTAGATCTCCTGCTGTGTGTACAAATGAGATTCCTGGGACCATGATATTCACAGCTAAAAGTGTCTTTAAAGTTCATCTAGGCCAATCCTAGCCTAGGGAATTAAGTGACTTACCTACAGGTAATATAGAGTGAAGTGGATAAACCAAACACAGGCATTCTAACTCCAAATGCTAATAATTAATTATAAGTGCAAATATTTAGATAGTGTTTTAAGGCTTTTAAAGTGTTTTACATATGTCATCCCATTTAATTTTAATCTCACAACAACCCTGGGAAGTAGGTGCTATTGTTGTCCCATTATGCTGATGAGGAACTAAGACTGAGAAATGTTATGTGATGTGTCCATAATTGTAGCTACTACGCATCCAAGGATTCAGTCTCAGGTATTCCCGATTCCAAGTCTAGGATATGAACCGTTACACCACTTAGCTGCTATGGTGGAATTTCTGTTATGTCAATTATGTCACCTAAGTAGGCCATCACTGTAATCCACTCTGGGCTTCCCCTTGACAAAAATCTCCTTTGAGGTTTAACACACCACAGGTATCAATGAGAATTGGCAAAGCCTGGAACAAAGGCAATGTAAGTTAGGTAGCTAGCTTCCTTTTCCCCAGATGCTGAATTCATTTGGGTCCAGTTCCAAGCTCAATCAACTCCTGGAAAATATTTTCTGAAATCCTAGGCCATCCCTAGTTCTAAATGCTCCTAGGAGACTGGGTTCAACCCTAAAATGATAGGTCTAGGCCAACTCTGAGACTCTTAGAACAAAGTGAATGTTCAGATAGACCCCATGGATGCACCTACCTTGATGGTTTTTGTGAGCATTGAATGAGATGATATTTATAAAAGTGCTTAGCCAGGTGCTAGGCACATAGTAGGTGCTATGTAAATGCTTATCCCCTTCTCTCTCTCTCCACACCCCCTGCCTCGGAATGATCCTAGCTTCTTGGACTTGGGTAAATGCCACTTTGATCCAGAGCAGAGCTTTCAGAGTATTTCCCCATACCCCTGAGAGTGCTAGAAAAAAGTCTATCCTGTGTGAAGTAGGGGGTCAGGTTAAATAAAGCATTTGTCCTATGGCGCTTTCCACTTTACTTGTGTCAGGGTCAGGTCATCACCACCATTACCACTGCCCTCATCATCATCAAATTTTTATTTAAACCCTTGCCCTTATATCCTAACCTCTTTCTTCCTGCTTTCCTCCCAATTTTAAGGAGCATATAAGTGATTCCACTCCTCCTACCTCCCAATCCTGTGTAGAGCTTGAGAGCTTATAGCCCAAAGCAGACACAGTTATACGGACCAAGGACATTAGACAAGTGAATGCAAACATGGCCCAAACATCAGACAGGCTCAAATATAGTAGGTATTTATTTTATTTTATTTTACAAAGGTACATGATTGACTTGGGCTCAAGCAGAGAATTCCATGGGAAAAGGCTGAAGAGAGTAAAGCACAGAGCAGGCCTCTATCTCCTGATATACTGTTTTAGGAAACCAAGCCAATTCCATCCCAGTCAGAGCAACGATCATTGAATCTTAATTTCTGCTGTTGCTTGCTATTAGAAAGAGGGATCACGTCAGCATCAGCATCTGGGAAAGAATGGAGAGCTACCACGCAGCAGCACCCTGTTAAGCCAGGGTGTTTCTGAGAACAAGAGGGAGAGGGGAAGGGGACTGACAGGCAGAATGGAATGGGGATTGGATAGGATTCCAGGGCCAGGATCCAGCTGATGGAGAAAATGGTGGCAGAGTTTCGCCATCACAGGACCTCAGACTTTAGCAAGCATCTTACAGAGTTCCTTTAAAGGCAGAACCTTCTGTATCTTTGTTCTCCCTCAGTCTCGGCTTGTAAGTATTAGCCTGATGTTGTTTACTTCTTCTCCCAATCTCTCCAAGGAATATGATTCACACGTTTTCAGATTTATTTGAGCAAAATGCAATAAATATGCTGCTTCAATTTTAACTGCTGGACTGTAGCCAGGGTTTTTAATGAATCTGGCCTGTGCTACTGAAGTGTTCCAGGATCTCCAAAGCTCTGGGCACTGTTAGATTACACACACCCATGCGCATGCATACACACACACACACACACACACCACACTCACACACTAAGTCGTCCCCCTTTCCTCCCTCCCATTCTCTACCTTCTATTCCCTTGAGGTCCTGTGACTCACAGGCAACTGCAGGTTTTCCAGAGTAAGCTCTGGTTAAAATTAGCAAATGCCTTTATTATTCAAGGAAAGGAAAGGATTCCTCTGTCTCCTTTCATAGCTGCATAGAAACGCTAGCTTTGTTTCTGTCCAAATTATTAGACACCCTATAACCTGCCCTCCTTACTACCTTTCTTGTCTCTCCTCCTCAAGTATTAATGCTGTAGTGGTCCTCAGATTATTTCCTTATTTACTTTGCATATTATTTACTTATTTCTCTATACAGCATTTCCCCCAATAAACTATAAGCTACTTGAGGACAAAAGCGATTTTTGCCTTTGGATTTCCAATGCTTGGTACATAATAGATGTTGAATAAATGTTTCTTGAGTTGTCTTGTTGAGTTGAAAAGCCTGGTCAGTTGGTCACCTTTCTTTCCCTCCTTGGTTTAGTAATCAAATGGTTATTACTTTGACCAGTTCTGGCTTCCTGTTAGAAACAAAACAAAACAAAACAAAAAACCCAACTAACACATGTTCTTAGGACTAGCTGTGGAAATGAAAGGAGCCTGAAGAGTTCCCAGTTCCAACCACAAGCCATACCTATTCATTACTTGAGCCTTCATTACTAGGGCCTTGGAGAAGTGAAAAGATGGAGGAAGGAAGGGAACAGGAGAAATGCCTATCCCGGCAAGAGTGATGCCCCCGGAACAGAGGAATAAACATCACTGTATTTGGTCTATCAACCAGTCAACAAGCATTTATTAATAATATCTTCCAAGCATTGTACAAATTTTGGAGATTAAAAATAAAGAGAAAAAAATTATAATAATTCCTGCCATCAAAGGACAAACATCATTCAAATGGGAGAGACAAGGTATAAATAATTGGGTACATGCAAGATATATACAGGGTAGCTGAAGATAATCTAAAAAGGGGGAGGAATAGAGCAAGCATTTATTAATCACCTGTTTTGTGTCAGGCACTGTACTAAGCACTTTACAAATATTATCTTATTTGATCTGAAATTAGTAAGTATTATTAGCATCTAGGAGGATTTAGAGCCAGAGCAATGTTAATGATTCTTTGGTCTAACATATTCATTTTCAAGACAAAGAAACAGAAGGCCAGATAAATCAAAGTACTTTGCTCCTAGGCTTCTGACTTCAGATCCAGTGCTTCTTGCCTCTCAAATGTAGCTGTTGAACCCAGAATTGGAGCATTCCTATTCTTCATTCCCCTACTTGGTGCATGGACCATGGACCTTTAACGTGAGTGGTCAGGGCAAGCGTGTGACAACATGGGAAGTTGACAGAGTTGGTTCCTTTGCTGAGGGCCCCCCCTTTCAAATCGCCAAGCTTTCCTGCTCTTTCCCTTTCCCCACGTGGAAACTTGTTAGTCTCCAATATCAGTCATTTTCACTTTTGTGTAAATGTATTTCATTTGTTATCCAAGCAGGAATTGTATTGTAAGCTTCATCTCTAATTGTGGAATAACCGTTCAGGTTTTCATTTTTAATTTCCTGAGAAAGGAATTTGTAGCACTAGGGAGTAGATGGAGAGGTCGTGAGTACCCATGAAATCACAGATGAAGAGAGAAAACCCTTCGTATGCACAAGTGGGGTTGCAGTGACTTGTACTCACCCAGTGATTTCACAGTGTACAGCACTCCTGGCGAAATGAGGAGAGTCTCCTCCTTTGAAATTAGACAAGTACAGGTTGGCCATTGTGCCAGCACTAAATACTATTATCTCCATTTTTATAGATGAAGAATGTAAGGCTCAGAAAGTGACTTGGCCAAGACTATGTAGAATCGTTGACCTAGAGCCAGAAGGGACCTTGAAAGCCATTTACTCCAAACCACTCATTTCTGCAGATAAGGAAACTGAAACTCAAGAGAGAATAAATGACCCTTGACTAGGTTCACGTAACTTACTAAGAGTTGGAGGCAGAATTTGAACCCAAAGTCTTCATGACTTCAAAATCAACCATATCTGCACTCTGCCTCATTGCTAGTGAGTGCTAAGAAATTAGCCCAGGTGCTCTGACTCTGAATCTAAAGACCTCTTCACCATAAAACACTGCATCTGTGTAAGTATAGTAATTTTCCAAAAATGTATACTACATTTATTTAATTATAATAAATGTGTGGGTATCTATAACAATATTTGGGTTATTACTGGATTATAATTAATATTCCACTTCCTGTGGAAGGGATGATCTTTCTACCATACAAAAGAATGATACTGAAATATGAATCATCAGAATAACAAGTTCAGAGCTGGAAGAGATCTTAGTGATGATTTAATCTATCCTCCCTGCTTACCCCGCCTCTTTTAATGATGAGAAAACAGAGATCCAGAAGCAGCTAGGTGGAAAAGTGAATCAGGAAAACCTGAATTCAACTCTGGCCTTACTTGCTGTGTGACCCTGAGCAAGTTACTAAACCTCTGTCTGCCTCAGTTTCCTTATCTATAAAATGGGAATGATAACAGCGCCTACCTCCCATGGTGGTTACGATGAAAAAAATGAGATATTTGTAAAGCGCTTTGTAAACCTTAAAGTGTAAATGCAAGCAATGAGATGATGATGATGGTGATGATGATGATGTAGATACAGTAATTTGGCTGGGGTCATGTAGTTAATAAGTGACAAAGCCTGAGTTTGAACTGAGATCCTCTCATTCTGAATCAAGCATTCTTTTCACTGTCCTATGTTATTTTTTACATATTATAAAGCCAGGTATGATGATGCAAAAGAATGTAAGTGGGCCAAGGGTTCCAAGGTTTTCCACCTAGAGTCACCTAGAGACCTGAAAGGGACATCAGAGCTGAAATTTATAGTCTTAACTGCCTCATTGGATGGGTCAGGTAACTGAGACCCAAGGGAAAGAAGGGTATATAGCATCATCTGGGCATCATTGCAATGGGCAGGTATAGAACTTGTAGCCTGACCTCATGAGCAAAGCTTTGGTTGCCCAGGGCCATCACAAAAGAGTGACTGGGAGACTAGGATTTTAGAGAAATGCATTGTTCACTTTGTTTTTCTTGCAGAATCTACTGCAGGAGGTGAAGAGAAGCAGAGAGCAGGTAGGCATAGGAAGACATTAGGGAGGAAGAAATTCATGATGAGAGCAGAAAAGAACTAAGGTGAGAAACAAATGGGGGAGAGGAAGATTAGGAGAGAAAGGTAAAAAGGAATCAAGTGGTCTAAGAGCCAGGGAGGAGAGAGAAAGAACCTGGAAATAGTGTTGATTCTCTAGGGAGATTTCACCTGAGAATAATACAGCTCTGTATTCATTCATTCATATGCTTATTCACTCAATAAATGTTTATCCATTACCTGCTGTGTACTAGGTGTTGTTCTTGATACTAGAGTACTAAGATGTATGAGACATTATCCCTTCACTCCAAGAGCTTGCAAGTCAGTTAGGAAGATAGAACATATAGAAAAAGACCTTCAGAACAAAAAGTGCTGAAGATAGTTGATTCTACAGTGTGGTGTGCAAAAGGAGGAGAGGCCACATTTAGCTGAGCTCCTCAGGGAAGGCTTCGTGGAAGAGATGGCAGTTGAACTAAACCACAAAGATGTCCATAATTTCCATGGCAGAGATGGAGACGGCATGAGGAATTCATGAGCTGATGATCAGAGAAAAGAAGTATGTAAGGGTGTGTTTGGGAGATTACCTTGCTTGAAACAGATTGCTTCTGTATGTTATATGTGAGAGATAAGAATGAAAAGTAAGAGACATTTCTGCAGACCCTTGAAGACTAAGCTAAGGAATTTGTATGAGCATGCATATAAGGAATTTCTTATGTTGTCTGTGCCAGTGCAGTGTACCAAGGAGAAAGGGTATTTTACACATGGAAAAAGATATACTGTGGATATTTCTAGTTCAAAAATGAATAAATAAGTTCTAAAAGTATTTTTAAAATGCCCAATAAGACCATGAAATCACATAACTACTGAGAATCAGTGTCAGAAAACGTGGGTTCTCATTTTAGATCTGCCACTTACTAGCTGCAGTCCTCAGTTTCCTTGTCCATAAAATGCAGAGGCTGAGCTAGATGATATCAAGGCTTCTTTTTACCCTTAATGGTTTTATGACTTATACGCTTATATGCCGAAAATGACCATGTGAGCAATTCTTTTGGAATTTGGCCCAGAAACTCTTTAGGGAAAATAACATCATTTTCAGAGCCAGATATTTAAGACTTGATGGGCTGGTTTCCCACTGGTGACAAAGACAAAGAGTAGTCTCCAAAGAACCCGCCTATCAATATGGATATTAGTTCATTCCTGGTACTAATGGACACTGCCACCTATTTTTCTTCTTCTTGAGAACAAACTCTACTCTGATAGTCCTCATTATTGCCAGGGACTTTTATTGATGGCAGTTCCTATTTGTTTCTCATCCCTTGTGGTTGCTATCCTAGGAGAAATATATGTTTGTTCTGAAGGAGTTTGGTTCCCTTGCTGGGGCCTTCAGCTATTGTTAATAAGGAGTGAAGCCAATGGAAAGGCAAGAGAACGCCAGAGAAGACAGATAATATAGTCCCCACTTCACCCATTTAGGTATCTTCAACCCCTGGCTCATCTGACTGGTACTAGAAAGAGGGTAGCTGGGGAGTCAAACAGCTGAGTTCTCTGCCACTGACTGGCTGTCATTTCACTTCTCTGAGGTATTAGGGAGCAGGATGATTTTGGCAGAGGCATATGCCTTAGTGAAAAGACAACTAGAGATCACTAAGCCAAAAGAACATTCCCTGGATATGAAAGGGGAGGGAGATGGAGGGAAGAGGATATCCAGGAGTGGGTCTGTGATTTAAAAATGAAAGGCATTGATAAAGCTTGATTTTTTTTTTCTGTAACTGAAACTTAGTTTGAGAACCTGTTACTCAACTTGTGTGGCCTCAGACAAATTGCTTCCCATCTCAAGGCCTCAGTTTCTTCTCTAAAATAAGCAGGCTGGGTCTATTGATCTCCAAAGCCTCTACTAGGTATTAGTCAATGCCCAAAGCCAGAGGTGTCAAACTTGTGTCCATGGGTCCACGCAGCAGTAAAACTCCCAAGTGCTGCCCAAACCAGATTAAGATGTAATTGGGAAATGTTTAACAAAATAAATAAAAATACAATTATTGTTTAGTCATATCCAACTCTTTTCGATCTCCCTTGGGGTTTTCTTGACAAAGATACTGGAGCAGTTTGCCATTTCCTTCTCCAGCTCATTTAATAGATGAGGAAACTGAGGCAAACAGGGATTTAAGTGACTTGGCCACAGTCAATGTCTGAGGTAAGATTTGGACTCAGGATGATGAGTCTTCCTGACTCTAGGCCCAACACTCTATCCACTGTGCCACCTACATGCCATAAAAATACAATACAACATAGATAATACTAATTTGAGGCTTTCTAAGTCAATATGCAGCCCAGAGGTATCAGTTTCTAGTTGAGTTTGACACCGCTGGTCTGAGCTGAGTTCTTAGGATCCCAGGATACGGTTTCCTGTGACTCACCATTAGCACACAGACTATCTCTTCCATGCTTGTCCTTCTTAAGAGCTGGAGATACTAACAATTACATGCCTCTCTACATTTCACCCTTCCTGAAATGGACTAATAAAAATCACTTGTTTCTTCTATGCCTCTCCAAACCTTAAAATTCTTACTGTCTTGATTATAATATTCATTAAATGGTGAAAGATTTAGTCTAAGAACTGAAAAAATGCAATCTCGTTTCTTTTTCAAGTGTTTGGAGTGTGTGGTTTCTTTTCGTTCTTTCTTTTTTAATTTTTGTTAGCATTTTTAGCCAAAGAACTTCACGGATAAATATTAATGGAACTCACAAAGTATTGCTTAGGTACCTTCTCTGGGTCTAGTTCTTTGTTATTAGCTGTGTGGACAATTTGAAAGAAGTATATGTTGCACTTTTTACCCTTGAAGAGCTTAGAATCACATGTGGAATATACAACTAACATATATGTCATAAGCAGGGATTTAGGAAGCTAAGACAAATTCAGTACAATGTATATATGGAGATATGCATATATGTGGGTGTTTAGGAGTAGGGGGAACTACTTTCTGACCCCTCTGGCATATGATTGAGCCAGTCAATCAGTCAACAAGCATTTATTAAGTGTTTACTGTGGGTGTTAAGTGCAGGGGATACAAAGAAAAACCAAAACAATCCCTGCCCTCCAAGACCTCACAATTGATTGGGGAAAATACCATTAAATAACTAAGTGCTCGCAAGATTGGAAGGCAGTCAGAAAGGAAGGCACTAGCAGCTTGGAGAAAGCAAAGGTATTGAGGTGTAGACTAGGGTATGCTAGACAGAACTTGTACCAGCTTATCAGTTGTTAAATTTTCAATGTGTGTATTTTCCAACTGGCAATACAAATCAAATTTTGATTTGCTGTTTTGCTGATTGTCTAGATTTAGGAAAGTGATGAACAAAAATTCAGATTAAGTTTTAAAGTGTGTCAAAATTCCTGTTAAACATTTCCCAGCATACCATTGGGTAGACTGGAGACAGGTCATGAGAGTTGATGAGGTTGATGAACTGTTTGTCAGAGTATTCAAAGGAGTTTGGGGCATAGAAAACTGTGAACCAAGTAACGAAATCACTGGGAATGTGGGAGAATGAGCTGGAGATCTATAGAAAGCAGCAATAAGAATCTGAACAGGGTGGAGCAAACGTTAAAGAAGAGGTGATTTCTTACTGATGAAGGCTAAATGCACGAAATAGAATACATATGATTACAAGGGAAACCATTTTTCTTTTTTTTTTAATTTTATTTTTTATTTTTATTTATTTATTTATTTAAATTTATTTTTTCCATATGCTTTTGAGTTGAAAATTTTTTCTCCCTTTTTCTCCTCCCCCCACCCTCCCCAAAACGGCACACAATCTGACATAGGCTTTACTTTTACATACCCATTAAACATATTTTCACATTAGTGAAGTTGTAAGTAAAAATTAAAATCAATAGGAGGAACCATCAGAAAGATGAAACAAAACTCAACTGAAGGTAAAAATAAGTGAAAGCGATTCGACTTCCATAGTTCTTTCTTTGGATGTGGACAGCATTTTCCATTCCGAGGCCTCTGGAGATGTCTTAGGTCCTCGTAATGCTGAGAAGGGTTCAGTTTAATATTCTTAGTCATTGCATAACATGGCTGCTATTGTATACAAAGTCCTCTTGGTTCTGCTCACTTCACTCAGCATCAGACCATATAAGTCTTCCCAGGTTTTTCTGAAGTCAGCCTGTTCATCATTTCTTATAGAACAATAGTATTTCATTACATTCATATACCACAGCTTGCTCAGCCATTCCCCAATGGATGGGCATCCTCTCAATTTCCAATTCTTTGCCACCACAAAAACAGCTGCTATGAATATTTTTGTACATGTGGGTCCTTTTCCCATTTGTTTGATCTCTTTGGGATATAGCCCTAGAAGTGCTATTGCTGGATCAAAGGGTATGCACATTTTTGTAGCCCTTTGGGCATAGTTCCAAATTGTTCTCCAAAATGGTTGGATCATTTCACAACTCCACCAACAATGTATTAGTGTTCCAATTTTCCCACATCTCTCCAACATTTATCATTTTCCTGTTTTGTCATGTTGGCCAATCTGATAGGTGTGATGTGGTACCTCAGAGTTGTTTTGATTTGCATTTCTCTAATCAATAATGATTTAGAGCATTTTTTCATATGACTATAGATGGCTTTAATTTCTTCATCTGAGAACTGTCTGTTCATATCCTTTGACCATTTATCAATTGGGGAATGGCTTGTGTTCTTATAAATTTGTCTTAATTCTCTATATATTTTAGAAATGAGGCCTTTATCAGAGAGACTGGTTGTAAAAATTCTTTCCCAATTTTCTACCTTCCTTCTAATCTTAGTTGCATTGGCTTTGTTTGTGCAAAAACTTTTCAATTTAATGTAATCAAAATTATCCATTTTGCTTTTCATAATGTTCTCTATCTCCTGTTTGGTCATGAATTCTTCTGTTCTCCATAGATCTGATAGGTAAACTATTCCTTGTTCTCCCAGTTTACTTATGGTATCAGCCTTTAGATCTAAGCTCCGAACCCATTTTGACTTTATTTTGGTATATGGTGTGAGATTTGGGTCTATGCCTAGTTTCTGCCATACTCTTTTCCAGTTTTCCCAGCAGTTTTTTTCAAAGAGTGGGTTCTTATCCCAGAAGCTGGGGTCTTTGGGTTTATCAAATAATAGATTACTATAGTCATTGACTACTGTGTCTTGCATATTTAACCTATTCCACTGATCCACCTCCCTATTTCTTAGCCAGTACCAAGCAGTTTTGATGATTGCTGCTTTATAATACAATTTAAGATCTGGAATTGCTAGGCCACCTTCCCCTGCATTTCTTTTCATTAGTTCCTTTGATATTCTGGACCTTTTTTTTTCCAAATGAATCTTGTTGTTATTTTTTCTAACTCTATAAAATAATTTTTTGGTAGTTTGATTGGTATGGCACTGAATAAGTAAATTAGCTTAGGTAGGATTGTCATTTTTATTATATTAGCTCAGCCTACCCATGAGCAACTGATGTTTTTCCAATTATTTAGATCTGATTTTATTTGTGTGAAAAGTGTTTTGTAATTGTGTTCATAGAGTTCCTGGGTTTGTTTCGGGAGGTAGACTCCTAAATATTTTATAATGTCTACAGTAAGTTTAAATGGGATTTCTCTTTCTATCTCTTGCTGTTGGGCTTTGTTGGTAATATATAGAAATGCTGATGATTTATGTGGGTTTATTTTATAGCCTGCAACTTTGCTAAAGTTGTTTATTATTTCAAGTAGTTTTTTACTTGATTCTCTAGGATTCTCTAAGTATATCATCATGTCATCTGCAAAGAGTGATAGCTTTGTTTCTTCTTTGCCTATTCTAATGCCTTCAATTTCTTTTTCTTCTCTTATTGCTAAAGCTAAGGTTTCCAGTACAATATTGAATAACAGTGGTGATAATGGACATCCTTGTTTCACCCCGATCTTATTGGAAATGCTTCTAGCCTGTCCCCATTACATATAATGCTTGCTGAAGGTTTTAGATATGCTATTTATTATTTTAAGGAAGACTCCATTTATACCTATGCTTTCTAGTGTTTTTAATAGGAATGGGTGTTGTATTTTATCAAAAGCTTTTTCTGCATCTATTGAGATGATCATGTGGTTTCTGTTGGTTTTTGTTGATATGCTCAATGATGCTGATAGTTTTCCTAATATTGAACCAACCCTGCATTCCTGGTATAAATCCTACCTGGTCATAGTGTATTATTCTTGTGATAAGTTGCTAATCTATTTGCTATATTTTGTTTAAAATTTTTGCATCTATATTCATTAGAGAAATTGGTCTATAATTTTCTTTCTCTATTTTGACTCTTCCTGGTTTAGGTATCAACACCATATTTGTATCATAAAAAGAATTTGGTAAGACTCCTTCTTCACCTATTTTCCCAAATAGTCTATATAGTATTGGAATTAATTGTTCTTTAAATGTTTGATAGAATTCACATGTAAATCCATCTGGCCCTGGAGATTTTTTCCTAGGGAGTTCATCAATGGCTTGTTCAATTTCTTTTTCTGAGATGGGGTTATTTAAGTATTTTACTTCCTCTTTGGTTAATCTGGGCAATTTATATTTTTGTAAATATGTATCCATTTCACTAAGATTGTCAAATTTGTTGGCATATAGTTGGGCAAAATAATTCCTAATTATTGTTTTAATTTCCTCTTCCTTGGTGGTAGCTTCGCCCTTTTCATTCTTGATACTAGTAATTTGGTTTTCTTCTTTCTTTTTTTTAATTAAATTAACCAAAGGCTTATCTATTTTATTTTTTTCATAAAACCAGCTCTTAGTTTTATTTATTAGTTCAATAGTTTTCTTAATTTCAATTTTATTAATTTTTCCTTTGGTTTTCAATATTTCTAATTTGGTGTTTAGTTGAGGATTTTTAATTTGTTCTTTTTCTAGTTTTTTTAGTTGTATGCCCAATTCATTAATCTCCTCTTTTTCTATTTTATTTATGTAAGCATTTAGAGATATAAAACTTCCCCTAAGAACTGCTTTCGCTGCATCCCATAGGTTTTGGTATGTTGTCTCATTATTGTCATTCTCTTGAATGAAATTATTGATTGTTTCTATGATTTGTTGTTTGACCCAATCATTTTTTAGGATTAGATTATTTAGTTTCCAATTATTTTTTAGTCTATCTTTCCATGGCCCTTTATTACATATAATTTTTATTGCATCATGATCTGAAAAGGATGCATTTAATATTTCTGCCTTTCTGCATTGGATTGTGAGGTTTTTATGCCCTAATACATGGTCAATTTTTGTGTATGTGCCATGTACTGCGAGAAAAAAGTATATTCCTTTCTATCCCCATTCAGTTTTCTCCAGAGGTCTATCATACCTAACTTTTCTAATGTTCTATTCACCTCCTTAACTTCTTTCTTGTTTATTTTGTGGTTAGACTTATCTAGTGCCGAGAGGGGGAGGTTCAGGTCCCCCACTAGTATAGTTTTGCTGTCTATTTCTTCCTGTAACTCCCTGAACTTCTCCTAAGAATTTGGGTGCTATACCATTTGGTGCATATATATTTATAATGAATTACTTCATTGTCTATGGTGCCTTTTAGCAGGATGTAGTTTCCTTCCTTATCTCTTTTGATTAGATCTATTTTTGCTTTTGCTTTGTCTGAGATCAGGATTGCTACCCCTGCTTTTTTTACTTCAGCTGACATAATATATTCTGCTCCAGCCTTTTACCTTTACCCTGTATGTGTCACTCTTTTTCAAATGTGTTTCCTGTAAACAACATATTGTGGGATTATGGTTTTTAATCCATTCTGCAATCCGTTTCCGTTTTATGGGAGAGTTCATCCCATTCACATTCGCAGTTATGATTACTATCTGTGTCTTTTTCTCCATCCTTTTTTCCCCCTATTTATGCTTTTCTTTCTCCTTTTTCCTTTTTCCCCTTCACTAGTGTTTTGCTTTTGACCACCGCCTCCTTCAGTCCCTTCCCACTTTTATTATCCCTTTCCCTTTTCTTCCCCTTTATTCTTACTGCTGCTTCCCTCCCTTCTTTCCCCCTTTTCTTTCCCCCTCCTTTTCTTTCCCCTTTTCCCTCCTACTGCCTATAGGGCAAGTTAGATTTCTATACTAACTGATTATATTATGCCCTTCCTGAGCCTAATCAGATGAGAGTAAGGTTCAAACAATTCTCCCCCCCCCTTTCCCTCTGCTGTAATAGGATTTTGTGTCTTTTCCTATCCTTGTCTTTCTCCTAGTTCAGGTGTTCCAGGATTTTTTTTTTTCCTGAGCTGATATTTTCTGGGTTTGCAGAGGTTGACAGGGGAGAGTGAGAGCGACTACCTTTTCACTCTGCCATCTTGGCTCCCGGAAGCCAAGGGAAACCATTTTTCAAAAAATTCATGGACCCTCAGATAAAGAACTCCAGATACAGGAAAATACCAGAGACTACAGTGGATTGGGAGAGCAAAAGAGATAGTGGCTGAGGAGGAAAGGAGCTGAGTTTACTGTGGTGGGGAGGCACAGGAACTGGCTGGGTTAGTGCTGGGATAGTGTGTGACAGATCCTCAGGATGTCAGTGCAGTCACCCATTGTTCTAGCTCTGGCTATAGCTCTGGCAAATTCAGAAAGAACACCATTTTTGAAATCAGAGGACCTGATTTCAAATCTCACGTTTTATACGTGGGTTTGTGTGTATGTCTGTGTGTGTGTGTGTGTGTGTGTGTGTGTGTGTGTATGTGTGTGTGTGTGTGTGTGTGTGTGATGTTGGGCAAGTGACTTGTCTTTCCTGAGCCTTACTTTCCATATTTGTAAAACATGAGGATTTGACCAGATGGCGTCCAAGGGCCCTTCTACCTATAAATCTATGATACTCTATCCCCAAGGGCTAAGTGGAATATAATCAGGTACTCCAAATCTGTGACATGGATAATGCATGGTTGAGATACCAGAAAGGGAATATGAAGGAAGTGCAGCTTGAACTGGGCCTCAAAAGGAGCAAAATGTTTTAGAATAAGATGACAAGACAGTCAAATAAGCTAAGGCATCTTTAGAAAGATGCTGAAAGATCTGCTAATATGGATCCTTTAATGAAAAGAAATCCTTTGAATAACTACTCCTGTGAGGATCGGAACTGTATCTTAATTATTTTTGTCTCTACCTCCCAACCCCTATCAAGCATAATACTCTGCACATAGAAGATGCTTAATGAATGGTTGTTAAATGAATGAATGAATGGATGAATGAATGTCTATACCTTAGACCAGATAATATAATAGTTATCACTGTTACAAGTCCTTCAAGAAAACTATCACCTACAAAAGGCTTTTTTGAGATAGCAACCTCTTTTATTTAAAAAAATATTAAGATTTGAAGAGTTTTGCTCATAATATTTCATTTGATCTTCACATCACATTGTTTCTTCTCATTTTTTTTTGTATCTTCAGCAACATGCAGTGTCTTGCGCACACAAAGAAGATACATAATAAATGTACTTGTTGAACTGAATTGAATGGGCATTTTTTAAAAAATTCCCAACACATTTTATCTCTTTCACTTTCTTTGGTTTGGAGAAGGAAAATAACATAGCTGGTTTCAGAATCTGGAAGTCTTCAGGGTTCTTCAGTCCTTTGGAGATGCTGCCAGAGATGGCTCATAAAATGAAAAACTACGTTGTCTATAGCGCATCTTTTAAAAAGTCCTGTGTATGCTTCAGTGACACTTGTTGGTCATTCATTTGTTGCCTAAACCCTGGTGTTATTTTCCCTTTCTCTCTTCAGGCAGCTTATAGCTCAGACTCACATGGAATCCTGGAAGTTATTTCTTAGCTCTGTGCATTTATGGGGATTTTCCACAGTTTTGTAGCCTAATCAAGAATTCAATCAGAATTAGTATTTCAGCAGGTTCTGCCACTTCTTAATCCTGCATTAGGCTATTATGTGCTTGTACCCAGAGCTAACGAAATGGAATTAAGAAACAAGCCAGTGGCTGACAAAGAAGCTATCTGTGAAAGATTCTTTTACTCCATCTTCTTTGTCTGAGGGAAAGGCATAGGAAACTTCATGTCCCCCTCCCCTCCCCATCTCTCTTTTTTCCCCTCTGACCTTTCAGTAGTATGTGGCATGGCCTGTAACGGTGGGAAAGGGCTCTGTGGTTTAAATGAGAAATCCATAGTAGCTCCTCAGGAAAGTAAAAGAACAGGATTTAGAAACAATATAACTACTCACATCTTCCTCAACAAATGCTTTTTTGAACTATTCTAGGTGCATAGTGATTTACTTACCACTATGAGACTTTAAAAAGGACGTGCTATATTCTCTTGATTTAGGAAAAAGTACATTGAAACCTCATTCTAGCTCTGTAGTTGAACATAATTCAGCTTAACTTAGTTTCGTCCTGGAGCTGGAACAAGGACATGAGGTTGGTACCGAAATGACCAAAAGTGATAGAAAGACCTTTACTTCTCAGACAGCTTCGTGGCCCAGACCTCCCAAGGAAAGCAGTTTAACAAAACTCACATGCATGTATAATGCTTACATGTATTGTATACATGTGGATGTGTATATGTATGTATTTATGTACATAAGTGTAGGTACCTACATATATATACACACACATATACACATGCTTTTATGAGAGATATATCTTGTAATTCATGGTGTGGTATAACTACATGAACTCTGGAGTGAGGCAGGAAATCAGGATTCTAACCCCAAGTTCTGAAAACTATTAGCTATGTGACTTTGGGCAATTCATTTTTCTCTTTGGGCTTCTTTTTCCCCATCTATAGTGTGAAAGGGTTTTCTAAATAATTTCTAAGGTCCCTCCCAGCACTGATAATCTACAAGTATGTAGGCCAAGGAGCTGGAGGGGTGGAGAGGGCTATGTTTCTCCACCTCTGTCCATGATGAAGAAGTATTACTTTACTATTGCTTTTATAAAAATAAATTATAATAATTGGCTTATACAGGCCTGTAAATCTTTGCAACATGCTTCTCAGATTTTACAGATGAAGCAGCTGAGGCTCAGAAGGTATGACTTGCCCAAGGCCACACAGCCAGGAAGTATCAGAGGCAGGGTTTGAATCTAGCTGTTTCTTACTCCACTCTAATTCTCTTTTCTCCTAGTGCCAGGGGTGGGAAACCTGAAGCCTCGAGGCTACATGTGGCCTTCTAGGACCTTGGGTGCAGCCTTTTGCCAGAGTCCAAGTTTTACAGAACAAATCTTTTTATTAAGGGGATTTATTCTGTGTAGTTTGGATTAGTCAAAGGGCCACATTTGAGGACCCAGAGGGCCACCTGTGGCCTTGAGGCTGCAGGTTCACCACCCCTGTTAGGCCATTGCAGCCTCTTGTTTATTTCCCATGTTGGGTCATAAATAATTTCTACTTAAGCAGAGCATTCTATTCAATGTGTATCGTCAATTATGTTGCCTGCTGCCTCTTACTCCTGGCATACATATGTGTATTTCCTTCCTCACTCTTAGATTTTCTTAAATATTTAGAACCACAGAGTTTTAGAGCTAGACAGGACATAAGAGGTTATTTGGTCCAACCTACCCATTGTGGCTGAGATAACTGATTTTCATAGAGATTAAGTTAGAGATTTGCTAGAGCCAGTTCTAGCTGGGGAGCATTTACACCTCTGAAATAATTGCCACATATCAGGGCTTGATTTATTGTTTTGGTGATTGTCTAAAATTAAGAAAGTTTTAATAATGCAGACTAAATTTAAAAGTATGGCTTTATACCTTGTTTTTCCAGAGAGTCCGCTTGTTAAACATTTACCAGCATACCCCCATGTTTCCTTACAAAGATAGCTTGAGCTCAGGAGGAATGTGGGAGAAGGCCCCAGAGTGGAAGCCTGGAGATTATAGGTTTATAACAACAGTAACAACAACAAGAAAACTGGCATTTGTATAGCACTGTAAGATTTGAAAAGTACAATCATTATCTCATGTGAGCCTCATAACACCCCTAGAAGAGATTTGCCCAAGATTACACAGCTAATAGTAGGGGTGAGGAGCTGGAACTAGAGCCCAGGTCTTCTGAATCAAAATCGGGGGCTCCACTGTACCATGCTGTTTTCCTCCATGTCATTAACCCAAAGGAAATTCTGTCTTGTCTTAGGGCATTTTCTGACCCTGGAGGTTTGTAAAATCATTTCTTATGAGACTCTTCCCAATAATCTAAATGCTTAAGGGAACCACTAGGAGAACCTTAGAGATAACCTAGTCTTGTCCCCTCATTTGACAAGATAAGAAAATGAAGGCCCAGGGAGAAGAAATGACTTGCCCAAGGTGACAAGTGTGCTGGTTAGCAGCAGAAATCAATCCTCTTCCTTACATTCACTCCAGTCCTTCTGTCATACTACTTGTTGTCGAGCCGTTTTTCAGTCCTGTGTGCCTCTTTGTGATCCCATTTGGGATTTTCTTGGCAAAAATACTGGACATGGGTTGCCATTTTCTTCTCCAGCTCATTTTACAAGTGAGGTGACTGAGACAAACATGGTTAAGTGACTTGCCCAGGGTCACATAGCTAGTAAGTCTCTGAGGCCAAATTTTGAGCTCATGTCTTCCTGATTCTAGGCCCAGCACTCTAACCATGGTGCCATCTAGCTGCCTCACTATACTACAGTGGTTCTTATCTGATCTACCAGAATTTCACTTTTCCTAGGAGATGTCCACGCCACCTTTCCAATTTACTGTAATTTTGCTAAACCATTGCTACTCTCTCAGCCAAACTGACTGCCCTTCTCAGTTCTAAACACTGCCATCAGGCCCTTTATACAACCAAGACTCAGAGTAGTGGCAATTTGTCTGGGATTTTCTTTTCTCTGTTTATTCTGAATTTCTGCCACGCTCAGTGTTAGCCTACTCATCCCCCCACCAAAAAAAAAAATTCATATTCATATTTTTTTAAAAAATCCAAATCCTGTAATACACATAAATTTGCACTGGATTTGGAATAAGGCTTAAATTCAAATTCTTCCTATTCCCTTTTGAAAAAAGGTAGCAAAATAGAAAGACTTTAAGTCAGAAGACATGAGTTCAAATCCTATCTCTGCCATTTAAATATCTCTATGACACTAATTAATGTAAACCCTCTTGCTTGTATAGTCCTCATCTTTGAAATGAGGGTATTGGTATAGATGCCCTTTAAGTTCCCTTCAGCTCTAAATCCATAATCTGTGCTATTTGACCTTGGGCAGATCACTTCCTCTCCAAAAAAATCTCAGTATCCTCCATCTATAAAATAAAAGGATAATACCTGATTTCCATAGAGTCCATAGAGTGGGTAGATATGCCAATACAGCTTGCCCTAGGTTCAATGTAGGTCTGTGATAACTTCTAAGGCTCTTTCCAACTCTTAAAGCCTAGCATTCTTAGTTGGAAGTGACTGTGGCAGAATAGAAAACAGTAATTTGATCACACTACAAAAGAATTTGTTCGTTTTATAGAAAAATCCTTCATAGGCTTCCTTTAAATACTAAAGATCTTTGATTTATTTAAAATAAGATTTAATTTTTAATGTTAATTTTCATGCAACTCTAAGCATCTTGAGGACATATTGTAGGCATCTTTGAATAACAGAGTGTCCTTCATGGCTGTATCAATCCCCTACACCTCCAAGAATAATGTGTTCATTACTCGTCTTCTGAGCACTGAAGGTTGGCAGTCAGGCATCCTCTTCTCATCGACTAGGTGTCTCTTTATCTCTGGCCAGGTGACTGGCCGAGCAAGAGTTAGAAAAAAAGCAACTTACCTTGTTATACTAGACTGTAAACCTTCCATTCTGCTGTTTTGCAATGAGAAGTGATTTGAACACAATGTCAATAACATGATATCGTGCCAATTACCTGGATATTAATTTCTTTTCTTATTTCCTCTCTCAAGATTCCAATACCCCTAACTATCTCATGTTGCAAGAAAGGAAAGAGGAAAGACTAGTGAAAGAGCAAGAATAAAGTTATAGATAACATAGAGGAAATGGATCAAGGAAATGCAAGTGTTTTTGGTTTATGAAGGTTAAAGGTGACGTAAGTTTCCTTTATACTATCTATGGGTCTATAGATTCAAGAATTTATGATTCCTAGATCCTTTTCTCACTTACTTTCTTTTAACATTCAGTTCATTACATCATATTTTCCCATCAGACATTGTAGTCTATATCAACTTATTGAACATTAACTATTACATACATCTTATAATTATTTCAGGCCAGAATTTTGCTATTTTTTCAGTAAAACTTGTGGCCAAAATTTCAGAGTAAATGGGAAATACAATGTGATTTTGAAATTAACTTTTTGTTGTTGTTGTTGTTGTTTTTTGGGGGGCTAAGCAATGGGGTTAAGTGACTTGCCCAGGGTCACACAGCTGGTAAGTGTTATGTGTCTGAGGCCGGATTTGGACTCAGGTCCTTCTGAATTCAGGGCCGGTGCTCTATTCACTGCGCCACCTAGCTGCCCCCTGAAATTAACTTTTAAAGTTCAAAGCAGAACAACTAAATGTAAATTATATAAAATGTAAATTATATAAAAATAAGTAAAAATAAGTATAAAAACAGGTACATTTCTAGAGTAGCACTTATAAACAGAAACATCACACCAATGAATATTATTTTAATATATTAAAAAGTTTAAGTCCTAGTTTCTAAGACCATTAATGCCAATAAAGAAACTTAATGAGTCATGTTATCTGTCCATATCAAGAACTATGCAACTTACTTTTCCTGATATAGTTTCTAGAATGAATATGAGTTAAAATTACTCCAATTTAAATTGTCTAGAAGATGGAAATAAGTTCAGATAACTGAGGACGAATATCTAAATGTTGTATGGTGCTGTATAAAACAGTGTCAGAGTTGCTAAGCTGAGCCTGGAGAGGGCAGCTAAAGAGAGCAAAAGGGTCCTCTTTTAAAAGCAATATTCAGAGAATGAGGAAGATCAAAGAAGGGATAGGACCACTGCACAGAATGATGAAAGAAAGAAAGGTGGCTGTTTGGTTTTTATTTTACTTTTATTTCTCCACCAAGGAGAACTATCTTTGTACTAGAAATGACAAAACAGAAATACTTCATAAGAAGCTAATAACCAAGATAAGCAAGTAAGGACATCCTAGGTGTCCTTGGGGAACTGATGAATTCAAAGAAAGGAGATAAGCATTTATTAAGTGCCTACTATCCATGAGGCATTATGCTAAGCACTTTGCAAATATTATCTCATTTGATCCTTTCAACCACCGGGGGATATAGGTGGTGTTATTGTCCCTCTTTTATAGATGAGGAAAATGAGGCAGACAGACTTGCCCAAGGTCAGAAAGCTAGTGTCAGGTTTGAAGTCAAGTCTTCCTTAGGCCAGGCCCAGTATTCTGTCCATTGCACTACCTAGCTGCCTCTGAATTCAAGTTACTTGACCAAAATAAACTACATCCTCAGGTTTTGTGAGCATTGGTGTATATGATTTTTTAATCACTCTCAGTGATAGTTGAAATATTTCAGCAAACAGGATGAGTATCACTGGCCTGGAAAGGAGCAGATGCCCTGACTTTCAAAAAAGAGAAGAGATTGGAGTCTGAACTATAAGCCAGCGAACTTGACTTTGATTTCTGACAAAGTTCTAGAATTGATCACTGAAAAATGGTTAATGAACATCTAGAAAGGAAAGTGGTGGTTATGAAAAGCTGATAACTTCAAAAAGAGGTTGTGCCAGCCTAACCTTATTTCTTTTATTGACAAGGTTACTAAAACTAATAGTTCAGAAGAATGTGGTAGATATACTTTGCCTCCATTTTAGCACAGCTTCTGATAAAGTATCTTGTACTATTTTTGTAGAGAAGGTGGAAAGATGTGGACTAGATGATAATACAGCTAGATGGTTTTGAAATTGATTTAATGACAACTAAAAGGGTAGTCATTAATGGGTCAGTGTCAGTTTGGCAGGAGGTCTCCACGAAAGTTCCCCGGGGACTTATGTTTAACCATGGTCTGTTTAACATTTAGATTAGCAGCTTAAATTAAAGGCATAGATGGCATGATCATCAAATTTTGCAGATGACAGAAAGTTAGGAGGGACAGGATACCTAACACGCTGGATGACCAAGATTCAGAAAGGTTTTGACAGGCTAGAATATAATAAGGTGACATTCAATGAGGATAAATTTGAAGTCTTGCATTTGACTATGAAAAAATCAACTTCACAAGCACAGGATAGGGAGACAGAGTTAGAGAGCAGTTTGCCTGAAAAAGATGGGGGTCTTTTAGTGAACTCTAAGCCCAGCATGAACAACAGTATGATGTGGTAGCCTAGGCTGCTTAAAGAAGAACAGTGGCCAGGAATGAGGAAAGGATAGGCCCTCTGGACCCTGTCTGGATCAGCCCACAGTACTGGCTTCATTTCTCAATACCTTTTTTTTTTTTTAGTGAGGCAATTGGGGTTAAGTGACTTGCCCAGAGTCACACAGCTAGGAAGTATTATGTGTCTGAGACCAGATTTGAACTCAGGTCCTCCTAAATCCAGGGCCAGTGCTCTATCCACTGCGCCACCTAGCTGCCCCTATACCAAAAATTTTTAGGAAGGTATTGTTACATAGGAAAGGATAGACGCTGAAATGGCAGAAGGCCTTGGTCATATCATATGAGCATAGTTTGAAGGAACTGGGGAGATTCAGCATAAGTAAGAGAAGACTTGGTAGGAACATGAGAGCTGTTTTCAAATATTTGAAGAGCTGTCTTATGGAAGGGGAGGTTAGATTTGTTTTGTTTGGCCCCAGAAGGACATACCAGGATCAATGGGTAGAAATCACAATAAGGAAGATTTAGGCTCGTTATCAGACAAATCTTCATAACATTTAGAGCTGTCCAAAAGTGGGATGGCCTGCCTTATGAGGTAGTGAGTTCCCCGTCGGTGAAGGTCATCAGGCAGAGGCAGGATGGCTGCTTTTCAGGTATGTTAATGGTGGTAATTCCTTTTCAGGTATGAGTTGGTCACTGAAATCTCTTCTATCTCAAATGTTTTGATCATCTTGATTTTGACCCTTTTTGCCACTAACTTCTTACGAGGCAAAATGTCTTATTATCCCTTCCCCTGAACGTACTTTTCTCTACTCAAAGCTTGATTTCTTCTATTGGACTAAAACCACTGGAGAGGTTTTAAAATTTTATTTTTAACTTTCTTTTTACTGTCACCTATCTGGCACCAAAGTCCATCATGCTTTGAGGCTACCTCTCGCAAAATACTTATTTATATTTTAATAGCATCCTGCCTTGGCTATTTTTAGCTCTCTTTTCTTAGCCTTCCAAATGAAATTTGTGGGGCATGGAAGTCTGCAGCACAATTATTTACTCCTCCTATGAGGCTATAACCCCAGTTATCCTGTTGGCTTCCTATGAATCTTCAACTGGAGTTTAAAAATTGCCTTCCTAATTTCCAAAGTTCTCTGCTGAATAAATTTCCTTTTTTGACCCCAGAGCAACAATAAGTCTTATAAAAATTCTCTAAAGTTTGCGAAGTGCTTTCTTTACAACAACCATTAAAGTAGATACTGCAAGTATGAGACCCCATTTTCTAGATAATGAAACTAAGCCTCAGGGAAGTTAAGGGACTTACCCCGGGTCACACAGCCTGTTTTTGTTGTATCCCAAATTTGAACCAAGGCCTCTTGATTTGTAAGAATACACTCATTCTAACATATCACACTAATATATCACAATGACTCCTATCCATTCAGCATCCCTACAACCAAAATTCTATTCCTCTTATCATTTATTTCCCTTTCTCACCTTTATGGAATGTCTGGAGCTACCATTACTCTATCTTGCTATAGTCATTCTTCATACTTTTTAGCCAGGGAGAAATTTCCTTTTTTTTAAAATCAAATTGGAAAATCAGCTGCTTTTAACCATATTTTATATGCCTTTCAGTCACTTTATAAACTATTAGCTATGAGCTTCATTCTTATGTTATATTGTGCCTATTTGGTTGGAACTAATGCAGCTGCCATCCAACCTAGGGCTTACCTCAGGCCACTGTGTTGTCTACCAATAATGAAATTATCTTAGGAGAACAATTGTCAAATATACACACATACACATATATATGCACACAGACACACACATATGTGTGTGTGTGTATGTATATGTATACTGCCTCACATTTCTTGACGCAGGCTTACTGAACCGACCAAGGATAAAGGAATAGTGAGATGCTCTTAACCTTATTAGTTTCAGTAGGACTGACTCTCTCCAATCCATCAGTGTAGAGAGACATGGGAGAAACTCAAACTATTTCCACATTCATTTACATAATGGATGAGATGTGAAATGAGCCCAATGCATGAGGAACCACCCGGAGGCACTAAAGTTTATCACAATATGGAAGAGTTCTTTTAGATCATTGCGTTAAATTTCCACTAACAAGATAAATTAATTGCATTACTGTACGAGCCTCGAGATGATCAACTGTAAGCCTTTAGTACAGGGAGTGCAGCTGTTGGCCAGGCATGTGGTCCAGTGGCCCAGGAACACCTGCACGCCAGATCCTGCTGCCCCTTTAAGAAATTCTGGCCTCCTCTGTAATCTGATGGTGGACTTTGGCTTTATTAGTGAGGTAACCGAGGATGAGTAAATCAACTGTATCAGACAAGCCTCAGGACATCTAGAAATTGATCATTCTGCCGAAATAAGCACTCTGTGTTTATTAGCTGGGAGTTCATCACTATCGCTTCCCTTCATCCAATTCCTAAGAGATTTCAAAGCTATCATCATGGTATTAGCTCTTCTGACTGAACTACTAGAGATAAAGATTGGGAGATCTATCTAATGATGGGTCTAGGTTTCTGTGATTTTTTTTTCCCCTTTTATTCTGTGGCCTGGGCCTTCCCAGTACACAGACTCTGTGTGTGTGTGTGTGTGTGTGTGTGTGTGTGTGTGTGTGTGTGTGTGTGTGAGAGAGAGAGAGAGAGAGAGAGAGAGAGAGAGAGAGAGAGAGAGAGAGAGAGAGAATTTCTTTTTAGATGAATTAAAGTGGGTGGTGTAAAGAAAACCCATTGATGACAATGTTAAAACAGTGGAACTTTTCTATACATTGAAGAGACAACCATTTAACAAGGATAATGTATGCTAAATTAATGTATCTAGCCAGATAGTGGCTGATATTGCATTAAGAAGAATAATTAGTTTCCATAACCACATTTATCATAATATAGTCCTAGCATCCCCATATAAGCAGTCTTCTGCCAATTTGTTCACAAAAGAAGAGCAAGTTTTTACTGATTCTCTCAAATCAGTAAATAGGCATTTATCTATTTATATGTGTATGTGCGCGCGTGCACACACACACACACACACACACACACACAAGCTGGTGAGATCAGACTTCCCCCCCACACCTTTAATGCATCCTCTAAATAAGCAGTAATCAAAATGCAAATAATGTGACCCAGTTAGCAGGGAGATCTGCATTACCATACAGATGCAACGTGGACTAAACACATACACAGGATATAGATGGAAAAGATTTTGTGAGAATCTTGCATTAGCTTGTATTGAGCTTGTATTGGGGGACAATGTAACAAAAGGATCTTATATATAGAGTAGGGCCAGGGACCTCAGGTCTGCAGCATTTGGACCATTAGATGCACTGGTTTCCAAGCTATTCAGTGACAATAGAATTACAAATATGTAGCTGCATGGCAAGGACCAGTACTCTAGTATACTAAAATTTAACCCCAGGAGCATAAAACCTGCACGTTGGTCTGGTACTTCATTATTAAGCATCTGCTAAGTGTTCGCTATCATTGTTATCTGAGCATAAAAAGACAAAAATGAAAACGATTCCTGTCCTCAAGGAGCTTTACAGTTTGTTACTTATCAACTAAGCCTTCATGAAATTGACGTATGTACCTGCAAACATCATGGGCAGAGCCCTCACCTATGATTTCCACAATTGGGACATAACTTTTTAGAAGTGAAAATATACAATGGGTTATCCCTTTTTGAAGATCTGAAACTCTCCTTTTTACAATATCCTGGTGGGAAATTCCATGAAGATCATATGGTAGCATTGTTCCCTCGGGTCCACCGGTCAGACCTTTACTATTATTCTGTGAAAAGAATCATTACTGACTAAGACCGTCTGACTCAGGTCCAGTATAGGACTACATCATTGGAACTCTCAAGGGAGAGCAAAGGTTGAACTTTCTGTTGTAGACGCAAGGGATATACAGGTCAGGGTTCAAGAAACTATCAAAGTCTAGGCAGCTAACACCTTCACTCCACTGAAATGTATGGAGTCAGACAAGGAAGCTTTAATGAATGCCAATTTTTTCTGTGGAAGGTTCCAAGTAAAAGTTTCCAAGTCATGTAAGCATTTTAGGCCATTTCTGCCCATATCTCAGAAGTATTAAGGTACAAAATGAAAGAAAAAAAAAGGCATGAGAATTATAATTGAATCATTTCTTAGAAATTTGAATGTATGAATGAATAAATGAATGAATGAATGAAGCATTTATTAAGTACTAATTATGTGGCTGACAAGCATAGAATGAATAAGTTTTATAGTTGTGGGAACTTAGAAACTGTCTAGTCCAACCTGCTCATTTTAGATATGGCAAAACAGAGAAAATAGGAATTACAGAACCTACCCGAGGTCACAAAGACTAATGGCTAGCTAGGAATAGAACCTCTACTACCAGGTTTCCTGACTCCCATTCCAATATGCTACATACTAAAAACACTCTACTTAGCATCTTTGGTCAGTGAACAAGTGTTTATTGAGGAGCTCCCACATGTCCACTCTCATGCCTGGTGCAGTGGAAGCTGTGAGGAGAAGACAATCTAAGAAGCTTACGGTTTGGGGGAGGTGTATGGAATAATTCAAGGGTTCATTCCCTGTGCTGTATACATGAGCACAGACATAGATGCTCCTTAAGTTCGATCAGAAAAATTAGTGAAAGATATAAATAAGACTTGGATTGAGTTAAGACATGTTTAGTTCCCCTCTATAGACAAAGAGGAGCATCATATCAAGAAGATAGAGAGCTGGCATCGGAGGCAGGAAGACCTGGATTCAGTCCCCACCTCTGACACCTCCTGGCTGTGGGTACCTGGACAAGTCACTTAAACTAATGTCCAAGTGTGCAGAGCAACTCTCTGAAACTGTAAGACACTCCTGACCTGCTTTGGTAGAGGGGATCTCCTCCAGGAGTTTCTTCTATCAATGAAAACCCAGGTACTCTCTCTATCCCTATATGGAGTCAAAATGTTTTCATTATGAGACATCTCTAGTCAGAGATTAAGCAAGGAGCATTGCAGAAAACAGATGAAAGCCTTTTCTTTCCAGAGGTAAATCAGCATTAGAGCAGGTTTACCTGATAATTTATTGAAATTGCTACCCATGGGCCTACCCATTTTCAGAAAATAATCCTCAAAATCAGACTGATGCTCAAACCGACTCTTGCTATCTCCATTTTAGAGAGCAAAATGTGTGTGTATACCTGTGTATGTATGTGTGAATATATGTATATATATGTGTGAGTGTTTATGTGTGTATGTTGGTATGCATGTATCTCTATTCACATAGCCACTACCTTAAAGAGGCCTTTGTTAAGTCTTTCCCACTCCAGTCCATCCTCCACTTATCAGCCAGAGTGATTTTCCTAAAAAGCAGATATGACCATGCCACCCTCCATCCCCCACTCAGTGAACTTCAGTGGTTCCTTCTTACCTTTAGGATCCTATATAAAATCCTCTGTTTGGCATTTACAGCCATTCTCTTCTACATTTCCGGTCTTATACCTTCCTCACCTCCAAAAACTCTATGACTTAGCTACATTATTTTTCACACGTGACGTGACACCTCCCAGTTGTTTGTATGCATTTGCACTGGCTGTGCCCCATACCTGGAATAATCTCCTTCCTCACCTCTGCCTCCTCAGCTCCCTCAAGGCGTGGCTCAAATCCTGTCTTCTACAAGAAACTTAGCCTGGTCTGTTCTGCTGCTAATTAATGCCTTCCTTTTGTCCTTTCCTTCTATCTATACCATATATAACTTGTACATATAGTTATTTACATGGTGGCTCTCCTGTTAGAATGTGAGCTCCTTGCACACAAAGACTGTGTTTTTGCCTTTCTTCATCTCCCCAGAACTTAGTGCAATTAATGATACATTGTAAGTGCTTAATAAATGTTTGCTGATTGACTATGATACTGTGAATTCCCATTGTACTTAAAAGTCATGTGTAAGATCCTAAGAATTAGATTCAACTCCATGTTATCTAAAATTGTTAAGAAATGGAATAACAATGCTGTAAAAACAAACACCTTTGAAAGCTGTAAGTACATGGATGAAGATTCATGATTCCAGAAAACTGATGATGAAAAATACTATTCATTGTAGAGAGGTGATGGATTAGGGTATAGAATGAGACATACACGTTTTGTATACAGCCATTGATGGAATTTATTTTTCTTGACTATGGGTATTTGTTACCAGAAATTGTTTTTCTTTTCTTTTTCCAATTGAGTTGGGGATGTAAGGGAGAGAAAATAGATTTCTGCTATTTTTTTATTAGAGAGGGGTAGTGCTACAGATATGAAATATTTCATGCATTTTTAGATCAAGTCACTATATCATCAGTTTTACTTAACTGTTTTACTTTGTTACAAGAAACCTCTTACAAAGTAGGAATGATCTGTAAATGTTGTAATATAAAAACAAAAACACATGAATAAAACTTAAATAAAAAATAAACAAAAAGGAAAAAGAAAAAGAAAACTTTATGCCATTCTACTCTATACAGACTAAAATTCAGATGTCTTACCCTGGCATTCAAAGCCCTCCACGAATGTATTTTTCTATTCCTTGCTCCCACTGATATAACACATAAACTCTCTCATCCATCCAGAATGGGTTATTCATTCCCAAACACACCTCATGTGCACTGCCTCTGTTCATGCTTATCCATGTGACCTTGAGCAAGTCACCTGCTCTTTGAGCCATGCTTATCATTATCAGCATTATCAGCCCTGCTAAAACTTAAGTACGTAATAGAGTTCTGAGTCTAAAATGAGATTTTAAACATGAAATTTCAAGTGCTAAAGATAAGGTGATGCTAGTATGCTCCACCCCACCCCCACCCCTTCACACTGCTAGTTAATGATACCTTGGGCAAGTCACTTAACCTTGGAAGTGAATTCTCCTCAGTGATCTTTGTGTCCTCAGTAAACTTGGAGGGAAGGTAATTGAGCAGCAGCTACTACTTGGGAAGACACAGAACAAAAATATTGAAGATATTGACTCACCCTCAAGGCGGTAAACAGGGCTTTGGTCTTTGACCTTTACGCGTCCTGGGGTAGTCAATAACCTGGCCGTTAGAAGCTGTGCCTGCCACTGATTTTGATTTGGGAGTAGTTTAACCTTGAACTGATATACAAGTAACCACGGCAACAGGAAGTAGGCCTCCCTAGCTCGAAAGTAGGAATCCATAAATCATGGTCCCTAATGCAAACACTGTGTGCAGGTAGAGATTTGAGGGGATAAGTGGTTTGTGAGAGATTACCTTTGAAAAATGAATGACTGTCCCTTGATATGTTAGAGCACAGTTTCACAGAGACTTAAAAAAAAATTATCAATAGAGGTCACCAGGTTAGAGCAGCATGTTTTCATATAGGTTTCTTTTCCCTTCTCCAACCCAGCCCCACTTTAATTATGAGCAGATGTTGAATCCGCAGTATTATTAGCATTATTATCTCCATTTAAAAAAAATGCTTATTTCAATTCAACAAACATTTACAAAGCCCCTGCTATGTGCAGGGCATCTGCTAGGAATACAGCTATCCATACAATGCAATAATACATAACTAGAAAAACAACCCCCTACCCCCCCCAAAAAAAAAACCCAGTCCTTTCCCTCAGCATGCTTACCTTCTCCTGGGGATTATAGCATATAAACAGATACTATAAGTAAATACAGGATAATTTGAGGATAAAGAAAGCATTCACAATTGGAGGAGTAAAAAAAGGCTTTCTGTTTGAGATAGCTCTTGAAGTAAGCTTTGAAAGAAGCTCAGTAAGGACTCTAATACATGTTTCCATGATTTTTCTCTTGGGTCGGGCTACTTAGATGTCCTGATATGTGACAAGTTTACATTTGCCCTAGTCTGTTCTGATATGGCCTTTGCTCATGGGATGCTCTTCAGCCTAGGTGCTCCTTCCTCCACCATCTCAGACTGTCCTCCTTCCATGATGAAACAGATCCCTCCTTCTTTGGATTTCGCAGAGCACTTATCTAGAGGCCTTGCCTATCCTGAATCCATGCATCATAGTTATTTGCATATTTCTGTCTTCCTCCTCAGCCCTTTAGATTGTAAACTCTTAGACAGCAGTGTCTTGTGCTGTATCTACCTTTGCCCCACCTAAATGTAGCGTGGCTTCTTGCATTTAAACACCTTTTGAAATGGTGTGTGTTTAATTTGCTTAGAATGTAAAACAGAGGTTAGCAAGGTGGCACAGTGGATAGAGCACCGGCCCTGAATTCAGAAAGACCTGAGTTCAAATCCAACCTCAGACACATAACACTTACTAGCTGTGTGACCCTGGGCAAGTCACTTAACCCCATTGCTTAGCCAAAAAAAAAAAAAAAAGAAATGAATGTGAAACAGAAATTAGCCCCTGGATCAATTATCCCCATTCCCCTTTCTAGTATCTCAGTTCTAGTAACCAAGCTATCCAGCTACATGCAAGCATTGTAATCAGTAGAAGATAGTGGTCACCTTTAGGACATTTCCCATTCCAGAAGTGTTCACTCCCATTCAGAAAAGAAGGAATATTACACACTAGATGGGGCACTCCTCAATATCCCTCCATAATATTGCCCAGCCATTCTGCCTCTTGCTGAATGCCAGTGCTGGACGTTGAAGCTGTTCCACATTCCTCAGGGTCTTTTCCAACCTGTCTTCCATCAAAATACCTCTACCCTAATTGCTTCTCGGTAGCCGCCTGGATTGAAATGGAAATTGAGAATTTATGTGACCTTTCCAGTTGTCTCGATAGTTAATATCACTGTATTCCTGTCTCTATTCCTGAGCTTTTCTCTTTAGCCAGCCATGTGCCACATACGTGGTCTTGCTTTAGGTACTATGTGCAGCCACATGTAATATTCTCACATAGGTATTTTACATTCTTGAGCTGTTATTCCATTCCTTGCATGTAAATAAAAAGTCAAAAAAGGAAGGTCAAAAATTGTGGCAATCCAGGGTCTCTCTTGGCCTTCCTTTTACAATTTGCTTTCAGAATGTTTTGGATGGTCACTAGCAGCAATAGTTCCACAGAACTTAGATTAAGTCAGAGAAAGAGGGTCAGTGTAAATTATTAAAAATCCCGACTTAGAGATTTTTCCCAAAAGTATACACAATAACCTAAACTAATAGTTTAACAGAAGCGTGCCTGGTAGAGACCCTGCTTTCATGAGTAGATAAAGATTATAGAGTTTAGAGCTGTTAAGGACCCTAGGACTCACCTAGTCTAATCCTTTCTTTTTAGAGATAGGGAAATTTTGGTCCAAAGACCAATGTAAAGCAACTTGACCTAAAGGTATATCCATGAAAGTAATGGCTGCTGAAGCTTTCAAAACCCATTTGTTCTGTTACATGGTCTAAATATTCTATTTCCAGGATGAGTTCTACTTTTAATTTGCTTCATAAATCGTAATGAGAATAAAGATAAATTTAATTCTGCATCAAGCCACTAATTCCACCTCAGTGAGGTTCAAATGATGGCAGAATTCTTATGCAACCTTAACAGCCAATGGGGGAAAAAAGTACATTCTGAGAGAAGAAATACCTGCTTCCGTTTAAAATAAATGTTACTGCTATTCTAAAGATCGCTAAAGCAATGGACCTGAATCATTAGACCCAGATTCTCTCCGTTATCAGAGTTAACAGCCATCAATTGCAGCCATCCATACATCTAATGCCTTTATTGTCCATTGAGCCTTTGCATGATCTTTCCTATTTCCTCACCTTCATAATTCAGGACTTTATTCTTTTTCCTTTGTCTTATTATCTTTTTAGGATGATTTAATGAAATTTTATTTTTCCTCTGCCCTTCAAAATGTAATAAAGTCTAAATTTAAGAATGTAATTTTTAAAAGTTATACACTATACTTACTATAACATCCTCAAATGTTCTCCCTAAAACAGAGGCTGTGACCCTTCTCCTTTGGTTAGAATTAGGAAGCTACCTTCCCTGTTTTGTCATTGGTAGCTGGCTGCGTATCCCTGTTAGGATTGCCAGTTATGGGACATCTTTTGGTATTTTTAGTTGCCAGACTCCCCTGGATCAGGGACTGTGGGTTGTGTCAGTTTGGTAGAGTGGTACAGATAAGCCAAGTCTAAGTACAGCCTCTGACCACAAGTGGAGGAAAACCAGGTCCTCTGAGTCCAGAGCAAAAAAAAAAAAAAATCCACCTCATTATCCAAAACGCTTGACAGAAAATCAGGTACCCATCTTAAAGCACAAAGTACCTGCCTTTGATGATAAGGATAATGTCAATGACTATTTGAATGAATGCCCACTTAGGAGGCTTTCAGTAAATATTTGATAACACCGATGAGCAAGATTGGGTAACGGGTTCAAAAGAAAAAGAGGAGCCAACAGGTAATGAAGGTCAGGGACTCCATACATACAGCTCTGAAACATCTGAGAGAAAACTAAAGAATCCAGGTAGTCATCCAAATTATTTGTAACTGTGCAACAATAGAGTTTCCCCAAATTCTGTTCTACCAGCATTTTATAGACAGTGCTTAGGGTTGGTAGGTAATGCAGTGGGTAGAAGGCTAGGCTTAGGGCCAAGAAGTTGTTCAGCTGTTCAGTAGTGTCTGACTCTTCATTATCCCATACTATCCATGGGGTTTTCTTGGAGAAGATACTGGAGTGGTTTGCCATTTCCTTCTCTAGTGGATTAAGGCAAACAGAGGTTAAGTGACTTGCCCAGGGTCACACAGCTAGGAAGTAACAGAGATCAGACCCACTCATTTGATCCTCACAACAGTCCTGTGAGGTAGGTGCTGTTAGGATCCCCATCTTATAGTTGAAAAACTGAGGCAAACAGAGGTTAAGTGACTTACTCAAGGTCACACAGCTAGTAAATGTCTGAGGCCAGATTTGAACTCAGGCCTTCCCGACCTTGGAGGCAGCTAGGTGGCTCAGTGGATTGGAGCACAGGCACCACCATAAACTTGAGCCCGTGTCTTTCTGAGCCCAAGGACAGCATTCTATCTACTGTGACACTCTGGCAGTCTTCAGCTGTTTGTTTTATTGATGCATTTTGTCTTTACATCATTTACTTTCTAGAAAAAGCCCCTCCCCCACACCAACTTCACCCATCCCGTATAACAAAGAAAACCAAGCAAAAATACCTAATTTGTGACCACATCTGACTGTTTTCTAGTTCCTACTAATTAACCTAGCGCTTGTGGTGATATCATTCTCTAGGAATTGCAAGTCCCCATTTAAAAGCAGACCAGACTTCCATGAATAGTAAAAACGAGGGCCCAGCCTCTACCATGATGACCAGGAGAAAGCCAACATCGGTTGAAAGTATTGCAATAGCCCCAACGCCAGTATTATCTCTCCTTGCTTCCACGGCAGCAGCATCTGAAGCAGGTAAGTCCTACAAAAATCTGACGCATCCCATGTTGTCTATGGTAGGGGCGGAGGGGAGCAAGCTAGGAGTGTTTGTGCATGCACTTTTACCCCTAGTTCCTCATACATTGCCTGGCACATAGTCGGTGCTTAATAAATGCTTGGTGATTAGTTGATTTTTGCATGTCATATACTATTAGACTGTGAACTCTAAGGTTTATCCTGTTGAAAATTTGTATCTTCTCTGGAGGCTAGCCCAGTACAAATACAGTGCTTAAGAAGTCTTGGCTGAATTTGAAATCCAACCCCTCTTCTTTGAAATCTCTCCAACATACAGATCTCTTCTTCATCTGAACTCATGGAATTTATTTTCTGCAGCGTTTATTTTCCATTTAATCACATACTGCCTTGAAATGTTTCTTGCATTATATCGTATTATATGGTCTTATATTGTAATGCCATTTAACTTTTATGCTTATGTCTGTCCCTCTACAATTCTGTCATGAGCTCTTTGAAGGCAGGGTCCCAGTCTTATGTTTTGTGTGTTTGTTGTTGTTGTTGTTTGTGCCCTCTAAAGCACTCGACTCCCAGATGTTATTATGAGAGGCTTAAGAGGAGGTCCGTAAATAAGTGTTGAATGAATGAATGGATGAAAAAATGAATGAGTGATTTCTGGCCATAGTAAGAATTATTGCTACTAAATTTTAGAAACCATAGAAGGGGGTTGTCATTCTGGAGTTCACTTCAACCTCGGCCTCTAATTGATTGATTCATTTTGTCACATAAATCAGCCTCTGTGGACCTCTCTATAGTGATATTTCTCTAGACCAATCATTTCCTAAAAGATAGTCACAGCTTCCTGGAGTCTGTGACATTACCCCAAGTGGGCCATGGCTTCACCCCAAGGAGTCTGTGATCAGCCAGAGAGTGAGAAATAGGTAACATCCCACTCTCCTCAAGACAGAAAGGCATGGAGGTTGTTTCCAACACAACTATGCCTATTCTTTACCCATTACATCCCAACAATCCTCAACTTCACTACTTACCACTGTACAAGTTCCCAGCCTTCCCCATTCTGAGGGGGATTGCAGATATTTGATATCACCCACCACATGGACTAAATTAGTAATATCTGGGATTCAGTTCTTCTGAAGGAAGGAAATGAAGCTTGGCCTTTCTGGGCTTCTTGCTCCTCCATAGTCTGTCATTCCTTCAGAGGAACATTACTTTGCTAGCTCTTTTTTTTTTTTTTTGCTAGCTTTCTGGGTTTTTTTCTCTCCTGTATTATTGCCTATGCCAAGCTTCTCTATTCCTGAGGTCAGGATTGTCTAAAAATAGCCCTAAGGCCATTGAATTGTTGAAAGGTCCTCTAGGAGAATATTAGATCCCTCAGAGCAGTTATAGCCTAATTTCTACCACAGCAACTGCCACTGGGAAAATCTCCCCCCCCTTCTCCTTCCCCTTCTCTCTCCTTCCCTACTTCCCTCCCTCTCTCTTATTTTGTTGTTTGTTTGTTTTTTCCACTGATAGGGGTGTGTAATCAATATTGCTTTAGAGGCCACTGTGCTAGAAACATGAGTTTGCTACAAAGTGCTAGTTGGGAAAAAAGAAGACCTGAGGCAAAAATCCCTGCTAAATTCACAGAAATCAGTTTCATTACATCCCCTGAAAACAAGGATTTGCATTCTACCTCTACCAAAATATTGAGTTCTTGGCACATTGTAGGTGTGCAACAAATATAAATTTATTAACTGACTGCTTTCCATAGGGGCTGAGGTCAAGGAATAGTTTTGAGGTCAGCATTAGAAAGAGTAGCTCCTATCCTTTTTCCCATAAACATTTCATGGGCTGTTTACAGATAATAGTGAGGTGAATGTCCTGAACCCACATGCTATTTCTCATGGCTTTCTGATGTTTTTATGCTTTCACACCTGACAGGGAGTGGTCTTTTGAGATCCTTGCATGAAGTATCCTGTCAAAATGCTAGCTCACGGAGTTTTTCTGTAACAGCTGCCTGTCTAGATAATTGTCTTGTAGCTATATCTACAAAATAGCCAATGTAGATTAGGGCCACAGGTACCACGTAAAGGGGAGCACGTTCTTATCCAGCAAGTTTGGATTGTTCAGGTGGGTAGCCAGTAGCAGTGCCAGACATTTTTTGTACATCTTATAAATCTAAGGCATGATTGGAAGTACAAGTGATATAAGAAAAATAAAACATAGTCCCTTACCCCAAGAGCTATGCAATCTAGTTCATGAGGCAGTATATGGAAATGCATCCAGATAATTACAAGCAGGCAGCATCATAAGGTTCATTCGGAAAAAAAAAAAATTTTTTTATGTCTGCTCTTCATATTTATTGAATATTTGTTTATCCACCATTTTCTCTTAGTGGAGACCTGGCTTCCATTATCTAAATAAATGGTCCATAGCTTTCTGCATGTCTGTCATGTCTGTATTAGTAGTGGATTCAAAAGATTCCTATTGTGTAACACAGAGGGACGTACCCATACTTGGTTTGCTGGCATAGGCTTTTTATTGAAGGATACATGGAGGTAGAGAGAAGTGAACAGTCTCAATTTGACCCTAAATAGTTATATCCACTTAAATGTAGTACCCCTTCTAACCTCAGCCTTTTTCTCCCTTCCCCAACCTCTAGTCATTCTTGCAACTCAGGAATATAATGACCAGTGTCAAGAGTGTACTGTATATGGAGTGGAATTTATGTTATTCCAAAGGACCTTCCCCTTCCAGGAGGATTGAGATGAGAGTGATGGAGAGGGCAGTGGTGGTAGAGCACGGTATTGTGGCTTACATGGGATCTCTTGTCAAAGTATCAACTACTGAGGAAACTGGCTTCATCTGCTATTGTGGCATTGTTGCAGGTACAAGGGATAGAGGGAAACAAGAGATAGTCCTGGACCTTGAGAGCCTTCCAATCTAGATGATGAGATAGGACATGGAAATAAATCAGAATAATTATAGGTAGGCAGCATATCACAGAAGTTCCAAGAGCAAAGTAAGCATTAAAGACTGGGACAGTCAAGAAAGGATTCTTAGAACATGTAAGGCTCACACTAGGTCTAAAAAGAAAGGTAGATCTTATACAGTCAGAGAAAGATGAGGTCAGAAGGAGTATGGCACACATTTGTTTGGCAGTACAAAAACCAGACTCCTCATAAAGGTGTCACAGATTCAGCCAAAGCTGCATTTCCTTGCATTTCTGTGTGGCGGGGCCACTGAGCAGCACATTGGACAGAGAAGATGGCAGAAAGGACTGTTTAACTCGCATCCTCTAAAGATGAGGTTCTTCATGAACATTTTATGAAGAGTTATCAGCAAAAGCCTGTATTTCCTTATCTTAGTAAGCCCCAACTTCTGTTTTTGGAAGAATAGTAAACCAGGGGTTTGATTTTCAAGAATCTCTTTAGTAAAGACCAACAGTGTTGAGAACCTTGTAGACACTTAATAACTACTTGTTTAATGAAAACAAATGAAATAGAATGGAATTGAAAGGGGCACTTGTCCAGTGGTCATAAAGAACTTGGCTAGTCAGCATACTCAAACCCACTTTACTTCTTTTCATTTCTTCTGATCTTATATTTGCTTCTTTATGTTTCCATCAGACAAGCAGGAACCAATGTTTAGTTATTTTGAGCTAAGTGTATAGGTGTCGGGCCCTTATGTAGAAAGGAACCCAGAATCATATAGTCTTGGTGTTGGAATGGACCTTAGTTGTCATTTAGCCCAACCTACGCATGAACATATCCCTAACAGGTGATCAAGTCATTGAATCTCTCCTTAAAAACCCCATTTGGGGTTTTCTTAGCAAAGATACTGGAGCGGTTTGCCATTTCCTTCTCCAACTCATTTTGTAGATGAGGACACTGAGGCAAACAGGGTTAAGTGCCCAGGGTCACACATCTAATAAATGCCTGAGGTCAGATCTGAACTCAGGTTTTCCTGACTCTGGGCCTGGTTCTCTATCCACTGTGCCATCTAGTTGCTCCTATCACCATCTATAAGAGCCCATTGTACGTTTGGACAGCTCAAATTATTAGGAATTTTTTCTTTACACCAAGATAAAATCAATCTGTCAGCAGCTTCTACCCAGTGCTCTTCTTTGTGTCCAATTAGAACCCACTTCTGGTAAGCAGATCTATCTGAAAAAAAAAAAAAGCCCACATTTTCTGTGTGCTGAACTAGAGGGGGAAAAAAAGGAGAATTGACTTTGGGATAAGAAAGCAGTAAGTTTAATTTATAAGTCACTTTCACTGATTTTAAAAAAGTTGATTACATTTTCATTTTTAAGTTGATTGGGTTTCAATTTTTAAAATTTGTTTCATAATTCTTAATTCACTAGTTGATTTCGCTACCTAAATTCTGTTAATTAAATAAAGATAAATACTCTGCTGTAGTGGAAAGAGCAATAGATATGCACAGAAAGAAATCTGGGATCAGATCTTGACACTACAACACACTCTCTGTGCTGTTCTTTTTTTATTATTATTTTTTAAAATTTATTTATTTTTAGTTTTCAGCATTCACTTCCACAAGATTTTGAGTTCCAGATTTTCTCCCCATCTCGTGCCTCCCCCCACCCCAAGATGGCATGAATTCTGAATACCCTTTCCTCTAATCTGCCCTCCCTTCTATGTGTCTTCCCCCTTCTCTTATCCCCTTCCCCTTCAGTTTTCTTGTAGGACAGGATAGATTTCTATACCCCATTTCCTGTATATCTTATTTCCCACTTGTTTGTGAAAACAATTTTTTTTAACATTTGTTTTTAAAACTTTGGGTTCCAATCTCTGTGCTGTTCTTATGGAAAGGAAGGAAACAAGCATTTATGGGTTTTTATGTATTAGTAATATGGAAAAGTTAAATATAGTATTTATATATTATAGGCATTTCTAGTTCAGTGTACTTTACACTATACCACTTTCAAATTTTTTGATACATTTTGTTCATCTAACAAGCAGAAGGTAGTAAGAATTTATTAAGTACATGTTATATGCCAGGCACAATAAAAAAGTGTTTAATAAATATTATCTCATTTAATCCCCACAACAACCTTGGAGGTTTGGTGGCATTATTATCCCTATTATACAGTTGGGGAAACTGAGGCAGACAGGGAGTTAAAGAACAAAACAGGTAGTAAGTGTCTAAGATCAAATTTGAATTTAAATCTTTTTCACTCAAGGCCCAGCATCCCATCCAGTGCATCACCCAGATGCCTTTAGGGCAAGATGTAGAGATGTGAGCTAGATGATAATATAGTTAAATGAACCAATAAGTCATTGAATGGCTGGACCTTAGAGTAGCTATTGTTTCATTATGACCTTAAAAGATCTCCCCTTGAATGCCTCAGGCACCTATGCTTGCTTCTGGGCTGTGTAACATTTTTCTCAGTGATCTGGATGAAAACATAGATCATATGCTTATCCAATCTGCAAAGGCTACAAAGCCAAAAGAGATCTCTAACTCAAATGAGATTCAAAAAGGTCTCAGAAGGCTAAGAAGTTTGGCCAAATCAAATAAGATGAAATTAAATAACTATGATTGTAAAGTGTTACTCACAAGGGTACTAGACAAGTACCAGATGAGAGAGATATGGCCAGAGACGGTTCTGAAAAAGACCTGAGGAGCTTAGTAGACAGCAGGGTCAGTGATTCAGTGTCAGCTAGTTACTGGTCAAAAGAAGCCAGTGCTACCTTGGGCTATGCTGAATTAGAGGATGCAGAATCAGAAGGCGTGGGGCCCACTGAACTTTCCTTAGACCACATGTGAGTATTGCATTCACTTCTAGGAACCATACTTTCATGAAGTATGTTAAGAAGCAGAGCATTTAGAAAAGGGAGCCACAATGGTGAAAAACTTCTAGAGAATGGCGTGTAATCATCATATGATGAGCATGGGGATATTTAATCTGAAGAACAAAAGGTTTATCAGGGAGGTGAAAGTTATCATCAAGGGTTTGAAGGACTGTTATTTGGAAAAATTATTAGACTTGTTCCACATGGCACCAAAAGGTAAAACTATCGGCAGTGGTTAGATGTTGCAGAGAGGCAAGTTTAAATTTGTCTTAAGGACAAATTTCCTAATTATCTGAGCTATCCCCAAGTAAGATGGCCTACATCAGAAGGGAATGGAATCCTCATTGCTATAAAAGGCCTTCAAGGACAGCCTGGGTGACCATTTTTCATGTATATGATTAGAAGGAATTATATTCAGGTATGGTTTGTACATGATTGCTGCTGAGGTCCCTTCCAACATTCTGACATACCCATGTGACCTCAGTTTGCCCAGTCATGGATTTACTTCTTTGGGGAAAAAAGAGGGAATACCTCTTTGGAGCTATTCTAACTTAAATGCTTTGATTATCGCCTTAGAGTTGTAGGACTGGGGTTGAGGTAGAAGGGAATTTAGTATTATATGGTCATAGATTTGGATCTGGAAGGGGTCTTGGATGTCATCTAATCCAACCTCAGTGTTTTACAGGTAAGGACACTGAGCTAAGTGGCTTGCCCAAGGTCACATAGGCAATAAATGTCAGAGCCAGAATATAAACTGTATTTCTGATTTTTTTTTAATTGAAGGTACTGTTTTTCAGTGCCCTGATTGGATTAACCTAGGCTTAAACAAAACAAAACTGGATGAGCTCACTATGGAAACTGGGCTCAGAAGACCTGGATTCTAGCCCTGATTATGCCACTGTCTTTGGGTCTCTGGGCAAGTCACTTTAATCTCAGTTTTTTGGTTATAAAAGTGAATTGGACTAGGTGATCTCACAATATCCTTCTGGCTCTGAAGTCCTAAATCAAATTTAACTTTCTGCTTGGGCAAATCATCCCTGAGCATGTTATTTATGTACATTGTCTTAAAATGACCATATTTTGATAATGACCATCGAAATAGACTATCCTGTCAAAGTCTTATTCTCTTTCTAAAAAAATGCCAAAAATCACAGATAGAAATTGGAAAAATGCATTCCTTCCTCCAAATGTTTCCAAGTACTCAGGCATCTGAAAAGGGTAGACAAAACATCCGGATGATTGACTGAGTTTTTCACTTTCCATCTGGATGTTTGGCATCTTATAGACTCAATCATAGTGAGATTTTGGAATAGAATCTTGACTGATTGTTAGTGCACAGACATCTCCTGATCCCTACTTGAAGCGAAATCATGGAGTAGATGTTAGAATCCAAAACAACGAAAGTGCGTCCTTTTATTGGGAATGATGTATATGTCTGTGCATGTGTGTATATGCACGTCCACATAATTATTTGGAATCCCACTTAAAAAAAAGAAGTCTTTTCATTTAATCATAATGCATCTAAATGGCCAAACTGATGGAAAGACACTAAAGTGCTCAACAAATATTTGTCATTTATATGACTGATTGATACCTGCCTCGTTGGAGCTTTTTTCTAGACAGTATTTTCTGGTTGACTGTCAATGAGGTAGATTCATACCCCAATTTATTTTATATTCATTGTGATGTATGGAAAAATATTTTAGGTCAGTGGATAAGAAATGCTAGTTAGGGGGTGGGGGTGGAGTGCACACATGTGCGTGCATAGATATGTGTTTATGTATACACATGTGTTTAGGAAGGGAGCCTTCAGCCTTCTAAAAGGGCTGCTGCTTAGTTCCTCAAAGCATTGAAAACATGTAGGAGACAAAGTAAGACAATGGACTTATGTAAATGGTGATACCACTGAATGGGGTTAGGGAGTGCCTGAGAGCAAATTCATTCATATTTCCACTGAGGAGTGTTGCATGGCTGTAAGCTGCAATCTTCCCCTCTCCTGGCTCACTGCTACTTCAGGCAGTGACCCCCAAGTAGAATAGTCGCATCTACCACCTTATGATAAAATGGGTTAGACTTCCTGTTCAGCTGGCCAGTTGCAGTTCACAAGGTGGGAGAACGTTGGTATAGAGGAGAAATGTGATTCATGAGAGCATTAGCATATTGCTTCTGCCTTCTTCTATGGAGAGCAATCATCTTCAGGCTAAAAAAGAGAGGCAAAAGAATCTACACAGGAATTCAAACTCCAGATAAAGTCGCTTAAGTGCCCTCAACAAATTAGTTATCTTGTCCTGATGGATTACATGCTAAAGGAACTTGAAGAAGTGGTTGCTAATGCCCTGTGCATTATATTTAAAGAATCATGGAAAATAGAAGAGCTTCCAAAGAACTGAAGATGAGAAAATATCTTAGTTTGGGGATAGGAAAGAAGGTGAATTGCACAAGATGTAAGCCAGTGATTTTGACATCAATCTGAGGCATAATTATCAAATGTACTATTAAATAGACAATCTATGAGCACTTAATGAGAAGGAATGATCTCCGTGAGCAAGCATAGGTTCATTAAGAATAAGTCATCTCAAAATCACCTCCTTTCCTTTTCTCAGTCATGTTACCAGAGTGGTATATCAGGGATAGACCTTGGGCACAAGATACCTGGATTTCAGCAAAATATTATGCACAATTTCTTACCATGTCCTTGTGAACAAGACTGAATGATAATGATATTGAGTAGATCCAACAGTTGTTGAACTTAATAATTAATAGCTGCATCCAAAGAGAAATTAATGAGAACTATCAACTTGGAACAAAGGCTCTAGAATTATGCCACAAGACTGTCATTGGCTGTCCTTCATTTAACTTTTTGGTCAGTTACTTGGAGAAAGGCATAGATTGAATACTTATTCACGACACCAAACTAGGAGGGATGGTAAATACAGTAAATGACAAAATAAGGATCCAAAAAGGTTTCAACAGGTAGAACCCATAGGTTGACTCATAAAATGAAATTTAAAAGGGGTGAATGTGAAGTACTGCACTGAGGAAAAAAATAGTGCTGCATAGGTTCAGAATAAGAGAACTGTAAGTCTAAAAAGCAGTGGGAAAAGATTTGAGGATTTTAGTGGTCTTCAGACTCAATATGAGTCAACAGTGTGATGTGTTAGCCAAAAATTCTAATAACTTAGGCTGTAATGATACAAGTAGTAGTTTCCAAAGCAAGGAATATTATAGTTATGCTGGACATCTGTAGCTTTGTGTTCATTTCTGGGTACGACATTTTTGGAGGGACATTAACAACCTGGAGCTTATACAGAGCAGGATAACCAGGATAATGAGGTCATTCAAAATAGAATACCAGTTAAAGGAACTATGGATATTTGCCCTGGAGAAAAGAAAACTAAGGAGATCATATTTCCTGTCTTTAAATATTTGAAATGCTAATACGTGGAAGAAGTATTAGACTTAGTCTGTCTGGGGTCATAGCTAACATGAATAGGTAGAAATTATAGAAAGATAAATTTTAGAATAATGTAAGAAAGATCTTCCTAACAGTTGGGCTGTCCAACACTGGAATAGGGTGCCTCATAAGATAGTATGTTCCTTATTGCTACAGATGCTCAAGCAGACAGTATGACTGCTATCAGATATTGTAGAGAGGTTTTATTGACATCATTTAGATAATCTTTCACATCCCTCCTAACTCTGAGACCTCTACAATTCTTTGCTCTAAAGGCATAAGATTTTCATGGAAAATAAAAAATGTTGTGAAAAACAATTCAAAGTGTTTCAGTGCTGAAGGAACTATAGGAATTCACTAATTTCAGAATGGTTCAGTGTTAATTACTGTTCTGCTCTTTATTTGAACAAAGCTACACACAACTGGATCTAGCAAATCTGCTTCTAACTGATAGGCATGTAGCTGCAAGGCATCTTGGAACAACATTTCTAAAAATCTAAACTTTTCAGTTAAATGCAGTGGAAAACCATCACATTCATTTTAAAAAGTAAACCTTTATTTTACAAATAAACTTTTAATGTGTTTTTGTTTTTTGAAGATCTATCTGTGAGCACATTCTAAATCATTGTAAAGGCGTTGGAAACATTTTGAAGCTCATTTCTGGACTGCAGATCTGAATTTGAAAAGAATACTAGATGAGCTCATCTATAGCCCAGTCCACTGAAGTACATGATGGGGTTTGAAGCAGCTTTATTGATATTAAAACACACTCACACCAGAACTTTTGCAGAATTTTTTTCTTTTTTTTTTTAATTTCAAACTGAGGTATAATTGAAACCTAATTCAAAGAACCATTTTATTTTTAAACTCAGAAGACAAACATATGTTACAGTATAAGTATACATGTAGATAGGGGCATCTGGGTGGTGCAGTGGATAGATAGTGTACTGGGCCTGTAGCCAGGAAAACTCCTTTTAGCAAGTTCAAATTCGGCTTCAGACACTTGCTAGATGTGTGACCCTGGGTAAGTCACTTAATCCTGTTTGCCACAATTTCTCAGAGACAACTGAAAATGACTGAACAAAATACAAGTAGATATATGTGTGCAAATGTGTATATGCCAATATATACATATATATATATATATAATATATATATATATATATATTTATGATATATAGTGAGCACTTAATAAATGCTTGTTGCCTGCCTGCATATGTGAGACTCCATTTAGGAATCACAGTCAAAACTATACAGTTTAACAGTTCCATCCAGCTTTGTTTTGCTTTCTTATGGTTTTATGTGTTAGTCTTTCCCCAACAGCTCTACTGTAACCATACCTTATTTCTCTTTTTATTCATTCAACAGGGATGTGCTCAGTACATGCTCTATGCCCAGCTCTTGGTATGGTACCATGGGGGATAGAAACAAATAAGTAGAAGATTCCACTGTTGCCCACAAAGAACTTCCAGTTTTATTATATAGGCCTGAGGACAGGAAAGACTCAATACTTTTCTGCTTAATTTGACCAATGGTAATTGACCAACAACAACAACAGAGTGGGGAAGGACTTTAGTCTTTTTTATTTTTTTTTATTAATTTATTTTGATTTATCAACAATCACTTCCATAATTTTTTCTCCCCCTCCCTCCCCAAGATGGGGGCACGCAACCTGATATAGACTATACATATACATTCCTATTAAACATATTTTCACATTAGTGATGTTATAAGTAAGAATTAAAACCAATAGGAGGAATCATGAGAAAGAGGAAACAAAACACAACAGAAGGAAAAAAAACAGCAAATAGTATGCTTCTATCTGCATTCAAACTCCATAGTTCTTTCTTTGGATGTGGATAGCATTTTCCATCATGAGGCCTTTGGAGATGTCTTAGATCTTTGCATTGCTGAGAAGGGCTAAGTCTATCAATGTTAGTCATCACACAGTACAGCTGTTACTGTGTACAACATTCTCCTGGTTCTGCTAGGAGCCATTTCATCTTCAAGTCACTGAATGATGGGGCTGGAAAGAATATTTAGGGAGCATCCAGTTCCACTCCTTCATTTTAGAGAGAAAGAACCTGGGCCCAGAGGGTGGAAGTGGTTTGGTTGAGGTCATACAGGTCCTTTCCCAGATGGGACTCCAATCTAGGTATCATAACACCTGATCCAGTTTGCCATACTCCTTCCTATATTTGGGGAGGTAGAAAGGTTTGACAGCTTTTAACATAATTCCCCTGTAGGAGTTGTTGAAGGGAAAGTCTGTTCTCTGTATGCCATGTATCAGTCATGTGGGAAACCTCTTTGAGCCTCAGTTAGATCCTCTTTAAAATGAAGTAATGATCAAAATAAATTTTATCTGCTTCTTTGTGATATTATCATTCATAACTATTGAAGACACTTGGCAAGGGGTTTGAGTGGAAGGCATCATACAGTAGGATCATCAGGTGTTGTTATTGAAATGAGGACTCCACACTCAGGCAAAGTCAGGAAGAGAATAGATTCTGTGCATGAAGTGATTTCTATTAAGATACTCATTTTATATCAAATATTCAGGGCTCCCTTTATAAAGAGGAGAGAATGAAAGAAGTCTTCCAAGGGCAAGCTTTTCTGCAGCTGAAAAGGAAAGGGCACAAATATTTTATGATCAGTTTTCAGATGAAAGGGTTTGCTTGACTTGCTTGCTCTTTCCATTTCCAGAAGTCTAATTAAATTGTTGGCTTAATGATGGTGAGATAATTTAGTGGCCACCAAAAGCAACTGTGTTAATGGGAAAGGGGGACAATGCAATGGGTTTCCTGTAATTAATGATGAGGTCTTTGAAAAACTTTTTGATTCCAATGAAGTTGGCAAACTGAACCCAGCTGTTGGGGGGGGGGGTCTTTCCTGCTCAGTGCTACAGGAATTGGCCTCAAGTAACTCAGAAAGGCTCTGTAATGACTGTCATTAAGAATGATCTTTAGTGGTAAAGACAAGCTGTGGCTGCTCTGAAAAAGGAGAGGGTTAGAGTGAAGGGGGAAGGGGGAGGGAGACAGAGGGAATATCCTTCTTAGCTTCAGCTTACCTTCTTATCATTGCTTCCTTAGCACTGGTTGCAGCTGGTGTCATGAATGAAGATTTCTTAAAATGGACCTACTGCAAGTAGGTTAGAAGGTGATTTTAAAATAAAAATGTCACAGCTGAGAACATGGCAGTTGTCGCAGTATATCGAGGGCTGTCCTGGAGTAAGAAAGGCTTGCTTTAAGTTCTGTCTCTGGTTCATCTCTACTCTGTGATCACAGGCAACTCATTTAATCTCCCAAGATTCCAAGTAACTCTCTGAGATTTTAAGTTATAGAGGTGTTGCTGATCTACACATAGAAAAAAAAAAATCTCCACACCGTGAATTCTGCCAAGCTAGTAAAATCACCTCTCTTGACTCCTTCCATACCACCACCACCCTGTAATATAGAACTGGACTACTGTGGTATTCTAGTGCAGCTCCCATATTTGGGGAAGGAGGAAGCTGAGCCACAGAGATGGAAGTGACTTGTCCGTGCTCACATAGCTAATAAGCCACAAGGGTAAGGTCTACAATCCCAGTCAAGAGATCGTATGATCTCAGGATGAAAGGGGGTCATTAGAGCTCATCTTGTCCAGCTCCCTCTTTTTACAGCTGTGGAAATTGAGGCCCGAGAAGTTACATGATTTGCCTATGGTCGCACAAGGAAATGAGAAAGCCAGAATTTGAATTCATTTCTTTGGACTCCAAATCCAGGGTTCTTATTATAGAACGCTACTAGATTTTAGGCAGCTAGGTGGCACAGCAGATGGAGCACTGGGGCTGGAATCAGGAAGAATCCTCTTCCTGAGTTCAAATCCAGCCTCATATACTTACTAGCTGTGTCACCCTGGGCAAGTCACTTTACTCTGTTGGCCTTGGTTTCCTCACATGTAAAATGACCTGGAGAAGGAAATGGCAAATCACTCTAGTGTCTCTGCCAAGAATACCCCAAGTGGGGTCACAGACAGTCTGGACAAGAACAACCTTTTGACTTGTAGTCTAGTGTTCTACTTATTTTACACGAAGCATCTTCTTGTGTGTGTGTGTGTGGTGTGTGTGTGTGTGTGTGTGTGTGTGTTTGTTTTTTTTGTTTTTAGGCAGTTTGGGCTAAGTGACTTGCCCAGGGTCACACAGCTAGTTGTGTCAAGTGTTTGGTCTGAGGCCGGATTTGAACTCAGGTCCTCCTGATTTCAAGGCCAGTGCTCTATTCACTGTGCCACCTAGCTGCCCCCACGAAGCATCTTCTATAAATACCTTATTTTGTCTGAGGCCATAATGTAGAGACTTCTTTAGCAGGGTCACTCCTCCCTGTCCTCCATTTACATGTCCATCAAGTCCTAGTTCAAATCTGACTAATCCAGTGCAGAAATCCCTTCTCTGACCAGCCATTACACTTGAAATCAGCAAATATTTGTTAAGTGTTGCCTACAGCCAGACACTCTGCTAGGCACTGTGAGGGCAGAACATATAAGACAAAGACAGGGTTCCTGCCCTCTAGGAGTTTATAATCTATTTAAAGATAGAGGCCTAAAGAAATTTTTAAAAATTAAATACATTTTATACTGTTGTCTTAGATTGTTATTTAAAGTCTTAAGAAGTCACAAGGCAGTACATGTTTTATTGGCAAATGAATTGTACAGTTAGTAATTACGGTCAGAGTTCAGAGATGGGAGAAATCACTTTAGGGTGGAATGTATTCCCAAGTGTCAGTGAATCAATAAAATCTTTATTAAATATCTACTACGTGCCAGGAACTGCAGATACATAGACACATAGACAATAGTCCCTGCCTTCAAGGAGCTCATATTTTATCAGGCGAAACAACACATATACTTTCAAATATAATAATAATAATTAATAATAGAATTTCTATGACTTCAAAATTTACAAAATGCTTTACAAATATTATTTCATTTTATCCTCACAAAAACCCTAAGGTGGAAGTACTATTATTATCTCTATTTTACAGATAAGGAAACTGAAATAGAAGTTAAGTGACTTGGCCAAAGTCACTCAGCTAGTAAGTGTCTGAAACAAGATTTGAACTCACATCTTCCTGATTCTACATCTAGTGCTCTGTCAGCTACACCACTAAGATGCCTAAATAAAATATATCTTCAAAAATATATAAATACAAGATAATTTGGAGGGTGTGGCACTAGTGAAGATCAGGAAAGGCCTTGTGTAGAAGTGAAATTTGAACTGAACTTTGAAGAAAATTGAGGATTCTAAGATTCAGAAGGGAGAAGGAAGTACATGAAGGAATAGGGAATAGCTTATACAAGGTATAGAGACAGAAGATCAAGTGTCACATGTGAGGAACAGCAAGCAGGCCAGCTTGGCCAGATTGTAGACTAAAGTAAAGGGGAGTAATGTAAAATACAATGAGAAAGCATGATGGGGGCTGCATGAGAAAGCCTTTCAATACCAGAGGCATTTTACTTGACCCTAGAAGTAATCGGGAGCCGCTGGTGTTTATTGAGAACTAGAGTGACATAATCATGCCTGCATTCTCAGAAAATCACATTGGCAACTGTGTGGGATGGAGTAAAGAGAAGAAAGACTTGAGCCATTTCAATAATGCTTGTGAAAGATGATAGGGGTCCCATGGCTAGGCAATGGCAGAAAATGCTTGACCCTTCCCTCCCTCCCCCTCCCCAGCCCCCCCATAGTGCTCCACAGTCTTAAATTGCTCTTGACAGGTTTCATGTGTATTAGTCTTCTCCCTTTGGCTATACTTTAAGCTCCTTCTAGGCCATCACCTCACCTTCCCCTTCCCCCTTATGCACATTTTCCACATAAATGAATTCGTGATTGATTCAGTCCATCAATCTCTCTCCCACAATAGCTTCCTCCTTCCTATCAAACAGAAAACAAATCCTACCTTTCTCTTTCCAGCCTTTCTAAAATGGGAAATCCTTTTTTTTAAAAAAGTCTTTTTTAATGTATCTCAGGATTCTGTTCTGTCGGCTCCCCTTCTGAGAAAGAAAGCCAGAAAAGGCTTTAATCTTTTCCCTCATTTCCCCAGGATTTCCTTACTTTGGCTACGATTTTTTTTTCCTCTTCACTTCCTTCCCATGTTCCCTCCTTGGGAAATATTCAGTTGCTGTGCCGTTTATTGAAGAGATGGCTGCATTTTACTCTGCAGTGTAGACACTCCAGGTGACACCTCTTGGCCACAAACTTGTGTTAAGAAAGAGGAGAGACATCCTTGAAAGCCACAGGAGCATATCTGAGCACTGTGTATGCACAAGCCTTTCTTAAGGTTTTAGTCCATACTGCCCATGGTCCAGCCACTTCGATGTGGAGGATGTGGAGACATGGGAGAGACTTGGAGGGAGACAAATTAGGAAGCCCCTAGGTGGCTCCATAGTGCACAGAATGCCAAGCCTGGACTCAGGAAGACTCATCTTCCAGAGTTCAAATCCAGCTTCAGACCCTTACCAGCCATGTGACCCTGGGCGGGTCACTCAACCTTGTTAGCCTCAGTTTCCTCATCTATAAAATGAGCTGGAAAAGGAAATGGCAAAACGATTCCAATATCTTTGCCATGAAAAACCCCAAAGGGGGTCACAAAACAGTCAAAAACAACTGAAGAATGCCTAAACAAAACAAAAACCATTGTACTGTGGGTAAAAGGGGGGCAGGGTGGTGTTTACACGGCTGGTCACTAGCAGTTTTGATACAAGTAGAAACTGAATGTGTGCTGGTGTGTGGCAATGCCAACTTTGCCAGGTTCCCGTGTATAGTCTCTCCATTGTCGGGGTCCAAGACCTGACCATAAAATATGTCAGAATCGAAACCCAAACCAATTTGCTCGTCATCCACAAAAACAGCAGGGCCTCCAGAGCAGTCATGCAAGCAGTGCTGGAGGATCTTTTCATGTATGCTGTTTGGAGGCCCTGCATCTGGGGCAGCACGTCAGTGTTGGGCCCTTTAGTATCAGAAGGCATTCTGATAGCCTTTGGGCTTTTTCGCTTTTCCAGGTTGGCTTTGTTTGGTACCCAAACACTTGAATTCCTGGCTTTTGTCTTCCAGAAGTCACCAAAGTGAAGTGATTTGGGGCTTACATATGGAAAATGCATTTTGTTGTGTAATTAATGGGAAGCAGACTTTGGAAAACTGGAGATCCAGGCCCTTATTTATATGAGCGCATATGTCTGTGTTTTGTTTATGACTCACTCTCTTACTCCTTGCATTGTAACCGGTTTGTTTATTCTAACTTTTCACAGAATCCAAGCCACATGGTGCTATATGAGCCAATAATTTATAGTCTCTAAAAGGAAAAGATGATGAATGAGGTTTTTCCTCTTAAATTGTCAAATCTCAGATTGAGGAAGGAGAGTTTGTTGCCTCGGGGCTGTCCAAACTTTATGTTTGAATGATGTTAAAGCAGTAACTTTTTCCCCCCAATACTGCTTGTGTGTTTAGAACTTAAATATGTAACAGCCAAGAACTTACCCCACCCTTTCAGCCCCCAGTAAACTTTACTATAAATCGCAGCTGCCTTTGAGGCTGGTTTTTTTTGGGGGGGGGACTTTTTTTTTCTGTCCAGACATTTGATGATGATGATGATAAAGAATGAAGAATGTTCCATTTTTAAAGAAATCTGTTAGGGTCTGGTACCTGATTAATTCTTAAATACATACTTTTTTTCAGATCAGAATATTTTTCAAGACTAAAGCTGTAGGATAAACTTGTTTCCTTCCTTCCCTCAGTTGTTTTCTGGTGGCTTGAGGTGGGGATATAACATAGGGAATCAGTAGTCTCAGGTCTGCCTCTAATTTACTGTGTGACCTTGGGCAAGTCACCTCACCTTTAAGGACCTAATTGTCTTCATTTGTGTATGGAAAAGGTTGAGATTGGTACCAAGGCCCCCCTTCATCTCTAACACTCTGAACACTTAAAAAAATTAGATAGGCTAGTAGGAACCATTAGTTTTATTTTTCAGATGAGGAAACTGAGGTTTTCAGTGCTCTCTTAAGTGCCTCTTAACATCTCTAGGTTGTGAATTCAGACCTCATGAGATTTTCACCAGACCTCAGACTCTCTGCTGGAGTATATCAGGCCCCATTCCACTGCAGAAGTACAGTTTAGCAAGTTATTGTTTCATTGTGAACTCGTTAGTTCAGAAAGGACAGCAGATGAGAAAATATAGTACTTGGCAGTTTTACAAAGTATTTTCCCCATAACTGCCCTTTGAGCTAAGTAGTAAAAGTATCATTATCCTTATTTTATAGAAGAAGAAACTAGAAACTTAGAGGTAAAATTACTTAGCTAATAAGGTCACATGGATAGCAAGAGGCAGATCCCAAACTGAAATGCAAGTCTCACTCCATCCACAGGGCTGTTTCCACCATACCATATTACCTAAGCTTAGACTCGGTACAAACCCATTTTAGACCTGATTAATTTTGAATTGGAGCACTTTGTATAAATTCTCACATGTCTGGAACACTTGTGGGAAAGCTAAAAGGATAACTGGGGACTGATTGAGGCCAAATCCTACTCACTTGGATGGAAAGATATGAGTCCTTCCTCGAAAACCATAGAAAACACATCTAGGCTTTTCTACCAAGGCAGAAGAGATGCCTCTGGATTAAAGGAAAATGACATTTATATTTCTAGTCACATAATGGAGGCAGCATCTTCTCTGTCACTCTTAGAAAGAATTCTGCTTTACAGCAGCACGTAAATTGATTTAAAAAAAAATCTTAATCTAGTAGTATATCCATCTCCTTTCCAGACAGAAATAAAGCTGTTTGTCATTTTAAAAAATATATATTTTCCTTCTCCCTCCATTCCCATATCCTATGGTGTCAATACCTCACTGGTTTTACTGGCCTTTTTTAAAAATAGAAAATATCTTTAGCATCCAGAGGTATGATTGTATACATTTGATGACTTGGATCAGGTCCCAGAAGGGAATTAAAGGAACAGTGATTAGCTGGTACAGACAGAATAAAATATAACTCTTTGGGAACTGCCTACAAATTTGAATACTTTTTTTTGCTAGTGACACAATCAAGATTGAAAATTATCAACATGAATTTGAGCTCAGGGTCAGACCCCAAAGGATGAAGGTAAAATCCTGCATTTAGGTTTGAAAAGTTCAATTGCCTAAGTGCAAGATAGGTAAAATGGTTCATATGAAAAAAAAAGTCCTGAGGGTTTTGGTTGACCCCAAGCTCCCCATGAGTCAGCAATGTAGTATAGCTTAAAAAAAAGCTAACAAAATCTTGGCCTATGTTAATGTAGTGTCCATGACAAGAGCAATAATAGGCCCACTTGACTTTGTGCTAATTAGACTACATCCATAATGTGATGTTCAATTATGGTTACTTTGTTTTAGGAGGAACATCGATAATCTAGACATCATCCATAGGAGAATGGGGAGCATGCAGAAATCCTGTCCTATGAAGGAATGATTGGAAGAACTGGGGATATTTAGCCTAAAAACAAGATGAGTAAATGGAAGCAGCATCTGTCACTAACAAAGAAAAATTTTCAGATTTGTAGGTGTTTCCCGAAAGAGTCACAGGATCATGGAATATTACAGGCGATTAGAAATAATCAATTTTAGGGTATCTCATGCCAGAGGACAGAACTTAAGGCTGCTTGAAGTCCTCACAAGTCTTAGTATGTAGTTCAGGTGAATATATGAACAAGTTTTGTGAAGAGAAACAAAGATTTAGATAGGAAAATGTAAGATGTTGAGAGCAGGGACTTTTTTGTTTTGTTTTTATTTGTTTGCGTGTTTGTCTTTGATTCCCCAACACCTAGCATTGTGTCTGGAACCTAGGAAATGCTTGATAAATACTTGTCAAATTGTGTTGACTAGTCGTAATACAAATGCACTGGTTCTAACAAGCTGAAAGCATTGATGTAATAGGAATTTGAATCCAAAATCTCCTTTTGTAGATGAGGAAACTGAGGCATAGAGAGATTAAGTTACTCGTGTAAAATTAGTAACAGCCAGACCTAAAACCCAATTAGTTCCCAATGTATTTATCTTCAAAAGTGTGTAGGTCTGCCAAAGATTTTAAAGGGGAAAGAATAGATATTTTACTGTGTTCCTCCAGAGGGCCAAACTAAGGCCAGAGTAGAAATTGTAGGGAGGCAGATCTCAGTTCATAAGGAACAACTTTCTTGCATTTTGAAGTGTTGAGGCAGGGATGACAAAGAAGGGATGCCTGCATTGGGTTCTAAACATCCCAGTGACTAAAGGACCTTTAATATCCCTCCCGACACTAAACCTCTAAATGTCTATATCCCTGCTGTTGGATGTTTAGATTCTCTTCTGGTCCTTTTCTTCTTACCAAATCTTGCAAAACATAGTAAAGCATTGTTTACAAGGAAGCTTCTTCTCTCAAGCTCTTCCTTGAATTAAGATAATGCTATTCATGACTTTATTCAACAAACACTTTCGATTCTGCTAGCGCTTTATGTAGATCATAGAGCTGGCAGGGCTCTTATAGACCATTTGATACAATCTCATTTATAGATGAAGACACACAAGCATATCTCTTTTTATTTTCACAATTACCCTGTAAAAATAAGACAGGGTAGGAATCATTAGTTTCATTTTACAAATGAGGAAATTTAGGCCTGTGATACTTCCATAAATCACTTCTTCCTCATAATGGCAATGCAATCTGAACACATGCCCACAGTTGCCTACTTCAATGTTCTTTCCCCTGGCCTCTTAATGTGAGGGCAAGGAGGAGTCTTGTTCCAAACTTAAATACTTAAGTGAGTTATGAAGGAGATAAACATAAGTAACAAAATACACAAGTAATAAAAACCAGCAAGGGAAACAAATGTGGAGATCATACAGTGTCGTATCTCAAGTCCTGGCATTGACAGTGGGAATGTTTTTGTACTGTTTTCATTTAAGTCTGAATCATGACAATTAGGAAACCTCCTCATTAGTCAACAATAGTTGGAGATCATCTAATTATTTAAGGAACAATATTTGTGGTTCATGGAGAAGTTCTGCTACACTTTGGGTGGCACAGAGAGGGGAAAAAAAGAACAATGGTCTGAGTCTGTCAAAATGACATTTATTTGGGATAGGCGTAAAACATTTTATTCCTGTGTTCAAAATAGCCACAGCTCAAATCCGGGATGAAAGAGGCGACTAGATAATGGTTCAGATAAAGATACAATCTTAGTTGGTGGCAGACTTCAGACCAGTCAGTAGTATAATATACTTAGAGAATCACAGGATGAAGTTTTAGGGAGGTATCAGTCCTGTGCTGGAGTTCAGACTGAACCTGGCTTGTTGCATTCAGTTTCACTAATGAATATTGACACAAAAGATTTTAAATAAAATCTTAGCCAAGAGACCATAACATTATATCCAAAAAAATGATTCATTATGACCAAGTTGGATTTATCTCAGGGATGTTAGGATGGTATAGAATTAGGAAAACAATTAGCATAAGCAACAGAAATAATTTTTTTAAAAACTACATTAATTATATCAATAGATGCAAAAAGAGCCTTGAACAAGATGCAGCATTCACTTGTCTTAAAATTCTTAAGAAGTATAGGGTCAAAATGGCCAATCTTTAATATGATAAAAGGTACTTCTCTAAAATGAAAGGCCACCATTATCTGAAATGGAGAAAAATTGGAAGTATTTTATTGTTGCTCTTTGTTGGTCACTTCATTAATCAAAGTTCTAAAGTCTTTCAATATTTTTCCCTTTGTATTATTATAGTCATAATATGAATTGTATTTCTGTTCTGCTCACCTCTCAGTCCATATGAGTCCTCCCAAGTTTTCTATGAATCCTTCATTTTTTAAATGTAAAACTTTCTAAATAAAAAATTAAAAAACATGGATGTTGCTGCCATCCAGAATTAATTGGCATAGTTCTAGAAATACTAACTATGAAAGGGAGGTAAATGGAAGGTATAAACATCAACAAAGAAGACACCATCAATTCTGTTTGCAAACATTTTGGTTTACTTAGAAAACCCTGGAGAAGCAGTGATGAAATAATTTGAAGCTATTAAGAATTTTAGTAATTATTATTGTTATTGTTATAACTAACATTTATAAAGCATTTTTGTGTTTGCAGAATGCTTTACATATGTTATCTCATTTAATCCTCCCAACAACCCTGTGAGGTAGATGCTATTATTATCCCTATTTTAAGGATGAGGAAACTCAAACTGTGAAAATTTAAATGACTTTCCCAGGGTCACACAGCTAGTAAGAATCTGAGGTGGGATTCCAACTCAGGTCTTCCTGATTCCATGTAAATAACAATAAATTCACAAAATTATGAACATTCCTAAGGGAAAATAATAGAAGTATTCAGTTCAAAATGTCACACTGAATTTAGACTTGCACATTTTCAGAATGACACTAGCAGTCAGGAGAGAGACCGAAATGAGGATAAAGAGGACTCTAAACCATGTCATGTGTGGAAGCAGTTAAGAAAACTCATATTGTTTAGTTCAGAGAAAAGAAGCCTTGGGGGAGATATAAGAAATATCTTCAAGTACTTGAAGGACTTCCCTAAGAAAAGAGGGGTAGAGCTGAAAGTAAAATTATTCCATGTAGCTCAGATAGCAGACCCAGGTAAAGGAAGGCAGAGTTTGGTTCAGTATAAGGGAGAGCTTACTAGAGCTGCTTAGGCATAGAATGGACTGTCTCATAAGGGTGCGAAGGTATGCAAATCTGCAAGCCAAGGCTGAAATATGCCTTGTTATCTGTGCTGTAGCAAAGGTTCATGCATTGAAATGGGGGTTTGAATAAGATGAGCTCATAAAGGTTATTGTTTGGTAGATAGCACAAAGCAGGGCTCTCCAAAGTTTTCTACTTTGTGGCACAACTATGAACAATTACCAGTATATTTTCCCCTCTTCTCCCTTCCCCAACTATACCAAACCAATTCTTCTACTTCTTTCCATCATGGTCATAAATGCCTCCAGGTTCCCATAACTGTGGTCAGAAATTAGTAAGACAGGATGAGGAAGACAGGGTAAACATGATATCGAGGGCATTTTTACAGCATGGTTTAATATATTTCACAATACATTTTAAAACATGGAAGCAGTTGGTCTCCACCTTGCTGATCTCAATGGCTTGATTAGAAAAGAGTAGCTTAGCGATAACATTCACAGAATCAATCAAGGATCAATCAAGATTTTTTTTTAAAAAAATCCAACTTTACATTTTCAAAATATTGCATTAACTACACTAAGGATAATATTAAGAACAGAAAAGAAATATAACCACAGAGGGGAGAGTGCCGGTAAGGGGGAAGGAGTGGAGAACAACACAGACTCCCAGATCATGGTAACCTTTGATCAGGCAGAGATACTTTAGAATGTTAGAGCATTTGACCTTGGCCTTATGGATCTTGAGAAGTCAAATACCAGGAAGGAAGAATTAACTTTCTCAGTAGATGCGTGTGACAGAATTAAGCAGCCTAAAAATTGTGGAGACATATGAGAAAAGTTTAAAACCCTTAAGTCTGGTCCTCAGTAGGATTCATGCCTCAAGTAGACCATGTTGTGTTTTCCTTTCAAAAGGGACATTTGATAAATGAAACCTGGGCTCTTGCTGTTTTACTCATCTACCCAAAGGGGAAAAAAAATAAGCTAGGACATATATGAAGAAGAGGTTTTCAACAGTCTGATTCATTTCAAGGAGTACTGATTGAGGGCCCACTCTGCACTGAGTGTTTGGGGCACAATAGGTAAATTTATTTAGAAAGCCTAGATGGCCTTGGAGTTGAACCACAAAAGCCAGAGGACCATAGAAGACATAGTAGATGCATTTAGTCAGCTTTTGTTGTTTTTAGTTGTTTTCCAGTTCTGCCTGGCTCTTTGTGACCCCTTTTTGGGGTTTTTTGGCAAAGATACTGGAATGGTTTTACATTTCCTTCTCCAGCTTATTTTACAGATGAGAAAACTGAGACAAACAGGGTTAAGTGAAGATTTGAACTCAGGAAGATGAGTCTTCCTGATTCCAGGCCCAGTGCTCCAGCCACTGTGCCACCTAGCTGCCCCTAGTCAACTCTGTCCTACAATCTATAAGAGAGTGTTAAAGCTATGGAAAGGCTAGCTATAAACTCAAACCTGTTCTGTAATTCATAAGGAAATTTAAAGTACAGGCAGTGTCTGGAAGATTATATGAATTGTAGGATTGTCAAGGAATGAGTTCACAGTTTGCCTCACGCTCTCATAATTATTCTTGAAAACTAACGAAGAATAGGCTATATATCAGAAGATTAGAGAGGAGAGAAAGCAAATATGGAATCAATCTCCCAGCAAGAGCTTAGAAATTACTATCCAGCAAAGGAACGATTTGAGGAGAGAAAATCTGCAAGCATTTAGAGGACAGTGAAACCCTGAGCAGTGAGGAGAATGATTTGTGAAGAAAAAATCCTGCCAAACCAATGGATGCCCCTTTGCACTCGGATTTCCTTCCAAAGCACTGTCTGGAGTAAATGTTTTGTAGAGTACTGCACCAAGTGATTGGGAATAACGGTATTTGTGTACATTTGCAGAGAACACCCAAAAGTGAGAGTGAACATGAAAAAAGGGGTTATTTAGATATTCTAGGCTCTAAAGGACCCTAGAGAATATCCAGTCCCAAGAAGAGGAAGTGACTTACCCAAGATCACACACCTAGGGTCTCCTAACTGCTAGATCAGGGCGCTTTCCATTATTCCATACTGTTAGGCCTCCTTGTGTCCCTGAATGCCTTTGACTGGAGACAGAAAACGAGAAGCAAGCTCAGTTGATAGAATATGGACAGGCATGGCTCTACGGGATCTGATCCCATCTCTGATCATCTCTCTGTTCCCCAGTTCTGTGGTAGGCTGCACGGGGGTGCTAGAACAGCACCAGCCATGAATTCAGAGAGATACAACCCCCTCCTAAACCCCACAGGGACAAGAGGAGGAGGGGAAGATGACCTAAGACCAGAGCTGCAGAGGTATTCATCCCATACGTCCCAGCCTCTATCAATCATCCCCCTATGATGGTTCCTTCAATTTTTACCAACGCATCCACTTTCCCTCATGAATCACTCTCACATCTGTGTTTTTTATCAGAGGTGATAGAGTGGATAGAGTGCTGGACCTGGGTTCAGGAGGACCTGAGTTCAAATCTAGCCTCAGATACTAGCTGTGTGACCCTGGCCTAGCTTCTGTCTGCCTTAGTTTCCTTGGTTGTAAAATGGAAACAACAATAGCACCTACCTCCCAGGGTTGTTGTAAGGATCAAATGAGATAATATTTGTAAAGCACCTAGTACAATATCTGGCACATAATAAACATTTATTTCCTTCCTTCTCCCTTCTTTTCTGTCTTCCTTCCCTCTTTCCCTCCTTTCATCTTTCCGTTTCCCTCTCTCTTCTTTCTCCCTTCTATCCCTCCCTTCTTTCTCCCTTTTATGCCTCCCTTCTTCTCTTCTCTCCTCCTTCATTTCTTCCTTCTTTTCTTTCTTCCTTCCCAACCTTCCTTCCTTTCTTCCTTCCTTCCTTCCTGCCTTCCCTCTTTCCTTTCTTCCTATCATGACTGGCTTATGCCACCACAAAACTATTTGTACTACAGCAATCACCTTCCTACCCCAGGCATTCCTAATTATTTCAGCAAAAATGAATCCCCCTCTACTCTGTTCAAGCAGCCTAGCCATCCTAACAGCCAGAGGTTTGCAGGAAATGTCAGTCAACCCAGGAGAATTTGTCCTGGCTTCCCCCTCCCACCTTCCTAGTATCTCATTGACCAAAATAAATTGACACATATATAACACACTTACATGAAGAAAAGAATAGGAAGGATAATTTTGGCAAAGCCTAAGGAGAAAGTTAAATTAAAAATTAAAAAAAAAACTCGGAAAATGGTAAAAATGAAGGAGAGTTCCAGGGGCTAATGGATCAGCTGATGCCATCACAGAAGTCAAGTCACCAGCACCTACTTAAAATCTTGCCAGGTGACAGGAAAAGGAATACACTCACCAGGAGGCTTCTCATTCAACTACCACGTGAGTAAATCAAGTTAATTGTAACTTACATACCTGTAGTACTTTAAGATTTACAAGGCACTGTCTTAAAAACTGTCAGATAGTAGGTGGTACTGCGATTACTTTACACATTTAATAGATGAGTAAACTGTAGTTCTGAGAAGGGATGTGTCCATGGTTACAAAGCAAGTGAAGTGTCTGAATCAGTATTTTAGCCAGTTTCTCCTGACTTCTGAATCCATACTGCTGTAAGTGAATTTATAATAGGATTATCTGGGGGAAATTATGGAATTATTTCACAAGAAGACTTAATTTTTTTTTAAAATGTAGTCTTTCATCTTCTAGAATGGTACAATAAACTTTCAAATAAGGAAATAGGTTATATGATCTTTCAAGGTAACTTCCACGCAACTTAGCTAGGTAAGTCCATCCCAATGCCATGCCATGGACAAAGTTGTCCTAGACAAGAATTTATTAATCTGGGGTACAAGAGCTCCTAAGCATACCCTGGATAGATTTCAAGGGTTCTATGAACTTGGATGATGAAAAAAAATATATCTGACCTTTGGTTTTCTTTGCATCTTATTATTTTATGAATTTCAAAACATTCTTCTGAGAAGAGGTCTGCTGGCTTCGCCAGACTGCCTGCCAAAGGGTCGGTGTTACACAAAAACACGTGAAAAACATCTGTTCTAGACTAAGGCTAAGGATGTAAAGGAGGAAAAATATTGGATAAAGAATTTTCACCCCACCTAATCTTGAGGCTGATTGTTTTCCCTTTTAGTAATCATTTTTGGACTATCAAACTGGGTAAGAGAGAGTCAGCAAGGCATAGTGGGTAAAGGGCAGGCCTTGGAGACAGGAACACCAGGGGTCAGGTGTAGTTTCTGAAACATATGAGAAGACTGGCAAGTCAATTAACCTCTCAGTGCCCCCAGGCAGCTTTCCAAGACTAGTAGAGCTGCATTAGTGGAAGGGCTTGCTATACTGGGAGTTCCAATATATACTGATGAAATTACAGATCTGCACATACATACAAACATGCACAAACACACATGTGCACACATACAAGTGCACACACAAATGGATAAAATTGGAAAATGAGTCAGTTTCACAATTTAACCCCCCTCCATACACACACACACACACACACACACACAACACACACACACACACACACACACACACTGGCCCAATCTGTTTATAAGCTATTTAGGTATAAGATGCCTACCTGGTATGTATGACCTTTGAATGAAAACTACTGAAGGGAAGGAGGCTAGGGAATTGGGGGTGAATATTTCTGTTAAAATAATATTACCAAAGAAATTCCTTATACTTAAAGTTGGCATATTTGTTGGTTTTAAAGTTACTATTTGTTCTGGCTATTTAAAAAACTTGATCTCAAGCTGCATTGGATACTACATTTAAAGCAATTGGGTGTTACACTGGTCTGATGCCACCTCTATTAAAAAACTAACTCTGAAATGTTACCATTTTTACATCCAAAAACTCACTCTAGTTTTGTTCAGTTTGGATCTTTATAACTGATTTTAAAGATCCTACTATATCACACACTACCCCTGTAAGACTTGCCAATGGTAATAAAATCTGACCTGACCAATGGAACCTGGAGCCAGCAGCCACACAAAAGTTTACTGTTCCCCAGGCTTTAAAAAGGAGCCCTGCATGGGCAGCTGTGCTTGGCATGGAAGGAGTGAGATGAGTAACATGAGGGCTTACTCAACTGGTCTTGCCTGAGTTTACCCAGATGGAGGTGAGGACAGATTGTAGTGATCCACTATCCTAGCCCCTGTTGTAAATCCTGCCCCTCTTCCAAACTCCTTTGTTCAGATATTTGTTGTACTTTCTCACTATTGTGTGAAACAAGAAAAGAATCAACAAACCACAATGCTAAAATGAAACACATTTGTTTCCCTCCTGTGGGGTTTAAAAGTACCATGCAGCCTACATTAGGCCATGTTAGAGGTTGCCCCATTTGGGGAAATAGCTACCTATAGTGAGGACAAGTTGACAACTGAATCATATCTCCAAGGAATGGGCATTGTGAAAATGAGACTCCTGAGACTGAGCGTGGGGTGGTGTGTTGTGTGTGTGTGTGTGTGTGTGTGTGTGTGTACACGGTGTTTAGGAGACGATATACTGGCATGGGGAAGGGGGTTGGGGTGTCTCTTCTGCTATATCTTGAAGCTATTCCCACTTTATGGTTTCCGTACTTCAAAACAAAACAGTTCTGAGAGCCATTTAGTGGCTGGAACAGAGGACTTCCTGAGTCAGACAATCTTGGCTCATAAAATGGAGATGCATCTGGTCACCAGGACATGAAAAGAGCCCTTTCCAGAGAACAGCCTAGTGGCTTGAGTGTAAATGAATCAGAAACACCTGGCTGATATTTCCCTTGAAGTCCACAGAGGATGAGCTGCTTAAGGAGGACGTGGTTAACGTGGACATTTTCAGAGGTTTGAGTAGCCCAGGACATTTGAAGAAAATTGAAAGTCACACATATGCTCACTAAAAATCCAGTGCCCTAGTATCAACCTTCACTTGAGTCACTGGAAAAAAAAATGAAGGGATATGTATTCTGTTAACAGATGGGATCAGGATGAATTAGCTTCCCACTACTGGTATGCAATTGAGGTATAAAGTGGACTGTTAGCTTATATGGAATTGCCATGAAAGCTAGTTGGTGTGGAAGCCCAGGAGTCATTGTTTTAATTTAACGAGTATTTACTGATCACCCACTATGTACTTGGTGTGATACAAGATGGTAATTACATCCTAAATGTATTGTTTGTTTTGGTTTTGGTAGTATTTTCACCTCAACTGTCTCTTTTTGATCTTGACAACCACCATGTGAAGGCAATATCATTCCCTTTTGGAGCTAGGGGTGTAACGGATAGAGCGCTGGGCTTGGAATCAGGAAGATTCATCTTTGTGAGTTCAAATCCAGCCTCAGATACTTAATGGCTATGTGACTTGAGGCAAGTTACCGAAGTCTGTTTGCCTCAGTTCCTCATCTGTTAAAATGAGCTGGAGAAGGAAATGGCAAACCACTCCAGCATCTTTGCCAAGAAAAGACCAAAACAAAAAAATCACAAAGAGTCAGACACAGTTGAAAAACAACAGATTATCCCCATTATTCAGATGAGAAAACTGAAATTTGGATAACTTGGATAATTTTCCCAGGATTATATAGCTAGTAACTAGCAAAACCAAGATTCAAATCTAGATTTTCTAACTCCAGTATTCCATGTCTCAGTGTACCATGTTCTGACTCAGTGTACCATGATAAGTTATGATCTATACTCTCTGGTATTTTATTTATCCTAAAGCTGGACAGGAAAGATGTACAAATTAACTACACCAATAGAAAGCATGTTCCAAAAGTCTTAGTGCACTTTTAAGCTTTTAAAACTACAAAAATTTAAATGCAACAAATTTACAAAAGATATATTTGAAAGGTTAATTATTTCAATCTTAAAATATTGATACATTTCTCATAAAAATTCAACATCACCACTGTCTTACACTAGCCATCCCTCTAGTCAATTTTTGAACTTTGTAAAAACTTTCATCAGCTGCTGCTCAGTGATTAATTCAGTGACTGCCTTTACAATCCTGATCTTAGGATCACCCAAAGAATGTTGTCATGCATATATAGCAGTTTTGATATTACCACACAAGAAACGATCTAATGGAGATAGATCAGGTACTGACCTACTGGTCTGAGAAAGTGTCATCCAGAAATCATCACACCTATGATGAATAATCACAGAATACCCATCTTGTTAAAAATTAAAATTAAATTCTTTTTCAAAATTCACAAAAACCGAGAACAAAATAAAATTGAAATAATTAAACTGCCAAGTAGTGCTTTTGTAAGTTTATAACACATTTCTGAAGTTATTAAAGCTTAAAGAGCCCTAAGACTTTTAGAACACCTATACAGTCCGGTTTTAAGCAGAATATGATTGAGTGCTGAAATAGACGAAAAACACAATGAGGAAGGGAGGGAGATGAATTCTTAAGTAACCATATTCATTCTAAGCAAATGTGGTAGGAGAGTTCCATAAAAAAATGAAACTAATTCAGATTTGGGGATGGGGAGAACACAGAATGATAGAATATTTTTAAGAAAGCACAAATAATTAAAAACAACATAACCAAGCTTGCTTAATGTAGCCTCTTAGGATAACTGTTTTAATGGATAGATAAGAATTACTGTCCAGCACCATAGCAGTCATTTATGTCATGGCTTAGGACAACTTTGTGGTACAATGGATTGAGCATAGGACTTGGAAGTGAATGACCTGGGTTCAGATCCTGGGTCCATCTGCATATAAACTCTGTCACCTTGGGCAAGTCATTTTACCTCTCTGGGCCTCAGTTTCCTTGGATATAAAATTAAGGGGGTGGGCTAGGTGATAATTAAAGTTTCCTTGAGCTCTAAATTAATGTTCCTGTGTGTGTAAAAATACTTTGTTCTCTTCATCACTTTAAGCATTCCTTGCTGCTACCATTAATTTACCCAAGGATTTCATTCTTAATAGACAGTGTGGCTGTAGGATTCAGCCAGATTCTTCTCTATTACAAATTCATAATAAACAAAGGCTTTATTGGTGAGGTTGTATGGTACCCTTAGATGTTTCAAGGCATTTGAAAGTGCCTCTTTCTTGGCATAGGTTGTCAAAAGGCAAAGATCCACTCTCAAGAACATGCAGGTATTGTGGATTTAGAAAGCTCAAAGATGTCATTTTCTATTTTCAATGCCTCCATCCCCTCCCCACTGGCTCACTTTCTCTACCCCTTAAAAGCTTCTCATCCTACTGTTCTGTTCTACTGACTGCCTAAAAAGGTATCGATGGATCGATTTATCCAGTGACTTTTTCCTCAATCTTAGTCCTTCCTGATTGCTCTGTTGTTTTTGATCCTATTAACCATCCTCTCCTCCTAGATACTCTGTCTTTGCTTCTTACACAGTTCTCTTCAGGCTCTCCTCCTCCCTTACTGGGCACTCATTTTCAGTCTTTCTGTCTTCTTGACTAAATGCAGAGGTCTCCTGAAGCTCTGAACTAAGCCATCTGCTCTCTTCTCTTTTCGGTCTTTCCCTCAGTGAGTTCTGGGTGTGATGATCACCACTATGTAGAAGATGCCTCAACCTATAACCAGAGCCGTAAACTATCTCTTGAATTCAGTCCCACATCTCCAGTCACTGGCTACCTCCATTGGAATATCCCATAGGCACCTTAAGCCCCACAATTCCAAATGGACCTCATAATCTCTACCCCTCCTCCAAACACCTCAACTTCTGAAGAAGGTGCTAACACACCTGTCACCCAGATTTGGTACCTTCTAGTCATCTTTGAGTCTTCCCTCTCCCTCACCCATCATATTCAATCAGTTCCCAATCTTATCTCTTCTGATTCTACAACATCTCTTAAATCCATCTCTTTTTCTCCAAATAAGGCCTAGTTTGGGCCCTCTCACATGGGCTATTGTAGTCATTTCTTAAATTGGCCTCCCTGCCTCAGGCCTGTGCCCTTTCTATATCTTCCCCATGGCTGTCCCAATAATCTTCCTAAAGGCACGATTCTGAAAGCATAGCGCTACTGTGTTGAGAAACTCTCAGTAGCACTGTGTTGCCTTGGTGTGGGAGGTGGGGGGACTTTTTACCTAGGCATTCAAGGCCTTTACTATCTCTACAATCTCACCTTTAAGATTGCTCACCATCATGCATTCCAGACTGAATAACTGGCTGTTTCCTAAATCTGGAGGTCTATCTCCTCATGCCATTGCTTTACTCAGACTGTCTTCCATGCCTGACATGACCTTCCTTCTCACTGCTACTTCTCAGGCTCTTTGTCTTCCTTCAAAGCTAAACTCAGTTATCACCTCATTCATGAAGGCATCTTTGACATCCTTCCCCAATTGTTAATGCCTTCACCTATTTCAAATTACATGTTTACTTTTCTGTATACAGGTTACATCTAGCCCCTCTCCCCCAAAAGAATATAGGCCCCTCAAGGGCAGAGGTTGTTTCATTATTTGTATTTCCAGTGCCTAGGATACAGGGCCTGACACATAGTAAGCACTTAATAAATGTCACATTAATGTATATAATGTGTAAGCTGCAAGAGTACTTGTGCTTTGTGCTAGGTTATACACATTGATGTTTTATTTTTTTTTTAATCAGCAAGCATTTATTTTCTCTCCTCCACTTCCCTGTTGAGAAAGGAAAAAAGAATCTTTATAACAAGTGTGCACAGTCAATACAACAGATTCCCACATTAGCCCTATCCAAAAATAACGTCATGTTCTGTGTATTGAGTCCATCACCTATCTGTCAGGCAGTGAGGATCATCCTTCATCATTATTCCTCTAGAATCATGGTTGGTCAATTCATTGACCATAGTTCTCAAGTCTTTTAAAGTTGTTTTGCTCAGTGTTGTTGGGGTTGTACAAATTGTTTAGGTTCTGCTCACTTTTTGACTCAATCTGCCAAATTTCCCAATCAATTTAAAAGACAGAAAATGTATATTAATCAAACGTTTTTAGATGAATTTTGGTTGGTTTCTTATTGTTGCTGAGGTCCATTCCACAATCAAAATGAGGAGAAAGTGTGTTTTAGTGGAAAGAGCCCTTGGGAGTCAGAAGGCTTAGCTGGGTCACAATCCCAGCACTTCTGTAACCTTAGGAAAGTCGTGTAACAACTCTGGGCCTCGTTTCCTCCATCGTTGTGGTGGTGATATTGGAGTAGATGATTTTTAAAATCCCCTCCAGGTATAAATCTATATGTAACTTGAACACCCTAAAATCTCAGTTTGCATTTTCTCTCGTTCCCACAGCCAGCTCATCCCTGAAGAAACGCTTCAAGAGGCGGGAGATTGAAGCAATCCAGTGCGAGGTGCGTAAGATGTGCAACTATACCAAGATCCTGTCCACAAAGAAGAACCTCGACCACGTGAACAAGATCCTGAAGGCCAAGCGGCTGCAGAGACAATCAAAGACAGGCAATAACTTCGTCAAGAAAAGGAGAGGGCGACCCCGCAAACAGCCCCTCTCATTCGATGAGGACTCCAGAGACCAAATGCCAGTGCTAGAAAAATGCATTGACCTCCCTAGCAAGAGAGGTCAGAAACCCACCTTAAACCCTTTGGTATTGGAGCCAGCGGCCAGTCAAGATACCATCATGGCAACCATCGAGGCTGTCATCCACATGGCCAGGGAGACACCACCTCTACCACCACCCCCTCCCCCTCCACCCCCTCCCCCTCCCCCTCCTCCTCCACCCCCTTCCCCTCCCCCTCCTCCTCCTCCTCCTCCCCCTCCCCCTCCTCTACCACGCACACCCAGAGGTGGGAAGAGGAAACATAAACAGCAGCAACAGCAGCAGCAACAACAGCAGCTGCAACATGAAGAGGAGGTGAAGGCCAAGAGACACAGAAAGTCAAGAGGGAACGAAAGTGAAGCCCTTCCCTAGAGTTGGGAAGGGCAAATGGGAACACAGGGGTAGGGTAAACTGAGGCATTGAACATGCAGAAGAAAAGCAGGGGTGAGGGTTGGGAAGGGGAGGGGGCAGGGAGGGGGTTCTGGCCACAGTCACAGACTTGCTTTTCCCTCCAGTAGTCTCATTATTAGCTTCTGGTGGGGCAAGGAAGGGAGGCACCTTCGAAAGAAACACGGCAGTTTGCTTTACAGTTTCCCAGCCAAGCAGCATTGCAGGATTGCCGTATCTTTAAAACATAAAAGCGTCAAACAGCCCAGCAGAAGAAAGCAGATGGTCCTCTCAGACACCTAATGAGAAAGAGAATCCAAGGCAGACAGGCGTGGCTCATTTGCTGGCCTGTCCAATCACAGAAGAAGAACCATGTTTGATTAGGAAGAGCTCTAAGGGAGCTGGGAGGGCTGGGATGGGGGGTGGGGGTGGGGTCAATAGCTACAAATCCCTCCACTGTCTTGGCTGTAATCCATTTGATTAATTTTAATTTTGCTTTATTATATCAGTTTAAAAACCCTACTAGGCTTTGAGGTGACATCATCTTCAAGTGGCTTAAATCTTTCTATAATGATAAACTTTCTCAGTTATTCCTGGATTATAAGGTTGAGCTTCAGCTATAGGCACACACCTACCTGTACACACAAACACATAAACAAGATCCTTACTTTCTTTCTCACAGTCTCTCAGATTCTAAACTTCTTCATACAATATCTCTTTCACATCCAGATATACACACAAATATACCACATCACTTCATTCTGTTTTTTCTTTCCCTTCTCACCACCTAGCCATAAATTTCATTAATTCACTCATCCTTATCTCTGTAGATATACATCTGAATCAAGCAGCCCACCCATCCTGAGTGCACACCCAGTGGCACGTACACACATACCCCATCAACTCAGAATTATGCTTCTGTTACTGTCCATAGCAATGGTGGTGTAGTGTCATGTTTAAAGTATTACACAGATATTCAGTTATAGTAGAGCCATCATATTAAGCAACATGGAGTGTCTGGGGATATGTTGACTTATGTGTCAACCGTGTTATTTTCACACTTAATACGTATCAGGCGAAAACAGCTGGAAACTTCTTTTTAAAACCCCACTGCAAATGAACATGAAGATTTCACCAAAAAAAAAAAAAGAAATCAAAACCAAAACACAAGTGTGTATCAATGCCTTGGTATGTGTTTTTCTTTGCAAATAGCTATTGAAAATTGTTGAAAAGATATACCCAAACACACCCACACATACAAAAAAAAATACCTGAAAAAAGTCCATTATCTCTTGGCAATTATTTCCTAAAAGAAAAAAAGGAGTAAGTGTTCTTATCTGAAAAAAAAATAATGCTCCAAGGGTATCACCACTGCAGTTGCATCGAGCCACCTTGGGCAAGTTATCCAGGTTGTGGTTGCCTTAATAAACTAAAATGATTTTTTGTACATAATGTAATTATAAAGCTATCAGTCTGCATGAATGCAAACTGTGTGTGACAAATCGTCTTTAAATGGTCAGTTTCAAATGTACATTTCTCATTGGAGTGGTACTTTAGCCATTGACTTAGCTTGGACAGATAGCTCAGCTCCAGTATTCATTTCAGCAGCCCAAGTTAAACTGTTAACAAAACTCAGGCTGAACATGAAGCTATTCCATTGCCGTAAATGTTTTCTAACAGTCAGATGTGAACGTTTCAGACAGGTATTGTCAGCTTCCTCCTCCTACACCACATCCTTCTACACCAATTCTCCCCACCACCAAGAATGCTTATTCCCAGGTATGGGGGAAAAAAATTATAAAATAAGGAACACACATAGGGCTTTTATATTCCTTAGTGGGAAGGAAAAATTCTGTCAGCCTCCAAATGGTATTTCACAACTGGGAAAGGTCAGCAGCAATTGAGGCAGGGTGAGATTTTCATTCTCACTTCAGAACCAAACCGTAAAATTGCCCAAATGAAGTTAACAGTAAGTTTTGAAATATTGCAATGTCAGAGATTATGCACAAGTTTGAATTTGCCCCAAATCAATCTTTTCTATTTTGCTGTACATGCAAGTGCCAGGTGTCAGTGAGGACAATTCACCCGGGGCAGCTCAGTTGGTATCATCACTATGGGACTTGATACTGTTGGCCATTCCAATATTTCAGTATGCCTTCAGTTCCTACCAGGGCTATAGTCACCCTGGGGAATTTGGGGACATTGCCCCATTTGAGGAGGTCCAGACTCCAGATGTAACTTCTCATTCCTCACTCACCCAATTATATTGTTTTGTCTTTGTGCCCTATAACTCTTTCTGGGGCCCCTAGTACAAAATTCACTCACACATGTCCTGGTTCTGGTGATATTAAAGATTCAAGGATTACATTTCCCCATACTTTAAGGTTTTTGACCCAGAGACACCATATCTGCCCTTTTTTGATCTCCATGTTGAATAGCAAAATCAAACTAGCCAATTTCAAAGTATCTTTCCCAAGCCAAATCTGATAGGTGCTGAAAACAGGTGCAGAAAATTTAAATCCCCTCACCTCTTCCCACACACGTTTGTCTAACCACCACATGTCAAAAGTCAGCCATTCTCCTTTCCTTTTATTTCCTTCATGGATTTAAAACCTAATTTCCCTCATTGTCCAACGTCATTCAGTTAGAGGCAAAACCAGAACTAGAATTCAGGTCTCTGGATGCCCCTCTCCAATTTATTGGTCTATAAACCACACCTTCCACCTCCACCTTTCTTTACTCTATTTTGGTTTTTAGTAGGGAAGCCGTTCAAGAAACCAAGGGAAGTAGAGTCTGTAGTGGGGTGAGGAGAGTATCATTATAACTACGTCATCTAAAGCAGGCCAGAAACTTATGTTCAAGTCTACTTTTAACTTAAGGAGATTTGATGGAAGAAAGAGCTATGTGTAAGACTTTTATGTAAGAGCCAACACCCCCTCTCCCCAACCTCTGTGGGCCTACTTGGGATAAATGTCCTCTTTAGTAATTGGCAAGGTCTTTTGCATTGTTGAGCATGATTGCACCCTGTACAGGTAGAAAAGAGACTGGAGTTCCTCTGCCATCTCTTAGAGAAGGATTGGGGTTTGAATAACTCCCAGCCCCAGCTCTATGATGCGAACCCATGTGCAAGGACTAAGTTTCAGGCCCTGGGGATTGGGTTGGCAGAGCTCTGGTTAAAGAGCAGTGGCCCAATGACAGCTTGGTGGTGGTAAGTGGGGCTTGCAGAGGATTAGCATGTTAACTTGGCTGCAAGCAGAGGGGGAGATGGGTGCTAGACAGCAGTCAGAATTGGTGTTCTGCATATTGCTGGGTCTATAAATATGATAAGCAAGTACTGACAGAATAATAGTATAAGGTGGTGTACTACATGCAGATCATACAGGATTTGGTTTTAGGGCTTAAGTCAAAAGTCCCACTCCGACAGCTTATTACCTAACAATATTCTGATAATGAGCTTTTAGAGTCTCTTTTTTCCTCTACTACTAGGAAGATTTACCTGGGAACTGTCTAAATTTTATACATATATTTTCAAGGACTTAAAAATGCCAACTATAGCACGGGAGGAGAGGAGGCAGCAGTAGCAGATGCGTCTTAAAAGCCACTTCAGAATTTCATTACTGGATTCTGTTCCTCTCATTTCATAGCAGAAAACTGAGGACATCATTTCCCCCACCCCCAGCCCTCTCCAGTCTACCATCTCACAGTGGTCCAGGACAGCACAGTTAAATAGTTAACAGCAAATAGCATCACAGTGCCTAAGGACAGGAACTCTCAAACCTGGTCAAGTTGTCTTTGCCTTTGCATTTCTTTCTATGTTCTTTACACAAAACAAGGTTCTCCCCCCTAACCCCCCCCCCAGTCCTCCCTCTTGTTTCCCAGAAAGTTGGCCCATGGTCCTTCCCAGTTAGTCCAGAGTGAGGGGCTTGGTCACTTGGGGATAGTTCTTAGAGAAGCACATTTCAACCAAGGAAGGAACTTCCTGGATCTCCAGATCCCATCTGCCCACCTGCCCAGGTTGTAGCAAACACTAAAAAAAAAAAAAAAAAAAAAAAAGAAGAAGAAGAAGAAGAAGAAAAAAAAATAAACATAAAAAATAGTGAAGCTAGGGAAAGAGCTGTCAATTGGTCAACATGGGAGGGCAGCTCCACCCTATGTTGGTTTCTTTTCTTTACTTTTTTTTAAAGCTATTTCTTAAATAATAATAAATGCACATGACGTGTTAAATATGTATATATTTCAAAAGAAAAAGAATGGGGCACAAGATTGTTTTACAAGTCGTGCTGGCTAATTTTTAGTTTGTATTCATAAGTGGTTTTTAAAAGCCTTTTTTAAAGTGTAATTTGCATGTTCTACTTTGATTGTATGTAAACATATTTTAGAGCAAAAAAAATGTATTTGTATTTTATTGAATATAGAGGCAAGAAACTTGTACATTGTTTGAAATGTTCTTTTTGTAACAGTTTTTATTCATAAAGCATTTTTGTACATTTCAAAATGGATATGGACTTGCTGTTCTTTGAGGCGTAGATACATCTGGCATGCTTTAATGTCATGCTCCTCCATGATCTTAGATGTTGATTTTTAAACATTTTTTTCTAAAAGAAAGCTCAGTCTTTTCGCTACCAGACCAGGTTAGCACAGTATAGAGCACTTAACTACAAAAAAGAAAAAAAAGGAAAAAAAGAAAAAAAAAGTTAATCCTATTCATATGTTATTCATTGTGTGAAATTAAAGGCATTCAATTCAGTCTAACATGAGTTGTGAATTCTTTTGTCTTATTTTCCATCTGGTTCACATCACTAAGAAGTTTAATAGCTTTTTTTTTTGGAGGGGGGTGCTTACTCACACCAACTTGGTATAGACTCATTGAGAAAATTCTTACCCAAAAGTGGCCCCTTTCTAGGGCTCTGAGAAGTCCAGCACGATGTCAAAATGAATAGGAAAACAGAATCTTAGGTGCTTAGAGCTGAAAGGGGTCTTAGAAATGATCTAGTGACTATTCATGAGGAAACTGAGGCCCAGAGAAGTTTTGTGATTTATTGTAGGTGGAGTTCACATGAGCATTCATAGACCCAAACTCAAGCATTGAAGGAGACCCATCTCTTTTTTCTTTGTTTCTTCATCCCATCCTTTAATCCTCTTCTTTCCTCTTCTCTCTCCTATCCATATGCCAGATGAATGGGAAGAGGTCAGTGTGAGCTAGAGTGATTGGAGAAGGCTTCATGGAGAGTGATTCATGAGCCAAGCCTTGAAGGATGGATAATGATTACATGGGAGGAAGGAAAAGGACAGGGGCATTTTAGATGGAGGGAATGATGTTATAGCCACTGTGCTTCTTTCCATTACATTTAGAGGAAAGGTACTATATAGCAGGAATACAGAAGGCATGCTTGGATAGGGTAAATAGACCAATTCACTGGGGCAGAAGATATTGTTAAGGAAGCAGTGAGGGTGTAGGGTAGTTTAGTGGTGCCAGAGCATAAAGAAATTTAGACAGCCAGCTTAGGAGTGTGAAATTTACACCATGGACATTGAAGGTTTTTGAGTAGGGGAGTGGCATGAGCAAAGTAGGAGTTTATATAGGAAAACTAATCTGAGTGTTATACAAGATTCATTGGAAGGAAGTAGTCTGGAGGTAATAAGACCAGTTAGGAAGTTACTGCAATAACCTCAAAAGGGGGTGATAAGCTCCCAGACTAGGTTGGTGGACTTAGTAATAAAAAGGAAGGACTATGTAAAAGGTCAACGCAATGGAAGAATCAACAAAATTTAGTGACTTATTCAATGTTCATTTGGTAACTAATTGTACATTTTTCTTTGGCCTCTCCAAACCACTCTGGATTTCCCTAAACGTTTTCCCCTTCCACACTCCTCTCTGTTTTATCAGGTTTTCTTCCCCTCCTGTCCTTTTTATTCTTTCTCCCTATGATGAACCTCTGGCAACAGTACATGGTCAGGTTTGAAATATCATGGTCAGCATCAGGGACTACCTATAACATATTCTTCTCCCCCAACCTCAAGCCCTGAGGATAAGTCTGACCTAGCATGTGCCTTCTTGTGCCTTTATGGTCACATGAGGACTTCTCTGGAAGAAACTGAAGATTCCACTAGAGTATTTGATTTGAAAGTTCTTGGGATTGGGAGATAAGACATAAAGCATCTAAAAGTGGGTAGGGCATGAATCATTACCATTTCAATCTTAGAGATGAGGAAAATAGACATCAAGTAACTTGTTCCAAATGTTGCATAAAGTTGGTATGAAGATTAAATAAGTCTAAAGAATGGAATAAAGTTTTTGAAAAGTATAAAACCCTAGAGTTCAATATTTGAAGGATCTGTTGTTACATTTCTGTTGCATATTTCTTCTACCAATACAGATTCCATCCTGGTTACACTTTAGATGAAGGGTTCTTAACCTGGGAGCCTATGAACTTGGATGGAGGTGTGTGTGTATGTGTGTGTGTGTGTATAGAATATATGTGTGTACGTATATATGTATGTGTGTATGTAGATGACAAACCTTCTAAGAAGACTCCATAATCTTCACCAGAAGAAGCTCTGCTTCATGAATTGCTGTTGTGGAATAAAAAAATTTTTACCTGGTAGCTAGGCCACTGGTGATAGGCATGTATGGCCGTACATTGTTTGTGGGGGTTTTTTTTCTCTCTTTTTTTTTGGTGAGGTAATTTGGATTAAGTGAGTGTCAAGTGTCTGAGGCCAGATGTGAACTCAAATCCTCCTGACTCCAATGCCAGAGCTCTATTCAAGTTTGTGTATTTCAATTCTGTAATGTGGTTTAAGACCACATTAAAATCAAGATGACCTGAATTTGAATCCTGCCACTGCCATTACAGAGAAGTATAACCCTTAACAAGTTAATTAACCTTTCTACACCTCACTTAAGTTATATGTAAAATGGGGATAATAACAGCCCTTCTCTTAGTGTTGTTGCGAGCATCAAATGAGATCATGTGTATAAATGATTTGTTTTTTAAAATTCTTTTTAATTTTTTCAATTAATAAGTATTTATTTTCTGTTCCTATCTCCCTACACCTCTCCCCTCCCCCATTGAAATAAAAGAAAAACAAAGCCCTTGGAATGAATGTGCATGGTCAAGGGATGCCATTTCACACATTGTCCAAATCCAAAAATACACATTTCATTCTGGATCTTGAACCTATCACCTTTTCATCAGGAAGGGAGTAGCATGCACCTTTACTGGTTCCCTGAATCATGGATGGACATTGACTGGAAAGTGGGGTTAAGTGACTTACCCAGGTTCACACAGCTAGTAAATGTCAAGTGTCTGGTCTGAGACCGGATTTGAACTCAAGTCCTCCTGACACCAGGTGCTCTATCCACTGCACCACCTAGCTGCCCCATAGAGCATTCTTAAGTCATTCAAAGTGGCTTGTCTTTATAATGTTGTTGTTATTGCATAAATAGTTCTCTGAGGTTCTGCTAGCTTCACTCTGCCTCAGTTCACACAAATCTAAGTAAAGTGCTTTGTAAACCTAAAGTGCTATGTAATATTATTATATTCAGATTTCCATTTGTGACAACCCCAGGGCAATTCAGCACATTTTACTCATTAGTCTTGGTTTGTTTATTTGTATTTTTTCTGGGTTACATTTAGAAGAGAATTGGCATCCAAAATACCTCTCAGTGACTGTTCTTATTGAAAATACACTTCAAATGAGGGAAGAAAAGCCTTTGAAATGAGAAAAATGCAAGTGAAAAACTGTAAACCCATGAGAAGTCAAAACTATACCTATTCTCTAGATTTAAAAAAAAATGGAATATAAGATTTATGTCTCTGTCCTTTTTTTCTTTTCTGCAAGACTTAACAGAAAATGGAAAATTCCCACTCAGTTTTCTATATAGTTTATTCAGTTTGTAGTACTTTAATATGAAAGGTCTCCACAGTCAGGACACACCCTCCTCTTTTTCTAGGCTTGTTTCCCAGAGCTCATCTGAAAGAAAGCTCAGCTCCAGAAGTCATCTCAGAATTACATCTAGAAGGGACCTCAAAGGCCATCTGGTCTAACCCTCACCTAAGTAAGATTTTGGTTTCCTGAGAAGCAATGGTCTCATTTCTATTTAATGCCATTTAGGGATGGGAATGCCTCCTGAGGTTGCCCATTGCACCCTCATTTCTAATTGTTTGGAAACTTCTCACTGTAGCTTTTTAATAATTTGCACCTGTTGTTCTGGTCTCCTAATGCATTAAGTATAGTATACCTTGTTCAGGCTGTACTTAAACCAGGAATTGGCCTTAGCACCCAAATTCCCCTCTCCCTCTTCCCCCACAGCTTACTTTATCATCATCCTACCCATTTTTAAGAGACTACTCAAGTGCCATCCTCCCCATGAAATCTTCCTGACCACCCTCATTTCCTTCTCCTCTTGAGTTCAGAGAAGCAGAGAGATAGTGTATAAAGCAGCAGGTTTATAGTAAGAAACATCTGGGTTTCAATTTTCCCTCAGACCCCTACTAGGTATGTAACCCTGAGTAATCCATTTTTAATCTTTCTAAACCTCAGTTTTTTCAATGGGTCAACCATATAAGCAGGCAGTTTTCAAAGGAAGAAATCAAAGCTATCAACAGCCATATTAAAAAAGAAATGCTCTGAATCCCTAATAACTTTTAAAATGTAAATTAGAGCAACTTTGAGGTTCTACCTCATACCCATCAGATTGACAAAGTTGATAAAAAAAGGAAGAAATAATAAATGACAAACATTGAAGGGGCTATGGGAAAACAGGTGCATTAATGCATGGTTGATGGAACTGTGAATTGGTCCAGACTTTGGAAAGCAAGTTCGAATTATGTTCAAAAAATCATTAAAGTATATATACCTTTGACCCAGCAATACCACTACTAGGTCCTCTACCACTACTGACCCCAGACAATAAGTCGGTCAAGAAACATTTATCAAGTGCCTATTACACACCAGGCACAGTGCTGGGTATACAAAAAAATGACAAAGAACAGTACCTGCTCTTGAGGAGTTCAAAATCTAATGGGAGCATGGTGTGTGTGTGGGGGGGGGGGAACTGCAAGCAAACAGATATGTACAAACCAGCTATATGTAAAAAATAAATGGGAAACAATTAAAGGGGGAAAGGCATAAGGATTTGAAGGGGTTGGGAAAGACTTGTGATGGAAGATGGGATTTTAAGTGAGCCTTAAAGGAAGTCAAGGATACCAGTAGGTGAAGAAGAGAAAGAGCATTCTAGGTATGAGTGACAGACAGAGAACACACCAGGAGCCAAGAGAGGGAGTGTCTTGTTGTAGAACAGCAAGGAGGCTAGTGTGTCTGGATCAAAGAGTAAGGGGGATGTGGATGGGTTGGGGGGGTGGAGAAAAGAATTAAGGTCTAAGAAGCCTGGAAAGGTAGGAGAGGGCTGGCTTTGAATGCCAAACAGGATTTTGTATATGATGCTGCAGATGATGGGGAGCTACTGGAGTTTATTGAGTATGGAGGTGACATGGTCAGACCTGTGCTTGAGGAAAGTCACTTTGGTGGGTGAATGAAAGATAGACTGAAGAGGGGAGAGACTTGAGGCACAAAGACCCACCAGCAGGCCATTGAAATAGGCCAGGTATGAGGTGATAGGGGCCTGCATCAGAGTGTTGGAAGAGAAGGGGGCATATGCTGGAGATGTTGCAAAGATGTAATCCACAAGCCTTGGCAATAGAGATCAAAGAAAGTGAGAAAGAATCCATCCATACAAAAATATTTATAGCAGCTCTTTTCGTAAAAGTAAAAAACTACAATGCAAGAGAGTATAAGTCACCTGGGGAGTGGACAGTTTGCCATAAGAAATTATTTTAAAAATTATTAAAATTTTGAAAAACATTTTTAAAAAGTTAGTTTCAGAAAAAGCTGGGAAGACTTGTACAAACTGATGCAAAGTGAAGTGAGCAGAACAATTTATACATTAACAATAGCACTGTTTTTAAAAAAGGATCTGTAGGACATTGGATAGCTTAACTCTCATTAGCATAATTCTAGATCAATGATACAACATACTACCCATTCATTTGTAGAGAGGTGATGAATTCAGGGTGCAGAATAAGCCATTTTTTTTTTACTTGTCCAATATGAGAATCTGATTTGCTTGATTATATATATGCATGTTACAAGATTTTTCTCTTTTTTTTTTTCTATGGGAAGATGAGAGAGAGAAAAAATCGATTTTTGTTCATTGAAAAAAATTTAAAAACTGACAACACATATCAGAGGAATATTGTGAGGATCAAATGAGATAATATAAAAGAAGTGCTTTGCAAACTTTAAAGTGTTATATAAATGTTACCCATCATTATTGTATGTCATTAGTAATCCACCTATTGTCTATACCACCCATTAGACACTTTTCCCGTAATTCTTTACATAGCTTGTTTATATATGAATCTTGTCTCCCTAAGGAAATTAAAATCTCCTTCAGGGCAGCAGTGGCCTTTCCCCCCACCCAACCCACCCCCCAGCACGAGGCTTTGCTTACAATAAAGGATCAGTAAACTTAAGGTGATTGATATAAAGAAAGAGACATTGTTCAGTCCCACAGAAATAGATTTTTTCTCCCAAGGTGATCAGCCTGTCTCAAGGGGAAAAGAGAGCAAGAAATGCACTGAGACTTACTGGAAAAGATGGATGTTAGCAAGAAGAGTCTGGGCATACATATGTAAGTTCTATGCTATGTATACCCCTTGAAAGCAAACACTGTTTGGGTTTAATTTTGTTTTCTTTCTTCATCTTTATATTCCCAGTACTTACCACAAGGCCTTGCACATAGCAAGCGATCACTTACTGTGTGTTGAATTATTGAATTGCATTGAAGGGGTAAAAAAATCTGCCCTGATCTGTGGGAATTAGGGTTAGCCTTAGGCAAAATGGTGAAGCAAGTAAGTTTGTCTTCCTCACCCTGCTTCCAAGCTGTTCCCAGATGTGGAACTCCGGGCTGCCCCTTGGCCCCACCTTACTATAATAATAATTTAAATTTTCTAGAACTTTAAAGTTTATGAAACATTTTCCTTCATAATAACTTCATAAGGTAAATAAGTGCAAGAATTATTATTGATCATCATTTTACAGATGGGGAAACTGAGGTTTAAAAGAGGAAAGTGACTTGCCCATGGCTGTCTAGTTATTAAGGATCAGAGCTGGGATTCAGACCCAGGCCTCTGGATTCTAAGTCAAGCCCTCTACTCACTCTACTATGTTGCTCTATGATCTGGCCTGAATCCTCAAATGAAAAAAGTGTCCCTAGGTCCTCAAGGTCCTATCCCGGGGGACAAAAGGTAGTAATAGGGTTAAATAATGTAAAATAATGACCTAGGATTCAAAAGTCCTGTGTTCTAGTCTCAATTCTAGTCTTCTAGTTCCTCTGTCCAGTTTTTGAATGACCTTAGACAAATGCCATCATCATCATCATCATCATAGTTAGCGTTTACATAGCATTTTAAGGTTTATAAAACACTTTGCAAATATGTAATTTTGCCTCCAAAATACCCCTTGGAGGCAGGTGCTGTTATTATTCTCACGATATAGATGAGAAAACTGAGGGAGATAGAGGTTAAGTGACTTGTCCAGTTTTACATAGCTAGTAGGGTAGAATTTGAACTCAAGTCTTCCCAACTCCAGGCTTAGCAATGTATCCATTGTGCCACGAGCTGCTCATCTGGGTCTCTGCTACCTCATCTGTGAAATGAAAAAGAGATGTAATGATCTCCAACATCTCTTCAAACTCTGAAATTTGGTAATGAAGTTATTCTACGATGTGGGTAAGTGGATGAAACAGTGTGGCACAGTGGATAGGTTGTCAGAGTTAGGAAAACTCAGTTTAAGTCTCACCTAACACATTCTGTGATCCCAGCAAGTCACTTAACCTCTTTGAAATTTGGTTTCCTCATCTATAAAATAAGAAGATTTGGCTTCATTGGCCTCTAAGGTCCCATTGAATTCCAAGTATATAATCCTATATATCTATGAAAATGAAGTAACCAACTCAATTGAGCAACTAAATGTAGAGGGAAGTTTGAACAGAGAAGGTGAGAAGAGGAAAAAATATATCATTCAGAAAAATTATATCAGAGGCCTCTCGGGTGAGGACAAGAGGTGATCTCCCTCACTGGCTGCCTACTCCAGGATGAGGAACCCCAGGGCAATCACCCCAATTTGCTCTACTCTAAGGACAGCTCTGATCACATACACATCCAAAAAATGTTTCCCTCTCAAGTGCCATCCTGGCTATGGAGTCTTTCCCCATGAGTGCCACCTGCAGTGGTCACTCCCTCCTCTGACTTTCTTTAGCACTAGTTGTCTGCATCAGCGCATTTGGCCCTTAGTACAAACTGCCTTGTATTGTGAGAGTGTGAGTCACATTCCAGTGCAAGAATGAAGGTGACAGCAATGAGAAAAGGCAGCAGCAGCAGCTCATGCCTTGTGATTTTTATCATTGTGCCCCAGAGCGGCTCTGTTATTTATCCTCCTGCAACAGCCAGACCGGCCTTAATGGGAGGCTGTTTGATGCTATTAGTTCTCTGCTGTCTTGGCTGAAGCTACACACACACACACACACACACACACACACACACACACACACACACACACGTGCGCATGCTCACGTGTGTGTGTGTGTGTGTGTGTGTGTGTGTGTGTGTGTAAAAATTTTTTTTCTTTGAAAATGAATCCTCCTGAGTTCAGCAGTTCATGGAGAAGATTTTCCTTGGTCTCTTGTGGGTTGGAGGGACAAAACCAGGAATGGTTGGTTCAGTTCAGCTGTCAGAGCCCAGGAAATTGGCTCCAGAAAGTGTGGCTTCCTGGGACCAGGGCTTCCTGTATCTCTCATTCAAGAGTCTCCATTAATCTTTGCACTGGCAGTTATGCGATGCTAAGAAGCTATGCATGAAGTTATTCAACACTCCAAGAATCTGTCATTTTGTCTGTGTGGGTTGTCCCTTCACCAAGGCAGATCCCGACCCCCTCTTCAACTTAATCAATGATCTTCACGAATTGCTGTGGTGAAGGTGAACCTCCCTGAACCTAGTTAACCTGGTACCTGTACATCAGGCATGCAACCTATTGCTGCACCAGAACTTAAATCCTTTTCAACTTGGTAGGGACCTAACTGCTTACATTGTGTTGGCAAAGTCAGTCAATAAACATTTATTAAATACCTCCTATATGCCAGACGCTAAGCGACAGGGATGCAAATACATAAAAAAGAAATAGTCCCTACCCATCAAGGACCTTACAATCTAATGGGAGCTTAGGGGCCCTCCTTAAATGGAGGTTTGAGGAAGAGGTCTCTATTTCACCCTCCAGTTAAAGGTACATAATATAATAACAGTAACAAAAATGACAAAAACCGTTAACATTGCCAGCATCCATTAGCAATAATTGATAGTCCCTTATCCATACTGTGAATGAGGGGAGGGAGAGAAAAGGAGGGATGCTTCATGTGCCCTGAAGTCATTGTGGTATCTGGGAATGTCTGACATAAACCCTGAAATTCAGGCAAATTGGGCTCTGGTGATACCATTAATTGGGTTAGCACCATGGTCAGTATAGTGTAACTGCTCCCAGGAGTCAAAAAAATGGATGACATAGGGATGCAGGATGACTCTACTTAAAACTGTTGTGATGATCAGCTTGACATGGAAAATAGTTAAGCGAGTGGCACTTCTTCATTTTCTGGAGTCAAAAGAAGGCGAGATAGACTGGAACATATCAGAAATACCAATATATGGCCTGCTAGAAATCCTGTAGGCCAAATGGTGCTGCCCATTAAAATCGGTTAACCATGAATACACATGAAATGGATTAAAAATGTGAATAACTTTATTCTATTGTAGTACTGGTTCATTAAAAAAACTGGAAATGTGTCTTAAAAGCTATAGGCAAGGCATTCATACTGATTTTTGTCCGCAACCCCCTCAGCTTCTCAGGTCGCATGACCAACAAGATAGAGAACTAGGCATTTTCTCCATTCCTCATGACCTCTCAAACTTTTCCAAAATTGAAATTCTATGCAAGAAATAAAGCAGTTTCAGCTGTCTCCACAATATAAAAACCCAAACAAGGAGAAAAACTTGATGAACTAACAACAGAGAAGGATAAGCCCCAATCCTTAATGCATTCAGTTAGCACTCATTCCCCTACCACTGACCACACTCATGGCAACAGAGCAGCACAAACCAACCCACAGTCTTGCAATGGGAACCTTTCCCTTTCACCCCCTCCCAGTGCTGCAGAGATATAAAGGACAGAATTTTGGTCAACCTGTAATAATGTGACAACTGGCTGGAGAACAGAAGAACCGACAGTTCAGGGTCAGGACACATATTGGGGCAGAAAGGGGGAAGAAGGTGGGAAGAAGATGCTGTGTAGCACTCCACTAAGCCTCCAACTAGGGACAGTTCTCTTTTGTCAGTAGTCTGTTGCAGTAGAAACTGAGGCTGGTGAACTGTGAATTAATTGTCCAGTGTAGGAGGAGGCTAAGACTCTGAGAACAAGCCCCACAGTAAAACCATCATTAAAGGGAAGGGAATCAGAAAGTGAGCAAGAGGGGGAAATGAGGGGGGAAAGGGACCAAAATTTCCATAGATTTCAAAAGGAAAAAAACTCAGTTGAAAGACATTGAGCATAAGCAGATAAACCAAAAGGAAAGCTTAATAACAAAGTTGGAAATGGCCTTCAGATCAAAGAAGAGTTCAGGCATCTATGAATATGCATTGCAGGACAAAGGAAAATGAGTCAACATCTGATGAGGAAGAAGACCTTGCAGATTCCCAAGAGAGCAAGGTACCACACCAGGATGTTCCTAAATAATTTAAAAGAGAAATAAATATAAACCCTGTCCCAAAGCCTTTGGTAGAGAGAAATGCCCTGCCCTGTGTGAAAGGTGGGATGGAGTTGAAGAGAGTGAAAGAGCTTAATTTTTCATGCAGTCTTCGTTGAGTTGCTTCTGGTGCTTCTGGCTTCCAGCTTCAAGGAGGAAGATAGAAAAAGCCAAGCCCACTTCAGGTTGCTGAAGGAAGACTGGGAAGAGATGAGAGAAGCTGGCACCATCCCTAGCTTGCCAAGCTGGAGACTTTGGGGAATTTCCCCTTGGGTGAGATCTAAAACTCTCTCTCTTGTTTGAGTTGAGTATCTTACTCCCAATGAGAGATCTCTTTCATTCAGTGTTGTCTGGTATATATTCTCTGATGTATACTTTCTCTGATTTCTGTTTTGCTATGATTTGGATAAATGGATTTCTTTGCTATTTGCTATGTGTATTCATTGTGGGACTGGTATTTGGTGGGAAATGGATAAAACTTTGGATATAAAGCTTGGAGTACCCCTTCCCCACCCCTCCAATAATAATGTAGCTATCAGAAGTTAACGTGAATCTAATCGAATCCCCGAGACTAACAATATTTAAGGGAGCATATAGACATAATTCTAACCCTCTCTCTGAGGTGAGCAGAGTGGCCTCTGCCCCCAACTTCCTGCTTCCCCATCATGGCAAGAATTAAAGTCTACTTTGGAGAAGGGTAAGAGAAGAACATGCTAGAAATGTCTATTCTGCCTCCCTTTGAGTCACATAAGGATACCCCATGCTACATGTGGAGGAACAGCCTCTTGCTCTATGTGGACCCTGTGCCATAAAAGGAGCCCCTCCACATAAAAATTGTGAAGCAAAATTTATGTCTCGAAGAGCAGAAATAATTAGCAGAATAGAAAACTTCAATCCATGGTGCCAAGTCTCGCCAAAGAAACAAAAGAAAGGATAACTGAATGAGAAAATGAATATATGGAAGTGAAGTACAGTCTGAAAGAAGGGAAGCAAAAAAAATGACATTAAAAGGGCATGATCTCCATATGCAAGCAAAACATACTAATCTCAAAAACAGAATGCAAAGAGACAACTTAAGTAAAACATGCAAGGCAAAAACAAACACCATAATGCAAAAAATAATACAAGAAGGTTTTGCAGAACTTCTGAACCCAGAACAGTGTCGAAGACAAAGTGTCAGTTGAAAGAATTCATATTGCCTGCCCATATGACACAAACTTCAAGACATATAGTAATTAAAATGAATGATTCTATTGGCAAACAACAAAATATGCAAGCAACCAGGAGAAAGATGTTCAAATATAAAGAGAAAAAAATTGAAATAACATAAGACTATTCTGTACCCACCAGAAACTGCATGAGGGAATGGAAAGTGTTTTGAAGAGCAAAAGAGCTCAAGATAAAGCCCAAAATGACATACTCTGTAAATCTGAGGCTCATCATTAATGAAAAAAGATGAATTTTCTTTTATTGTTATTATTATTATATATTTATTTATTTTTAGTTTTCAACATTCACTTCCATAAGATTTTGAGTTCCAACTGTTCTCCCCTTCTTTCTCCTCCCCACTCCCCAAGACAGCATGCAATCTGATATAGGCTATACAGATATGTTCACATTAAACATATTTTCACATTAGTTATGTTATAAAGAAGAATTAGAACAATGGGAGAAAGCATGAGAAAGAAAAAACAAACACAAAAAAGAAAGAGCAAATAGCATGCTTTGATCTGCATTCAGACTCCATAATTCTTTTTCTGGATGTGGATAGCATTTTCCATCATGAGTTATTTGGAGTTCTCTTAGATCCTTGGATTGCTGAGAAGAGCTAAGTCTATCAAAGTTAGTCATCACACAATGTTGCTGTTACTGTGTACAATGTTCTCCAGGTTCTGCGCACTTCACTCAGCATCAGTTCATGTAAGTCTTTCCAGGTTTTTCTGAACACCACTTGCTCATCATTTCTTATAGCACAATAATATTCCATTACATTCATATACCACAACTTATTCAGTCATTCCCCAATTGACTGGCATACCCTCAACTTCCAGTTCTTGGCCACCACAGAAAGAGCTGCTATAAATATTTTTGTACATGTGGATCCTTTTCCCATTTTTTATCATCTCTTTGGGATATAGACAGCGAGATGGTGCAGTGGATAGACCATCAGCCAGGGATTCAGGAAGACCCGAGTTCAAATCTGGCCTCAGACACTTGACACTTACTGGCGGTGTGACCCTGGGCAAGTCACTTAGCCCAAGCTGCCTAAGTGTCAAGTGTCTGAGGCCAGATTTGAACTCGGGTCTTCCTGAATCCCTGGAATGTACTCTAATAAAGTCAAAGTCTAACAGTGAAGGAAAAATAACTCCTATAGTCTTCAGGAAAAAGGGAGCCTATAGGAGAAGGGGAAAGGAAGGATAAGCAGGTGTTGAAAAGGGAGGAAAAAGGGGAAAATCATTTCAGTGTTGGGAGAGGGTTCCACACTCTTATGGGTCAGGAGAGATTTTCTATATAAGGAGATGGGGATTTTACAGTGGAGATTTTCTTCAAGGATTTAACGCTTAGAAAGATAACTCATACTGCCTATGGGGAAGGGGAATTAGAACTCCTGGGGTCAAATGACATCCAAAAGTAGGAGGATATTAACCCAGGGAAGAGATTTTTGAGGCAAACTAAGGGAAATGAACAACAGAAGGTAAAAATCATTAATGAACTGCACAGAGACATAAAAAAGATTCCTACCATGGGGCAACACCCTGTCTATCACCTATAGGAATTGCTATTTATAAGAATGAGGCCCAGCAAAAAAAAAGAAAGTAGAGGAGCAAGATTTACAAGGGAAAAACAGAAAGTATTTTGAAAAGGGAACCCAAAATTAGTTCCATAAAAGTGGTACAAAGAGGAATACTGAGAATAAAGTAAGTCTAAATAAGTAAGGGGGAGGAAAGGAGCTAGATGGCACGGTAGATAGATGGAGCAACCAGGAATGGAGTCAGGAAGATTGATCTTTCTAAGCGCAAATCTGGTCTCAAACACTTACTAGCTGTGTGACGCTGGATAACCCAGTTTGCCTCAGTTTCTTCATCTGTAAAGTGGGATGGAAAAAGAAATGGCAAACCACCCTAATATCTTTGCCAAGAAAACCCTCAAGGGGTCACAAAGAATCAGACATGACTGAAAAAATTATTGAACAAAAAAAAAATAAGTACCATGCATCAAAGAATAAAATTCTACACTCAACAAAAAGGTAATATAAATAATGAAGAGAATGAAGGAAAGAAACTCTCAATAGAAAAAAAAAGAAGATGCAGAAAATATATCTTCAAAGCTAACAATCACTAGTAGTTAGAGAAATACAAATTAAAATAACTCTGGAATATCACCTCAAATCCATCAGATTGGTAAAAAATGACAGAAAAGGAAAATGACAAATGCTGGACAGGATGTGAGAAAATAGGCTTTTTAATGCACTGTTGGTGAAACTCAACTAGTCCAACATTCTGGAAACCAGTTTGGAACTATGGTCAAAATGCTATTGAACTGCGCATATCCTTTGACCCATCAATCTTGCTAGTAGCTCTATACTCCAAAGAGATAACAGTAGAATAAAAAACCCAATATTTACAAAAATATTTCTAATAGTTCTTTTTGTAGGGTCAAAGAATTGGAAACTGAGGTGATTCTCATCAATTGGGGAATGGCTGTATCCATGTGATATCCATATGGAATATCTGTACTGTAAGAAATTATAAAAGACAGGGGTTAAGAAAAACATGGGAACACTTATATGAACTGATGTAAAGTGAGCAGAACCTAAAAAAAGCCAATTTATACAATAACAACAATATTGTAAAGATCACCAACTGTGAAAGACTTAGTAACTCTGATTGACATAATGATCTACCACAATTCCAAAGTACTCATCATGAAAAAATACATTCCATCTCCAGATAGAGAACTGTTGGACTCAGGATATAGATTGAAGCATGCTTTAAAAAAAAAATTTCTTTATTTTTTGGAACACAGTTAAAGTAGATTTCACAGTTGTAATATATTTTTATTTTTTTGCCTTCTCAATGGATGGGGGAGGGGAGAAGGAGAAGGAGAGAATCTGGAACTAAAAAGAAAATACAATTGAATGGAAAAAATCTAAAAAGCAAAAAAGATGAAGGGGAGGAGGAGAAGAAGGATTCTACTTTACTTAACTGAGAGTGGAAAGAGGGGGAGAATTAAACAACTACATGATTCAAGAATGAAAAGGAAATAATAGGTAAAACTTGAGAACTAAGGAAATGTATAACAAATGGGACTGGGAGGGTGGAGGGTAAAGGGAAAGGAGCCAGTGTGACTAGGATTGACTTAGACTAAGCTAAAATAACTGGCAAGAAATAGCATTGTGTTTACAAAAAAAAAAAAAGAAAATATCCCAATTTGAAATAATTTGAAAAAAATAGTCAATGTTAGAGACCAATGGGAAAAAAATTCACTTGTCATAATTTTAAATGTAAATGGATTAAATTATATGATAAAATGAAAAAGAGTGACAAATTAGATAAGAGGGGAAAAAACTGCACACTATTTTGCTTACAAGAAACACATTTCAAAAACAGAGATATACACTGAATAAAAATGAAAGGGTAGAAAAAATTTACCATGAATCAACTAAATCTAGAAAGGCAGAAATTGCAATCATGCTAACAGTCAAAGCAAAACAAACATTCAAAACCTAAAAATGAATAAACAAGGAAACAACATTATACTGAAAATAATCATAGGCAATAAAACATTATCAAATGTTAAATATATGTTTTCCAAATGTTTTAGCATCTAAATTCATAAAGGAAACATTAACTGAGCTACAAGAAGACATAAAGAGTAACACGATATTTCAATCTTTCAGTTTTAAGTAAGCGTAATGGAAAAATAAATAAAAGGGATAAGATGGAACTGAGCAAATTACTGGAGAAGCCACAGTTAAAAGACAGAGTGTCTTATAGGTGGGACAGCTACAAAACATCCATATTTCTCAACACCATATGAAACTTTTATAAAAATTGACCATGTATTAAGGCACAGAGATTTTGCAAACAAATATGAAAAGGCAGAAATAACTACATCCTTTATCAAATCATAATGTAAAAAAATTGGTCTGTTTCAGGGACCAAAAAAGGACACAGATCCAAATACAGACTTAACAATGAAATCCTAAATAATTAGTGGATCAAAGCACTTAGCACAGTGCCTGATGCATAGTAGATGCTTGATAAATGTTTATTGATGGATTTATTGATTGAGCAAAGAACAAATCAGTAGAATGATTAATAACTATGTTAAAAAAATTATAATGAAGCAACATGCCAAAATTTCTGGGATGAAGACAAATTAGTCCTCGGGGGAAAAAAATCACATCCTTACAAATATACATTAACAAAATAGAAAGAGAAAGAGTTAATGAATGGAATATGCATTTAAAACAATTGGAAATCCAACAAATAAACATGTAAAATAAGCATAAAAGTGATGTTAAAATTAGAAGAGAAATAGATAAATTGGAAATGAAAAAATTTAGAAATGATAAATAAAGGTAAGAACTGGTTCTTTGAAAAACCAATAAAACTGATAAACCTTTAGCTAATGTGATTTAAAAGAAAAGGGTAAAAAATCAAGAAAATAGCAAATGAATAAAGTGGAATCAAAACACAACCAGAAGAGATAAAAAGAATAATAATGACACACTGTGTACAGTTACATGGTAACAAAACTTAGAACACAAAAGAAATGGAGGAATACCTTCAAAAATTTTAAATAACCAAACTATTAGAAGACCAGAAAGAAATCTTAAATAAATCAATCTCAGAAAAACAAGTAGATCTAGCTGTAAAGGAGCTATAGAAATATATAAACAATTAGCAAATACATATGACTAATAGCCTCTCCCCACTAGATAAGTATTCAACAGACATGAACATAAAATTCTCAAAAGACTTGCAAAGTACTGACAACTACATGGAAGAATGTTCTGAATTAACTAACAAATAAATAAAAATAAACAACAAATGTAAATCAAAATAATCCTGAGGTTTCGCCGAGACCCTAAAAATTGGCACAGATGACCAAAAAAAAAAGCCATAGTCAGTATTGGAAGGGCTATCAGTACTGGTTCGTTGTTGGTATAGCAGCGGATTAGTACAATTATTTCAGAAAATAATGTGGAATTGTGCAAATAAAGTGACTAAAATGTCCATCCTTTTGAGTCAGAGACTTCATTAATAGGCTTCTACCCCATGGAGTCCATTAATAAGAAAAAAAAGTCTCCATATGCACTGAAATATTTTTATACATCTATATTTATTGTTTTTTGTCTTTAAAATACTATTTGCTATATGTTACGTAACATACATTATATGTTATAATTTTTTCCTTTAGGAGTGGGAGAAAGACTGAGGGAAATTATGGTGATGTATAAAATGAAAGACATCAAAATTCAAATTTTTGTAATAGCAAAGAATTAGAAACAAAGTAGATACCCATTATGTGGGAAATGACTAAAAGCATTTTGGTACATAAATATAAAGGAGTGCTATTGTGCTGTAAGAAACCATGCATTTGATGAATACAGAGAAGCATGGAAAAATCAACATGAACTGATGCAGAGTGAAGTAATCAAAGCCAAGAAAATAATACATACAATAGCTACAACAATGTAAATGGGAAGAACAACTATACACATCAATCCACACATACACAACAAAAGTGAACATTACAAAGAATAAATATGACTTAGAATAAATATGAAAACACTCCCAACCCATCCCTTTGCAGAGGTGGGAGGTCCACAAGCATTGCCCATTGCACATATTTTCTGACTTTTTAAATGTATTGTTCTGTTATATTGATTTTTTGCTCTTCTGGGTTTTTTTGAGAGTCTTTAAAAATATTATTTGCTGTATGTTATATAATATGTGTTATATGTTATATCTTTCTTCTAGAAGAGGGAGGAGGAGAGATATTGGGGGAAATTACAGTGATATAAAAAACAAAAGACATCAGTAATAATTTACTTTTAAAAAATAGTATTCTCAGCTCTAAATCAGACAACAATATATTGCCAAACAAGTGCAAGACAATCATAAAAAATAAATATGCTCATAATCCTAGATTAGATGAAATAAGATATGAAATCAAGAAGCTAGCTTCTACTTCTGGGAGTCAAGATGGTGGAGTGAAAAATTAGTCACTCTCATCCTCCCCTATCAACCTCTGAAACCTGGAAAATATCACCCCAGGAAAAAAAAAAACCTGGAATACCTGAACTAGAAGAAAGACAGGGAACAGCAGTGCAGCAGCCCAGCAAATGGGTCTCCCAGTGCCTCAGCAAAAATAAAAGAAGCAGCCAACACAAAGGACCCCAGGCGGATAAGCACCCTGCAGCATTCATCTGAAAGAAGCTGAAGAAAGCAACCTAGAGTCTTCCTAAAGTCCCAGCCTTGCTGATTCCAAACCAATGCCAGGTAAGCTGTCAGAAACCTACAGCCTCCAACTGTCAACCAGGAGGAGATCCTGAATCCCAGATGGTAGAGCAGGCAAACACCAACACCTGGACCTCACAGTGCCTTGTGAGGGCAGGGGAACTGATGCAAACCAGCTCAGAAAACCACCAGGTGGCACAGCACTCTACCACAAAGGAATCTCCCAGTGCATTAGCAGAAACAAGAGAGGCAGCATTGCAAGGGGCCCCAGGCAGATAAACACCCTGCCACCAATCTAAATGGAGCTAAATAAAGCTAAAGGAAAGGAAAAGCAGGCAACCTAGAATTGCCTGAAAGTTCCAGCCTTGCTGATTCCAGCCCAACACAAGGTAAGCTGCCAAAACCCTACAGCCTCCAATTGACAACATAAGAGGCCCCAGAACACAAAGCCAGTGACCAAGACCTAGGCCCCCAACATAAGAAGTTTGGGTCAGTGCCCTTTGTTCCCCAGCAGGAGAGCTCAATCTCTTTAAAGGCCAGGGAATAAAGAAACACCATGAGTAAAAAGAAACATACCATAGATTCATATTTTGAGAAGAGTGAAGATCAAGACAGAAATTCTGAAGAGGACAACATTGTCAACAAACCCACATCTGCAACAACAAAAGGGAATATGAACTGGTCTGAAGCCCAAAAAGCCTTCTTAGAAGAGCTCAAGAAGGATTTTATTCAAATGAGAGAGGTAGAAGAGTCCTTCAAAAATACAATTGGCCAATTAAAAAAATACACTGAAGAAAACAAGTCCCTAAAAACACAATTGGCCAATTGAAGAAGGAAGTACAAAAACTAACAGAAGAAAACAATCTGTTAAAAACTAGAATTGGACAAATGGAAACTAATGACTCTATGAGAGAGCAAGAATCAGTCAAACAGAAACAAAAAAATGAAAAAATAGATGAAAACATAAAATACCTCATAGGTAAAACAACCGACCTGGAAAATCAGTGCAGGAGAGACAATTTAAAAATCATTGGACTACCTGAAAATCATGATGAAAAAAAGAGCCTGGACAGTATCTTTCAGGAAATCATAAAGGAAAACTGCCCGGAAGTCCTAGAACCAGAAGGTAAAATAACCATAGAAAGAATACATAGCTCACCACCTGAAAGAGATCCCAAATTGACACCAAGGAATATAATAGCAAAATTCCAAAATTACCAGATGAAAGAGAAGGTGCTGCAAGCAGCCAGAAAGAAACAATTTAAATATCATGGAACCACAGTCAGGATTACACAGGACCTTGCAGCTTCTACATTAAAAGACCACAGGGCATGGAACATGATATTCCATAAGGCAAAGGAGCTTGGATTGCAGCCAAGGATCAACTACCCTGCAAAAATGAGCATGATTTTTCAAGGGAGGAGATGGATATTCAACAAAATTAGGGACTTCCAAACCTTCCTGATAAAAAGACCAGAGCTCAACAAAAAATTTGATCTTCAAATACAAGATTCAAGAAAGACATAAAAAAGTAAGTGGGACAGAAAGATACAAAATGTTGTTAACAAGGGCAGACTGTTCACATCCGACAAGGGAAGATGACACTTGAGAATTGTATTGTTATTACACCATGTTAAAGGAGTATACATAAAGGGGGTGGATATTAGTTGACTTTGATGTAATGATAAAAAAAAAAATCTAATCAAGTGGGTTAAATGGATCCAAGTGAGTGAATTAGTCTGATCTTAGAAAATGTACTGAGAAAGCAGGAGGCAGACAAGGGTAAATTACATTACAGGAAAAGACAGTAAATTCTATTATAGCAAAGGGAAAGAAGATGGTGAGCATTGTTTGAACCTTACTCTGATCAGATTTAGCTCAAGAAGAAAATAACACAGTCACTTAGGTATAGAAATCTAACTTGCCCTATAGGCAGTAGGAGGGAAAAGGGGAAAGAAAAGGGAGGGGGGATAGAAGGGAGGGAAGAAGCAGTAAGGGCAAAGGGGAAGAAAAGGGAAAGGGATAATAGAAGGGAGGAGAGACTGAAGGAGGCGCTGGTAAAAAGCAAAATATTAGGGGGGAAGGAGAAAGGAGAAAGAAAAACATAAATGGGGGAAAAAAGGATGGAGAAAAAGACACAGATAGTAATCATAACTGTGCAAGTTGAATTGCTCTCTTTTTTTTTTCTTCTGTTGAGTTCTGTTTCCTCTTTCTGATGGTTCCTCCTATTGGTTTTAATTTTTACTTACAACTTCACTAATGTGAAAATGTGTTTAATAGGAATGTAAATGTATAGCCTATATCAGATTGTGCACCATCTTGGGGAGGATGGTGGGGAGGAAGGAAGAGAAAAATTTTAAACTCAAAAGCATATGGAAGTGATTGCTGATGAATCAAAATAAATTAATAAAAGAAATTAAAAAAAAGAAATCAAGAAGCTACTAAAATCTGGAGGAGGAAAAATTAAAGAACCTTTCAGGTCATTGGGAATCTTTACTTATTACAAATTCCAGAGAGTATGCCAAAACAAAGGTATTGTAATGATATTAGCAAAATTAATGAAATGTAAGTTATCACCCTAAAGCAATTATAGAAAGATTATCAATTCCACAAACAGGCATTATTAGAGCAAATTATAAATAGCCCCAAATTTATAAAAATACTTTGGGAATAAGTAGCCATTAGATTACTGAGCAATAATCAAAGGCTGATTCCAGGTACATGGCACTCTATTAAGTGTAACTGATAATGATTTACCTACAGATAAAGCCTATGAAATGACAGAGATGCTAAAGCAAAATCAAAAGAGCCTCCTCAATAGGCTACATCTACATGAACTCAGTCAAAAATATGTTGACATAAAATTGTTAACTAAATGGCTTCCATGTGGATTTGTTTATTGAGCTGGAGCATATGAGGCATAAGATCCAATTGTAGAATCAAAAGGTCCTCAGTGAATGATGTCCGCATGAACTCAACCAGTAATATTTCAACGAAGAGGCTTCAAACAAATGACTGAACCATGTATATTTGTTTATGAAATAGAGGGGTTTATGATAGCAATGCCATAGGATGGATCAGGTTACCAGTACTAGGAGTTATAGAAGCACTGACATTAAGGAGCCCTGGCTTTTTGAACATTGCATATTGTGCAAGGAAAGTAGAAACTATGGAGTATATCACCGTAGAGTACAAAAATTTAGCACCTAATAAGAAAACATGGTGGCTAGAATTTTGTATCAAAAGTTTGCTTGTTTTCATAAGCTAAGGAAATATATCCCTGAATGCTAACAAAAATAGGATAGTTACTTGTCCCAAATTATTTGTCCACATATTGATGTTTTTAAAATTAAATTACAAGTTTTTGTTGTGTTTTAAGTTCCAAGCTGTTTTCCTCCCCATACTTTCTCTGCACTAGAGAAGGCCACCACTTGATGCAGATATGTGTGTACACACATCAGTATACACAATATACATATATAGTGTATATACATATGCATATATCACAACGTATGTAAATATACATACATATACACATACACATGCATGTGTGTATATATGTATATGTGAATGTATATATGTATGTATGTATGTATGTATATGTATATGTGTGTGTACGTGTATATGTGTGAGAGAGATCTTTCCTAACATCCTCCCAAGTTGTTTTAGGCTGGAAACTGCTTTACGTCAACTTTTAATGATTTCTGCCACTCTAAAGTTTACTTTGAGGCATTATTTTAAATTATTTGTTGGGGATTTGGGCAGAGTCAGATAATTTCCTAACTTATTCCACTGTCTTCCCAGAATCCTCTCCACACATGGTGATATGTTGAGTTCAAGAAGCTGTCACCCATAGATTACTTTCTTACTCTGCTTTTAACTTTTCCCTAACCTCTGTCTAGAGGGGAAAAAAACCCAAAACTATTTTCAATTTTATTCAACAAATATAGTACTGCATCCCTGTGCCTTTGCTATGAAGTCTGTTTGTTCCAGAAGAATTCCTGTAACTTTTTTTTTAGCTATTTATCATGTACTATAGGACAGTTTATCAATTCTCTCCCTCTTTTATTGACTACCATATGAATTTTTTCATAAATGCATCGGGTCAAAGAGCTGTGTTTCATTAACTTTGTATTGGTTTCTTTTTTTTTATTTGGACACTTTCTAGATATGATAGTAATAATAACTATTATATTCAAGACCAGTATTACACACTTGATGTTAATATGGTAATTATTATTATTATTAATTAGTATTTATATAGCACTTTAAAGTTTTCAGAGGACTTTAAAAATATTGTCTCATTTTATCCTCACAACAACCCTGGGAGATAATTGCTATTATTATAATACCCATTTTATAGATGAGAAAATTAAGATGCAAGGGTTAAGTGCCTTGCCCAGAATTACATAGCTAGTAAGTGTCTGAGACAGGATTTGAATGTAGGTCTTCTGACTAGAGGTTCAATGCTCTGTCTACTGTACCACCTAGCTGCCAATAGTGATGATGATGATGATTAAAAATATGATTATGATTGATGGTAATAATAATAAGCATACTAACAAGTTACAATATTTGTCTTCAAATTATAGTCGATCTAGAAGATGTCCAAACAAAAACCAGTAAATATTAATGAAACACGGCTTCTCAATCCATGTTATCTAAAGAAAGAGTCACATGCTTATCAAAAAGGAGGAAGAGAATTAGGGTTCTCTGTGATAGGTAACTAGGTGGAACAGTAGAGAGAGTACGGGGCCTGTAGTCATAAAAACCTGAGTTCAAATCCCACCTGAGGTACTTACTAGCTGTGTGACCCTGGGCAAGTTGCTTAACCTCAGTCTTTCCAACTAAAATCCCACCTTCCAGAGCAGGGCTTATTAAACTTTTTCTACTCCTGAGCCCTTTTCATGTTTAGGCAGCCTTCCTTGGCTTTGCATGGCCTGAGGGCATGCACAGTGCAAAGTGCTATGCTTTGTGTTCAGGACCAAGGCAACCATGAAGTCACAGGATGCAACATGGGCAAGTGGTGCCAGAAACACCTTGGATTCATTCCGTGTTTGATTTTTAACTAATTTTTGGTCATTGTACGCTCAGAAACCTTTTATTGTTGCCAATTTTTTTTTTTTGCGATCCCATGTAGAATTATGACCCACATTTTAAGAAGCACTGTTCTATGGGAAACCTGCCTTAACCTCTCTTCATTCCAGAGTTTCCCCTTTTTTAATTATTCCCTATTTGTGCTATGAGGTGTATGGAGTATTCAAGGAGGGCTACCCCCTCTAGTGGGAGGGCTGCTGAGCCCTTTTCAGAGCTGCTCATCCACCTTTGGTGTCCACCTGTCACTTACCCTCACCTTTGGCTCCAAGAAGCTGTCTCATGGGCAATGGCCACACCCTGGTGAAACTGTCAGACAAGCTAAATCAAGTTGACAAGCCTCAAACCCATCAGTGGGTTAGGGGGATGTCTACCCCAAACATGTGAAGAGGCCATGAAGACAGCTGAAGCAGTCGCTATGGAGCACTTAGAGCTTGGTCAGACATCCGGGACACCAAGGTTATCCACTGAGTCCCAGGCCATCACCAGTCTCATGACTTTTGTCTTGCCACTGGGCTTTGATGGATTCTGGAAGAGACAGTGAGGCTGATGACTTTGTACAGCTGTGCCTCACTTAAATCCAATTCACGGGCAAGTCAAGACATCACCCTGCATTGGGTACTATCCAAGTACCACCTTGATGCCTGCACAGTGGATATCATTGGTCCTCTTCAAAAACAAAGGACAAACAATATTTATGCTAGCTATACTGTGATTTGTATATATTTGTTTGCATTTTGTCTCCCCCATTAGATTGTAAGCTGTTTGAGGGCAGGCACTGTCTTTTGTCTTTTTTAATCCTCAGTGCTTAGTGTACATAACTGGTGCTTAATAAGTGTTTGTTGAATGAATTCCTCAGTATCAACTATAAAGTGGGGATAACAGTAGCACCTAATTCCCAGGGTTGTTGTAAGAATCAAATGAAATCATTTATGTAAAGAGTTTAGCAAATCTTACAGCGCCAGGTAAATACTAGCTGATAGTAGTACTTGTCATAATCATTGTCCTCCTAATTATAGCAGTAGCAATAGCAGTAGTAGTAGTAATAGCAGCAGCAGTAGTAGTGGTGGTGGTGGTGGTGGTAGTGGTAGTAGTAGTAGTAGTGGTGGTGGTGGTAGTGCTAGTGGTAGTGATAGTGGTAGTAGTAATGGTGGTGGTGGTGGTGGCAGAGTAGTAGTAGTAGTAGCAGTAGTAGTAGTAGTAATAGCAGTAGTAGTAGTAGCAGTAGTAGTAGTAGTACTAGTAGTACTAGTAGTAGTAGTAGTAGTAGTAGTACTAGTAGTAGTACTAGTAGTAGTAGTAGTATGTGGCATAATGGAAGGAAGGTTCCGGCTAAGCATAGAAAGACCTGAGCACTTTTGTATTCAAAGGAAAAGGAAGCAGTGGAGAAGGAGAGTGTGAAGATGCATGTAAGCAGTAATAATGAATGCTTTGAGATCTTGGATAAGACAAGCGGGTATGGAATGAAGTCCAAAAGAGCCTGGATTGGCCTTGGTAAGGAAGGGAGGCATCTTTTTCTCTTTTTATTATTAGGATCATAGAGTTTGAAGGAACCTTAGAGGTCATCTAGTGCAAACCTTTCTTATCATAGATATGGAAATTAAGGCCACACAGGTAGTAATCAGAAGAAATGGGCTTGTTTTATTCTAAACAAATATATCCTCACTAAACTATCAGCAGCCTGAGAAGGGGGGAACTACATTTTATTCATCTTTGAATCCTTGTGTCCTCACAGTACAGATCATATCTCTGAGTACATAAGAGGTGCTCAGTAAATGCTTTTAAATTTGGTTTGATTTTGCATTTAGTGGTAGAGGTGATGGTTAGGGGTTGAGAAATGGATATTTCCATGTATGAATTAGCCCCCAGGTTGAACACAGCAGGGCACATTCACCACTCTTGCTCCATATGTCCAACTGCTAAAGCTTCATAAACACAGATATGCTTTGAAAGGTTGAGAGAAATTTCATGGAATAGGGGTTTTTATGTCTTCTCCTGGCTCCTAAGAGGTACCTTGGGAGCCCTCTTTACCCTCCACTTCCAGGCAATGCTTTTCATTGAAAACACTTTATAGCCTATTAACTCCTCATGTCTTATTCCTTCAGTAAATGCTAGTGTAGAATCATGCCTCCCAACTTACAGACTTACAATGCCAGAATAACCACACTTTCCCAAATCTTCTTTCAAAGGGAGTTAAAATACCAGTACTTTATAGTTTCTAAGCTGCTTTTTCACACGACATTCCTTGGAGGATGGCAGCATGAGTAAAGCAGTCTCTATTTTAAAGATGGGGAGTGTGAGGCAGCATGCCATAGTAGATTGAGGGCTAAGCTTAGAATCAGGAAGACCTGAGATCAAATTTGGTCTCTCATCACACGTGGTGGAGCATGCCTATAGTTCCCTGCTACTTAATGGGGTGGGGAACCTTCAGCCTCAAGGCCACACGTGCCACCCTTTGCCTGAGTCCAAGTTTTACCAAACAAATACTTTTATTGAGAGGATTTGTTCTGTGAAGTTCAGATTCAGTCAAAGGGCCACACTTGAGGACTAGAGGGCCACTTGTGGCCTCCAGGCCGCAGGTTCCACACCCCTGTGGGATAAGGTTGGTGGATCACTTGAGTTCAGAATTTCTGAGCTGCAGGAGTTCTAAAGTACATCAGACATCCTCACTAAATATAGCAGTAAATATAGGGGGTGAGCCCCTAGAGGAGGGAAACCATCATGCTTCCTAATGAGGGGTGAATCAGTTCTGGTAAGAAATGGAGTGGGTCAAAGTGTCCATGTCTATTAGCAATAGATCAGACCTAGTGTCAACTGCATTTCTATCCTGAACAAGATAGGGATACCTAGTCTCAGCTCTGCCCCACCCCCCAACAAATTCTGCCTGTGTCCTTTTCCAACTGTGTGACTCTGGGCAAATGACTTAAACTTTGCTTCCTGTCTATACATCACTTTAGAAAACTAAAGTTTTATTGTAAACCGCATTACATAGGGAGAGAGTTGGAGATCAAGCTGGACAAGTCATAAACCAGGGCTCTGAACTATTTTTGTAAGAAGAACCAGGACAAGGCATGACTTTGCCCTAGGCAAGGATAGAAAATTGGAGCAATTCCCTACAGATCAAGGAACTTTTTCTGAAAAATGCACTGCAGCCCCTTGTTCAGATAAGACTCAAGAGATAAATCAGAGTTGTGCCTCTTTGGGCCTTTAAGACCTCATAACTCTGAGATTCTAAGTTTCTTGAGGTCAAGGACTATACCATTTTTATGGTGTAACAGAGTGATTTTTTAAATCAGTAAGTGATTAATAAATATTTATTTAATGTAACTGTTATCCTGTGACCGACTGGTTGGTTATTCACAATTCAATCAATCAATAATCATTTATTAAAGGCCTACTATGTGCCAAACACATGTTAAAGCTAAGTGCTGGGGATACAAGAAGAGGCAAAAGATAATCCCTTCCCTCAAAGAGCTTACAGTCTAAGGAGGGGGTGAGGAGATAACATGCAAACAAATATATGTACACGTACAGGGTTAATAGGAAATAATTAAAAGAGAGACAGCACTGTAATTAAGAGAGATGGAGAAGGCTTCCTGTAGAAAGTAGGGTTTTAGTTAGTACTTAAAGGAAGTCAGAGAGGTCAGTAGTCAGAATGGAGGAGGGAGAGCATTCTAGGCATGCGGAGCAGGGAGGCAGTCAGAGAAAAGCTCAGAGCTGAGAGATGGAATGTCCTGTTCGTGGACACCAAGGTTACTGGACTGAAGAATATGTGTCAAGGGATAAGGTATAAGAATACTGGAAAGGTAGGATGGGGGCTAAGTTATGTAGGGCTTTGAATGCCAAACAGCATTTTGTATTTGCTCCTGTAGGCAATAGAGAGTGGTGGAATTTATTGAGTAGTGATATGACATGATTGGACTTGTATTTTGGAAAAATCACTTTAGTGGATGAATGCAGAATGGACTGCAGTGTGAAGACACTTGTGACAGACAGATTCACCAGTATGTTATGATAGTAATAAAGGTGATAAGGGTGGCGATAGTGGCAGTATTAGAGGAGAGAAAGGGGAATATTTAAGAGATGTAAAAAGGTGAAATTGATAGGCCTTGGCAATAGCTTGGGTATTGGGTTGGGTTGGGGGGGGGTGAGGAATGGTGGGGATGAGAGATAGTGAGGAATCCAGAATGACTCTTAGGTTGTGAGCCCGAGGGACTGGGAGGATGGTGGTGTCCTCCACGGTAATAGGAAAGATGAAAGAGGGGGGTAAGGTTTAGGTGGAAAATAATGAGTTCTGTTTTGAACATGTTGGGTTTAAGATATCTACTGGACATACAGTTTAAGATGTATAAAGGGCAGTTGGAGATTTGAGATTGGAGTTCAGTAGAGAGATTGGGGCAGGAAAGGTGGATTTGAGAATCACCACCATAAAGATGATAATTAAATCCACAAAAGCTGATGAGATCACCAAGTGAAGTAGTATAAAGGGAGAAGAGGGCCCAGGAGAGAACCCTTTGGGACACCTGTGGTTAGAGGGGAGTGATCAGGAGGAGGATCCAGCAAAAGAGATAGAGGAGAGGAGCATTCAGGTAGAAAAAGAATGAGGAGAGAGAAGTGTCCCGAAAATCTAGAGAGAAGAGAGTATCAAGGAGGAAAGAGTGATCAACAGTGTCAAAGGCTGCAGAGAGGTCAAGGAGAATGAGGATTGAGAAAAGGCCAATGGATTGGACAACCAAGCGATGTTTAGTAATTTTGGAGAGAGCAGTTTCAGTGGAATCATAAAGTCAGAAGCCAAATTGTAAGGAGTTAAGAGAGTGAGAGGAGAGAATGTAGAGGCACTTAGTGTAGATGGCTTTTTTGAGAGGTTTAACTACAAAGGTCAGAAAAGATATAGGATGATAGTTACCTTGGACTGAAGGCTGAAGTGAGGGTTTGTTGTTTGTTTATTTGTTTTTTTCTAGGATAGGGGAGACATAGTCATGTTTAAAGGCAGTAGAAGATGAATCAGTAGACAGAGGTTGAAAATAAGTGATAGAATGGGGGTGACAGAGGGGGCAACCTGTTGGAGAAGACAGGATAGAATGGTATTGCCTAAGCAGGTACAGGGGTTAGCTTTAGTAAGGAGTAAGGTCATTCAATTATGTGAAACATGAATGAAGGAGGAGAAAGTGGCAGAAGGCATCTGATTGATAGGAGATGAGGAAGAGGGGAGAAGAATGAGCTCAAGTAACTCAATTTTTTTCTATAAAATATAAGGCAAGGTTCTCAGTTGAGAGGATGGAGGGAGAGAGAGCCTTGGGAGGTTTGAGGAGGGATGAAAAGGTTTGAAAGAAGGACTGTGGAGAGTGGGATAGTGAGTTGGTAAGAGGTATAGTAGGATTACTTAGCAGCAGTGAGGGCACAGTTAAGGTTAGATAACATAAATTTGTAGTGTATCCAGTCAGAACAGTTGCATATTTTTCTCCATCTTCATTCAGCAGCACATGTATAGGTGTGAAGGCGATAAATGGTGGGAGCGATCCAAGGCCGAAGCTTGGCTAGGCACAATCACTGATATGATAAGGGGGGTAGGGATTCAAGAGAGGAGGACAGTACAGAGTTCAATTGGTTCATGAAGGAGCAAGATGGGGAAAGGGGAGAAAGTGGATAGTACAGGGAAGAAAGGGAGGAAATTCCAGGGAGGAATTTAAGGGATCAAAGGATCAGAGGTCATGGTGTGGATGTAGGTTTATGTAAGGGAGGGAAGAAAGAGATGAAAAGTCAATAGATTATAGTCAGATAAGGAGTTTTCAGAACTCTTAAATATGAAGGTGGTACATTTGTGGGTGATGGCAAAATCAAGGGCAAGAACATCTTTGTCAATTGATTAGTTGGGGTAGGAGAAAAAAGATTCCAAGTCCCATGACCTAGCAGCAGCAGTTGAATCAGGAGGAAGCATGATAGACTCTTCAAGTAATCATAGCAGCACCACTGGGGGCAGGAAATGAAAACAACTTCGATTAAATGAAACAAAGATTTAGGAAATGACCTCATGTCATGCAAATAGACACCCCAGAACTCCTGGCATTTTGGTTTCCTAAACTTCGATCTCTACTTCACCTTCCTTCTCATTTTGTCACCTTGGATTTCAGATACAAAACTGGTACCAAATTGGCTAGGTATTTCTAATTTATAATTTCTTTCCTTCCTGCTTGGATTCCAGCTCATACTCTGTCTTTTTTCACACCACCACCCCACCTTGTGGGTTTAACTAGTTATTAACTTATATGCTCTTCCATGACTGGAACATGACCCTACTTAGAAACTGAAAAGCTATGATAGATCTATGCCAGATTTTGCGAGGACTAAATAGAATCACAAACCACCTTTCCCAAGACCGTGGCCAGAAGTAAAGGACGTGAAGGGAGTTAAAGGGAGTCAAAAGTGGAACAGCCCAGAACAGGCCTTAATGTTGAGATAATCTATCCATACTTTGGTCTGCCTAGTAGGCTGGACTTAATCAACTCCATTTCTAACATCTTACTGATTCAGTTCATCCAGATGTGATCCCAGCAATTCAAATGTATAGGGAATCAAATAGATTTTTCTTCAAAACAAATTTTTTTTCAATTAAGAAGCAATCATTTTCTTTCTTCTATCTCCCCATTCCCTTAGGGAAAAAATAAAATGCTCACAGCAAATATACATAATCAAGCAAAACAAATTCCCAAACTAGAGTAGCCAAAAAGTGTGAATCATTCTGCATTTTTAACATCAACTCTGTCAGGTGATGGATAGCATTCTTCAGTGTTAGTCTTCTGGAATCATGGGAGATCATTGCATTAATCAGAATTTTTAGGTCTTTTTGAAAATCTTTTTTGATATTTTATTTAGTATTTTATTTTTCCTCAGTTACATATAAAAACAATTTTTAACATTCATTTTTAAAACTTTGAGTTCCAAATTCTCTCCCTTCTCCCCCACTCTCTATTGAGAAGGCAAGCAATTCTATATAGGTTATACATGTGCAGTCATGCAAAACATATCCATAATAGTCATGTTGTGAAAGAAAACCTAGACAAAAAACTCAAGAAAAATAAAGGAAGTTTTAAAAAAAAGTATGCGTCAATCCATATTCAGACACTATCAGTTCTTTCTCTGGGGATGGGTAGCATTTTTCATAATAAGTCCTTCAGAGTTGTCTCGGATCATTATATTACTAAGAATAGCTAAGTCATTCACAGCTGATCATCTAACAATATTGCTGTTACTTCGTACATGGTACATTTCGCTTTGCATTAGCCCATCACAGCATCATTCAAGTCTTTCCAGGTTTTTCTGAGAGCATCCTGCTCATCATTTCTTATAGTATGATAGTATTCCATCATAATCACATATGGCTTGTTCAGCCATTCCCCAATTCGTGGGCATCCCTTAAATTTCTGATTCTTTGCCCCAGAAAAGAGCTGCTATAAATATTTTTGTGCATATAGCTCTTTTTCCTTTTTGTTTTTTATCTCTTTTGGGATAGGGTATTGCAATAGTAGTACTAGTAATGGTATTGCTAGGTCAAAGGGTATGCATGGTTTTATAACCTTTTGGGCATAGTCCCAAATTGCTCAACAGAATGGTTGAATCAGTTCACAACTCCATCAACAATGCATTAATGTCTCATTTTTTCCACATCCCCACCAACATTTGTCATTTCCCTTTTCTGTCTTATTAGCCAGTATCATAGGTATCAAGTACTATGTCAGAGTTGTTTTAATTTGCATTTCTCCACTCAATAGTGAGAGTATTTTTTTTCATATGGTTATAGATAGCTTTGATAATTTCATTTGAAAACATCATATCTTTTGATCATTTATCATTTGGAAAATGGCTCTTATTTTTATAATTTTACTCAGTTCTCCATATTTGATAAATGAGGTCTTTAACAGAGAAACTTGCTTCAATTTCACAGTTACTACTGCTAATTATATTTTCCTCCATCCTATCCCCTCATTTACTCTCTTCTCTCTCTCCTTTCACCCTGTCCCTCCTCAAAAATGTTTTGCTTCTGACTACTCCCTTTCCCAATCTACCCTCCCTTCTATCACCCTCCCCTTTCTTATATCTCCTTCTTCTCTTACTTTCCTATAGGGTAAGATAGATTTCTATACCCAATTGAGTGTGTATGTTATTCCCTCTTTGAGACAGTTCTGATGAGAGTAAGGTTCACTTACTCCCCCTCACCAACCCCCTCTTCCCCTCTACTATAAAAGTTTTTTCTTGCCTCTTTTATGTAAGATAATTTATACCATTTTACCTCTACTTTTCCCTTTCTCCCAGTACATTCCTTTCTCACCCCTTAATTTTATTTTTTAGATATCATCTCTTCATATTCAACTCACACCTGTACCCTCTGTCTATATCTATTCATTCTAAGTATCCTAATAATGAGAAAGGTATTAGGAGTTAAAAATCTTATCTTCCCATGTAGGCATGTAGACAGTTTAAACTTATTAAGTCCTTTATGATTTCCCTTTCCTGTTTCCCTTTTTATGCTTCTCTTGAGTCTTGTATTTGAAAGCTAACTTTTCTATTCAGCTCTGGTGTTTTCATCAAGAATACTTGAAAGTCCTCTATCTCATTGAATATCTATTTCTTGCCCTGAAGGATTATACTCGGTTGTGCTGGGTAGGTGATTCTTGATTGTAATTCCAGCTCCTTTGCCCTCCAGAACATCAAATTCCAAGCCCTCTGATCTTTTAATGTAGAAGCCGCTAAATTTTGTGTTGTCCTGACTGTTTCCACAATACTTGAATTGTTTCTTTCTGGCTGCTTGTAATATTTTCTCCTTGATCTAAGAACTCTGGAATTTGGCTATAATATTCCTGGCAATTTTCACGTTGGGATCCTTTTCAGGAGGTGATTGGTAGATTCTTTCAATTTCTATTTTACCTTCTGGTTCTAAAATACTAGGACAGTTTTCCTTGATAACTTCTTGAAAGGTGATATCTAGGCTCTTTTTTTGATCATGGATTTCAGGTATCCAATAATTTTTAAATTTTGTCTTCTAGATCTATTTTCCAGGTCAGTTGTTTTTCCAATGAGATATTTCACATTGGCTTCTATTTTTTCATTCTTTTGGTTCTGTTTTATTGTTTCTTGATTTCTCATGAAATCATTAGCTTCCATTTGCTCCATTCTAATTTTTAAGGAACTATTTTCTTGAGTGAGCTTTTGGACATACTTTTCCATTTGGTCAATTCTGCTTATTAAGGCATTCTTCTCCTCATTGGCTTTTTCTAGACCTCTTTTGGTATTTGGCCTACTCTGTTTTTTAAGGTGTTATTTTCTTCAGCTTGTGTGTGTGTGTGTGTGTGTGTGTGTGTGTTCTTTATCAAGCTGCTGACTTGTTTTTCATGATTTTCTTGCATCACTCTCATTTCTTTTCCCAATTTTTCCTCTACCTCTCTTATTTGATTTTCAAAATCCTTTTTGAAATTTTCCATGGCTTGAGACCAATTCATGTTTTTCTTGGAGGCTTTGGATGTGGGAGCTTTGACTTTGTTGTTTTCTTCTGAGTGTGCATTTTGATCTTCCTTGTCACCCTAGTAACTTTCTATAGTCAGAATTTTTTTTCCCCTTGCTTGCTCATTTTTCCAGGCTATTGTTTGGCTTTTTAACTCTTTGTTAAAAAGGTGGAGGGTGCATTGTCGCAGGGATTTTGTGCAGCTGTTTTCAGAGATATTTCTAAGGACCTGTAAGTTTTTAGTTCTTCCAAAGTGTTATGATCTGAGGAGGGGAGTTTACTTCTCTTCTGGCCTGTGTTTTGGTCTATTAGCCACTGCAAGCACTCTTTTCTGCCCCAGAGCTGTGAGGAGTGTCCCTGGTCCACTGTGGCTGCAAGCTCTGCTATGCTAGTGCTCTTCTTCGCCTTGGCACTGCCACCCACGACTGCAATTTGGATCTGAGTATTGGCAAAGCAGCAGAGTCCTGCCTCAGTGCTAGCAAAACCCCTCTAATCTCCTTCTGAGCAATTGTTCAACCCCTTTACCATCTGTGGGCTGAGAGCTCCAGAAGCAGCCACTGCAGCTGCAGCTGCCAGTGCTGATTCAGTGGCTCCCTAGGTCTGTTCATGGTTTGCTGAGGCTAGGTGTGTGCTGAGGCAGCCTGTGCTAGACTGTGCTCCTCTCTCACTCAGTTGTGACAGACTTTGCCTGCTTACCTTCTAAGTTGATTTTGGTGTCTGTAGGCTGAGAGGTTTGGAGACTGCCACTGCTGCCAGTGATTCATTAGCCCTGAGGCATGCTCTGGATTTGTTAAGGCCAGGTTTGTGCTGGCTCAGTCTATGCTGTACTGTGCTCCTCTCTCACCCTGCTGCAGCAGACCTTTCCTGCCCACCTTACAAGTTGTCATGGGCTGGTAATTTGTTTCACTCTGTCTTTTTGTGGGTTCTGCTTCTCTAGAATTTGTTTAGAGTCATTTTTAAAGGTATTTGGAAGAGTTTGGGAGAGAGCTCAGGTGAGTCCCTGCCTTTATTCCACCATCTTGGCTTTGCCACATCAGGTCTTTTAAAGATGTTTATTTTTTACAATATTGTTGGTATAGGACAAATTGTTCTCTTGGTTCTACTCAATTCAGTCTACATTGGCTTATATAGATCTTCCCAGATTTCTCTGGAATGTTCCCTTTTATTATTTCTTATGGCATAATAATAATCTATTATATTCATAAACCATAAATTATTTAACCATTCCCTAATTGATAGGCACTTAGTCTCCAACTTCTTTGCCACTATGGAACAACAGCAACCAAAAACGTAGAGATAGCTATGATAATCTTAGATAAGGCAATGGCAAAAATAGACTTGATTAAAAGAAATAACCAGGAACATTATGCTGAAAAGTACCATAGGCAATGAATATCAATGCTTAACATCTATGTACTAAATGGCATAGCATTTAAACACTTAAAGAAAAAGCAAACAAATTACAGGAGAAAATAGCAGTAAAACTATAATAGCAGGGGACCTCAACGAGGTCTTTGCAGAGTTAGATAAATATAAGCAAAAACAAAAAAGAGAGTAAGAACTTGAATAGCATTTTAGAAAAGCTAGATATATAATAGACCTCCAATGATTATTAAAAGGAAAATAGAAAAAAGTCAATATAGTTTTCAGTTCTCTATGGCACCTTTACAAAATTTAATCATGTATTAGGACATTAAAGACCTCGGAAACAAATGTAAACAAATAGAAATACAAAGTACATCCTTTATTCACCATAACACAATAAAATATTCTTCAATAAATGGCCATTGAAAATGTATTAAAATTTAGTGAAGACTAAATAACTTCATTCTTAAAAAATGCTGGGTTGAAGAACAAATCATTGAAATGATAAATAATTTCATCGATGATACTGACAACAATGAAACAATGCATAAAAATTTGGGGAATACAATGCATTTAAACATTTGGGAAAAATTTAAATATCTAAACACTTTCATCAACAAAAAAAGAGAAAGAACAGATCAATGAATTGGATATGCAGCAAAAAAAACCCCCTAGAAACAAATTAAAAATCCACAAATACTAAAATATTCTGAAAACTCAAATATATATATATATATATGTATATATGTATATGTGTGTGTACACATATATGTATACATATATATACATAGATAGATAGATAGATAGATAGATAGATAGATAGATAGATATAGATATTTGCTTTTTGGTGAGGCAATGGGGTTAAGTGACTTGCCCAGGGTCACACAGCTAATAACTGTCAAGTGCTTGAGTCTGGATTTGAACTCAAGTCCTCCTGACTCCAAAGCTAGAGCTCTATCGACTGTGCCACCTAGCTGCCCTCAAATATATTTTTAAAAGTCATAATTCCTTGATTTGATTAGTTTCATCCAACTTTTCATGTAGACTTGGCTTGAATATTCTAATATGGAGCAATTTTTTATACCGCTTGACGGACTTTGTGTCTAATATGTTGACAAAAGATAAAGGACTTCTAGCTTTGGGATTTTGTTGTTGTTGTTCTTTCAAAGTAAAAAAATTGCTTGATGATGCATATTTGTTATAAGGGATTTATTTTTCTTTTCTCTTTTCCGATGTGTGTTTGGAGGGATTGGGAGGGAGAGAAGAAAAAAAGGGGAAAAAAAGTTCTAAAAAAAGGTAAGTATCAAGGCTCCCCTTCTCCTGCCAGCTGAGATCTTGTATACCAACTGTTCATTCTGGTACCCATATTTGTACATCCAGTGAGGGAGATTTCACAGGACAAGAGCCTCCTCCAATAACCAACTTGTTCCTAGAATAAAGAAATGAGAATCTGAGTCCATCACACTAATTTCCTTGCCACCATTCCCTAAGGAACGTCATAGTTCTAACTCAGCTGGACTAGTGGTTGTTTCATTGTCCTACAAGCATGCTTCTCACATTGGTTTGTTCATGCCCTAGGCCACACCTAACACAGTGCAGGAGCCCCGGGATCCTCTTATGTGTCTTCTTAGACCACATTTGGAGTTCTGTGCTCAGTTCTATGCTTTACATGCTGGGAACACTGTTACCATTCTAGGTCAGGTACAGAGTTGGGTAACTGAGCTGATGAGGGCATCAGGGACCATGCCACATGAGGGTTAGCTAGAGAGAGGAATTGGGGATTTTATGCTTAAGAGGAGACTTAGGGAGGCATGAAGTTGTTTTCAAGTATTTAGAGGGATATCACATGGAAGAGGGATTAGATTTGTTCTACTTATCTCAAGCAAATGGAAAAGAGGTTACGGGGTAGATATTGAGGGGGGAAGAGGTGAAGAAGATGAAACAAGCATTTGTATAGCATGTCCTCTATGCCAGGCATTGTGCTAAGCATTTTTCACTAATGTTATCTCATTTGATCCTCACAACAATCCTGCAAAGTAAGTGCTATTATTATCCCTATTTTACAATTGAGGAAGCTGACAGGAATAACTTAATGATAAAACAAACTTAGCAATTAGAATTGTCTAAAAGCCGAATGGTTGTGCATTGTGAGGTAGTGGGTTCTTCTTTACTGGAAGTTTTCAAGATGACTGCTTTGGGGGGCATGTTATAGAAGAATTCTTAGTCAGGTGCAGGTGGCCCTAAATGGCCTCTGAGATCCCTTCCAACCGTGAGAGTCTGGGACCATCGATACTATGGAATGAAAATATTAATTGTTAGAAGGTTGAAATACAGGAAGCAGATTAAGCCAAACAGATTCTTCCTGAAACATGTGACATAGCATTGCACGGCTTCCTTCCCATGACTTCTCAGAACAACAGACCCTCCTCCAGCCATCCAGGCCCCCTCCATCTTGCAAGCATCTTTGGACTTTGCTCATAGTATTTCTCTCACCTTGAATACCCATCCCTATCCTCTCAGATTATTCTAAGCTTGAATGAAGTTTTACTTCCTTTACGAAGCCTTCCCTGACCACCCCAAACAACATTTATCCTTTCAGTTTTTTTCTGCCACGTTCCTTGTCTTTACCCCATGACGCAGTGTACTTGCCTACCAGCCTTGCCCTGGTGACTTCATCAAAAAGCCTGTAGAAAGTTATCTAGGTTTCTGGGTGTTTTGTGGATCACAAGCCTTTTCAAACCATAGCTCAAGATTCCCTCTTCCATGTGTTTCCCTTTATTAGCTGTCCAGATGACACTGACTTCAAAACAAGTTTTTTTAGTGAAATAACATGATACAGTAACAAAAATAACAGTAGATCACTCCCTTCTGCCCAACCATACTCCCAGCCCCAGCCCATGGAGCTCTCTTTGCTACAAAGGCTCAAACCCCTCAATGGAAAGCATGAACATGCACAGGTATTAGAAGTGGGTAGTATTTACGGCCAAGGCCCCTCCATTTGGAAGGTCTGTTGCTCATGACTGAAGAGCTGCAGGTGACTTCTGGCAGTATTGTTGTGTTGTTCTCTGCTGGGGGAAGATGGATTGGAGAAGGAAAAGACTAGAACTAATGAAACCAGTTAAGAGACTGTTGCACTAGTTCAAGGAGAGGGAATGAGGGATTTTAGTCATTTAGCTTTGTGGTTTAAGTGAGTGAGGAGACCCTACCCCTCCTCTCCTGCCCCAGGAATAATTTTATTTTTTTTTTTAGTTTTTAAAATATTTTTTAATTAATTTATTTTGAATTATCAACAATCGCTTCCATAAGATTTTGAGTTTTAAATTTTTCTCCCCCTCCCTCCCCACCTCCCTCCCCAAGATGGTGTGTAATCTGATATAGGCTTTACATATATATATATATATACACATATTTATTTATTTATTTATGTGTGTATATATGTATATATGTATGTATATATGTATATATATATACATACACACACATATATATTCCTATTAAACATATTTTCACATTAGTGATGTTGTAGGTAAGAATTAGAACCAATAGGAGGAACCACCAGAAAGAGGAAACAAAACACAACAGAAGGAAAAAAAATAACAAATAGTATGTTTAGATCTGCATGCATTCAAACTCCATGGTTCTTTCTTTGGAAGGGGGTAGCATTTTCCATCATGAGGCCTTTGGCGGTGACTTAGATCCTTGTATTGCTCAGAAGGGTTAAGTCTATGAATATTAGTCATCACACATGGCTTTTACTATGTACAATGTTCTCCTGGTTGTGCTCATTTCACTCCTCATCAGACCATTCAAGTCTTTCCAGGCTTTTCTGAAGTCTGCCTGCTCATTATTTCTTATAGCACAATAGTATTCCATTATATTCATATACTACAGTTTGTTCAGCCATTCCCCAGTTGATGGGCATCCTCTCAATTTCTCATTCTTTGCCACCACAAAAAGAGCTATTATAAATATTTTTGTGCATGTATATTTCAACCCTCTCTCATTCCATAGTAACAACAGTCCCAGACTCTCATAGTTGGAAGGGATCTCAGAGGCCATTTAGGGCCACCTGCACCTGACTAAGAATTCTTCTATAATATACCCTGCAAAGTGATCATGGATAAATATTTTGTACATTTTCCTGTTTGTATGATCTCTCTGGGATATAGCCCTAGAAGTGCTATTACTGGGTTAAAGGGTATGTACATTTTTATAGCCCTTTGGGCGTAGTTCCAAACTGCTCTCCAAAATAGTTGGATTGTTTTGCAACTCCACCAACAATGCATCAGTGTTCCAATTGTCCCATATCTTCTAGAACTTTATCATTTTCCTGTTTTATCATGTTGGCCAATCTGATAGGTGTGATGTGGTACCTCAGAGTTGTTTTAATTTGCATTTCTCTAATCAATAATGATTTAGAGCTTTTTTTCATATGATTATAGATGGCTTTAATTTCTTCTTCTGAGAACTGCCTGTTCATATCCTTTGACCACTTATCAATTGGGGAATGACTTAATTCTTATAAATTTGACTTAATTCTCTATATATTTACAACCAGAGAGACTGGTTATAAAAATTCTTTCCCAATTTTCTACCTTCCTTCTAATCTTGGTTGCATTGGCTTTGTTTGTGCAAAAACTTTTCAATTTAATATAATCAAGTTATCCATTTTGCTCAGGAATCATTTTCTGCCTCTTCCTTTTGGCTATTATCTCCCTTGCTCTTCTGTGCACATTGCCTTTCTGAACAAATTATGGTAAATAAATGCTTCATCTGGTCTTCTGTTGTCCAGCCACCATCATGGCCATATAACACTTTATCCTCCATCTATGAGGAATTCTATGGCTATGAGTCATGGCAGTTTTTGGCTATAGTGCTGAATTTAGGGCCGCCTGCTCCCTTGGCCACTGGTGGAGAAAACCAACAGGGGAGAGAGGAATAGCTGTAATTCTTTCATCCAACTTTTTCAGTCCATGTTTAGAAGAGATTTACCCTTAGTCACACTGCATCAGGTTAAGATCATATCTGAATTTTGAATTCTCCTCTGAGTTCAACTCTCATTCGACTTTTGGTCAGGAACTCATTTTAGTTTTTATTTCCGTGTTATCATTCCTCCTCCTCCTAGCTGTGGCACGGATTTTCAGGGCTTTTCTTCTTTAAAATGGAAAAGATGTTGAGTAAAAACTGCAGTGAGGAAACTGCTTTCAGCCTCCTCTCATTATACTCCTCCATTCTATACAAATCACAAGCGCTGGGAAGGTTAGAGAAGACTGAAAAGGCCATTAACTGTTAACCATTGTCCTACTTTTTTTCCAGCAACAAATCACAGCCTGGCAGATCTCTATGGTCTCTTGACACCGGCAATTAATTATTAGCTGTCTTTTCTATCCCAGCGTGGACACTTAACTAGTCATGGAATTATGTATCAGTTAATGTCTGTGACTTTCAGTTTCCTAATTTATAAATTGGAGATAATAATACTCATATTGCCTACCTTACAAGTGTACTATAAGGGAACCTTTTGTAAACTTTAAAGTTATGAATAAATATTAGGATGTTTCATTCCCTATTTTTCCATCAGTGTTCCTCCTTTACTGAATCATCTTCTAGGTACTTACCCTTAGATCTATGTACTCCCTCCTATGTACTCAGGACTCTTCCCTGGAATCTTTTCTCTTTATTCTCAATATTCTTGGTGATTTCATCAACTTCCATGGGTTCAATTCTTGGGGGAGCTAGGTAACCTAGTGAATAAAGCACTGGGCCTAAAGTCAGAGAGACCTGAGTTCAAACCCAGCCTCACATGCTTGATAGCTATGTGATTCTGGGAAAATCACCTCACCTAATCTCTTTGCTCAGTTTCTTCATCTGTAAAATGGGCATAATAATAGCACCTACCTCACATGATTGTTATGATTATCAAATGAGCTAATATTTGTAAAGCACTTAGCACAGTGCCTGACACATAGTATGTACTGTATAAACATTTATCATTCTTGTTGTTATCATTATTATCCCTCATCTTATGCAGATGACTCCTAGATCCACATATTCAACTTGAGTCTCTCTCTCCTGAACTCTGGTACTGCATCAACAACTGCTTATTAGATACATCCAAATTCTACAAGCTTCTGGAATATAATATATCCAAAATAAATTTTATTATTTTTTTCCTCCAAAACTCCCATTTTCTTTAAGAACACCACTATTCTTCCAGTCGTCCATGTTTACAACCTTGGGGTCATCTTCAACTATTTCTTTCTCTCACCCCAATATCCAATCTGTTACCTGATTAAATTGAAATTCCACAACATATCTTGTCTTTGTCCCTTTCCTCTCTATTCAGAATCCTAGGTCAAGCTCATCACCTCTCCCTTGGATTACTGCAATAGCCCCCCTTTTGGGTCTCCCTTCACCCAGGCTTTCCTTTCTCCAGCTCATCCTTCTCACAGCTGCTAAATTGCTGCTCCTAAAACCAAAGGCTATCCATGTCAGTCCCCTGAGAAAGAAGCTCCAGTTATGTATAGTATAAACTACCAACTCTGCTAGCTTTCAAAGTTTGGCTCCAGCCTACCTTATCATGCTTATCATTATTAACAGTAATAAAATAGTTAGTATTTCTATAGTACTTCAACTCATTTCATTCTCACAACAACCCAAGGAGACAGGTGCTCTCATTATTCCCACTTTGCAAATGAGAAAACTGAGGTATAGAGAGGTTAAGTGACTTGCCCTGGATTACAGAGCTACTAAATGTCCATAGTAGGATTTGAACTCAGGTCTTCCAGACTCTAAGTCCTCAGCACTATCCACTGTACCATCTAGCTACCCTGACATATTAATGTGTATTCTTCTCATACTTGTTGTTCTCCTTCCATTCCACTCCATCTCGTATCTCCATGCATTCACTGGCCATCCGCCATGTCTCTCCTCATTCACTCTCCCCTCATCTCTGCCTCATGCAACCTCTGGCTTCCTTCAAGGCTCAGTTTAAGCACTGCCTCCTACAACAAGCCAGTCTCAATCTCATTAGTTATGTGTTCCCTATTCCTCGATGTGACAGTGTATGTATCTTCTGTTTAATTTTCTGCATACATATTGTTTCTCCCTCTCCCACATACTCAGACTATAAGCTTCTAGAGGGAAGGGACTATTTCGCTGCTCATGTTGCTGCTCTTTTGTCTATATCCACCAGGTCCTAGCAGAGGGCTTAGCAAACAGTAAGTGGTTAATAAATTCTTGTTGAATTAATGAAACTTCTGAGTATCATAAGGGCAGAGATCTAAAACTAGAAGGGACCTAATAAGCCATCAAGTCTAGTCTTTTATCTTTACTTCTAAAGACAATGAGGCTCAGGGAGATTGAATGACTTGCCCAAGGTGACACACGGAGTAAGAACTGGAAGCAACATTTGAACCTGGGTTCTCTGACTCCAGACGCTGTCAGAGCCAAAGCTCCTGGAAATCAGAATTATATTTATACCCCCTCCCATAAATCCCCAACAGTATCTAGCACAGCAGCCTCTTAACTTTGACTCAATATTTCAAGAAATCATTGATTTCATGGGTATGAGGTGTCCCCTCTACAATAATCAAAATCCCTTTCCAATCTTCATGGATTGCTGTAACCATAAAATTAATCCCAAGCTTCCCAGCCTTTGAGTGATCAGCCTCTTTGAACTTGGCCAGGCTGCTTTGTTCCAAGGCCAATAATCAGGCTTTTTTTCTGCTTGGAGAAGAGAAGACTTAGGAGGAACATGCTAGTTGCCTTCAGGCATTTAAAGAGCTGTCACATAGAAGGGGGATCAGAAGGGTATTATTTGCCCCCAGATTACAGAACAAGCAGAAAAGAGTGGGAAATGGGTTTTAGATTTATGGATAGGAAGGTTACTATTCAGAAATGGTTTGGGCTATGTCCATAGATAGTACATCTCCACCTCCCCGAAGGCTGTACAACATTCCACTTGTTGGGCCCACTGTCTGTGTGTGTGTGTGTGTGTGTGTGTGTGTGTGTGTGTGTGTGTGTGTAGGGGAGCGGAATTCTTGTTTACATAGTAGGGGACTGGTTATCCTGAAGACACTTTCTCATTCTGAGATGCTCAGATTTAGATTTTGTGATCTAGCGTGGTGCAACCTACTGGAATATGTCCTTAGCTGACAAGAGCTTTGAGAAACCAGAACCACCTGTGATAGCTCTACTTTTTGGAGGTAGGACTTTGGTAGAGGTGTATAGCTGTCCTTTCTAATAGTCATTTAGTAAATAGAGAAGTCACTCAAGAAATATTTGCTGCTTCTTTGAACAAATGACCAGCAACAAAAGCTAGTTGGGGGAGGGCTTGAGACTTAAGGGGTGCTGAACAAGTAGATCTTCTTGGGGGATAGTTTCCCTCCAAAGTGTCGCTTTGCTTTGCATCCTTCTCCTCGGTGCATTCTGGATTCCTGTATCTTTCTAGTATTTATAGAAAGAACTGGTGCAACTGAACCCGATCAATGTCCTTCCATCTGCCATCAATTCACAGGCTGGGAAAAAACATTTCCCAAACAGCCTGTGTCTAAGAACCTGATGTGGTGACAGAACATCCCTTCTTCCTCTCGTTATTTGAGCCAAGGCTGGAGACTTTCAGCAGGCCTGTAAATCCTGAGGGCCTTTCCCAGCCTCAGCAAACTAGCCCTCTGCCTCAGCCTGGTTTCCAGGAAATGGGAGCTTTGAATTACCCTCTCAAAAAAGTACACTGTGTTTCCTGCACATCCTGTTAGATGGAGGTTAATGTCTTCTGATGCAGGCTAGCGGGCCAAGCTGCCAATTAAGATGAAAGTATTTTAAATTCTTGGCTATAGTCTTACAGGCTTTGCTCAGAAAATGTTTAATAAATAAAACTTGCCAACACTATTCAATGATATGGCCAAGTGATCTGAAATGAGTAGGCATTTGTCAAGGCTCATGAGTATCATAACTCCCTGTTAGAATGTAAACTTCATGAAGGCAGAGACCATCTTAACTAAACTTTGTATCCCCCACCCTGAATTCAATTCAATAAGCATTTATTAATTGCCTGTAAAGCAACAAGCATGTGAGTGCTCTGGCACTCTGCTAAATATTGAGCAAAGACAAAACCAAAACAGCCCTTGCCTTCAGTGGGCTTATATTCTACTAGGGGGAAATAACACATACACAGGTAAATAAAAACAAAACAAATGCAAAATAGTTTCAGTCTGAGTCCAGCAGCATTAAGAATGCTGAAAGGCCACATGTGGGACTGGGCCTGATTCTTGAACTTGAGATGAGGTTGAAGGGAGCTACAAGTTCTCAGAAGCAGAGGTTAGGAGGAAAAGAACATTCTGTGTGTATCATAGCACACAGAGGTACCATTCAACTCAGGCCATGATGGTGAGGGTACCTGTCCCTCTCATCTTTATACCCAACCCTGTAGTCCTATACCAAGTTCAAAGCTAGAAGACCTCCCCTTAGGGAACCGAGGATCCTTATTCTCAAATTCATGGGCTTATCATTTTCATCCCAGCTTCCTAGGAAAAGTTGTTAGGTATTTATGTAAGTATGTTATATTTATGGCTCAAAAGTCTAAGGGATCCCCAAAAGGAGAGAAGTTAAAAAGAGAAAAATACTCAAAGCACAATATAAATCAGGTATGGAAAAATACATTTATTTTTACTCAGGAAAAAAAGTGCCAATATAGAAATATCATAATGTGCATTAAAAGAATGATTTGAACAGGATTCAGAAACAGCTTATCACTACAGATACAGTTGCCTGGGAAATATACAGTTTGGCTTCATCAGAATATAAAGCAGTTTTTGCGATGCTTTATTGGTCATTTTGAATCTCACCTCTGCACTGGCCATTGTCTAATCAAACAGTCAAGTCTGATCTTTCCAGGTATTTTCTCTTCTGGTACATTTCCTTTATTGCTATTCTGTTCTTGTGCTTCTTTCAGCATCTTAGTATACACTGCTATCATCACTCCCAGACCTCTGGACTTTTCACATTCATAAGGTCACTTAGGAAAGGAATCACAAAAGATATAGAAGCTCCCAAAATTAGCCACCTGGTTTTGCCCCTCACTGCCAGTTACCATGTGGGTAGGATCACCATTATACAGAGACATGAAAGGATCCTTTCCTTCCCCGACCCCCACTGGAATCTCATCTTGTTTGAAAGTTGAAGCCAAGAAAACTTGGGTCAAAACCTGTTGCTTCTTACAAAAGGCCTTTTTAGTCCTTGGTTCTTCCAACTCTGCAATCTGGAGTCTCTAAGTGACGAGGTGTAGATAGTCAGACGCTGGCCCCTACAGATTCCTCCTGGCCAACTGCAATCTGCACATGTTTCAGGGTGAGGAAAGGGCCCCATTACATATGCAAAAGCACAGATGAGGAAAATGGAATGTTGGGGTTAAGGAACAGCAAGTGGACCAGTTGAACTGGAACATGGTAGATTCCAGGAGAATGAATACAGGTAACAGTCCCTGAAATGTACACTGGAGCCAGTCTGCTAAGCTCTCAGCGTTTGTGAGTTTTTGACTGTTGAGCAAGTTACTTGTTGCCTGTTGAATTTTTACTCATCCTTTAATGTCCAAATCAGATGCTATCTCCTATCTCCTGGCAGCAAATTGGTACAGTATCTAATGTATTGGACATGGAGTTAGGAAACCTTGAGTTCAAATCCTGTTTCAGATACTTATTGGCTGTATGACCCTGAGCAAGACATTTAACCTCTTTCTGACTCAGTTTCTTTATCTGTAAAATGAGGGTAATAATAGCAGCTACCTCCCAGAGTTGTTGTTGGGCTAAAATGGGATAAAATTTGTAAAGGCTCTTTTTCAAAATCTTAAACTGCAATATAATATAGCTACTATTATCTTCTCTATGAAGCCTCACCTAATAACCTGATTGCTGATAATTTTTTGAGACTTTTCACAGCTTTTTGATTTCTAATTCTCTAATTTATTTATCATGGAATGTTGTTCACTATAGCCATTAATGCTAGGTTTTTATCCCTTTAGTAGGATTGTAAAACTCTATAGGGCAGGGCCTTCTGTTATATGTTTTGTTCTTCTCCTAGAACATCACAGACTTCTCTATATACAGCAAGAGTTTAATACATCTAAACAAGACATGTCGTGGAGATACATCCCAACAAAAAGGTTCCAGGAGCCCCAAATTCCCTCTAATCCTAAAGGTCCAAGCCAAAAGATTGTGATCTAAGTATATGTATGTGCATGTAAGTATGTGTATGTATATGTATGTAAGTATATGTGTGTGTATATGTGTATGTATATGCATGTGCATGTACATATATTTTATGTATATTTGTGTATATGCATGTATAAGTGTGTATTGTATGTGTCTATGTATATATATGTGTGTGTGTGTGTATGTATTCACACTTAATTGCAGCCTTCTTGGGGGAGGGGGAGGGAGGAAAAAAAGAACAAAATAAAAATGCACAGCAGAGAACAAAAGAGAACTTACAAGGAAGCAAAGAAAATATGGACAGCTATGGATACAATGCATAGTATTTATTATATAGGCTTTCTATGGAAATTTATTTTTACTCAGGAAATGGAAATTTATTGTTCTATATTTTGAGTCCTCTCTTACATTCTACTGTGCACATGGCAATGCTTTTTTTCTTTTGTATTTAAGTTTTAACATTTACATTTATATTTTTTCTTTTCTTCATGCGTTTTAGTATTGAAGTTTAAAATTTAAAAAAAATTGAAGAAAAAGATCTTGAAATCTCTAGTGGTTTTCATTTTAGAATCTTGCCACACTCTTCCTGCCCAAGATGACACACCTGCCAATCTTACAGGGTCTGCATGTAAGTGATGAACGAGTATGAATGCCTTCTACGCTTTCCAACCCAAGACAAGGGGTTCTCTCTCTTTTCCTGTCTCAGATGAGGATATTGAATACTGATGGCATTTCTGTGGTAACTTCTTATGCCTCTCTCCTATTCTCGATGTTTCCCAGAACTCCCTGAGGAGGTCTGGGTAAGTAAGGGTGGACATGGAGCCCATGTTTCTCTCTCTCCTTTCTTCCCTCCATAAACACCCCTTGACAAGACTCTACGCTGCCCTTTTGTGAAATTTATTACTTTTCATTCTATCCATCTAGGCTTCTCTCAGTCTTTATTTTTACTTGTGCATTGTGCTGATCAAGCTATATTGGGAGCATGTGCTCAGTTCTGCGTGCTGCTGCATTTTGGAAAACATAATGAAAAGTTGGTGTTTGTCTGAGTACTCTTATAGGGGTAGGATAAACCATACTCTATGAAGTTCAGGTGAAGGAATTGATGATATTTAGCCTGGAGAAGAGAAGACTTGGGATTGGGGCATGATAGTTAGCTTAGAATATTTGATGGGTTAACATGTCAAGATATGTAAGAATTGTTCTTTTTGGTTTCGGTCAGGGGGAGACTAGGATCTTTGTCTGGAAGAAACTGGAAGGGAAATTTCTATTTAATGTAAGGAAGAATTTCTAACAATTAGGGCTGTCCAATATTGAAGGGAGTGCCTCAGGAGATAGTGAGCTTTCCTATCTTTGGAGGAATTTAAATACAGCATTAGATACATAAGGCATAGGGATAGGGGAGTGGCTGTGGTATGGGGCCTTTAATGAGAGAAAAATAACAGAAGGAAGTAGATAGCTCTGAAGACAATCTTAGCCATTTTCAGAACTTTTCCTGGGGCTGGCCCAAGAGCAAAGCTATAATTACATTGATTCCAAAAATGTGGTTGGCAATACAGAGAGCTGGAGAGTAAGCTGCTGGGTGGGCACCTTTGATGATGGAAACACTATTTTAAAAGGAGAAAGACCTGATAGGCAGGATAAAGAAGCTGGGTTCCCCTCCCACCCCATTTTCTTTAAAATTTATTTAATCGTTTATAACATTAATTTTTTTAAAAACAAATTTGAATTCCAAATTCTCCCCCTCCCTCCAGCCCCTAACCCACTCATTGAGAAGACAAGCAATATGATATCAATTATACATGTGAAGTCATACAAACCATATTTCCATATTAGCCATATTTCAGAAAAAGAAAAGAAAAAAAATCCAAGAAACAGCAAGAAACAAAGAAAGTGAAAAAATATGCTTCAAATATGCTTCAGAACTCATCAGGTCTTTCTCAGGAGATGGATAGCTTTTCTCATCATGGGTCCTTTAGAATTGTCCTGGATCATTGCATGGCTGAGAATAAATGAAGTCATTCACAATTGATCATTGTACGATATTGCTGTTCCTATGTTCACTTGGTTTGGTTACTTCATTCTGCATCATTTCATACAAGTCTTTTCAAGTTTTTTTTTTCCTGAAACCATTCTGCACATCATTTCTCATAGCTTAAGATTATACCATCACAGTTCCCTTTCCCTTTAATTTGATCTCTTTGGGATACAAACCTAGCAGTGGTAGTTGTCAGTCAAAGGATGCAGTTTGATGGACCAGTTCTCCAGAATGGTTGCAATACTCCACAACTCCTCCAAGAGTACATCAGTGTCCCTATTTTTCTACTTCCCCTCCAGCAGTTGCCATTTTCCTTTTCCATTATGTTAACCAATCATCAGTGTGAGGTGATATCTCAGAACTGTTTTAATCTACATTTCTCTAATCAATAGTGATTTAGAGAATTTTGTCATGTAATTATGGATAACTTAGATTTCTTCTTCTGAAAACTGCCTTTAACAATTTACCAATTATGGAATGACTTCTATTCTTATAAATTTAACTCCATTCTCTAAGTATTTGAGAAATGAGGCCTTTAACAGAGAAACTTAGTGTAAATTCTACTGCCCCCCCCAGTTTTTTTTAACACTTTTATTCTAATTTTGAAAGTATTAGTTTTGTTCATGCAAAACTTTTAACATTTCATGTAATCAAAATTATCCATTTTACTTCCTGTGTTCCTCTCTATATCCAGTTTAGTCATAAACTCTTCCCTTATCCATAAATCTGGCATGTACATGCTCTCCTAATTTCCCTGTGATATCACCATTTATGTCTAAATTATTTATCCATTTTGACTTTATTTTGGTATATGGTGCAAGATGTTCGTCTATGCCTCCTTTCTGACAAACTGCCCTCTCTGACAAACAATTTTCCCAGAAATTTTTGTCAAATGATAAGTTCTTGCCCCCAAAGCTTGAATTTCGTCAAAAGTTTTTTTTTTCTGTATCTATTGAGATAATCATATGGTTTTTGTTATTGATATGGTCAATCATGCTTATAGTTTTCCTAATACTGAGCTAGCCCTGCATTCCTGGTACAAATCCTACCGGGTCATAGTGTATGATCTTTGTGATGTATTGCTGTAATCTCCTTGCTAGTATTTTATTTAAATTTTCTGCCCCAATATTCATTATGGAAATTGGTCTATAGTTTTCCTTCTTTCTTTTTGCTCCCCTGGTTTAGGTATCAAAACCATATTTGTGTCATAAAAGGAATTTGGTAGGACTCCTTGTTTACCTATTGTTTTTTCAAATTGATTATATGGTATTAGGATTAATTGTTTCTTAAATGTTTGGTAGAAAGCCCTTGTAAATCCATCTGGTCCTAGAGATGGTTTTCTTAGGGAGCTCATTTATGGTTCATTCAATTTCTTTTTCTAACAGGTTTTTTTTTAAGCATTCTATTTCTTCTGTTTATCTGTGCAATGTTTTTTGGTAAATATTTCATTTAGATCCTCAATTTTACTGACATTTCATTGAGCAACATAACTCTTTATAATTGCTTTAATTTCATCTTCATTGGTGGTGCATTCATCTTTTTCATTTTGAAACTGGTAATTTGGTTTTCTTCTTTCTTTAATAAATCAAATTAATCGAGGGCTTATCTATTTTATTGTTTTTCCCCCATAAAACCAGCTCAAACTTTTAAAAAATATTGTTTTTCCCCTAGCTTTTGTAGCTGTGTGCCCAATTGTCTGTTGTTTCTCTCTTTTACTGATATATGTGTTTAGAGATACAAATTTTTCTCTGAGTCTGCTTTGGCTACATTGCATAAATTTTGGCATGTTGTCTCATTGTTGTGATTACCTTTAATTAAATTATTGATTCTTTCTATTATTTATTCTGTGACCTACTCATTCTTTAGAATTAGATTATTTGGTTTCAAACCAATTTTTAATCTGAACTTCAATGCCCTTTTATTGAATGTGATTTTTATTGCATTGTATTCTGAAAAGGGTACATTTTATATTTCTGCTTTTCTGCATTGGTTTCTGAGGTTTTTCTGCCCTGATGCATAGTCAATTTTTGTGAAGGTGCTATGTACAGCTGAGGAAAAGGTATACTCTTTTCTATGTCCATTCAATTTTCTGAAGTGGTATATCATATCTAACTTTTTAAAAAATTATATTCATCTCCTTAACTTCCTTCTTATTTATGTTATGGTGATATTTATCTAGCTCTGAGATGGGAAAGTTGAAGCCCCCCACCAGTATAGTTTTATTGTCTATTTATTCCTGTAACTCCTTTAACGTTTCCTTTAAGAAGTTGCACTCCATATCATTTAGTGACTATATGTTTAGTATTGATATTACTTCGCTGTGTATAGTACCTTTTAGCAACATGTAGTTTTCCTATTTATCTCTTCTGATTAGATCTATTTTTGCTTTTACATTGTCTGAGATCACACTCACTACTGCTGCCTTTATTTTAAAATTTCAGCTGAAGCATAATAAATTCTCCTTTAGCCCTTTACTTTAAATCTATACCTTTCTGTTTCAAGAGTACCTTTTATAAACAATATAGTGTTAGATTCTCATCACTAATCCATTTTGTTATCTGCTTCCATTTTGTGGGTGAGTTCATCCCATTCACATTCATAGTTGTGGTTACTAACTGTGCATTTTCTCCCATCTTATTTCCTTCAGTTTATCCTTCTCTCTCTCTTTTTATCTTGTCCTTTCTCAAAAGTCTGTTTTGCCTCTGACCTCTGCCTCCCTTAATCTGTCCTTTTTATCACCCCCCTTTCTCTTATCCTCTTCCTCTCCTATTTCTTATTTGAGTTAGATAGATTTCTATACCCATTTGAATGTGTGTGTGTGTGTTTGTGTGTGTGTATTCTTCCCTTTTTGAACCAATTCATATGAGAATGAGGTTCAAACATTTCCTTCCCACACATACCATTTTCTCATCTACTGTAAAACCTTTTCCTTGCATGCCTCTTTTTGTGAGATGATTTCCTCATTCTTCCTCTCCTTCTTTCTTCCTGTGCATCCATTTTTTTTGTAGATCATTCCAGCATAATTGACTCAGTCTTGTTCCCTCTGTTTATGTAGAGTTCTTCCAACTGCCTTAATAATGATAAAATTCTCAGGAGTTGCATTTATCTTCTTCTCATTTAGGAATCTAAAAGGTTTAACCTTATTGAGTTCCTTATGATTTCTTTTTCTTATTTATCTTTTGTTAGCTCTGCTGCTCCAGAATTTGATTTGAGTTGTTTTTTTAAAGTTGTTTGGAAAGAAATGTTGAGAGAATTCAGCTGCTTCCTCTACTACACCATTTGGCTCTGCCCCTGGAAGAGGTTGTGATGTAAAACTAGAATGAAATGGGAAAAGATATGTAAACATTTCTTCTTTTACACATTTATTCATTGTGTGACCTAACACGAAGCTCTGGGATGCTCTTAATTAGCCAATGTGGTGCTAGGTCTCTTTGAGCTAAGAAGTTTCACTAGGGATACAATAGGGGTGCTTAACCTGGGTTCCATGGATTCCCCAAGGGGAGCAAAGATAAATTCCTGAAGATTCATGAAGTTGCATAGGAAAAAAAAATCACATATTTTTTCACTAACTTCTAACTGAAATTTAGCATCATATGTGTGTGTGTATTCATATAATTTATATATAAATGTGTGTATATATGTAATGTGTGCATATACTTGTAAGTGTATGCACACATTACATATATATGTACATATATATACACACATATATACATACATATATGTGTATGTATATTTTGTTGTTCAGTCATGTCTGACTCTATGTGACCCCATACATTTTGTCCATGAGATTTTCATGGCAAAGATATTGAAGTGGTTTGCCATTTCCTTCTCCAGTATGTCCTCATTTTATAGATGAGGAACTGAGGCAAATAGAGGTTAAGTAACTTGCAGAGGGTCACATAGCTAGTAAGTGTCTGAGGCCAGATTTTAACTCATATCTTCCTGACTCCAGGTTAATTGCTCCATCCACTGAGCCATCTAGTTGCTCTATATACATACATGCATACATGCATGCATGCATACATACATACATATATACACTTTAAATATGGGTGTGTATATATATGCGTATATATATATATATATATATACATATACATATATATATACTCATTCATTTAGTTTTTAGTTTAAATTTTAAGAATGCTTTCATTTAAAACTGTTTTAAATTTAAATTTTATTTTAAATCATTATTTTGAGAAGTGGTTCATAAATTTCAACAGAATGCCAAAGAAGTTTATGAAACAAAAAAGTTAAGAAACCCTGCTTGGAAAAGGTAATGGCAAACTGACTTTGGGCTATTGATGTGCTCACTGGTTATGTTAGATATAGGAGGTGAACAGTGGGGGTAGGTAATTGTATAGCACTTGGAATAAAAGTCCCAGCTCTTCCAATTACTCCTTATGTGATCTTAGGCCACAATTGCCTCACAGTGTTCCATTTCTCACCTTCATGCCTTTACACTGGTTATCTTCCAGGCTTGAAATATATACCTTGCAATTCTCTATCTTTTCAAATCCCTAATCTCCTTCAAGACTTAGCTTAAGTGACACCTTCTACATGAGGCCTTTCCTGATCCCCTAGCTGATAGTGTGCCCCCACAATCATCATGTGTCTCTTTATTTCACATATACTTGAAGACAAAATTATATGTTGCCTTCCCTGATAGAATATGAAGTTCTTTGAAGACAGAAACTCTTTCAGATGGGTAGATAGATGATAGCTAGATATTTAGATACCTAGATAAAATGATTTATTAATTTATTAAATTAAAATTAATTTATTAATATATTAAAATTAGTTTATTAAAATAGTTTGCTCTATGACAGATATTGTGCTAAGCACTTGAAATAGAAATATAAGCAAAAAGAAAGATAGTCCCAGCCCCCAAGGAGCTTACATTCTAATATGGGGTGACAACACACAAAAGAGAGCTAATAATTAAGGAGAGGCTACCCAAAGATCTGAGGGACTAAGGTGGCTGAGAAGTGAATATGGCTGGCTGGTATAGATATTTCCTATGATGGAGGTTCCAGGGAAGAACTCACCACTCAGAGGAGTAAGCTTGGATTGGAGATAGAAAAGTAGTCTTTGATTTCTGTCTGGATATCCTTGGTACTTAGCACAGAGCCAGGCACATAATAAGTAATTAATTAGTGTTCATTGATTGGTTGATATAATAAAGGAAGGGTTTCGACTAATGTCTCTTCAGAATCTAACATTTTATGGTTCTGTGATTGTGAGTCCAGCAGGAAAGAGGAGTAAAGGGCCTGAAACACCATGCACCCAATAGGATGTACTATAAGGGTTGAATTTCAGGGTCAAAGGACATCACAAGCAGTTTGAGAATCAAGAAAACCAAAAGGAAGGAAATGAAATTGCTAAATGGAGAACAGGTTGAAATCAGAGAGAAGGGAGACCTGCTAAGTTCAGATGGAAACCTGGGTCACAATGGTGATAGTGGATTAGTCAGACATCATCAGGGTTCTAGCAGCCTTGTGGCCAAGCCCTTCTTCCTTTCTGTTTTTTTAAGGCATTATTTTCTTCAGTATTTTTTTGGGGGGGGTCTCCTTTAGCAAGCTGTTGACTTATTTTTCATGATTTTCTTGCATCACTCTCCTTTCTCTTTCCAGTTTTTCCTCTATTTCTCTTACTTGTTTCTCAAAATCCTTTTTGAGTTCTTCTATGGCCTGGGACTGACTCATATTTGTCTTGGAGGCTTTGGATATAAGAGCTTTGATTCTGTTGTCTTCTTCCAGTTGTATGTTTTGATCTTCTTTGTCACCAAAGTAAGATTCTATGGTCTGACTTTTTTTTGTGCTGTTTGCTCATGATCCCAATCAATTACCTAACTTTTAAACTCTTTGTTAAGGTAGAGGTCTGCTTCCAGTGTGGAAAATGTACTGTCCCAAACTTCAGGGGTTTTGTGCAGCTGTCTTCAGAGATACTTCTAGGGACCTGTAAATTTTCAGTTCTTCCAAGGTGGCATGATCAAAGGTGAGGTGTTTATTCCTTTCCTGGCCTGTTCTCTGGTCTATGAGCGACCACAAGCAACTCTTTTCTGCCTTGGAACTGTGAGGAGGATTCCTTCTTCACAGCCACCACAAGCTCCACCACGCCAACACTCCTCCTTGCCCAGGGCCACCACCCAGAACTGCGACCCAGATCCAAGCACGGGCAAAGCAAAGGAATCCTACCTCAGCACCAGAAAAGAGATCCCTGCAATCCCCCTCTGATCGACCACTTGATCCCCCTTCCATCTATAGGCTGAGAGCTCCAGAAGCAGCCACCATCCCCCTGGGTCTGTGCCAGGACTGAGGCCAGATGGAGCTCCTCTCTCACCGTGGTCCAACAGACCTTTCCTACTAACCCACTAAGTTGTCTTTGGCGTTTGTGGGTTGAGAAGTCTGGAAACCACCACAGCTGCCCATGATTCAGTCCCCTGAGGCCTGCTCCATGTTCACTGAGGCTTGGCCTTTGCCTGAACTGCACTCCTCTTCCAGCGCAGTGCAACAGACTTTTACTGCCGACCTTCCAGTTTGTCTTGGTCTGGAAATTTGTTTCACTCTGTCTTTTTGTGGGTTCTGCTGCTCTAGAATTTGTTTAGAGCTATTTTTACATTATTTGGAGGGGTTTGGGGGAGAGCTCAAGCAAGTCCCTGCTTTTACTCTGCCATCTTGACTCTGTTCCTTCTTCCTTTCTGAAAGGTACCAGTTCTATCTGTACTAAGTTACAGCTGCCTGACTTCGAGCCCCCAGCAGCCAGAGCATAAGGGGGGCAGAAAATAAGAAGGGAACCTCATCTATTAAGTCATATAAGCCCCCTTTCTACTCTAGGGTTTAGCACTTTACACGCCAGGAAATATGAAACCTGGGTTTCCGTTCCGTCTCTGTTAGTGAATGTGATCTTAAATCAGCAAATCATTCATCCCTCTGTATAAGGGAAAAGAAGGAAGTTCTCTAACATGGCAAGGTTCCCAAGATAAGACTTGAGGCTTATCATGCCAGAGAACTTACACAAGCTTAGGAGCCAGGAACTATAGATTCAAATTCTTACAAGTTGCCTAATTTTCTTGTGTGCCAATATCTCCATATGTTAAAAAGAAATAAAAATATTGGTCATACCTACCATTAAGTATCCCATTATATTCACCTCAACAGATATTTATTAGGTACCTACTACATGAAATGCCATGTGGTTCTTCTAGATAGTAGGGATACAAAGGTGAACACAGTCCCTGCCTCTTAGGAAACTTACAATCTAGCAAGAGAGGTAAGAGAGGGACGTGTGCTCAAAGAACCACAGTACAAATTAGAACATGAGAAAGGCAGTGGAGAGATCCAAAGTACTAGGAGAAATCCAGAGAAGAAGAGAACACCAAAAATAATGCAGGAAGAAAGATAGAAATAGAGACACAGAGTAGTTCATAAAAGAACAAATTAAAATAAGTAACCAGTAACAAAGCCTCAGATGTCTGAATAAATGCACAAATTGTGGATACCAGATCAAGGTCCTAACTCAAATGAGAAAATGTGATCTAACAGGTATTGCTGAGATTTAATGTAATGGAGCTAATAACTAGAATATGGTTCTAGAAGGTTTTACCTTATTCTAAAGGAGCAACATGGGGGAAAATCATGGTAGAGAAATGTTGTATGTATATCAAAAAGAGGTCTCTAATGAACTGCCCCTAGGGATCTGTATTTGTACCTGTGCTGCTTAACATTTTTATCTGTGCCTTGGATGGAGGCATCAAATTTGCAGATAATACAAATCTGGGAGGGAGAGTTAACATTGGATGACAGATTCTGCACTCAAAGTGATCTTGACTGGCTAGATCTCCAGATCAAATAAGATTACATCAAATAGTATAAATGTAAAAGTCTTACTCCTGGGCTCCAAAAATTAACTTCCAAGGCCAAGATGGGGATAAGTATGGCCAGAGAACATTTTATCTGAAAAGAAATTGAAGGTTTAATGGACTACAAATGTAATATAAGCAAAAAAAAAAAGTCACAGAAACCAAGAAAGCTGAAGTGATCTTAAGCTGCATTAAGAAAGGTAGAGTGTCTGGAACTAGGAAAGTGATAGTCTCACTGTATTCTTTCTGCTCTAATCTGACCATATATTGATTATTTATATAGTCCGATATGCCACATTTTAGGAAAGGGATTGATACATGGGAGAGCATCCATAACATGACAATCAGTCTCTTGAGAGTATATCCTAGGAAGACCATTTGAAGGATCTGAGAATATTTAGCCTGGAGAAAAGAAGACTCCAGGGTGACTTGATCTGCATCTTTAAGTGTCTGAAGGGCTCTCATGTGCAAGAGTGACTGGATTTATTTTTTTTGGCCCCAGAGTGCAGAACCAGGAGCAAAGAACAAAAGGTTTAAAGAAGCTGATTTAGGCTTGATGTAAATAATTATAGCTGTCTGGAAGTGGCATAGGAGGCCTCCGGTGATAGCAGGTTACACTTTTCTAGAGGTCTTTAAGCCAAAGGTTGCTGTTCACTAGTAGATGGGATTCTTGGTCAGTTATGAGTTAGAACAGATAACCTCTGAAGTCCCTTACAACAATATGGGAGCAGCTAGATGTCACAGTGGAACCGACCCTGGAGTCAGGAGGACAAGAGTTCAAATCTGGCCTTGGGCACTTATTAGCTGTGCAACCCTGGGCAAGTCACTTAACACTGATTGCCTCCAAAAAATAAACAAAACAAAACCAACTCATATCTTGGGATCCTACTATTGTCTGCTCAGGGAAAACTTAGAGCAAGTGGCCCATCAACTAAGCCTTGAAAGAAGGAAAAGATTTCCACAGATGGAAACTGGAAGGAGGGTTGTTCATTCCAGACCCTAGGGATAGTACCAACATCAGTGATTATAATAAAAAATTCCATGTACAAACACAAGGACTTATTCCTATGATTAATTCCAAAGAAATATTGCTGAGAGTCTAGCACATTCCTAAAAACTCAGGTCAACATATCATAATTGGTTTTCAGAGCAGACTAGGAAATGTTTATTTCCCCAGGCCTCTCCACAATTTCCAGATTGCCCATCCTCAGGTACCACATCTTTTAGTCAAAATCCCCTGTCTGGATAGATGGAAACTATGTCTGTATCCATGGAGATCTCAGTCATGGGTGGAGAGTAGGAGAGAGGATCATCCCAGAACTATTTCCAAGACCTTATCAAAGCTAGACTACTTTTGCTAGGGAGGCAAGGAGATGGACCTCCATATAGATTTCTCTCTGTATGACAGAATTTATGAATGAAAAAGCATTTATTAAGTACTTACTATGTACCATATATTGTCCTGACTTCTAGGGATACAAATTTCAAAAGAGAGACAATCCTTGTCCTCAAAGAGTTTATGTTCTAATGGGGTATAGGGAAAATAACATATATATTGGAAAGTTGGCCAGGGAAAGAAGTATTTATTAGTCTGGTAAATCACAAAGATGGTGAATGGAGCCATAGGGGAAATTATTGACATGACATTTCCAGATGCAATTTTAGTATTGATTCAAGGGCAAGAGGTGAGAAGAAGAGATGGGGTATGATATGTAGGGACCAGGTACCCAGCGTATACCTGGGAGGAAACGTGATTGCCTATGGATCCTCCACTCTACTTCCTCTTTGTTGTGTCAGCCCATCTTAATAAGGCTCAGGTTTGAATTATTCTTTGTTAAGGGGACTGACATCTGAACATCCTGAGAGTGGATAGAGAGCTCAAGAGGGACTGGGTATAACCCCCCCAATATTCTCCTTTTCCTGGGGCCAGTATACCCAGCATGGAGCAGTTCTTGGTTTCAGGATATCCCGGCTTTCACCTTTAGTAAAAAGAGCACTCCCATCTCATACCTTCCATGTCAGCACTCTAGTTGGGTTTGGCACTGCAGAGCAACCCAGTCATCCCAGGCTCTGTTTTCACAGGGAGGTTGGCTCAGTCAACCGTGAAGATGAACAGAAGGTAATTCTGCGGAAAATTGCTGGGAATTGGCCCATTTGGGTGCCATGTTGCGGAGATCTCCTGCACATTGGGTGAATTGATTTTCGATAAAAAACATCACCTTGCTCTGTCCCTTTTTGCTGACAGTACAGAAGGAATGCTGAGCCCAGGAAAATCAGAGAGAAAGTTTAGAAAATTCAAGGGAGCTTTCTGAAAAGATGTGGCCTTTTCCCACAGGCCAAGAATGCTTTAGGCCCTAAAATATTCAGTGTATGAACTCGGCTGTCTTGAATGGGGTGAATTCAAGTGATAACGCCCATTTGCAAAGCATTTTAAGCTTCACAATGCCCTCTCCTCACACACATGATTCAAGTTATATTTGTCATCTCTCATTTACAGAGGAGCAATCAGTAGCTCAAGAATAGGGACTGGACCTGTTATTGCAATGACATAGGGAACACCCAGAAGAGGAAATTCCCTCTCCCAATAAGGATCAGTATGTTCTCTGTAACTTAAATAGCCACCTGGAGCATTGAGAGAGTAACGCAAGTAGGATTCACATAATCAGAGTATATCAAAGGTGGGATTTGAATCCAGGTAATCTGGGCTCAGAGGCTAGCTCTTTATGTGTCATGCTCATTAATACAAGGCCAAGATCTGAATATCGGCCTCTGCATCCCATAGGCAGCCTTCTCCCTACAACCCAACACTGGATATCCGACAAGAGTTAAACCCAGGAACAGACGTGGGCAAAACTGAAAATGAGGGACATTTGCCTTGAAGCCTTCCTCTATCCCTTTCCATTACCTTTCCCATTCCTCCACTCTCCTTCAGGCTGCCAATTCTTTTCTGGCTATATCTCCCTTATGAGACTGGGCTCTGAGTAGTATCAGCCATCAACACCCAAGCATAAATATGTCAACTAGTTCCTTTTCTCAGGAGGGAGAGGAAGGAAAATTCATTTTCAGTTTCTTTCTTATCATGGAAGGAAAAGGAGTTTTATGTGGGAGAAAGGACTCCCAAAATAACCTGTATCTTGTTTTCCCTAAGAATAGGCAAATGTGGAAAGACAGCCTGGCATAGAACATGGTCTCCTGGATAGACGTGTAGTCAGAAAGATCTATATTGGAATCTCGGCTCTGACAGTTATTAAATATGTTACCATGGCCAGATCACATAACTTCTCTGAACTTTCAGTTTATTCATCTGTAAAATGGGAAAAATAATATTTATATAATGCTTGTTTCATAGGGTTATTGTGAGGCACAAATAATAGAATGTTTATAAAGTGCCGTGCAAATACGAAAGTACAAGGTGTCCCAGAAGTTTTGAGCTATTACAGCTTTAATAAGGTTTAACAATAAGTATAATAATAAATACATTTAATAAAATTAAGCTATTAAAAATTTAAGCTATTAAAACTTAAACCTATGCTAAGGCTTTTGGAATGCCCCACATATAAATGTCACCCATCATCATTATCTTTCAGAATATTAATTATAAGATTGCCATGCTTGAACTGGAAGGAGACCTCAAAGACCATTTAGTAAAACCTTTTTACTTTAGAAATGAGGAAATTGACTTTCATCATTTGTAAACCTGTAAATATATATTGAGATCCTATATATCCAGCAATGACTTTGGCTACATATCATTCTGAATGCTAATTGGGAAGTACTGAAAGCATCCTTGCAAGCCATTTCTTCTCTAATATAGTGGCTTTACCAGCAAGGCTTATCCTCAACAAAATTGTGAGAGTTTTTCTTTTGTCTTTGCCTGCAAAGGCATCAATCCTACAACCTAAGAACTGCAAGGATCTTTAGAGATCATCTAACCCACCTCCCCATCACAGGAAGCTGAGGCCCAGGGAAGTGACATCACCCAACTAGTTAGTAGCAGAATATGGATTGGAAGATAGTTCTCTTACCCCTCTAGGCAGTGATTATCATATGTCTAAGTGTCTGGGCTTATGACAAGCTTAGGCACTTGACTGACCAAAAAGGGGTCCTGGCTAGGTGACACAGTGGATAGAGCTCTAGCCTTAGAATCAGGAGGACCTGAGTTCAAATCTGGATTCAGATACTTGACACTTACTAGGTGTGTAACCCTGGGCAAGTCACTTAACCCCAATCACCTCACCAAAAGGCAAAAAAAAAAAAAAGACAAAAAGGGGTCCTAGGACCAGTTTACTTTCCTAGGTCATAGAGTCAAAAGAGTGTAAAGAATTATGGATGAAGTTACGTTAGACTAATTACTTGTCTCTCCTATGTCTACCACTTCCACGTGTGTTTCCTCTACATCTGCTTTCTACAAACTCTTTTCCTACTTTCTGTAGAGGCCCTCAAAATATGGTAGCTCCATGAACTGTGGCTTAATTCAGCATAAAATCCTGTTTATTGCCACTGTGACCATACCCTTTACCTCCACGGATGATTCTTTCCCTCAGGCCCTGCTACTAAAGGTCTAAGCGTCTGCCCCTATCACCCCATAGGAAGACAAATGTGCTGGTCAATGTTTAACAGATGACTCTACTAAGAAAAAAATATGTACACATGATACACTTTTAAGTTTAATCTGTAATATTAACATTTTCTCTATCACTTTAAGAAACCTAATCAACAAAACAATAAATCAAACCATGATTTGCCAATTGTTGAAGTGTAAATGATCACATTGAAAATTTAACAGTGACAACATCACCATCATGGAAATGTTTTGCCTGACTACACATGTATAACCTATATTGAATTGCTTGACTTCTCAGTGGGAGGAAGGGAGAAAATTTGGAACTCAAAGTTTTAAAAACAAATTTTAAAACTTGTTTTGACATGTAACTGGGGAAAAATAAAATACTAAATAAACTGTCAGAAAAAAAAAGAAAATTTAAAGTGACTCTCTCAAGGTGGTTTGAGCAGGCTCCTACATACCCCTCCAGAGACATCATAGGAAGAACGGTCTAGAAAAGCTCTGACTGGATAAATGAATAACTAACTCACATAAATGTGATTCTGCAATTTAAGGGCTATGTTATTATTAACTGTTGTCTCTGTGTTTTTGAATAATATAATGTCATAGGTTCTTCTCCGCCCAACCCGGTACCACCCATTCTCATCTTTACCCCAGCCCTGGCATTCCTGCTGGTTTTGTTTCATCCTCCAAATCAGATCACCAGAAGCCACCCTTGGGAGGAGATAAGCCACTACTGGACATTGCATCTCCTCCAGGAATTATGTGTCCTCTTCTTCACCCAGGCCATTTTCCACTTTGCAAAAAATACCTTCTTTTCCCTCCTTTTTCCTACCCATCTCCCAAACTTTTTCTACTTCTTTCTCTAAGAACTATAATCCAATCACTGCTACCATTGCCTCTGGAAGAGGCCTGTTAATAAATGGCTCTATTATTCCACTCATCATCTTTGTAACTTCCCAGATCATAAGTCTCTTTGTTGACCACCATTTTCCTGCATGCATTATCTCCCCCATTAGAATGTTAGCCCCTTGGCTTTTACATTTGTGTATTTGTATCCTCAGTAATTAGCACTGTGCTTGGCACACAATGAATTCTTAAATGCATTATTTTTTTCATTCATTCATCCTTCACAAGCCTTGGGATGTTATTTTCTGAGTAAAGATACCTGCAGGAGATGGTTGAACTCCCCATGCCAAATGAATGATCTCTGTCCTGGTGATCATAATGAATTTTCCTGTTATTTCCTGAAACATTATTTTGACATCTTAGCCATATATTAACTTTATGGAATTCTGTGATGTGCAATGACAATGCACTGGGTGATATATCATATTGAGGTAACTTAGAAGTTCACTGCTACATATCAAACTAGATTAAGAAAAAGAAATATTTTGGAATTCAGATTTGCTCAAATGCAAAATATTAACCTGATTGTTTAATTTTGAGATAGGAAGATATCTCTGAGGATCAGGGTTCACCTTTGGTAAGCAGAGCAGTAATGTGGCTCAATTTAGAAACCAGAAGAATAGATCTTAGGACAAGAATGGCGATGATTAGAGATCAAGTGACTTAGTCTCCTGTTTTTCCCAGACTGTTGCTCTGTGGGTCAAGGGGATAGTAGCTGTTGGCAATAACCTTGATGAAAAAACAAGCTTCTCTCTCCATCTGAAGTTACCTATAGCCAGTTTATAAAGGTAGAGACAGCCCAGGCTACTTGACCAACATTTCTTTACTTTAAAAAAAAATGATATTTTTTGTTTTTCACATCACATTCATTTCCAGATATGTCCTTCCCTTTCTCCCTACCCTGTGATTCATTCTTTGTTTAAAATAAGTAAATAAATAAATGTAAAAGAGACAGGGAAGAAAGTGGCTCAACAACATTACCCAGAACATTAATAGAGTTTAGTAGTATATGCAGTACTCAGTACCCACAATTTCCCTTTTCTGTCAAAAAGGGAGGTGGATCTTCCCATCTGTTCTTTAGAGCCCAACTTAGACACTACAATTACACTGTATTCTGTTTTTTGGGTTCTTTTTTTTTTTCAATGGGGGGCAGATGGGAGTGGGATAGGCGGTTACTGTTAAGATTTATAACATTGTAGCCATTGTTCTATTGGTAGTTCTGCATGCTTCACTCTTCTTCAGTTCCTGTAAAGCTTCTTATGTTTCTCTAAATTGTTCAAATGCATTGTTTCTTACAGCACAGTAATATTCCAATATAGTACCTTTATGTGTGCTGCCTTGTTTAGCCATCTTTTAATTTATACACATCTCTTTGTTTCCAATTCTTTGTTATCCAAAAAAACAATGCTGTTCTGAATATTTTGGATATATCATACCTTCCTGATTTTGACATCTTTAAAGTATATGCTGTCACTGATTTGAAATTAGCCCTCATTATGTGGTAGAGGTGACTGTTAAAAGCAAGTGAACTGGGTACAGCCTATGCTTTGGGTAAGAGGAAACTCCAGGATTATTTTCTGTGTATATATCTGGGTTTTTTCTTCGTGTTCCCCTGGGTTGTATTTGGGAGAGTATGAAGCTGTGAGTTGCATTTCAGGTGCCTGGAGGTATTAAATCATATTATGCATACACTTAATGGCTGGGAAATGCTAAATCTATGCTATAAGCTTAGTCAGAGCAACATCCATGGTGGCATCTTTTGAGCATTTTTCTCCATTCTTGTGTGTGCTTCTGCCAGACCCAGTCATAGGATCCTTGTAGTCAGAGACTGGAAGAATCTGACACTTTTCTTTGTATAATTAAGGTATTAATTCCATTTTTACATAGGGCACATTCCTCAACCAAAGTTGCTATTGATCTCAAAGTCTATGCTAGCAAAACATATACCCTCTTAGTTCTTACCAAGCTGGAAAAGCTTGGCGTATAGTTTCAGAAATGGATTGTATTATAGATGGTAGGAAAAGTAGCCTGGAGAATCACCAGAAGACCGACCACAAAGTGACATATAGATAGATAGAGATCCAGGGGTGGGGAACCTGTGGCCTGGAAGCCACACATAATCCTCTAGGTCCTCAAGTGTGGCCCTTTGACTGAATCCAAACTTCACAGAACAAATCCCCTTAATAAAAGGATTTGTTCTGTAAAATTTGGACTCAGTCAAAAGGCCACACTCAAGGACCTAGAAGGCCACATGTGGCGACAAGTTCCTCATCCCTGAATATACATGCATATATGTGTGTACATACATTACATAGACACATGCATGTACATACATATATGTATGTATGACACACATATATATGTATGTAAATATGTGTGTATGTCTTTATATAGCTAAATGAAGTAAGTTCTGTGTCAATGGAGGGAGTACTTATATGAGTGAAATCCCATATTTTTTGAAGCATCTAAGTATCTGGGTTTTTGTTATTGTTGTTCCTGCTGTTGTTTTGTTTTAGTTTAGGCACTTGAAGCCTAGAGAAATTGCCACAGTCAAAAATCATACTACACAAAAAATGAGGCAGTTGGGTGATTTTCAAAATCTCTTCTTGCTCTGAAATTCTATAGCACTAATGCATAGCTGGATCTAGGGCTCCTTCAATTTATACTGTGTTGCCTTTGAACCTGAAAAATAAGAAATGGGATTCTGGGAGCAATGATACCTTAGCTTGGAAAAAATCTGTTAGTCACATTCCCATTATTATAGTAATAGAAACTTAGGGTAGGCCTTACGTATAGGATGAATGGTTCACCTCCACCTTAGCTCAACCCCTACCTGATCTTGTATCACTTGTATGTACATAATTAGTTGCACGTTGTCTTCCCTGTTGGAATGTGAGCTCCTTGAGGGCAAACACCTTGGTTTTGCTTTTTTTTTTTTGTATTCCTGGAGTTTAGCCCACTGCCTGGCACATAGTAAACACTTCATAAGTGTTGGTTGACTGACTAATTGATAAGGCATTATAAAAGAAGAACAATGAAGTAAAATGGTGGAAACTTTAGGGATGACAGGGTCAGGGACACTTGTGGTAAGCAGGTTCCATATGCCTCCTTCTTTAGCTAGAGCTGTAATTAGCTCACATATTTAAGAAACAGGAGCTGATTTTAGAGCTTTTAGTACTCAGGCTAGTTCTATAATTTCTTCCGTAATTGAAGAATTACCAATTACTTGGAAGGGAGGCAAGGATCTGGAAAGACTCCTCAATTGTGATGTAGTAAGGCTAGGGGGATCTGGAAAGGGCCCTGGCATTTTTCACTGTGAATCTCTTTGTGTCCTGAGCATAGAGTGTCTGCTGAGAAAAACTCCAGCCAGTCATGTACTGTGTTCCCCCTGCACCCCACCCCTGATAATTCCTGTGTGCCTTAATATTGCCAGTCAAGTGATGCAGGGCTTCCTCCAGAGAATGCTCCACCAAAGAGAATTGGCTGCAATGAATCTAAGTCACCAGGTCAGCAAAGACTGCATCCCTGATACCATTTTCTAAACCATTGCTTCTTCTATAGGGTGTGTCTGAGTCAGAGCCTGATAAAAATGCCACCATAGAAGAAAGGTTCCCAATCATATTGGATTAGTCCAAGTTGTACCAGAATTGGGGGAGCAGTTGCAGGAAATACAAGTGACCCCATCCCAACTTGAGGCAAGGGAGCGGACACCCATCATACTATGAGAAACTGGCATTGCTTCAAGCCAAGCCTCTCTGCCCAGATTCCTTGGACAGCAAGAGTAGATGCTTTTGCAGGATCATAGGTTCATAGATGATGCAGATTTCAGAAGTCATCGAGTTTACCTATCTTACTTTACAGAAAAAGGAAACTGAGGCCTAGAGAGATTAAGCTACTTGTGCAAGGTTACAATAAGTAGCAGGGGCAGTTTTAAAAACACAAGGTTGTAGATTTAGAATTTCCAGGGAGCTCAAAGGCGATTTAGTCCAATCCCTTCATTTTACATGTGAGACATTGGGGCTCAGAGAGTTTAAATGTCTCACCTGAGGTCACACAAATAGTCAGGGCAGGACTGTAATTTGAACCTATGTTGCCTCACTCCATGTCTAACATTCTTTTCACTGTACCATGCTATTCTTTCTGAGCCATGACAAATGTGTGTTTAAGACCCAGTTCCATACCATTGTGGGAACATCCAAAGTTGTATAACCTGCATTGTTGGGAAATTGGAAAAGATGGAGGCAGAAAGGTTTGCATGCCAGAGATTTGGCTGTTGTGGTGGTAGGAGTTGATCATTGCCAAATAATCAACAACTCAAGACAGAATTTCTAGCCATCCTTGAGGACCCCAATTGTAGATATGGCAGTGTTATGCATGTACACTAAGTATGTAAGAGTGGAATATTATATTCTACTTACTCCAGTGGAATATTGTAATGAAGTACATCAGCTTAAAGACATTGTAGGTTAGGAGGAGGTAGTGTTAAAGGAAATAATTAAAGGAGATTTAAATGAGAAATTGAATCATAAAATCACTAAATGTGAAAGTTAGAATGGAACTTAGAAGGTCATCTAGGTAACTAGATAGTATAGTGGATAGTGTTGGACTTAGAGTCAGAAATATCTGAGTTCAAATCCTGCCTTAGACACTAGTTGTATAATTCTGGGCAACTTATTTAACCTCTCTCAGCCTCAGTTTCTTTATCTGTAAAATGAAGGTTAACGACAGTGCCTAACTCACAAGATTGTTGTGTGGATTAAATGAGATAACACATGTAAGATCTTTTATGAGGCTTTTCTATAGTGATAAGTAAATGCTAGGTATTGTTATAGTCCAATCACATAATTTAACAGATGAGAAGATGAATGCCCAAAGACAAAGAATAACTTTTAAAGGTCCTACAATTTGTAAATGGGAGAGTAAGAACTTGGACCCAGCTCTTCAGACTGCAGTGTCAATGCTTTTCTTTTTACTACATTATGCTGGTAGAACATTATTTCCTTTTTAAAAATAATATCTTATTGATTAATGGTAGGAAGACCTTTCTGTTCTCACTAAAAATAATATTATTAGTAATACTATCTTAGTGAGAGCAAAGTGATTGAAAATGTTTAATATTTAAAATCTTGGTTTAACACTTTGTGATGCAGTGATTCAAAGATCTAACTCAGTTCAGAAACATTATTTCAAATAACGTAGAGGTTTTGGTAATGGTAAATATAATGGGAGAACTACTTATAATATAGGAAAAAGGATCAGAAAAAGTGGAGGTAGGGCCACTAATCTTTAAGGAGAGTTCTGTGCTTGTGTAGCTAAGGATATTCAAAGGACTCTATTTGTCAGGGTGTGGCAATACCAAGTAGACTCTGGACTGTATTGAGGGTACAGAACTTAACCATGTAAGTCTATCAATATAGACACCAATAGCCTAGCTGGGGAGAAAGCCTGCCGGAGGCTGGGGGAACTGTAAAAGCCAGGGATAAAGTATCCATGTGTTTTCATTTATACAAGTATTTGCTTGAGGCCAAAGTCAAAAGCGGACTGACCAGACCCAAACCTTGATCAGTTTGGGCACCTTAGAGAAATATGTTACCTATCATTTATATATAAGATGGGAATGGAAGACCATTCCAGTGCAGAATAGTTATAATGGAAAGATGGCCAACCACTAGAATGAGGGTTAGTGCCCAGAAGCCATCCAAATGACCTCCAAAGGAGGAGATGGTAAGGCTAGGTCAGGTGGTCTTGCGATTTGATATAGAGGGTACAAAAGGTATTGCAATCTTAGGTTACATTGAGAGACATAGTATTCAGAGTTATACAATTTTGGAGTTGGAAGGGACCTCAGATATCATTTAGTCCAACCCAGAGTGAAAAAGAAATCCCTATTGTATTACAAACAAGTGTATTGCTTATATCATTATATTATGTATAATTATATTATCATATATAAATATGTAGTTACATGTTATACACAAATATGTATATATGTGTGACAACCTACATATGTATCTTTGTGTGTATATAGAGATATACACATACACCCAAAGTGCAGATGTTGGCCTTTGAGGTCCCTTCTGACTCTGAGAGTCTATTATTCTATTGGAAAAATGCTACCAGCATTTCAAGAGCTGACACAGCATAGCTTCTAGCTGTGCTGGAGTTCAGGTTCATGTATCTTGCTGCCATGATGCTTCCCCTATCCTCCCTCCCACTTTCCAGTTCTGTAAACATAATCAAATCAACTCTGTCATTGCTCATAGAAAGAATGTGTCAACCTATGGCTCCACTTAATATTGCCATAACTTTCCAAATCCAAATATCCCTCTCTGGCCCTGATGCCTCTATAGGTGTCGTCTCTGCTTATTAGAATGAACTCTCTTAAAAGGGAAAGACTGTCTTTGCTTTTCTGTATTCCCAGCACTTAGCACAATGTTTGCACATAATAACTCTTTAATAAATGCATTTGTACTCACTCACTCATTCATTCATTCATTCATTCATTCATATATCCTAAACAAGGTCAGGTCACTTAGCCCCACCAGCATTCCCTAGAGTTATAGCTATCCCTCTCCAGGAGGAGAGGAGGTTCTGTTGTAGAGTTCTTAGATCCCTATACATTTTTGAACAAGATTTTCCAGGGTTTTCCAAAAGTCTTAGTGCAGTTTTAAGCTTTGATAACCTAAAAAAAGTATGTATATGTGTGTGTGTGTCTGTATATGTATATGTGCATACATGTACATGATACACACACACATACACAGAATCTGTATTAAAATCTTTATGTCTGTGTAGCACCTTCAGAAATTCTAGGAGCTGGTGGAGAACCTACATGGTTATGGGCTTAAGTGTTGGAGAGAGAGGTAAAAACGGTTACTGAAGTGGTCCTGGGTTTTCCTGGACATATGGAATGAAGAAGAGAAATAGAAGTCAAAGGAAGATGGATTTCTGCTCCAATATGACTGATTCATAGTTGCTGACAAGTGCATCATTCAACTATGGTGAGAAAACAGTGTGGGGTAAAAGAAACTCAGAATTGTGTGGTTTACAGAGAGAGATCAAGGTAATGGAAGAGAGCATATTGAATTCAATTCATGGAGCTGTAGGGATTTCCCTTCCCCTGAGGAAATGATTCCTTAAGAATGATCCCCTCAGGGGAAAGGAAAAGTGAGGAGATAAGAGCCAACCATAATGGCCCAAGGGTTTGCTGGCCACCTCCTCCTTTCTTGAAGCACACCTTATAGGGGCAATCCACAAAACACTGTTTTGCCCAGTCTTCAAAGGCAGCTGCAGATGGGGGTTTGAGGGGTGTGTTCCATTGCCTTGTGGACATAGACACTAATGGGAACTATCTGTGCCTCTTCATTTACCAGTTGTTCATCCATTTTAGAAGAGGACAGGATGATGTCTTGACTTGAGGTGAATTGGATTTTAGTGAGGCAGAGTTGCACAAAGTCATCAGCCTCACTTTTTCTTCCAGAGTCATCCAAGGCTACTAGGGGCAAGATGAAAGTCAGGATGACTGATGATGGCCTCTTTGATGTCTGACCAAGCTTTAAGCACTCCACAGCACCTGCTTCAGCCATTTTCATGGCCATTGGAACAAATTGTTCTCATCTGCCCATTTCCTTGGGGGAAGCCTTCACGTGCTTGGGGATATCCACCTAACTCACCGCTGGGTTTGATGCCTGTCAGTTGCCTTCAAGCTGGTTAAGCCCATCTACCAAGTCAGTTTTACTGAGGTATAGCCACTCCACATGTTCCCCAGGAATGTTCAGTCTTTAGTCCAGAATTTGGGGAGGGCGAGCTTTAGAGAGGGGACTGTGTGCAGTAGGGAAGCTGGGCAGGGAGTAATAACGCAGCCCCTGGGAAGCTCCAAGGTGCTCCCACTTTAGCTGTGGATAGCTTTCATCTGCAAACTTTAGCAAGTCATTTGATCTTCAAGCTGGTCCTCAACTCTTCTAGAAATGGGTTGCAGAGTCAGCAGACTATTGGAGAGGAGCATCTGAGAAAGCTTGGTTTACATGTTTGTGCCCAACTGGTCAGTTCCCTTGGTAAGAATTCAAGAACAAGATTTAGATCTGGAAGCTATCTCAGAGACTATCTAGTCCAGGTTTTCTAGTCTGCCTAGTTACAAGTTGCTTGCCTTTCTGTTTTCATATCTCACAGGAATTTTAGCATAAACACTGGACCTGTGATTTCATTTGTATAGGGAAATCCCAGGTGAGGAACCATGCTCTACCAATGCAGGTTGGGAACTCCTCTGGAACTTATATTCTTATCTAGAATTATCTAGAACCATGGTGTCAAACAAACAGAAATAGATCCCTTTGGGCCCCATATTGACTTAAAAACTACAAATTAAAGTTATATGTTATTGTAATTTTACAATATTTATTTTCTTAAATTGGCTCCAGAGAATTACCCAGTGTTACATAGCCATGATGGGTGTGAGGTGGGGCTTGAACTTAGGTCTTCCTGCCTTTTAAGGCAGGCTGTCTATTCAGTGACTCCAGGATGCCTTTGTTATGGGTCTTAGGCTTGAAGAATATCCAAAAGTGCATTCTGTGATGGAGTTGTTCTCCCACAGCCACCAAAACCTCTGGGTTGCTAGGAATTGAGGAGGCATAGCCTCCTCTTAGAATATGCCTGAGAAAGACATCAGGTCCCCCCAGTACTAGGGAAGGCCTTTAGCTTCTCTGAACTGCTTCTTCCACCTAAGGTCTGAAATTCCTTTATCAGAACAAAAAGCTTTTCCTTCCTCCATTAAAGATAAGGCTTAAAATGCAAATCCCTGTGGGAAAGGAACACAGCAAGCCCTATTCACAATAGTGATACATAAAGGATATCCACTCTTTCCTGGGGGGCAGAGGATTGATGGGAGACCAAGTAAAAGTCTGAGGTCACTGGGAATCTGAATGACCAAGGGAGAGGCCTCATCCAGTGAGAGAAAGGAAGCACAGTAGGGAAGCTAGTAGTACCAAAATGGAATGTTGCCTCCTTGACCATTTATCTGGGACCAGTCATGTAGATAATGCACAGGGCTGGCAGTAAGGATCCCTGAGCTCTTACCCTGTTTCTAGTACTTATTCTTTATGTGATCCTGTGACCTCAGTTTTCCTGTTGACCGACCAACTGAGGGAATCCCTGCCTTGAAAATGAATTGATTTGTATAGATTTTTGTGTGTAATTTCATATGTACATTTTGTTTCCTTCATAGAATATAATATTGGGAAATTCCTCAACCCAAAGTTTGTAAGATCCTATGGGAACGCAATTCCTCCCACCTTGGTCCATTTGATTGGAGGTCAATAAAACAAAAGGCAAAGCTAGAAGATAAAAAGTTTAATTAGCATCAGATGATGGGGTGTTGTCAGGTAGATAACAAACAACACAGGGAACAGAAGGAGGTATACACCCATCTGGGGTTTCAGACAGCATTAGGGTAGCATTACTGGCTGCAAAAGAGAAGGTTATCAGGTGAGTTTGCTCAGCCTTTTTCCATTTGGGGGAAGTTGAGTAATAAGGGACAGGATGTCAGATGATTTGGGGGAGGATACGCTAACCTTGGAGTTGGAACCTTTCAGCCTTGGGGTCTCAGGAGACCAGGTTTACTGGGGTGAGATAATGCATTTCTCTCAAATTAGTTTTATCAGAGTATCCTAGCAGGACAGGAAATCTCACACTGTGGAGGCCACCTTTGAGACAGAAATCAGTAAGACTCATCTTGTCCTTGCCACTCTGAGCCATCTCCATACAATCTAGTAGCTCTGTTTCTTTGACTTCTAAGGCTATTTTTTTTTTCTGGGAAGATATTTTCCCTAGATTCACAGTACGTAGATTTTTAATCCACTTTTCTTCACAATTATAAGTTCCTTGAGGGGAGACATTTTTTCATTTGTTTTCTTTCTAGCTCTAATACTTAATAAATCATTGTTGAAAAATGATATCCACCTCCAGAGAGAAAACTGACGGAAGTCTGAGTGCAGATTTAAGCATAATTTTTTCTCTTCTTCTTGCTTTTCTTCTTACAACATTGCTAATATGGAAATACGTTTTACATGTTTTCATGTGTTAATTGATATCACATTGTTTGCCCTCTCAGTGGGTGAAGGAGAGAATTCAGAACTCGAAATATTTTCAAAAATGAATGTTAAAAATAAATATGATAGTTAACATTTATATAGTATTTACTATGTGCCTGGCACTGTGTGAAGTGCTTTACAATTATTATCTCATTTGATCTTCATAATAACCCTGAAGGTAAGTACTATTATTATTAATCAAATTTTACAGATGAAAAAACTGAGACAAACAGAGGTAAAGTGATTTGCCCAGGGTCACACAGCTAGCAAGTGTCTAAGGTCACATTTGAACTCAGATCTTCCTGACTCTAATCCCAGTGTTCTATCCACTCACTCTGTTGGTTCTACCTACTGTACTACCTCTCTACCTGTAGGATATGAAGGTTCTTTCAAGGAAAATAGATCAATAGATAAATAGATTAATGCCAGAGTATCCAGGTTCTTAGCACAGCACCAGGACAATGTCCCTTTTAAACAAAGATTTAAAAAGAAATAGTATGTGGTAGGGAGAGTGTTAATATAAATAGTTCAGCTAAACCACCCAACACCTACAATCCCACTTCTGCAGCCATGAGAGGGTGGTACATTTTCTCAACTGTTTTCTGGGTCCAAGCTTAGTCATTACTCAGAATTGTTCTTTCTGTTTACATTGTTGTAGTTATTGTATATATTTTCCTGCTTCTGCTTATTTTACTCTCCATTAGCTTATATAAATCTTGAGTTTCTCTAAATTTTTCACACTCACTCTTTCTTGGAGTATACTAATATTCCATTAAATTCATGCACCAAGATCTGTTTAGTTATTCACCAGTCCATGGGCATCTATTTTTGTTTCTAGGTCTTTGCAGTCACAAAAAGAATTGCTGTGACTATTTTCAAGTATATGGGACCTTTATCTATTTGAGCTCTTTTCGAGTGTGTGTCTAACAATAGGATCTCTGGGAGCCTGAGCTTGGGAAGCAGAGAAGAAGCTTTGTCAGGTCCTTCCAAACTGAAAAGCTTTTGCATTTGGGCCTGGTGATGGCCTAAATGTGCAGGGATTATATGAGTGTCATCCAATAAATTTAGTAAAGGTCATCATCAAGTTGGTTGCAGGCAGATGAATTTTTCAGACATGGAAACTCTCAAAGACTTTCAACTAAGTAAAGTGTTCCTGTGTTCTGCACCACTTGGAGATGTACCCAAACCACTGGGATTGGGAGCTCAATGGGAGTGAGGGATCTCTGGGGCATATCAAGGAAAGATTCCTGGAAAAGGGAATGTTTAAGTTGAGCCATGTCAGAAGAGTAGAATTTTGGTAGGCATAATTGGATGGAGCAAAAATGTAAAGACAAGGAGGCCACTTTCCCTGGATCATATGTTTGAGAGCAGTGGCAAAAGATCTATTGGAAAGGTTGACTGGGACCAGATTATGGAAGGCTATGAATGCTAGCCTATGGAGTTGGGACTATTCCATAGTTAATGGTAGAGCTACTGAAGGTTTGTTTGGTAAGAGGTGTGAAATTATCCAAACTGTGACTTTGGATGATTGATCTAAGTCCGGGCTTCTTGGAGTCCAAATGGTTTCTGGAAAGATTTCAAAGGGATATGTGAACTTGGATGGTGAGACAATTACATTTTTATTTTCACTAACCTCTAACTGAAATTTAGCCTTCACTTCAACAGTTTAAAAATATTGCTCTGAGAAGAGGTCCATAGGCTTCATCAGACTAAAATCGTAGCCCATGACATACAAGCAAAAGGTTAAGTAAGAATTCGAATTAAGTGTGAGAAGCCTGTTTTTCAGAGGGGGGAGACTAAAGGCAGAGAGGCCTGTTAGGGCCTATTGCAATAATCTGAACAAAAGGTATTGGGAATGTTGCTGCCATTCAAAATGATAGTACTATAAATCATCAGCACCTGTGATATATGAGCCACCTGTGGGCAGGTAGCTTAGAGTTGAGCTAGAATCAATTTAAAAGGTCCATCCTCCACTTCAGTGTTAGGGATTTTTTTTTTTGGTGGGGGGAAGCAGTTGCTCCCTTCTTCTTAAACAAATCATAAATATCCCAGGCACCAATAGGAAATAAGGGCTGCAGCCTGGGTGTTTATTTAGATTTTATGGCCCATTTATTGTCTCATATTCTCCCAGTCAAAGATAATTATTTCTTAATTAATCATACATAAACAGTCCATATCCTTTGCAGAACTGGCTATTTAAAAAAGCATCTATCACAGCAATTGGCCCCATATATTGAACTGCAAATCACCTACCCTTGTTTGGCCTAGTTTGGATGGCTTCATCTTCATTTTTATTGCCTGAGATGGTAGGAAGGGGAGGAAGAGGTAGTATTTTCTATCTTCCGATATTCACAGGAATTTGGGAGAAGACACTTTTTTTTAACGCCTTCTTCTCTATTGTAGGCCACCATTTCTCTCATGCTCTCTGCACATGGTACATAAAGGTGGAGCAGAAATCAGCCACCCAGGTTTACTCCATCTGGTTTTTTTTGTTTGTTTTGTTTTTGCTTTGTTTTTGTTCTGTTTTTTTGGTTTTTTTTGCTAAGCAATGGGGTTAAGTGACTTGCCCAGGGTCACACAGCTAGTAAGTGTTATGTGTCTGAGGCTAGATTTGAACTCAGGTCTCCTGCTCCAGGGCCAGTGTTCTATCTACTGTGCCACCTAGCTGCCGCTCCATCTGTTTTTATCACCATGTCCAGATTCCTATTCCTTAGGGTCATAACTATTTTCCATTTGCTCTCCACATTCTCAGACATGTACTAGCTGTGTGACTGAGAAAATCACATATCCTTTTTGAACCTCAGTTTCCCTATCTGTAAAATGAGGAGGACAGTAATAGCATCTATATGACAGTCATGACTATAAAATGAGAGAATATTTTATTAAAAAAAGCCTTTGAAAAGCTAAAAATATTATGTAAATGTCAGTTGTTATTACTTTTACCACCACCTCAAATTCTGATTTCATTTTTGGAGACTTTGCATTAACATCTTTTTTAACATAGTGGCCCTCCAGTTCTAAGAGCTATATATCCATTCTGCCTCATCCTCAAACAGGGAAGGTCACACCATAAAACTCAACATCCCTACTTTCATGATTTGGAACTCTAAAATTCCCCTATATGATAATATACTATTTTTCCATCTCTCTCAGTGCTTCACTCACCTTTGCTCATGAACACCTCTATTTTCTCCATCCCTTCCCTTACTCCTAATACCTGCTCTCTTTTCTCTCTTTACTCTCTTTACTCTATAATAAACCAGTTCAACTAGCATTGTTTTTTGCTCTTGATTCTCTCACCTCCTTATCAGTACCCTGGGTGGCCCATCATGATACCTCAAGCTACTCAGTGCTACCAGAGGCATTCTCATAACTGTTGTAACTATGACCATTACAACTCATGCTCTCTAATTTTAAATGCCTTCCACTACTTCATCACCTATGGTTTTTTTCTTTTGCTCTAGTCTCAGAGGAATAAGTGACTCTTCTTGTGAAGGCTAATTTGCCCAAGATCATTTACTCTCATCTTCAATTTTTATCTACTAGCTTCTTCCCCAACCATCCTTAAAAAAAATGTCTTTGCCCTGCCAACACCTTAAGCTAATATCTCATATCCCTCCCTCTCTGCTTTTTTTTAACCTCTAAAAGATATTTTCATTTTTTCATTTTATGGCCTCTACCTTCTGACCACACCCTCAATTTTCAATCCTTGCAATATGAATTCTTATGCTATTTCTCAAATGAAATTGTCCTTTCCAAGGTTATTGATGATCTCTTAATTGGTATATATGATATCTTTTTATCGGTCTTCACCCTCCTTAATCTCTCTGTAGGTTTTGGTGATATTGCCTAATTTCTTTCTTGGATATTGTCTCTTCTATTGATCACTATGAAATTTATTTCTCCTGGTTCTCCTTCTACTTATCAATCTTCTTTTTCATTATCTTTTATTGGTTCATCATCCACCTCCCTCCCCCAATAGTAATAACACACAACACAGGAACCTGAGAGATCATGCAGTAGAACCATCAACATTGTGTGTTGCCTAAGAACACAGTGAATCAGTGGTAGAGCTGGAGGCTAGAATAAGAAATTTCTTAGGAGCTCTCCCTGATACTGTGATGATATTGAATCAATCTAGTTTCGTCTGAGTCATCCCATCAAATACTTGACTGTGAGACCAGGTTTACTAGATCTAGACCATTATATCTTGAAAACTTGTCCCATCAGTCAGACTTATTGTTGCCCTAGGCGAGAAAGATCATGCGTATGCATGCACACACATACCACTTACCACCATGTATATGTGCATGTATGTAAATATGTGGCATATAAATGCCACTTTACATTCTGCAAATTACTTTCCCTACAAGAATCCCATGGAATATGTAGTATGAGTATTACTATAATCATTTCATAGATTGGTAAACTGAGGCTGTGAGAGGTTAAGTGATTGATTCTAGTTATACAGCTAGTAAGTATCTAATTAGGGTAGGATTGGGACCCAAGGCCCCTGGCTAAATCCAACATACTTCTTGCTATGCCATGTTACCTTTGAAAAAGCTTTTGAAGAATTAACTCAGAACTTATTTAATTGAGGCATTTCTTTATATCTTCCAGATGTAAGGGAAGAGCAATGAAGAAAGAGAACCTTGGTGTTCTTTGTTGAGAGTAAGTTGAAAGTTGATCTCTAGTCTGAGCAACAACTTTTATATTCCTTGAGATTTGAGGACATTTCTCATGCTTATATCCCCACAATGCCTAATTGAATTTAATAGGTACTTCATAATTATTTTATTATTATTATTATTCCTTTTATTTTTATACTCGTACAGTCCTTTTCCTCACTCCCTAACACTTAGCATAGAGCTAGCTATGTAATAACCACTTAGTCAACAAACATTTATTAAGGATCTTACTATGTGCTAGTTACTGTGCTAAAGTCTTAGGGATATAATAAAAGGCAAAAAAAAAAAATTTCATGCCTTGAAGGAGGTCACATTCTGATAGGGGAGAGAGCCTGCAAAGAACTGTATACACACAGGCTATGTACAGTATAACTGGGAAGTACTCTTAGAGGGAAGGTGCTAACAGTTGAAACTAGCAAAGACCTCCTGAAGAAGGTGTGATTGGAGTAGAGCCTTGAAGGAAGGCAGGAGGGTAGAGATGAAGAGCAAGAACCCTCTATACATGTCAATCCAAATGGAATTCAATGAATCCTACAGTCTATTTTCCCCAGTATCTTCTTTTAGGCCTCCAAGGTTCATTTACCACCCCAAAACTTTAGTGGACCAATTCATAGAGGCTCATTTCATTAAAAATGGGAAAATGCAAAGAGCTATCTTTCCCCCGTGGAAAAAAACACTGAAGATAATAAGGTGTTGAAAGAAAAACAGTCAGCTTCTATTCCAGGAGTTCAGTGAGACATTGGGCCATTAAATGTAGAGCCTGCTGTGTGGAAAACAGGCTGAAGTCAGGAAACTGCTTGGATTCAATCACCTGGTGTGCTTGATCTCCCTCAACGTACTGTGCTGGTGTGTTACCTTAGGAAATACTGGCTTAGCTGCCTAAAGTATGCATACCCCACTGAGTGTATCGAACCAAAGTTATGTGGTATTGGGGTTTTTTTGTCAACATTGTTGCTTCAGTTAAAAGGCACCCACTGTCATTTGCCCATCTCTTCATCTTTTCCTAGTTGACACATGCAAGGGCAGAAGCTGATGGCTTCCATCCAACCTAGAATCATCAAAAAAGTCTCAAGGGAAGAGCAAGAAGGAACCTGAGAGATCATGTAGTAGAACCCTCAATGTTGTATCTTGCCTAAGAACACAGAGTGAATCAGTGGTAGAGCTGGAGGCTAGAATAAGAAATTTCTTAGGAGCCCTCCCTGGTACTATGGTGATATTGAATCAATCTAGTTTTGTCTGATCGATCCCATCAAATACTTGACTGTGAGACCAGGTTTACTAGATCTAGACCATTATATCCTAAAAACTCATCCCATCAGTCAGACTTATTGTTGCCCTGAATGAGAAAGATCAGGAAATATGTTTTTAACCATACTGTTTTGTGATCCCTATATTCCAATGATATATCTTATGTAAATCTTCTTCTTGCAAATCCTTCAAGCACAAAGATTATGTTTTATTTGGTCCTGGAATTGACTTTTAATGCATAGTGCTTGATTATGCTCTATGTTAAAAGACTGTACCTATTGTCAGCAAGAGCATATAATCTGGATCAGTGGTGTCAAACTAAAATAGAAATGCCTCCTTGTCAGCCTTATGTTGACTTAAAAAAATACAAATGAACATGATCTCTATTGTTCTGTTTTTTATTTTGTTAAAAACTTCCCAGTTACATTCTAATCTGGTTCAGGCTGCACTCAGGAGTTTTGTGCCCTGCATATGTGGTTAAAATTTGATATCTCTGAACTCTGGACAGTGTCTGTATCTCAACTGTGCCAAAATTTACTGTATTTCATATATCCAACAAATGCTTCAATCAGGAACATTAGGAGCCAGAAGACTGGGTTTTTTAGTTTGGAGTCTACTATGTTAATGCGAGACTGTCTGAGATTCATCTCCTAATCTATAAAGTCAAGATGTTGGTATCTTAGGATATCTGCATCACAGGATTATTGTGAAGATCAAGTGAGATAGGATATATGAAAATTTCTTGAAAATTGGAAAGTGCTGGACAACTGCAGTTGTTAGTATTTACTACTTGTAAGGGACCCAGGGACAGGAATCTTGTCTCCATCATCTTCAAATTCTCCATAGAGCCTAGTTCAGTACCTTGTGTGATTCAGTGAAAGTTTAGTGAATGAATTTAATATGGGTGTCTTCCAAGGTTCATTATCCTTCCTTTAGTGATCATATTTACTCACATGGCTTCAGTGACTAAGTCTGTGCAGATGACTCTCAAATTTGTTTTTTCAACCTTAACCTTCCCAAGAGCTCCACTCTTAGATTTTTTTTCACTGCTGGATAGACAGATCTACCAGCGTGTTACTTCAGACTCAATACTGTATGCCCCAAACTGAACACATCATCCCTCTACCTCGTACCATACAAACCACACAGACTTTCTCCCTTAACTTCCCTATTTTGGTTCATGACAACACCATCCTACAAGTCATCTGACCTCGAAAACTCAGAGTCACCCTTCTCTTTCTCTGTGCCTCTGTATATTCATTCAATTGCTAAATCTTACCAATTCTACTCCAGCAATATCTCTCATTGGTATCTCACCTTCATCCCAACTATAACCAACTCTGGTTAGGCCCTCTTCTCAGAGTACTCATTGTAATATCCTCCTACATAGCCTGCCTGTGTGGAACCACAGAATCTCAGAGCTGGAAAAGACCTCAGAAACTATTTAATACAACCTTACCTGACCTGGAATCCCCCTGTGCCATTACTATTGAGTTTCTAGACCTCTGATGGAGGACCTGCTCTCTCCTTAGGTGGCCCATTCCACTTCTGGATAGCACTGATGGTTGGGAAGTGGTTTTTTGTTTTATTTTTATATAAAGCTAAAATCTGCTTTTCTGCAACTTTCACCCCTTGTTACTCTCTCTCACTACCCTCTGAGACCAACAGAACAAGTCTAATCCTCTTCCCTCTTCCATATGACAGCCCTTCAATTACTTGAGGATGACAATTAGATTCCCTCCTGAGTGTTCTCTCTTCCAAACTAAAGATCCCTATTTCCTTTGAGCAAGCACATGACATGTTCTCTAATCTTACTATCCTGGTTGATCTTTTCTGGATTTATTTCAAATTTACTCAGGCTTTCCTAAATTGTAAAGCCAAATGCTAAAAACAATATTCCAGTTGTGGTCTGACCAAGGCAGAATACTCCTACCTCCCTTGTTCTGGATTCTATACCTCTTTCACATAATCTGAAATGATTACATTTGCTTTTTTTCTTTTTTTAGCTGCCATATCATATTACTGATTCATATTGAATTTATATTTTTCCTGTTCTCCAATATATTCTTTACTTTGTTCCCCAAGTAATCTTTGTAGCACACTGCTCTGATTACATCTATCTTTTGCTCAAAAATTGTCAAAAGACCCTGACTGTCTATTGAACAAGTATACATTTCTGGTCCTGGCATTCAAAGTTCTTCCCAATCTGGTTTTGTCATACTTTTCCAGTTTTATTTCATAATGCTCTCTTTCATGTACACCAAATTCTAGCTAAAATAGATGATTTTGGTATCCTCAATTTTTATTCTGCTCTCTCCTATCTTTATACCTTTGTTCAATCTTTCTCCCCCACTTATGAAATGGACTATGATATCTGTCAAAGTTGTTCCCTTTGTTCAAGGCCTAAACAGTTGCCACTGTTTTCTATCCTAACCACCCCCTCCCAGCAAGCCAGGTAAAAGTAATATCACCTTTGTGAAATTTCCTATTTACCTAGAATTTTCCTTTGCCTTATCACAAATCTCCCTTGTACCATGATCAGCCATGTAGATGCTGTTTTCCCCTACTGGCTGTGAACTCCTCAAGAAGAGGGCCCACATTGTATCTGTTTTTATAATCCTAGTGATTGCACATGGCAGGCACTCCATTTTTGATAAATTGAATTGAATGTATTTATCACTGTGGTCTAATATGTGAAGTCAGTGCCCTCCCTTTTCTCATTATGTTGTATTTAACTGCGTTGATGTTATATACCTCCTGAAGAATATAAGCTCCTTAAGGGTAAGAACTATTTTTTGTGTTATCTTTGTATTCCTAGCACCTAACACAGATCATTGCATTTAGTAAATCTTCATTGAATTGAATTACATGATGGACTAGAAAAACTGAGACAAACAGGTGAGGACTAGAACACAAAATATATGTTGAAAAAGTACTTTATATGTAAGAGGGCCATGAAAGGTGAAAATTAGAATGAAGTGATAGGTTAACTTAGGCCAATTGTCTGGAACAGAGATGAATACAAAGGTCAGAGGTCAAGATACTAGAATCCATCAACCCTAGAAAAGTAGATGCAACAGCTGAAATAGACACAATTATCATAGAAATTGGGCAATGATAAATCTGAGCCTTCCATCTTCAGCTTGGCTTTTATAATTTTGTGGTTGCAGGGATCCCATGACTAGGCTTACTTCCTAGCCTGTGGTCAATAACTCAGTTGTTGACTGATTCTCTGACTTCTTTTTCCATGTTTTAGGAAACATATCTTTTTGGTTCTGGCCTTTTCAGACTGTTTTCACTGACCCATTGCCAACCTGTCCAAACTGTCTAAAAGTGCTAGAATAGAAAATGCATATTCCAAAAACTTGGAAAAAGAAGTTAATGACCCTGTCAACAACTGTACGGCAAACCTTAGCCTAGGAAGTTTATCATGAGATTCCTACTACTTCAAGACTATTAATGGCCAATACAGCTAAGTCCAAGATCTCCTACCTCTCCAGATTATTGTGATATCAGCTGGTTTGGGGCTTGTGATGCTGAATACTTGGTCCAGCGTCCTGAAGATGTCCAGCAGCCTCTCCATCCAGTCAGGGGCCCCCAATTAGGTTATGATACAGCAACTTAACTTATCTTCCAGCACCTGATACATTCTGATCAAGTATCTGCATCCTGGACTCCACCGTGCTAAACTACTTATGTCTATTATTTAACTGAATTATCTAGACAGTTGTATTATATAATCAAACACAATTTAAAAAAAAAAAATCTCCCTCATTCAAATAGTCTGAGTTTGGGAACCAAAGCTAGAGGCCAAAGCTGTGCCTTAAGTGTATTTTTAGTAACTATATTTTGATATAATTGTTTCTCTTGGTAATCCTTGGTAATTATTTTATGCACATAAAAACATTATTCTGAGAAGGACTTCCCAGGCTTCACTAAACTGTTACCATGACATTAAAAAAAAAATTTAAAACTCCCTGCACTACAGGATCTCTAAGGTTATTCTGGAATTCATACCTTGGAAATATGGTGGCTTTTTCTCTCTAATTAGCTGGTTTCTAACAGAAACTACATGGTAAGGAGGAAACCTAGTGCAGCTATATCTTCATATCTCCCCAAACTGTACTCCTGACTTTCTCAGACTTTCTGTCTGATGGTCCTACACCAGGTACCTTCCTCTCTAATCCCTCCTCATTCCTATTCAGCTTCCTATTATGTGTTGTCTTTTTAAAATTTTATTTTTAATTTATGGAATAAAACAAGAATTTCCATAACACGGTACGATAAAAAAGATGATTGTACATGAGACTACAAATTCTACTATGCACAACTTGCTATTCTTTTCAAATATATGACAAAAATTATCATATAAATTTTTTCTTCCCTCTCCTCTACTCCTGCCCTAGATATGGCTACCATGAGACTCAAATACACACGCACAAATACACACGCATATATACACATACATGTATAGGTACACATGTATACATATATGTGTGTGAAATTATTCTATACATCTATTTATCAGTTCTTTCTCTGGATGCAGATAGTATCTTTCTTCATATACCCTTTATAATTAATTTGGGTATTTACAGTAGACAAAATACTTTGTTTGCTCATAGTCATTCTTAACATAATATTGCTGTTGCTGTATACACTGTTCTCTTGGTTTTGTTCATTTTGTTCTTCACTATTTCATGCAAGTCTTTCCATGTTTTTCTGAGATCATTGAGCTCATCATTTCTTACTGCGCAGTAATATTCCATCACAAGCATATACCACAACTTGTTAAGCCATTCCCCAACTGATAAGCATCCCTGCAAATTCCAGTTATTTGACACCACTCCCCATTAGAATTTAATTTTCTGTCTTTCTGCTTGTATTTGTCTTTCCTGCATTTAGCATAGTGCCTGCCACATAATAGTTGCTTAATGAATATCTATGGATATTGACTCATTGGAGAACAGCTGTTGTGAAGACAAAGAGAAGAAATGGGGGTCTTATGTATGAGGAACATCAGGAAGGCTATATGGCTTGACTGCAGAGTGTGTCAAGAGGAGTGTTGTACATTAGGTTGTAAAGGCTGTTTTAGGTTGTCAAAGACATTGAACCTCCTCATAGGAGCTTATATTTGACCCTTCAGGTGATAGGGAGGATTTGGAGCTTATTGAATAGGGGAGAAACATGGTCAGACCTTCACTGTAGGGAAAAAAAAATTGGGCAACATACACACACCGCATGTGCGCACACACACACACTAGAGAGGTGAGAGTTTTGAGGCAAAGACATCAGTTAGAAGACTATTTCAGTACTGCATGAAAGAGGTGACATGGGCAAAAACTAGGGTGGTTGCCATGTGACTAGAAAGAAGGGAATGGACGAGAAATGCTATAGAGGGAGAAATGGCAAGATCTGGTAAGTTATTGGTTATGTAGAGTAAGGGAGACTGAAGTGTCAAGGATAATGCCAAGGTTGTGGTCTTGGACAACTAGAAGGATGGTGGTGTCCTCAGCTGAATAGAGAAGTTCAAAATGTAGTTGGGTATGTGGGAAATGATAATCAGTTCTGTGTTAGAAATGTTGAGTTTGAGATGCCTATAGGACATTCAGCTTGAAATGTTCAATAAATTGGCCGTTTAAGACCTTGGACTGGTGCTTGGAAGAAAGATGGGACTGGAAATGTACACCTGGGAGTCATTTACACAGAGATGCTAATTAAGTCCACTGTCACCAAGAGAGAAAATGTGGAAAGAGCAAAGAAGTAAGCCTAAGACAGTGTTTCAAATACAGTCAAAAGGAAATCATTAGGTCAATTAATTAAACTTTTCTTTTTCGGTAATCCTTTGTTGCTGTAGTTTACAAAGTACTGAGGTAGCATTTTGTTACTGGTCACCTTTGTAAGAGATGATACTTGAAAATGGTAGCTAAGATATTTGGGCCATTTGAGCTTGGCTCCAGAATATAGATTAATATCATCATTTTTCAGAAATTGGTGAATTAAAGGAAGTAAAGCTACAGACACACTCATAAAAGTGTCACTCTTAAAAAAACCTAGTCAATCAGTCAATAATGCAATGTCAATAAACATACTATGTGTTTTGCTCTTATAATATAAAGGTAAAAGGTACTCTCTGCTCTCAAAAAGCTAATGGCAGAGACAACATTGAAACAACTATGTATGTACAAACAAAATATGCAAGGTAAATTGGAGATAACCAATAGAGGGAAAGCACTATTATTAAAAGGAGTTAGGAAAGGCTTCTCCCAGAAGGTGGGAATTTATCTGGGACTTTAAGGAAGCCAGGAAAACCAGAGGCAGAGATGAGGGAAGATATCCCAGGAATGACAAACAGCTAGTGAAAATGCCTGGGGTCTAGAGATGGAGTGTCTTGTTCAAGGAACAGCAAGGAGGCCAGTACCACTGGATTGAAGGATACATGGAGGGGGAATAAGATATAAGAAATCAGGAAAGGTAAGACAGGGGCAGATTGTGAAAGACTTTGAATGTTTGGTCAATGGGAGAAAAAAAACCACACATCATTTTGCTTATTGTAAATGTGCTTCTGTTTAGAGTACTAGTGGACAAACACAGCTTTTCAAAAGAAAATCAAGCAATAATCACACTGTGCATTTTGGTTAAAACAATAATTAGAAATCTAATAGGTCTCTGACAGAAGCTTATGAAAACCAATAAATATTTAGTGGAACATTTAAATATGAAAAATTGAGTTGAAATGACAATAGCTTGCATTACTATAGGGCTTTACAGTGTACAAAATGCTTTTCTCACAACCCCATGAGGTCAGAGGAGTATAAATATTGTCCCCATTTTACTGATATACCATCCCCTCCAGATTACTCTCTAACTTACACTCACAGCTCAAATTCTCTTCAGCCTGGGGAATTGGAAACCTTCTTCTTGAAGGAATGTGTGTCCACATTCCAAAAACCATGTTTCATGAGCTCCTACTGGTACATCTACCTTTAATAGCCAATAGACACAATTAGATTAAAGCAAAGTATTTACTGAAATAACAAGGTAAAATCCACAGTAACAAAATGTTCTCCCTGTAAATCTTGGATGCCCTCTTCTATCACTACCTATAGTGAGAAGAGTGTGAATATACTTAGAGTACACTAACAAAGAGACACATACTTAGAGAACACAGGCAACCAAGGCAACTCATACTACCAAGACTACAGGGCCCCTATAACTTTTACTTTATTGTAACATCCTTGTGCTGCTCCACTTGGGTTTAGTATCTCTGCTGAGCAGGACAGTTAGTGGATCTCCCAGAGCTTATTACTCTCTGAAGTTGTTATTTCCAATCTTCACATCACTCCTCGAGGTTACCATGTCACCCCCACCCTCCATATTGAGGACATTGCCTCATACTAGACTGAAAATTTTGAAAGCATTCATTGAGCTCTCCCCTCCTTCTCATTTCACATCTTTCAGAAATATTTCTTCACTAGGTGATGCTTCACTTTGGTTGAAGATGAAGAGATGGCCATTCTTGCCAAACCCTATCCCACCCAACTTCTTAAGAAAATTGCCCTTCTTGTAAGTCTCTTTCAGTCTGCGTGTCTCTGTTTCTCTCCCTCTCTCACTTTCAGTCTCTCTTTATCTACTAACTCCTTCCTTGCTACCTTTAAATAAGTCCATGTCTTCTCCATCCTTAAAATACTCTCATTTCATATTGCTGTCTCTGCTAGTTATTGTCCCATATCTCTCTCCTTTTCTCCATGATTAAACTCTTTGAGAAAGCAGTCTACATTAGGTGCTTTTACTTCACTATGTCTTCTAAACCCTCTGCCATCTAGCTTCCAATCTATCATTAAACTAAAACTGTCCTCTCCAAAGTTACCAATGATCTGTTAATTGCCATGTCTTTTATTATTTCTGATGCATTTAGATCTTTCTGAAATATTTGGCATTAATGATCACCTTCTCCTGGTTACTCTCTCCACTCTTGGTTTTCATGACACCTCTCTCTCCTGGTTCTGCTCCTAATTAACCTCTCTCTCCTCACTCTCCTTTGTTGGCTCTTCTTCTCTTTCATGTCCTCTAACCATGGCTCTGTCCTCCAAAGCTCTGTTGTGGACCCTCTTCTCTTTTTGCTTTATATGATCTTATTTGGTGATCTAATCAGTTCTCATGGATTCAATTATTATCTCTCTTCAGATGATTCCAAGATCTATATATGTTCAGTACAGAGCTTTGTCCTAAGCTACAGCTACACACTACCAGTTAGCTTCCAGTGATCTTGAACTGAATGTCCTACAGGCATCTCAAACTCAATATGTCCAAAACAACTCACTAATAAGTCCAAAATAACTTATTATCTTTACCCCTAAATTTCCCATCTTCTCAACTTCATTACTGCTGTTGAAGATACCAACAAGGTATAGGAACTGTGTGAATAGGAACTGGTAGGGTGCTAAGGCCAGTGCCTGGTGAATTCATGGAGGGGGAGAGTGTGTGATCAGTTGATCAGAAGTGTTTTGATCAACTTTGCTCCCTCAATACATGTGCTACATTGATTTTGTGTTGTTCAGTCATTTCAATTGTGTCTGACTCTTCGTGACCCCATTTGGGGTTTTCTTGGCAGAGATACTGGAATGGTTTGCCATTTCCTTCTCTAGTTCATTTTATAGATGAGAAAACTGAGGCAAAGAGGACTAAGTGATTTGCCCAGGGTCACACAGCTAATAAGTCTGAGGCCAGATTTGAACTAAGGTCTTCCTGATTCCAGACCCAACACTCTATCCACTGTGTCACCTAGCTACTCACACTACACTGATAAGGAAATTGAAAAACCAAATCTCAAAAACTTTTCTAGCGTCATGCGTATAAGTGATAAAATTAGGGTTCAGGTCTTGTGATTCCAAGTTCAGGGGCTTTTCCATTAAACTATAATGGCTCTTACATTTCAGTAATCTTTGGAATATCTCTCTATAGATGATATAGCCCCCCCTCAGGAATATTAGAGACCTTTGATCCAATTCCTCCCTCCTCATTTCCAGAGGAAATACCCCTCGCCTCTTTTCACAAATTTTAAAATCCCATCCTTTTTGGAGGCACTTGGAATACAATAGTTAGACATGAATCTGGCCTCATGAAGCTTATAGTCTATCAGATTGAAATATTTACTTACAGAACTATAATACACAGTCTCACATGATGATAAGCAGGGTTCAGAATAGGGATTTCATTAGTACAAGAAACTCCCAAGTGAGGAATCTCATTTTGTCAATGCAGGTTGCCACTTTCTCTTCAACTGTGCTCATTTGCTTCTGTATATTGTACGCAATCTATTCCTGTAATAAACAACTCTATTTCTTATCCAGCATCAAACTGTTTTTGATGATTATTGTTTTGTAATGTATTTTGAAATCTTTTACTGCTTAGCCCTCTTCCCTCACATTTTTTATTGATTCCCTTTATAGTCTTGGCTTTTTGTTCTTCTAGATGAATTTTGTTATTATTTTTTATTCAGCTCTATAATGTAATTTTTTGGTACTTTCATTGTTATGGAACTGAATAAGTAAATTAGGTAGAATTGTCATTTTATTATATTGGGTCACCTTACTCATAAGAAATTAACATTTCCCCAATTATGTAAATCTGCCTTTATCTGATGAAGAGTGTCTTATAATTGTGTTCATGTAGTTCCTGTGTGGGTCTTGTCAAATAGACACCGAAGTGTTTTATACTGTCTGCAGTTATTTTAAATTGAATTTCTTTGTTATTGCCTGATAGATTTTGTTGGTAATATATAGAAAACATGATGATTTGTGAGAGTTTATTTTATAACCTTCAATTTGATAAAGTTGTTACTTGTTTCAACTAGATTTTTAGTTGACTCTAGGGTTCTCTAAGCATGCTGTAAAAAGTGATAATTTTGTTTCCTTGTTGCCTATACTTACTCCTTCAATTTCTTGTTCTTGTCTTTTTGCTATAGCTAGTATTTCTACTACAATATTCAATAATGATGCTGATAATGGACATCCTTGCTTCATCCCTGATCTTATTGGAAAGACTTCTAGTTTATCCCCTTTATAGATTGTTTGCTTTTGGTTTAGATAGATACTACTTATCAATTTAAGACAAGCTACATTTTTCTGTGCTTTCCAGTATTTTTTTTTAAATTAGTAGTAGATAATTTATTTTGTGAAAAGCTTTTTCTGCATCTATTGACAATAATCATATGATTTTTGTTGTTGTTCTTATTGATGTCAGTTATGCTTACAATTTTCCTAATATTGAACCAGCACTATAAAAATCCCACCTAGTCATAGTGTATGATTTTTGTGATATATTAATGTAATCCCCTTGCTAATATTTACTTTAATTTTTTTGCATCAATATTCATTAGGGAAATTAGTCTACAATTTTCTTTCTTTGTTTTTGTTCTTCCTCATTTAAGTATCCCAACCCTATTTGTGTCATAGAAGGAATTTAGTAGGCCTCCTTTTTATCTTTTTTCCAAGCAATTTCTATAGTATTAGAATTAATTATTCTCTAAATGTTTGATAGAATTCACTTGTAAATCCATCTGGTATTGGGTTGTTTTCTTAGGGAGCTCATTTATGACTTGTTCAATTCCTTTTTCTAAGATAAGATTATTATGATTCCTCTTCTGTTAATCTGGGTTATGTATATATATTTTTGTAAATATTCATTTATTTCATTTAGATTGTCTTTTTTTATTTTTTATTTTTATTATGTATCTGTAGCTCCTATTACTTGCTTTAGTTTCATCTTCATTGTTATAAATTCACCTTTTTCATTTTTGATAATGGTAATTTGGTTTTCTATCTTTAAAAAAAATCAAATTAACCAATAGTTTATCTATTTTATTGTTTTTTCCCATAAAATCAGCTTCTATTTTTATTAGTTCAATGAGTTTTTTATCTTCAATTTTATCAATCTTTCCTTTGATTTTTAGGATTTTTAATTTGGTGTTTAATTGGAGATTGTTAATTTTTTTTTTAAGTTTTGTGCCCAATTCATTGATCTGCTCTTCCTCTTTTATTGATGTAAGCATATAGAGATATAAATTTACACATAAGTACTACTTTTTCTGCATCCCACAAATTTTGTTATGTTAGTTATTGTGGTTATTATCTTTAATGAAATTATCTTTCATTTTTATGATTTGTTCTTTGATCTACTTATTTTTTAGGATTAGATTATTTAGTTTCCAATTTCCAAAGCCCTTAATTTAATTTAATTTTCTTATTACATTATGGTCTAAAAAGAATACATTTAACATTTATGGCTTTTCTGCATTTGTTTCTGAGATTTTTATGCCTTTATACATGGTCAATTTTTATAAAAGTGCTAGGTACAACTGAGAAAAAGATATCATTTCTTTTCCCATTTGGTTTTCTCCAGAGGTCTATAATATTTTCTAAAAATATTTTCTAACTATCCTTTTCTAAAAGTCTATTCATCTCCTTAATTTTTTTTCAATTTATTTTATAGTTAGATTTATCTAGGTCTGAGAGGAATAAATTGGGGCTTCGCACTAGTATAGTTTTACTATTTCCTCCTGAAACTCGTTTAACTTTTCCTTTAAGAATTAAGATAAATCTTCCAGTGCCAAGATGGCAGAGTAAGGAAGGAACTCCGTGGAGCCTTCCAAAATTCTCTTGCAAACAACCTTGAAAATCACTCAGAAACAATTTAGGAGTGCGGAAGAAACTTATCAGCACAACAGGAAAGGTCAGTATCACTGGGGTGGGAGGAAATCCAAGTAAACAAGAAGTAGCAGCATGCTGTACCCCAGGGGGCCTTAATCAAGGTTCTGAGCCACAGAGAAAGTTTCCAGTGAGACCCTGCCCCCATGGAAGTTAGCAGCTTTGGAGGCAAGGCAGTGGTCCCAGACTAGCAGTATAGCAAGGTCCTATCCCCAGTACAGGCCACCAATGAGGACATGCCCCATTTCTGACAAATAGTGAGACCCTATCCCTGGGGCCAGAAAGCAGAAAGGCCCCACTTTCATAGTAAGCCAACAGCAAGGCCCTACCTTTGGGGCAGGCCAGCAGTGAGACCCCAATGCCAAAGGAGGCCAACAGGAATGTCCTGTCCCCAGTACAAGTAAGCAGGGAGGGTCTTACCCTCACTACAAGGCAGCAGCTAGGCCCTGAGGCCTAGTGAAAGCCAGCAGCAAGGCCAAAGCTCTGGCACAAGAAGCTTGAGACACTGCAGGAGCAGAGTCCAACTCTTACATAAAAGTACAAAGTCACAAAATAGGCAGAAAAATAAGCAAAACCAAAAAAAAAACCTTGACTATAGAAAGTTACTATGGTGACGGGGAGGCTCATTTTCCATTCCACAAACTTAGAAGAGGACAATAGTGTAAAAATGGTTACAGGTGGAGCCTCAAAGAAAAATGCAAATTGGTCTCAGGCCCCCAAAAAAGAACTAGTCGAAGGGCTTAAAAAGATTTTTTGAAAGCAAATAAGAGAAGTAGAAGAAAAAATGGGAAAAAAAATGAGAGTAATATAAAAATCATTTAAAAAGTCAGAAGCTTGGTAAAAGAAACCCCCAAATTGGAAAAAAAGATATTAAAAAGTTCACTGAAGAAAATAACTCCTTAAAAATAGAATTGGTCCAATGGAAAAGGAGGTACAAAAAAACTCACTGAAAAAAAAATTTCTTAAAACTTAGAATTGGGCAAGTGGAAGCTAATGACTCCATGATACATTAATAAATGACAAAACAAAATCAAAATAATTTTTAAAAAAACAAGAAAATGTGACATTTTTCATTGGAAAAACAACTGACCTGGAACATAGATTGAGGAGAGATATTTAAGAATTATTGGACTAAAGGACAGCTAGGTAGTACAGTGGATAGAGCACTGGTCCTGGAGTCAGGAAGACCTGAGTTCAAATCTGGCCTCAGACACTTGACACTTACTAGCTGTGTGACCCTGGGCAAGTCACTTAAACCCATTGACTAGCCAAAAAAACAAAAACAAAACAAACAAAAAACCAGAATTATTGGACTATCTGAAATCCAGGATTAAAAAAAGAAGAGCCTGAACATTATATTTCAAGAAAATCATCAAGGAAAACTGCCCTGATATCCTAGAACCAGAGGGTAAAATAGAAATTGAAAGAATCCACAGATTCCTCCACCTGAATGAGATCCCCAAATGAAAACTCCCAGGAATGTCATAGCCAGATTCCAGAGCTCACAGTTCAAGGAGAAAATACTGCAAGCAGCTAGAATGAAACAAATTAAATATCATGGAACCACAGTCAGGATTGCACAGTATTTAGAAAACTACTACATTAAAGAATAAGCATGCTTGGAATATGATATTCTGGAAGGCAAAGGAATTAGTATTATAATCAAGAATCATGTACCCAGCAAAACTGAGTATAATCCATCAGTGGGAGAAATTGATATTTAATGAAATAAGAGGACTTTCAAGCATTCCTAATTAAAAAACCACAGCTGAATTTAAATATATCTATGTCTATATGTCTATATATATATATATATATATATCTATATCTTCAAGTATAAGACTCAAGAGAAATAAATAAAAAGGTAAAAAAGAAAGAGAAAAAAATAAGAGATACAATAAGGTTAACCTGATTATATTCCTACAAGGCAAGATGATATTTTTAACTCTTGAGAACTTTATCTCCATAAGAGCAATTAAAAGAAGTCTATATAGACAGACTGTATAGGTATGAAATGACTATGATGGGATGATATCCAAAAAATATCAACCAAAAAAACCCAACAACAACAAAATTAAGGGGTGAGAAAGAAGATTTCACTGAGAGAACAGGGAAGGGGGAGATAAAATGGGATAAATTATCTTAAATAATGCAGACATGAAACCACTCATAACGGAAAGGAAGATGGGGAGGTGGTGGCCAATGTTTGAACCTTACTCTTATCAGAATTGGCTCAAAGAGAGAATAAGATACACACTCGGTTGGATAAGGAAACATATTTTATCCTATACCCTATATGTATACACTATACCCTATACATAAAAGACAGTTAAGTATAAGAGAAACAGGTGAGGGATGGGGAACTGATAGAAGGGAGAGTGGATTGAGGGAGGTAGTGATCAGAAACACATAAAAAACTTAGGAAGAGGGACAAGATGAAAGGTAAGAGAGAGGGAAGGATAAAGGAAAAAGAGGATCAAAAGATCCTTATAACTGTAAATATGAATGGGATGAACTCACCCATAAAACAAAAGTGGATAGCAGAATGGATTAAAAACCAGAATTTTACAATATACTATTTACAAGAAGACATTTGAAGTACAGAGACACACATAGAGTAAAGGTAAGGGGCTGGAGCAGAATCCATTATTCTTCAGCTGAAGTTTTAAAAAAAGTAGAAGTATCACTCATGATCTAAGATAAAGTAAAAGCAAATAGATCTAATTGAAAGAGGTAAGGAAGGAAACTATATCTTGCTAAAAGGTACCACAGACAATGAAGTAATATCTATACTAAAGATATATGTACTAGCATTCAAATTCTTTTTTAAGATTTATTTTATTAATATATTTTGATTTATCAACAATCACTTCCATATGCTTTTGAGTTTAAATTTTTCTCCCACTTCCTCTCCACCACCCTCCCCAAGACGGTGCACAATCTGATATAGGCTATACATTTACATTCCTATTAAACATATTTTTACATTAGCAAAGCTATAAGTAAAAATTAAAACCAATAGGAGGAACTATCAGAAAGAGGAAACAGAACTCAACAGAAGAAAAAAAAAGATAGCGATTCAACTTCCATAGTTCATTCTTTGGATGTGGATAGCATTTTCCATCACGAGGCCTCTGGAGACGTCTTAGATCCTTGTATTGCTGAGATTGGTTAAGTTTATCAATATTAGTCATTGCACAACGTGGCTGTTATTGTGTATAACGTTCTTTTGGATCTGCTCACTTCACTCAGCATCAGACCATAGAAGTCTTTCCAGGTTTTTCTGAAGTCAGCCTGTTCATCATTTCTTATAGCACAATAGTATTCTATTACATTCGTATACCACAACTTGCTCAGCCATTCCCCAATTGATGGGCATCCTCTCAATTTCCAATTCTTTGCCACCAGAAAAAGAGCTGCTATGAATATTTTTGTACATGTGGGTCCTTTTCCCATTTGTATGATCTCTTTGGGATATAGCCCTAGAAGTGGTATTGCTGGGTCAAAGGGTATGCACATTTTTATAGCCCTTTGGGCATTGTTCCAAATTGTTCTCCAAAATGGTTGGATCATTTCACAACTCCACCAACAATACATTAGTGTTCCAATTTTCCTACATCTTCTCCAACATTTATCATTTTTCTGTTTTGTCATAACATTCAAATTCAAATAAGTGAGTTATGGAAGGAAATAGACAATAAAACTATAATAATGGGGGACCTCAACTTTCTCATCTTAGAATTTGATAAAGCTAACCAAAAATTAAACAAGAAAGAAGTTAAGGAGGTGAATAGAATTCTAGAAGTTAGATATAATAGATCTGTGGAGAAAAGGAACATGCCTTTTTCTCAGCAAAAATTGACCATGTAGTAGAGCATAAAAATCTTACAACCAAATGCAGAAAAGCAGAAATGTTAAATGAATCCTTTTTAGATCATAATGCAATAAAAATTACATTCAATAAAGGGCAATGGAAAGATAGATTAAAAATTAATCAGAAACTAATCTTATCCTAAAGAATAAGTGGGTCAAAGAACAAATCATAGAAACAATCAATAATTTCATTAAAGAGAAAGACAACAACAAAACAAGATACCAAAATTTATGGGATGCTGTGAAAGCAGTACTCACAGGAAAATTTATATCTCTAAACCCTTACAACAATAAAAGAGAGAAAGAACAGATCAATGAATTGGACATGCAACTAAAAAATAATTGAAAAAGAACAAATTATATATCTTCACAGTTAAATATCAAATTGGAAATCCTGAAAATCAAAGGAGAGATTAATAAAATTGAAAGTAAGAAAATCATTGAACTAATAAATAAAGCTAGAAAGCATAGGAATAAATGGAGCTTTCCTTAAAATGTAAGTAATACTTACCTAAAACCATCAGCATGCATTATCTATAATAGGAATAAGCTAAAAGCATTCCAAATAAAATCAGGGTGAACCTAGGATGCCTATTATAAACACTATTATTCAATATTGTAGTAGAAATACTAGGTATAGCAATAAAAGAAGAAAAAGAAATTAAAGGAATTAGAATAGGCAATGAGAAAACAAAACTATCACTCTTTGCAGATATGATGAAAAAGGTTTAGAAAAACCTAGATAATCAACTAAAAAGCCACTAATTGAAATTAACAACTTTAGCAAAGTTGCAGACAAAGAAAACCATGTAGAAGAAGACTCTGGATTCTTGGAGACCTGAAAATTTACTTCACATGAAGAATCATGTGAATATTGACTATGTCATATTACGATGACATGTGCTACTAATCTTCACCTTTCCTCAACAACTGAAAGCCAGGCTTTCCTTTTCCCTCCCCCACACCTGAAGGCAATGCATACAGTGGGCTATGACACAATTTCCTACATTTGTTTGCCTTTCTGAATGCCCTCCTTTCCCTGGAATTTGCTATGCTTTCTTCTGGTTTTATAAGGCATACGTATTTATTTTTAGGGGAAAAAAACAGGTTTCTCAAAATTAGGTCAGTATTTTTTTAATATAAAAATTCTGTACAATTATTTTTTCAGTGTATACTTATGTTTGTTTTTCCTTTCAAATAAATCTCATTGGGTGAAGGGAGGTTGGCCTATATTAAAACCACTATGGTATGCATTCACTCATTCAATAATATTTCAGTTATTTACTAGCACTTTGTGGATGTTCACATCCTATGTATATTCAGTTCTCAGAAGTGAGTTTCAATGAATGAAGCCTTTTTGATTAAACAAAACAAACAAAGAAACAGAAAACCTGAACTCAGCTTCTGTGTTATGCCACCCCATAGTTCAACATCCCCTGAACCATGAACTAAGGATGCAGTCTTGCCTTGGGTGGAGTATTTAGTTCATCCAAACATTTCATACGGTCATAGTCAGCGTACTCTTACAATGAGCATCTGGAATCTCACTCTTTTATTACAGTTGTTTTGAGGCAACTGCTGACCACAGTATGCTGTGGGATCTTGATTTGGGAGGAGCCTGGAGAAGTCATCTAGATTCCAGACTATGACTCTACTTCAAGTACTTAATCTCTCCTTTCCTAGTGAGATAGGAATATGTTGTTTTGAGCTTCCCCTCCACCCCTAGGAATGGAGGATGCTCAGTCTTCCATTTTGTCTGTTCTTACTGCAAAATGGCAAACTGCTGTCTCCTCTAGATCTAGTCTGTTCAAAATTTAAAAATGGAAAAGTACAATAGTTTATTAAATTTTATGACCTTCATGTTTTATTAAATTTCATAAAGGCATTCCTTTCAAAAGAGGGTCAGTCTTTAAATTAATGCTCTACAACAAATATTTAAACTCAGATTTAATAAGACAGTTATTGTGTATTCATGTAATTGCAATTGATCATGGAAAACTAAGGGACTGAAATTTTAAAACGGTAATAGATATCATACATAGGTAATAATGACTAACGGGATCCTGGATTTGGTATTTATTTTGGCCAACTTTACATACATTTTGCAAATTTATGTAACAGTTGACACTGCTCTGGAGACAAAAGAACCATACATATAGTAATAGGTGCTTGATGAATATTTGTTGAATGAATTTGTTGAAAGTAGGTTGATCCTTATGATGTCTGTATATGTGCATATGTTGTATTGAGGTCTTCAAATTAACTTCTCAAATATTAATTAATTCCGTCTTTAAAAGTATTTACCAAGTGTCTACTGTGTGCCTAGTACTGGTATGCACAATGGTTGACAAATGGGAAATAAAAGAAATAATCCCAGGGCAGCTGGGTGGTGCAGTGGTTGGAGCACTGGCTCTGGCTCAGGAGGACCTGAGTTCAAATCTGGCTTCAGACACTCGACACTTACTAGCTGTGTGACCTTGGGCAAGTCACTAACCCTTGATTGCCTCACACACACACAAAAAGAGATAGCCCCCATTTTCAGTTCAGGAAAGTTTTATTAAAGTGCCCAGTATATGCACTACACTTTGTTAGGTTCTAGGCATCGAAACACAAAAGAGAAACCACCCCTACTCTCAATATCGGACATTCTACTGGAGGGATAAAATAAGTATGTACACAAGTGAATACATGGGTATGCAAGGTCCTATAATCTAAAATAATTGCAAGAGGGAGAGATTGCTAACAAATAACTATGAATAAGAGGGTAGTAGGGAGGCAAATGCAGAGGGTGGCAGCTCATCTGAGCTGTTTTAAACTGAGCTAGAGATTCTACCAGACATCTGGGGAAGGAGTACGTTCCACACATGTGGGAACACTTCTGCTGAGGAATAGAGGAGGAAGATGTAATTCTGACTGAAGGCTTTTGGAAATAGGCCAGTTTGACTGGACCAGAGAGTAAATGTGGGGATGGAAGTTATAAAAAACAAGTTTGGATTATGGAGGGCTTTGCATGTTAGACTAAAGATTTTATATCTTATCCTACAGGCTACTGTGAGGCTATGTGCTACAGTTTACCTTATTTAAAATCAGAAGATATAAGTTTGAATCCAATCCCTCCTAATTACTACCTGGGTGGTCTCTAAGTAAGGTCCCTCAGAGCTCTAAAACCATGATACTATGATCCAAAAGGGAGCCATGGAATATTTTGTAATAATTGGTGACTATGTCAGAGCTTTGATTGACAAGTATTAATTTGGCAATTAATTAATTAGTTCAATTAGAGGAGAGATTGAAGTCAAGAGTGTTTAATCTAACTGAGGAACAAGTGGCACTGAGTACTCACTGACTGTAATTTCAGGCAAGTTACTTAAACTTTGAGGCTCAGTTTGCTTATCTATGAAATGGGGAAAATACTTGTATTTTTGGACTCACAGAAACTTCATAAAAAATCCCCTTTTTAAAACTTAAAAGAGCTGTGAGTGTTATTATTGATGAATACTTGCTGAATTAATGAAAATGGAGCTATAGGAAGCAACAAGAAAATCCTATAATACAGCATACAGTCAAGTGATCCATTGTTTGCTATAGGCAATGTGTTGTAGGAGATTAAAGAAGAAAGAAATCATTGTAACCTGGAATGGTGAGAAAAGTGTTTGTGGAGAAGGTGGGACTGAAGTTATAGCTTTAACAACCACGCAAATATAAGGCTTTTTTGTAAAGATGAAAGGATTTGAAAATTAATAGTTACCCAAGCTGACTCAAAAGGAAAATAGATATAAACCAATTAATCCTATTCTATGTTTCAGGATTTTACTATGAAAACATACAATGAATTCTTTTAAAGTACTGTATTGATGCTCTATGTGTTTTTATCAAACTCTCCCCCTGCCCCTTGTGACAAAAACAATTAAATAGAAGTATCCTTTAAAGTGAATACATATGACAATGTAGACTTTCAGGATCCAAGATCTCCTCTCTCTTATTAGAGACTCTGTTTTCCAGGGCTAAGGCCCAGCAAGCAAGCTGTGCCCTGAGCTTGGCATAACAACAATCCTTTGTGCTCTGTATGAACTTTGCTGGAACTAAATCACAGAACCGATCAGGTTCTTGAGCTCGGGCCAGCACCAACAGGCCCAGACATGAAGCCCTGCTATGAATGGACTTTTTGTCACTAGATGACCTTGCCTCATTGTTCCTGTTGTGCCTCACCACTATTGCTGCACTACATTGTTTGATTTTTTTTATCTAGTCACAAATATATAAATCAAGGTTTAGCCTCACTGCCTTGGGTCTCCCACTAGAGGAGGTCCTGATGCATGTGTCTAGTTCCTTTCCCCCAACAGAATAAAGAAAGCTTTTTGCTTTTAACTTGTGTGAGCTCTTTGGTTTTTTTGGAATTAACAGTGGTTACAAATACTCTTTGGTTATTTGTTATGAGAGTTGACAAGAACATATTCTGTGCAATGGGTCGCTTACTTCTTTGCCAGGAAAGCGCAATGTTTCATTATCTGTTCTCCAGGAAATACACTGATTTTTAAAATTACTTAGTGTTTGGGGCAGCTAGGTGGTGCAGTGGGTAGAGAACCAGACCTGAAGTTAGGAGTACCTGAGTTCAAATCTGGCCTCAGACACATAACACTTACTAGATGTGTAACTCTGGGCAAGTCATTTAACCCAATTGCCTCACCAAAAAAAAAAAAAAAATTACTTAGAGTTAAATTTAGAATCATATGGATATAGATATCAAGCTAGAATGGAACTTGGTGGCCATTTAACCTATCATTTTACAGGTGAGAACACTGAAATATAGGGAGGTATTCGAGGTAACATAGGTAGTATCACAGGCAGAATAAACACATCATTAATCACCTGTTCATTTACATTGTTGTAGTCATTTTGTATACTGAATTTTTTCTTCTGTTCATTTCATTCTACATAACTTCAGACAAATCTGATATTTCTTTGAATTTCTCATTTCATATAATATTCCATTACAATCAAATACTGTGGTGTACCTTTTTTCAGTCATTACCTGATTGAGGGACACCAGCTTTGTTTCTGGTTCTTTGGTACTATAATGAGTATAGCTAGGAATATTTTGCTGTCTTGGAACTTTGACTCCATCTTGATTTCCCTGGGCTACAAGTTTAGTAGTGGGATCATTGAAGAAAAGGATATAGACAGTTTAGTGGGGCCTTGAACCCTTGATGAGTTGGTGAAAGTTCTCCATAGCTAGCTGGACCCAGATGCACCATGTGTGAAAAATGAATATTTCTCTCTTTTATTTAATAATTAATTGTTATATTCAGACCAAGTTCTTCCCCTTTTCTACTTGCTCATCCAGAAGTCAGCATGGGAAATCTCTCTTTAAGATTTACCATTGCCAAAATCTAATCAGACTGTAAGAGAAATTCTAAGTTTAGGCTAACATATGTATTCTTGCTCATTGTGTTTGCCCTGACAAGTCTTGGGAAAATCTTGATCCTTGTTATCAAGAGAGATGATATGGAAACTGACATCTCTTTGACCAAGATTTGAGTGACCTAAGTCACTTACCCCAGGATAGCCCACCTCCTATTTAATTAATAATCAGAGGTGGTTAGGTATCCCCCAGGAACACCTCCTCTTCGAAAGGCATACAAACTGTGACCCCACCACCATTAGGGATCTTTGATCTGAGAGAGGGCCAAATTACCATGCTTTTATTAATAACCTGCTGACCTTATAAACAAAACAATTAAATTACCAAGGAACTATGTCTCTGGAACCTTTTTAATTGTCACACAAGTTACCACAGGCCCAGACCTTCCTCTACTACCCCTTTCTAACTCTAGCTATACAAACTGTAACCAGATCAACAGCTATGTTCCTGAAAAAGACAGATCAATTATTTGCCCTACAGCTACTGCTCCCCTAAGTACATTGTCTTCCTCTATTAGAATATTAGTTTTTTGAGGACAGGGACTATCTTTCTTTTTATACACACAGCTAGTAAGTGTCTGAGGCCAGATTTGAACTCAGGTCTTCCTGACTTCAGGCCTGATACTCTATCCACTGCACCACCTAGCGGCCCCTCTTTTAACTAGTAAGTGCTTATTAAATGACTTTTCATTGATTCAGCCATTTTTCTTGTATGATTCCCAATTGATATTAAGAATGGCTGGACCAATTCATAGTTTCCCTAACAGAGTATTACTGTGTCTGTCTTCCCACAGCTCCTTCAGTTTTGACTATTCCCAGTTCTTGTTATCTATGCCAATTTGCATGGTGTTATGTGAAACTTCAAAGTTGTTTTAATTTGCATTTTTCTTAACCACTAGTGATTTGGATCATGTTTTTCATATGGTAATTTCTAGTTTGTAAATCATCATTTGAAAACTGTTCATACCCCTTTGACCATTTATCCACTGGAGAATGGCTTTTGGTTTTATGTTTGTGTCAGTTCCCTAAATATCTTAGGTATCAGACTTTTGTCAGTGATATTTAATTTAATTTTTCTATTCTATTTCTTTCCTTATGCTAGTTGTATTGATTTTATTAATGTAAAAACTTTAAAAAATTTTATGTGCTTGAAACTCTTTGTTTTATCTTTTATGATACTGTTTATTCTTCTTTTGCTAAGACTTTTTTTTTTTACCATAGATGTAGTTGTAAAGTCATTTGATTTAATTTTCTTTGAATTATTTTATGGGGTAACCTTTTATATTTGGGTCTTAAATCAATTTTTACTTTTCTTGTAGAATATTGTATAAACTGTGGGTCTAAATCTCATTTCTACCCAACTGTTTTCCAGTTTTCCCACTAGTTTGGCCAAAAAGAGTACCTTCCACTAGTAATTTTGTATTTGGATTTCTGAAAAAATAGGTTACTATTTTTTCTTTATTTCTTCTCTATCTTAATTCTCTAGTCAATTCTACTGGTTAACTTTTTTGGTTTGTTTTTTAACTAGCATCAAATAGTTTTCATTACTAAATATATATTTATCTATATGTATATGAACAAATGTATATGTATATAAATACACACACACACACACACACACACATATATTTAAGATTTTGTTCAGTTGTTTCAGTCATGTCCAATTCTTTGTGACCCCATTTTGGGGTTTTCTTGGTAGAGGTACTGGAGTGAGTTGCCATTTCCTTCTTCAGCTCATTTTACTTATAAGGAACTGAGGCAAACAGGGTTTAGTGACTTGCCTAGGGTCTTACAGCTAGTAAGTGTCTGAGGCCAGATTTGGAATTAAGAAGATGAGTGCTCAGTGCTCTGTCCACTGCACCAATCCTATATAACATAGTTCAAAGTCTGATAATTTTCTGTTTCCTCATTTGTAGTTCTTATTTTCCTCGCGATTCTAGACTTTTGTTCTTCCAAATTAATTTTCTCATTATCTTAATTTACTACTGGTCTACACATACTCTCTCCAATATATTGTCTGGCTCTCAAAAGTATCTGCTTGGTGTGATTGATATGTAAATGAACTCATGTAGTATTATCACTTTATATTGACATGATCCACACATGAATAGTGTCTATCTTTCTCAATTACCAATACCTCTCTATTTCTATAAAAAGTGTTTTATAGTTTTTCTTATATAAATCACGCAAGTCTTGTTGGACAAATCTCAGATATTTTATGCATTTTAATGGAATTTCTTTTATTATAATTTCTTCCTGATTCTTATTAATTGGAATGATGATTTTTGTCAATTTTATTTATTTCCTGCTAATTTGTTGAGTTTATTAATCATCTCAATTAGTTTCTTTGATGAGGTTTTATATATCAAGTAATAGTTGAGAGAATTCATACTTGCTTTATCCCTGTTTGTCCTAGATAAATACACAATAATAAGACTCTTGCTCTTTACTTTGTCTACTGCTGGTTTAGTTATCAGGAACCGTATTTATCCTATAGTTTGGTAAAGTGAACCAACCTGTATTTGGGGGGTATAATTTTTATAGTGTAGGTATTGATTACATTATAAGCCTTTGATATAATTCATTTACATACGTGTCTGGTATAAGTCCCCAATTTTTAACCCCTACCTCAGAAGTTCCTTCATGATTTGCTTGATTTCTTTTTATGATTGAGTTGTTTAAAAACTTTATTGTTTTGTTAATTTAGATGTTGCACATTTTTGTAGGTACCCATCATTTTAAAGAATTCTTAGTTTTTGCCACTATATAATTCTTTTTGTTAAGTTCTGGTAATTCTTTTCTGTTTGTTATGAATTTACTATGTTCAGCTTTTATTTTAGTAATTTTCCCCTCTTTTCTATTACTGATCAGTTTAGACAATGGTGTATTAATCTTGTTAGTCTTTTTAAAGCAGCTCTTAGTTTTATTAGTTGTATTGTTATTTTGTTTTCAAATTTCTTTATCTTTCTCTAGTTTTCAAGATTTCTTCTTGTGACAATGTTTATTTTTGAGTCTTTTTAATTACATGTTCAATTCATTAATCTACATTTTTTCTATTTGGTTCATGTAAGTCCATGTTAGTTTTCCTCTAAGAACTGCTGTAGCTGTGTCCCGTCAGTAGCTTCATTGTTATCACTGTATTTAGCATAATTATTTATTTCTATGATTTTTGTTTGACTGATTCATTATTCAGAGCATCATTAGTTGGTCTTCATTTAGATATGTATTTTCTTATCTCACTTTTATTCATAACTATTTTTATTATGTTATTGTCTATAAAGGATAAGGAAGTAGTAGATGATGGCTGGCAAGCAAGGGGGGTCATGCTGTCAATTATCCTCTTAGCCAATCCCCATTGCTCAGACTTATGATAGGAAATATTGTTCTCCCTCCCTTCCTATGGTCAAAACTTCCCTAGTAGGTCACATTCACTCAGGGGTGTGACTTTCTGCTTTTTAATGTGAATTTCAGATTCATTGCTAGGCTTGAAACAGTCTACTACTGGCCTCCCTATTATTTAAAAAATCATAACTTCCTCTCTGGTTTAAATATCAACACTGTATGTCTATATTGGAAGGAATTTTGTAGGCACTCATCCTATTTTTGCTGTTTATGTAATATTTGAATGGATTATTGAATATTTGATAAAATTCACTTGCAAATCTATCTGGTCCTGGGAAGTTATTTGTGACTGATATTTTTATTTTTAAATTCTCCATTTCTTGTTCTGTTTACCTAAGTGTTTTATATTCTTAAAAACGTTCTTCCTTTTCCTTTAAGTTATCGGTTTGTTGGCATATAATTGGTCAAAACAGTTTCCAATAGTTTACTTAATTTCCACTTTATTTGTTATGAATCCCCCATTTGCATTTTGGATATTGGCAATTTGGGTATCTCTCTCTGTCTCTGTCTCTCTCTGTCTCTGTCTCTCTTTCTCTTTCCCTCTCTTAATCTACTTAACTGTTCCAAATTACTGCCAAGCCTCCAGATGCATTTTGAACCAAATATTACATCTCTCTGAAACAAGGAATGCTTTCTTATCATCTTTATATCTGTAAACTTTAAATACAATAAACAACAGCTTATAGTATATAAATAAAATCTAAATTGAACATATCATATAAAGGACAAACAAGTTTATATAGTATGCTAACAAGAAATTGCTTCACAAGCAGATGGAAGGAGTTAATGGATCAGTCCCTGCTCTCATCAGGCTCTGACTGCTCTGAGCTATGGATCCCTATTGCTGTCTTCATAGCTGGTGCTCAATAGTAGCCCAAGGATCAGTCACAGATTCTCACAGCTCATGTCTTAGTGCCAGTTCCCAATTTTGATTTGTGAGTATTTTTTTTTTTGCTTGTGTTGGCTTTCTTGACCTTCATTCTGCTTTTCTACCTTCCTCCTTCTCTCTACTCACTTGGTTTCTGTATACTATCTGTAAGCTTCCTTACCCCAAGGTCAAGGTCAAAAGCACTTTGGGCAGTCTGCTGCTCCTAGGTTATACCTGAAACCTCCTCAAAGCTTAGAATGAAAAATCGTCTGCTGAAAGCTAACCCCCAACTCCATTTGTTTAATATCTAAGTCTTTTGGAAGCATTCTAAAATGTGTATTGCAAATGCATTTATCATATTTGCCTTTTTATATTGTGGTTTGTGATTATGTGTCAGTACATGGTTAATTTTTAAAGGTAATAGAAAGATGGGACATTTGCTCAGGAGAATATTACCTGGTGATTGGACTGTGGGGGCAGTAGGTTGTAAAGGAGGAGACCTGAGTGTGGATATTGACTGTCACTTACTTAGCAATGTAATCACGAGTGAGTCATTAACTTCTTTTTTTATCAATATATTTTTTAATAATCGAGAAGTTTCCATGTCAGTCAAAATTAGTTTAATGATTCATTCAGATCTACATGTTTCTTCATGTTTATCTTTCCAGATTTATCTAATGAGGAGAGTAATATTAGAGTGTCCTACTAGTCTGATGTTACTATCAATATCTTTTTGTAATTGCTTAGCTTTTCCTTTGTTGTTGTTTTAAATAACATATGATGTATTGTATTAAAGCAGATAGAGAGTTGATCTTTGACTCAGTAAGACCCAAACTTAAGTCATGTCTCCATAATGATTATATGAACCTGAATAAACCACTGAACTCCTTAGTCCCATAGGCAAGGGAATGCTAGATGGCTCAGTGCATAGAGTACTGGGCCTTCAGTCAGGAAGATTCATCTTCCCGAGTTCAAATCTGGCCTCAGCCACTTGCTAGCTGAGTGAGCCTAGGGCAAGTTACTTAACCCTCTTTACCTCAGTTTCCTCATCTGTAAAATGAGCTGGAGAAGAAGGAAATGGCAAACTGCTCTAGCATCTTGGCCAAGAAAACCCCCAAAATGGGGTCACAAAAAGTCAGACATGAATGAAACAGCTGAACAAAATCTCAACCAACAATAATAATTCCCTAAACCAGGAATGCATTCCTTCCTCAAATCCACCATATAGATTCCCTAAGTTTCTTTAAAACTCAACACAAGGGACATAGTTTTCTTTTGGAAGCATATCTTGATTCTATCCCTTTCTACCTGAGGTCTCACCCCAGAAATTATTTTGTATATATTTTATATTTAATTTTCTATGTACATTTCTGCCCAGCACTCCATGAAAATGTAAACTCTAAGATCCTTGAAGGCAGGGATAGTTTCTTTTTGTCTTTGTCTTTGTATCCCAGCACTTAGTATAATGCCAGGCACATATTATGTACTAAATAAATGCTTGACTGAATGAAAGCAGAGAACTGGGACTTGATATCAGGTGTCCTGTTGGCCAGTCAATACAGTTCTCTTTCTATTCCCTTTTATTGTCTCCATACTTTCTCCCACTGTCTGAAATTGTTCACTTTTTCATACCTGAATTTTCTCCAATTAGAGATTCATTTGGAGTAATAAATATCTTTTTTTAAATGGAGGGAAAGCCCTGGGAAGGGTACAGTATCAGTAATTAATTTAATGAGAGTTTTCCTTCTTTCCCATAGAAGTAGTTAGCCCCTGAAAAAGAGGGTAGGAAAATAAAGGGAGAGAGAAGTTTGAAGCCTAGGAAATTTAAGAAAGGATATAACTGGGTGAGGCATTGCCCTGGGCTTCTTTGAGCCCCCCATTTGAATGCCTGACCCAGATTTGCTTTTCCCCAAGCGTGTAGTGAGAAGCATCATTCTATGGGTGGAGTAAGTGGTAGTGAAAAGAGCATAGGGCTAGGAACTAGGAACCCAAGAAGCAGATGATGTGCACAGAAAGAAATATGGAAGGTGACTTTAAAGAGTGGACAATGTAAGGATTATTAAACTGGACTGAAGAAGAAAGAGAGTGAGGGAGAAATGGAAAGAAGAGTAGAGAGAGGAAGGGAGAGAGGGAGGAAAGGAGAAAGGAAGGGAAGGAAAGAAGGAAGAAGGGAGGAAAGATAAAAGCATTTATTGAGTGCTCAGTATGTGATAGGCAATGTACTGAACATTGAGGATATAAATACACACACACACACACACACACACACACACACACACCCCACCACCACCACCAACAACAACAATAACAATTTCTTGCTTTCAAGGAGCTCACATTCTAGTGCAGAAAGACAAACTACAAAAGGAATCTGAAGGGGTTGGAGAGGATAAGGTTACCTGGTGTAGGGGAATAGTTTTGAAATCTTAAGGAACTCAGGAATAGGTCCAAGGGAGAATGCAGACAGATCTCCCCCCTTCACAAAATAGAGACTCCAGGAGGAACTCATCAATAGAAAGATGGGAAGTTTGCTAGGGAGAATATTACCTGGTGTTTGGACCTTGGGGATGGTAGGTTGTGAAGGAGACCTGTGTGTGGATATTGACTCTGTCACTTACTTAGCAACGTAGCCACAGGTGAGTCATTAACTTCTTCTAAGCCTGGACTTCATCACATGTGCAACCAGGATGATAATTATCCTTGAACTCCCTGCCTCACTGAGTTGTTGTGAGGAAAGCATTTTGAAAACCATAAAGGCTAGAGAAATGGAAGTTATCATTTAGCTGATGGGCAAGCCATTTGGACAGGTATAAAGTGATACATTTGGGATGGGTCCAGAAGACATTTAGTAGTAACTGTTCAGGAGACTGTGCGTGTTAATGAGTCTGAGAGCTTTTCCCCACAGGCACCCGGGACAGCTGTTTGGACACTGGGAGAAACTGAACAGGTGGGAACAAATAAGGGGAACCACCTGTGAACAATCAGCAGGGAAGTGAAGATGGCAGCAGCCCCTTCCAGAAGGAGCAAAGAGGGAAGAACCGAGCTGTTATTGGGTGAGAGGAAGCTGGAATTCACAGTAGTCAGGGTTTCACTAAGATGTTAAATACCACAGACTCTGAAAGCTGATGGGACCTCAGGCTTCATCTAGTCCAACCCACACCTAAAGGGGAATTCTTTTTATGACATCCTAGACCAGTGGTCATCTAGCTTCTGTTTAAAATCCCCAGTGATGGGGAATTCACTGAGACAGCCTATTCTGCTCCAGGATAGCTGGAATTGTCAGAAAAAAACATTCCTTATATCAAGCTGAGATATTTTTCTCTGTTTTTCCACCTATCCTCTGCCCTCAGCAAAACTGTGAAACCAGGATGTTGGGATATTGGTTCTTTCCCTTTTCATCCCTTGGGAGTACCTTTCCCATCTCCAGATTTTCCAAACCTCTCCTTTTTTTCTCTTTACCTTCCAACTGCACTCCTGCTTTCAAATCCTTAATTCACACTTCATGAAAGGGAGAAAAATGTGATGTCATAATTATGATCATCTATCTAAGGTGTATTTTCAATTGTTCAGTTGTTTTCAGTTGTGTCTCTTCGTGACCCATTAGTGTTTTCTTGGCAAGGAACTGTAGTGATTTGCTATGTCCTTCTCCAGCTCGTTTTACACATGAGGAAACTGAAGCAAACAAGGTTAAGTGGCTTGCCCAGGGTCACACTGCTAGTAAGTGTCGGAGGCTGGATTTGAACTCAGGAAGATGAGTCTTCCTGACTCCAGGCCTCGTGCTCTGTGCACTATGGCGCCACCTAGCTTCCCCCGTGTTTTGAATGGGACTAAGCAAATGTCTATTATGTACCAGGATCTGTGATAGGCATTGATGATTATAAAACAAAAATGAGACAAATCTGTAGTGTTGGGGCAGGGTGGCACTCATAATTCAAGGACTGAGGAAAGAAGGTGGCATTTGAACTGAATTAAATCAATTTGCGATTCTAAGAGGTGGAGGTGGGGACAGAGCATTTCAGGCACTAGGGACAGTCTGTGCAAAGGCTGGAGATAGAATGCTTTTTACAGAGTATAGTAACTAGGCCAGCTTGTCTAGAGAACAGTGTGTGTGAGTTTGGAGTAACATGTAATTGTTCTGTAAAGATAGATTAGAGCCATTACTGTAAGGGGCTTTAAATGCCAAATGGAAGAATTTGTATTTTGTCCTGAAGGCAATGGTGAGCCAATGAATTTTCTTAAGAGGAAGAGTGACATAGTCAGGTCTGCACTTTAGGAATATCAGTTTCCTGATAGTGTGGAGGAGGCCTGGAGAGGGGTGAGGCTTGAGGTGTAGAGGCTACTGCAGTAGACCAGACAAGAGGCCATGAGGACCTGAACTAACATGGTTTGGTTGTGAGCAGAAAGAAGGAGACAGATGCAAATGAAGTTGAGGAGGAATTGATAACTGATTTGCCATTGGAAATGAGAGAGAGTGGACAGATAGGAATAGCTACTAGATTGTGAACTGTGTAACTGGAAGAATTACGATACTCTCAATAGAAACAAGGAGTAATCTGCCTAGAAATGCTAGTTGAATCCATGCAAGGTGAAAAGATCACGAAGAGAAAGTATGCAAAGTGTAAAGAGAGAAGAGAGGGTCTGGACATAGTCTTCTCACACACAGGTGAATGGGCTTGGATATCAAATCTTCAAAGGAGTTGGAAGAAACATCATCCTAATAGGAGGAGAGCCATGCCAGAGAAATGTCACAAAATTCCAGGGAGGAGAGAGTAACTAGAAGGAGGGGGTGATTAACATTGTTAAATGCTGTAGAGAGCTCAAGAAGGAGGAGGACTGAGAAAAGGCCATTGTGCAAGTGAAATGCATGGGAAAAGAATGGGCTAGTCTAAAAAATCTATTTATAGGACCTAGGAAATACCCTATTGTTGACAGGGCTTCAAATAATTCCATTCATAGAATATTAGAATTTAGAGTTGGATGGTAGCTCATTGAATCTAACCCCCCTCCTTAGTCCAGGAACTCTTTTTCTAGTATACTGGACCATGGACCTCTGCTGGAATACTTCCAATATTTAGGATTCATTACTGAACAAAACAGCCCTTTCCCATTATTGGATTTCCATTTGTGTTTGATAGTTTTTTCTCTGCATTCTCTCCATGTAATACTTAGTGCATATAAAAATTATTTGTGTGCTGTTTGATCTGTAACAAGAGAATTTTCATCATATAGGATAGAATGGCTTCCTTTTAAGGAGGCAAGGACACCATTATCTGGGATTGACTGGCTAAGAGGACTAGGGCATGAACTGCTTGTTGGCATCTGGTTGTTGCTTGAAGCATAAAAAGACCATTCTATAGAGAGCTGGTGCAGAGGAAGTTTAGTGGAATTCTTACTACAGGAAGCCTTTCTAATCCAGTATTTTGAGGAGAGTAGCAACTACTTAAATTAATAGTCAGATCCTTTTTATTCTTATGATAACTAAATATATTTTTATTGATTATAGCCTACCAATGTTTCATTGTATTCCAACCCAAAACCACTAGATTTGCCTGAGTTGGGTCTTCCTTAGAACAGAAGGGAAGAAAACTGAGCTCAGCTATGAGCAAACACTCATATTTTACCACCAAAAGGCAAGTATTCCTTAATCTATTCCCTTACCTCATACATTTCCACTTTTTCTTCTCTCCCCCAAACTGAAAAACTCAAATAAATTCCCAAACAGTGAGGTCACTTTCGTTTATGGGGTTGTTCTTTGAATTGAAAATAAAATAAATTTGTCATATACAAAAAGAAGAAACAGATCCCTGAACTGCATGTTGAGTTAGAAAAGTACAAATTAACATTATCTATGCTTTATTGTGGGTTAGCTGGATGGCATAGTGGATAGTGCTGGCTCTGGAGTCAGGAAAACTCCTTTTCCTGAGATTAAATTCAGCCTCAGACACATATTAGCAGTGTGACCCTGGACAAGTCACTTAACTCTGTTTGCCTCAGTTTCCTTATATGTAAAAATGAGCCAGAGAAGGAGATGGTAAACCACTCCAGTATCTTTGCCAAGAAAACCCCAAAATGAAGTCATGGAGAGTTGGACATGACTGAAATGACTAAATAACAAAAGTTGTAATGGCTACTTCTCAAGGCTATTGAACTTTATAAAAGTGCTTTACAAACCATACAACACTACTTTGATATGAGTTGTTTTTAGTTCTTCACTCAGGAGACTATGGCAGCAGGAAATAGGTAGAGAAGCAGAGATGTAAAAGGTTGGCATGATAGGTAGAAGGAGGGTAGAACAGAAAACCAGGCTAGTCAGGTGAACACTGGCACAAGAGCTGTGGTTCAGGGCAAGACTAGTCCTTGAAGAAGACCTGGTAATAGCAAGACAGAACCTCAGTCCAGTAGTTTCAGTGCATGAAGAGTAGGGCTTAGGATCCAATGATCAGAAAGGGGATCTAAGGGTCCCACTGGCCAAGGTAAGAACCTAGCTGCTGGAGCCAAGGTCTGAGTTGGATCAGCTCTAAGAGGAACTTGAAGCTAAACACCTAAGCTATGGGTCTTCGTTTCTCTTCTGTCCTTGGGATTTATTAACCCCAAGGCTTGGCGTAAGACTAAGCCTAAAGGTGGGGGTGAAAAGACACTGGAAATGGACAGGTCCTGGTTATTACCAACCCAGCCCTATCTAAGAGAGAGTTCACCATGCCTCTTACCTAGAGAATTCCAGCTAGCTGAGATTACACTTTGCTGTCTGGCATCAGGAGCTGCCAGTTTTCTGTTTGAGTGGGCATCAGCAGCACCCTATTTTGAATATCTAAAATTTTTTGCACTTTTTGCCCTTTTTAGCTGGGCAGAGCTCATTTACTCACTTGGAAGCTCAGAAGAATGTGCTAGGAGAGAAGTTCCAGTTCTAATGGAGGAATATGGAGGTGTCAGCTAAAAGTGCTGCCACCCACAAATATTAACCTGAAGAAATCAGAAGTAAAGGACAACCAAAGATTATACTCTAACAACAATTTTGGAAAGTAAAGAGGTCCCTCAGATAGCAAAACAGTCCATCAGCCTCAGACTGTTCAAGCAACATCCTATAAATATTTGAAGTGTTTAATTTCCAAGAAGGGAGAGGAATTATTCGATGCAACATGAGGAGATGCTTTGAGATGTAGTGAGACAACATTAATAAAGAATATTTCCTCAACAGGGAGAATGAATAATGGTTCAATTTCAATACTTTGAAACCAAGACAGTGCCTTGATCACTGGAGACCTACTAGATGTGTTCTCTTGCTTGAGAATTCTGTGTCTGTTGGACACAGAATTGCCTTAAAAAAGAGAAATGTTTGAATGATACTTGGCAACTAAGTCCCTTAGGCATTTAAAAAACTATTCATAGGATCATAGATGGAGAGCCAGAAGGGACCTTGGGGGCCATCTAGTACAACCTCCTCATTTTACAGTTGAGGAAACTGAGGCTGAGGGAGGATGTGTATTGCTTAAAATCAAGCAGATGTGGGATTTGAATCTATATACTCTGATTTCAGATCCAGTATATCTGTAATGCCATTTCTTTTGGGGAGCTGGTGGGCAAAGTAATCTTAATCACTGAAAATGAAAGTTCAGGCAAGACCTGAATTCTAGAACACCATGCTTCACTATTCTATTTATTGCTGTTTTATGTTGTTCAGTCATTCAGTTGTATCCTCTTTTTTGTGACTCCATTGAAAGTTTTCTCAGCAAAGATAATAGAGTGGTTTGCCATTTTCTTTTCTAGCGTGTCTCCATTTCACAGATCAGGAGCTAAGGTGAACAAGATTAAGTGACTTTTCCAGGGTCACATGGCTAAGTAAGTGTCTGAGGTGGAATCTGAAATCAGGTCTTCTTGGCTGTAGGCCCAGTGCCCTCTTCATGGCACCACCTAGCTGTAGTCCCTACATTCCATCTCTTCACTGCTAAAGTCTTTAGCAAGGCCTTCAAATAGTTTGATGCTACAATGGTTGTTTTAGAAAGGAATGATCTCAATGTTCAGCATAGCTGTAAGGTCAATGGAATGACTTTGAATGTCTCTACTTGCTACAGGGAAATTTATTAAGAGAAACATTATCAGTTTAGACTTTCTTGGATAACTTTTAAAGAAATTTGAGTCTTCTAAATCTCATAACTACCCTCCTAAAAATCTAAAAAGGAAGACAAAATTGTTGTTGATTAAATGCTTATTAAAAGGGAGTATACTAGCCACATATGGCCAAATTTGGAATAAAATCGGTTTGTATTTCCTATGTGCTATGAATGCAACTTATAATTAGGTTTAATGGTATAATAGTAATTTTAATAATAGCTCACATTTTAACAGCACTTTAAGATTCACGAAGCAGTTTTCTCTCATCAAGTACATGTTATAGGAAATATAAAACTTATTAGCCTCATTTTACAAATGCTTAGAAAGGTTAAATAACTTACCAAAGGCCATCTAGTTAGTAAGCACTGGAGCCAGAATCGATGTAAATTGTAGCCTTAGATCCATTTTCATAGAATTTTGAGCATAATTTTATTATTCAGATAATTCTAGCAGGATATTTATTTATCTGCTTTTATGACACATTGTCAGTCATAGTTGTGATTTTTATGATCCAAGTCCTTGATTAGGAATGAAACCCATTATAACACTGAATCTGTTGGGGGAAGAGGGAAATCAGATTGCTTTTTTATATGCTAATTCACAGTGGTACATCTTTACGTTTTTCAGAAACATTTTGAGAGCAAAGAGTATAGATTCTATAGCTTTTACAAAATGTTTTAAAAAGAATTATATCTGTACTACATTCAAATACAAATAGAGATGGCTGACCAAGTTGAGCAAAACAGGGGGCCTGCCAGATGTGTTTGAATGAGTAGCTATCAATCATTTGTAATTTGCACCTTGTTGATAAATATGTACAACTTAAATACCTGCAAATTGCTTAGTCTGGGGAGTAAGAGAAATGGCTCCCCTTATAACCTTGTTTACACTGTTAATTTTCTTAGCAGACCCCCTTTTTTCCATAGATGGTGAACTTTACCCCAACACAAGTGCAAATCTTCCACACTCTGGCTCACAGCCATCAGAATTCAGGAAGCTTTATTGCGCACTAAGGAAAAACTATGATACCTTACCATATTCCATCACTCACAGTGCCAGCTGTCAGTGCTAAAGACAGGCATTCGAGTAAGGCCACCATGCCCTTCCTGACAGGGCAGGAGACTTGGTACCAAATCATTCTCATTGAGGTGGTTAGGTGGCACTGTGGATGGAACTGGACTTGGAGTCTGGAAGACTTGACTTAGAGTCCTGATTCTTGCACTTACTAAATGTATGACGCTGGGAAAATGATTTAACTTCATTAAGCCTGAGTTTCCTCAACTGTAAAAGAGGGATAATAATAGCGTCTACGTCCCCTGGTTGTTGTGAGGAACAAATGAGATTTTATATATATATATACATATATATATATATATATATACATATATATATATATATATACACATATATATATATATATATACATATATATATATATACACACACATACACATATATACATATATATTATATATACATACATGCATGCATATATATATATATGATATAAACATATACATATATTGAGAGAGAGACAGAGAGACAGAGAGAAACAGAGAGTTATCCATTCCACACATTGTGGGGGTTAGAGGGCAAGGTGCCCCGGCAATCTGGAAAATCCATGTAAAATTTTTTTGCTCTCCCTTTGTACCAGAAAAGAAGTCTTTTCTTTTCTTTTTCTTTCTATTTTATGGGTGTTTACAGTACCTTATTATAAAATTTAGGTTGATATTATGCAATACTATACATATATCTTACGCATTTCTGAGTTTCTAAATTTTTTTTTCTGTGTCGTCTGCTGGTCTTCATGTATCATCTGCAGCTTCCTCAAAACTACCCCAAAATTCCCATTTAATTTCTTTTATTGGCCCAAGATACATTGAAATGTCAATGGGAAAAGTTGTGGTGTGGAAGGGATAACTGTAAAGTACTTTATAAATCTAAAAGCACCATACCAGAGATTCTAACCTGAGATCTATGGATAGGGACCCTGTGAACTTGGATAAGCTAATAATAATAATGATGATGATAAAGATAATAATACAAATTTGTTTCCTGGGATCTCTTGAGATTGAGCCCAAGATAGGAATAGATCCAGAGACTATGAGAATTCCCATTGTTTAGCTCCTACCTAGCCCTCTCTTGCCTATGAAATTAAGATTTCTTCAGAATGGATAGAAAGAACAAAAATGAATAGAAAGACTTCATTTCTTAGTGTTCACCAATAAAGGCCTAGGTGGAGAATAAGGAGATCTGGACTCTGGCTTGAGCTCTCTCCTAAACTTTCATTATGATCTTGGTGAATTGTTAGAGCTGCTTACCAGGCAAATGGACATCATGATTGTACAAAAAAATATTTTGAGTCTTAAATAAGATGATGGATGAAAAAGGTTCTTTGAAACTAGAAAGAGGTAATATTTATACAGTGCTTTTATTATTTTAAAGAGATGGCATGGTAGTATATTTCTGCTTGGAAATAGTAAATTCTTCATTTAGAATTAACAAAAGAGAATGCTGTAGATGGAGTGTACCTTCATGGTATAGGAAAGAGAAGGGAATTTATGGCTTCAATTATTGGAATAATTAACAAGCAGTTTAATATAATATGATATGCACTGGCTTATGAAGAATGAAAAATAGACTGCAATAGTTAAAAAAAGGCTTCCTTGGAGAAAAGGCTCTGGAGTCAGAGACCTGTGTTCAAATCTATATCTCAGGTACTAAATGAATGTTTTCTATTAACTTCCCTTGGAGTTACTTTTCTTACCTGTAAAATGAGAAGGGTGCACTATATGACTTCTGGGGTCATTTCCAGCTATAGATTTTTAGTCCTATACCTTGAGATGGGTTCTGAAAGCTAAACTGTAACCTATAGACCAGTACTCCACCCTTGGGAATACACAGATTGGGTTCAATTTTGGTGGCAGCCCCTCAGCACTCTTGTTTTGACTAGTTCAGCTCCCACCCAGAGTTCCTTTTAGGAAATCTCAACATATGATTTGGATATAGCTCATGTTTTGGTCTCCTCAGCTGTTGGTAAATGGGTCCCTAGCTCCCATACAAGCACTCAAGGTAGCAGTACATATCTAGTACAAGAATGCCTTTATTTCACCCAACAGACAGAATGTAGAAAACACAAAGGAATCACACACTCATAAACAATGCAAAAAACACATACAAGCCTCTCAGTAGCCCATAAAACATCAGTACAATTCTCCCTCTATGGTGAATCCCACATTCCTTCAGAACCCTATACAGAGCCCCAGACTCATAGTGCCTCCCTGTGGTTTAAATTTCCCTCAGAAGGAAAACAAGCTGGAATGACTAGAAGAGCAAACCCTTGACTTTCTAAGTTTTACCTTGACCCTAGGAATGCATGTAGGCCTCTAGCCTTATAGTACTACCAAAAAATCTTGAACCCCTCTGAGAAGGAAAATAAACTGGAGGATATTATAGAGGAAACTACCTTCCAGATGAATCTACACTGGCCAAACCATGGTAGCAGGGGAGGATAAAATGTGCTTCCTCTCCTCTTGCCATATCACTCAAGAAGTTCCCTCTCTCAAGAAGTTTCTTTACCATATTTCTAGATTTTTTCCCCAAAAACTGAACTTGAAAATCCACAAACTTTGCCAACTCTATTGAATCCTTTGGTAATAGATGTAAAAAAAGATTCAGTACTTGGTGCCAGTCAGAATAGACTGGTACCTCTGCCAATTCCATTTTTACCCCTTATCTTGCTAGAAAGTTGGATCCCAGAACTCTCCAGACCATTGACAACACTCAGGAAACCCTCTCTGCTCTACCAAGAAGGTTGGAGTTTAAGAGCACTCAACTTTGTCTGTGTAAAATTAGGTCCAGGAACTCAGACTCCAACTATATGGGTAAAAATGAATGGTCAATTGCAATTTTTCAATGTCCTGTGGTCCAAGACAGTCATGAAGGGCTCTCAGGGGAAGCAGATATGTATACACTGGCTTCTCTTCTGCCCCTGGTTCTGCTCTTAGCTCAATTGTACTTTAGCCTGTTCTTTGAAAAAGGAATAAAAGAGAAGGGGGGACTCTGAAATTGCCCCTATCTTTATAACCCAGAATAAATAGATAACTCCTATTCACAACAGTCTTAGCCATCTAACCATCCTCAATCCATGAGCTGCAGAGTCCTACACAAAGGTTCGTCAGCCTGTTAACTCATCAAGTTGAGGACCTTCTGGCTTTAGATTTATAATCCTATATCCAGAGGAATCCCCTTATCAATCCCCTCAATATAACTAACATTTATGTAAAACCTCTCAATCTGTTAAAAAAAATCCATACACATTTTAAAATTCTTTCAGCAACTCTATGAAGTAAGCAAGGATTGAGTTGAATTGGATGGGGAGTTGTGACATAGATTCTAGCCCTGATGTTGCTGCTACTTAATTGGATGATCTTAGACAAGTTGTTTCTCCTGTCTATGTCTTAAATTCTTCATCTGTAAAGTCAAAGGTTGACCTAGACCAATGAATCAAAAAATGTTTATTAACAATCTAATATGTGCCAGGCACTGTTCTAAGCTCTAAGGTCCCTTCCACTTCTGATATTCTTTGCCCCTGTGAGAAAAAATGATAACCTACATATAATTTTAAAGACAATAGTGAATAAAGAGTTGATTATAGGGAAAATAGGCCAGATGAGAATAGGCTTCCAGGAGAAAGTAAATCCCTATGGCTCTTTCTTTGCCTCTAGAGCAGAGATCTCAAACCTAAGAGCCCACACAGAGGAATATCTTATGCGATCCTTTGTCTTTATGAAGAGAAGCAACAATGTAAGTAGTGGTGATATAAATGGATGAGTTTCTCTTATAAACATGATAGGAATAAGTATATTACTGGCCTAGGAGACATAGTAAAAAATAGTCATGATCCATGCATAGCCTGCACCTGGTATACAGCTGCCTACCATTTGGATGTTCAACAAAACCCTGTTGAGTGACTAGCATGTGCCTCCCACTTGGTCTCTATGTAATGAAACTTGACATCTCACTATTCATGCAGAAGCCTCTTAATAGACCAAGTTGTCACTTCCAGCCCTGCAGCTGAAAGACAAGATGGTTGACAGTCATGGCCTAGGTGGATTTTGTCAGGCACACTGCAGAATGTGAAACTCAGGCAAGGTAGCCCAGCCAGCTGTGACTGGGACTCACCAAAAGGCCCAGACATTAAATTACTGCAAAGTTCATTAGAGATCATCTAGTTTACCCTGCTCATTTTACAGAATAGGAAATCAAGGGGAGGTTGAATCTCTAGTACCTAGTACAGTAACTTCAATTAATATGTACTTACTCTGAATAGACATTAACCTGGGCACCAGAGATATAAAGACAAAAAATGGTCTCTGTCTTCGAAGAGTCTACAGTTCATTGTGCCTCACACGTAGTAAGTGCTCAGTGAATATTTGTGGAATTGAAGTGAAGCGAATTAAGAAGACTTACTCTAGATCACATAGTACATGAGCCAAAAATAAAACCCAGTGCTTCCTACCCTGCAGTTCTGTTCTTACTAAGTGCCTCTTGTTGGTACAGAATCATCCTAGATACCAACAAGGGGACACGTGAAAGAAAAGTAACAAGGGCAGATTCGTGCCCTTCCAGAGCTTACTTAAAATGATCTCTTTGCTCTTAAGATTAGTCTACAACTACAGTGAAGCAGTGTTCAGATCAGTTTACCTGTCAGGGGGAATTTCAGTTATCCTCAGTATCCACGTTGTGACTTCAAAGTAGGAAGGGCTCCTGAGAAAATATTTACCTTGCTCAGTGATGACGAAATTCTCTTTACCAAATATTTATTGCTTTATTTAAAGGAGAAAAACTGTTAAGCAAAGTAAATTTTTTGCATTAACTATCTCTAACAGAAGTCCAGTATCAAAGATCTGTAAGGAACTGATACAAACATATAAAACCAAGAGCCATTCTCCGATGGATAAGTAGTTCAAAGATACTGACAAACACTTTACGGGAGAAATGAAAATGATCAACAGCCATATGAAGCATTGCTCCAGTCACTAAAAATACCTCATACCCATCCAAGCAGAAAAGATAATTCCCAAATGGGACCATATTGGAGGGGCTGTGGAAAGATATATACATGAATAAATTCATGGTGGAACAATGAACTGGTGAAGCTCTTCTGAAAGTCATTTATGAATTCACAATATTCTTTATACCTTTTCACTCAGCAACCTCACTACTAAGCATAGACACCAAGTAAGTCAAAGACAGAAAGGTTTTTATATATGTGTATACATATACATATATAATATATGTTTGTGTAATATATGTGTTTATATACACATTATATATGTCATATGAAATATATAAAATACTATCTATTACACATATACACATACATGTGCTCATGCACGCATGCACTCATGCATGTAAATACTTATAAGGTAGCAAACAAACCTAGAAATAAAATTAATTCATATGAAATGGGAAATAGCTAAATTTTTATAAATGAAAGTGTGTTTCTTTTTATGAATATAATGAGATGTCATTGTGCCATAAGAAGGGACAAATATGAGGGATTCAGGGAAGCATATGAAGACTTTCATGAATTGATGTGGCGAAGAAAGTAAATCCAAGAGAACAAAATACATGACAGCAACAATAATAACAATAACATTAATATGTAGTCAAACCCTGATAAATTACATTAAGCAACCACAGTCCTGGAGAGCTATTAAGGAAACACATCTTCCTCCTCTTAGTAGACAGATGTGGAATATAAATATGGAATGTGGTATATACATACATTATTCCAAGGAAAAGTTTGGTGGGGAAATAGAGGATGTGGAGGGGTGAGGTTAAAGAGAAATAACTATGGTATGAAGATAAAAGTAACAACAACATTTTTAAAAACTGGACATAAGACTTCATATTGTCCTGTCTATTATAGATGAGGAAACTGAGGCCAGGAGAGTGGAACCAACTTGTAACTGGCAGTATTGGGACTTGAACCCAGGTTCTCTTATTACAGATCCAGTGTAGTTTGATAGTACACAGTTCTGACTGTGGTAGATTATATCCTTCAAGTAATAAATGACCATATTTTACGTTTTTAGTAAAATCCATAGTATTTTGCACATAAGAAGTCCTCACCCAGGTGATAGAAAATGATGACAGAAGCAGACTTGGACATTCTAGAAGCATTTCAGATGTAAGAATTGGAAAAAAAAAAGAAAAGTTTGCTAATTAAAAAAAAAATCAGCCTACAACATTCAATTTCCTGAGTGATTTTTGACTGTGACCATGTGCCTAATTCCAGATATTTCCTCGACATGGTTTCCAGCTCCTATGAGAAAAAAACACCACATATATGAATGTAATGGGACACTATTGTGCTATAAGAAATGATGAACAGGCTGACTTCAGAAAAACCTGGGAAGACTTGTCTGGTCTGATGCTGAGTGAAGTGAGCAGAACCAGGAGAATGTTGTACACAATAATAGCCATGTTGTGCCACAACTAATATTGATAAACTTAACCCTTCCCAGTAATACAAGGATCTAATTCATCTCCAAAGGCCTTGTGATGGAAAATACTATCCATATTCAAGGAAAGAACTATGGAATTTGAATGTAAGTTGAAGCATACTATTTGCTATTTTTTTCTCTTCTGTCGAGTCTTGTTTCCTCTTTCTGGTGGTTCCTTCTATTGGCTCTAATTCTTACTTACAATATCACTAATGTGAAAATATATTTAATAGGAATGTATGCGTATAGCCTATATCAGATTATGCGCCGTCTTGGGGAGGGTGGTGGGAAGGAAGGGGGAGAAAAATTTTAAACTCAAAAGCATATGGAAGTGATTATAAATTAATAAAAAAGAAAGAAAAAACCCCCAGGTATCTAGCCCAGGCTAAGGTGTTTCTTCCTGCCTCTGGTTTCCCCAGGCTCCACAATATCAGAGCACTGAAGCCAGGTGAGGAGCTGTAGCAGCTCATCCATGCCACCCTGCTATGGGTCTCACTCTCTTCATCTTCTCTGACTTGCTGCCTGTGTCCCTGATGTCTCAGCTGTTCTCCGTAGCACATTAGAGACTTGCTGTCTCTATTAGCCACCAATAATGCACTAATACATTCTTCCTTCTATTACCTCGGACACTAATTTGGTGGAATTGGATAGTGACAGTACATTGATGTTGTTGAGGTTAATGACCCAGCAGTTTACAAGATAAGTCACATTAGTAGTCAAATTGATTGTAATCATTGTTTCACTGAACAGCGTCAACATTAAATACAGTATGTGGTGTCTGGGCCTTCTTTCACTACCCCATTAGTGGGGAGACCATTGGAATCTTTGCCCTTCATAGCTACCCTCAGATTGCTGAGAGGAGTTGGGGCTGTAATACAGGCAGCCTCCACTGGAGGAGGATCCAAGTGTAAGGCACAAAGGCAGTTGCATCACATTTGACTCACAGTTTTGGCAACTCCCTTGAAAATGGTGTTTATTCAATCTTCCCTCAGCCAGGATTTGTGGATTACCTAGTGGGAGGCAGCATACATGGCATAATAGAAAGAGCTTAGTCATGGGACATAAGTTCAAATCCCAGCTCTGCCACTTATTACCTGTGTGACCTTGGGCAAGTCAATTCCGAGTTTGTGTTTCCTCATCTGGAAAATGAAATGGTTGGATGAGGGTATCTTCTAGCTTTTGATCTGTTTGCCAGGCACTGGGCTAACTGCTACACTGGATGCAAGTATACACAGACCATGATCTCTTGCCCTCATGGTGCAATCTGGTTGGGAAGACAAGCCATGCATAACAGAGGAATCCACAAGACGAGGTTCCAAATGAATGGCACAAAAAATTCAGTCTATAGGGATTCAGAGGAAGGAGAGCTCATGATAGGCTAGTGGTCAGTGGAGACTTTTTGGAGGACAGATATTAAGATCACAGACTCAGCCACTTAGTGGCTACCAAATACAGTCATCTCATGATACAGATGAGGGAGATAAAGCCTAGAAAAGTTATAGTAATTTGCCCAAGTTTGTATAGGCAGTAAGGGGAGAGCCAGGATTCTAACTTAGGTCTTCTGATACCAAAACCGATACTCTTTCCAAGAGAATTTGCTGTCTTTCATAAATGGGATTTGAATTGAACCTTCAAGAATGGATTTTCATTTGCATAGATAAAGGATGAAGGGGAGTGGGGAAGGAGCAAAGAGACAAATGAAGGCTACAATTAGAGTGAAATACTAACTTTAAATCATATGATTTAGAACTAGAAGGGGACTTAGACTACCTAGCCCAATCCCTCATTTTACAGAGGAGGAAACTGGGGCTGAGACAGGAAGAATAACTTGCCCAAGGTCACACAGCTAATAAATGGTAGGATCATAATGCAGTGCTCTTTCCACTTCACAATACTATTTGTCCTATAGGGCATCCTAGGATTTGGAACTGCAAGGAACCCTAGAGACCATCCACTGTAAGTCTGTCGTTTTGCAAATGAGAAAAATGAGGCCCAGATATCTTAATGGGGTTTTCCAAGGCCACATGAGTAATAAGTGGCAGGCTAGGAATTCAGTACTCCATGTGTATGCTGTGCTTGTTTTCATACCATCCTATTTCATAAATAGTCACATTATCAGATAAGGAAAGGTCCCACAATTCTCCTCCTCCCTCTTTTTATGCAGCAAAGAATAGAGGGAGGTGGCTGAGCAGAAAAAGGAAGAATGTCCTCATAGAGCACACTATATACAATAAAAGGAATGTAGAAAAAAAACAAACTGTCAGCACTCATAACCTTACATCCAAACGTAAGCATTTACCTGCCCATACCTGGGGGCTCAGATCTGTTTGCACCCTGGGAACAGTTAAGTAGATGAGGTGTAACTATCAAGGAATGCAATGTTCTTGCATTAGTTGGGATGTCTGTCAGACCCAGAAGGCATCTAAGGGATCAGTGGAATGTAAGCTCCCCAGGAGAATGGCAAGAGGCAGCCATCCCATCTGCCTTGCTACTATAGCCTGATGTAGGGTGACTTGCAGCTGAGGACGTCCCACAGATGCTGTCTCTCCCTTTAGCATGAGAGCTCCTTGAGATCAGGGTCAGTCTCTATTTTTTTTTTCATCACTAGCATTCGGTACAATGTTTTGTACATAGTTGACTCTTATTCGTTCACTTGCTTTAGGAGTCCTTGAGACTTACTTGTCATACAATACCCCCCTTCCCAATCTTGTATCATGGATGAGGAAGCCTTGTTCTTAAGAAAAGAAAAGGCTTGTCTAATGTCATACATAGAACCTCTTATTAACTGGGGTGGCCCTACAACCTGGGCTTTTCCTGATTTCTTCTAGTCGAGCATTCTTTTTCCTCCACAAGTTCCATTCCAATGACTTCTGCTCTCTTTGTAATGTCACAGAAGTACTGAATTTCAGAATTGGAAAAATCCTCTCCAAAACACATCTCCAAAGTGGTCATCTAGCCTTTGCTTGGGGACCTTAAGCTGAAGGAAAACTACTACCTACAGGACACCCTATTCAATCAATTGCTCCTAACTTCGCCCTCTGACTTGATTTTTCTTCTATAAAATAACCCTTCAAATACTTGAAGAAAACTCTCATTCTGTCCCATGCCACTGCCCTGAATCTTTTCTTCTTTGGGCTGAATGCTCCCAATTCCTTCAGCCTCTTCTTATATAGTATGTACTTGAGGTCTTTCACCACTCTGCTTGCCCTCCTCTGATTTTTATCTAGCTTATCACTATTGTGTTGTTTTTGCACTATTATTTTTTGGTGGCTCAAAGTGAGTATAAATAGCAATAGTTTCTGTTCTGGCCAGAAATTCTGAGGGTCTTCCCCTCCCAGATTGATTCTTTTGTGAAGGCAAACTAGGCCATTTTTGGCCTCCCTTCTTACTCAGCCTTTAATTACTGAATGGATGTTGCTTCAGATAACCTGAAACCTGGGAAAGACCTTAGCTTAGAAAGGCCAAGGTCTCCCACTGGATCGGGGCCATTGCCAGGTGTCTTGACCTATGTCTTGGCCACTGGACTCTGATGACTTTGAAGGAGAGAGTGAGGCTGATGACTTTGCACAGCCCTGCGTTTCAAATCCAATTTACTTGCAAGTCAAGGCATTCTCCTCCTGATGTCATTGATCCTCTTTGAGAATGAAGGACAAACACTACCACCTCCAACAAGCAACAACAATCTCCCCTAAGGTGTGTGGTTCTCGGAAAACACAGTACTCTAAATGTGGTCTGCCGGACAGAGGACTGTGAGATTGTCGCCTCTTTATTCATGTATGCTATTCCTCTTTTAATGAAGCCTAAGGTCACGCTAGAATTTCCTTCAGCAGCATGTAATACTACCTAGGCAGTGGAGCTGGACCCGGAGTCAGGAAGAGCTGGGTTCACATCTAGCCTCAGAAGCTTATTAGCTGTGTCATCCTGGACAATCGCCTAAACTTTGCCTCACTGTCTTCACCTGTAAGATGAAGATAATAATAATAATACCTACCTCCCAGGGCTGTTGTGAGAATAAAATGAGAAAAATATTTATAAAGTGCTATTTACAAACCTTAAAGTACTACATAAATACTAGCTATTCTTCTTCTTATTGTCTTTGTTGAATTGTATTGCATGTAAAATCCACAATCCCCCCATATCTTTTTCAGATAAACTGTCTAAATGTGCTTCCCTCATGTTGAACTTTTAAAGCTGATTTTTCCAACACACATGTTAAAGTTTTACATAGTTCTAGTCTGATAAGATCTTTTGAATCCCAACTCTGTCATCAATCTATCAATCAATCAATCAATTAAAAAACATTTATTCCTGCTTCCTATCTTCCAAATACTATGCTAAATTCTGAGGATACAAAGCGAAAAACAAAACAAACAAACAAAAAGCCCATCCATGACCTCAAAGTGCTTAAATTCTAATGAGGAAGACCTCACATACATAAATCAGAACATACAAGATAACTATATAGTAAAAAGAAGGCGGCTGAGTTTGTTAGCTATTCCTTCTAAGCTTTATAACATCTGTAAATTTGGTAAGGATGCCATTTCTGTATTCTATCCAAGTGACTGATAAAAATGGTAACCAGTGTAGGGCAAAGCATGGATCCCTGGAGCCCTCCACTGGAGACTTCTTAAGGGACATTGAAAAATTGATGACTATAATTACGGTCTAACTATTATAACGGTTTTAAAATCCATCTAACTGTATCATTGTATAGCTTACATCTCTCTATCTTATTCACAAGTATGGCATGACAGACTTTATCAAATGCTTTGCTAAAATCTACATAAACTGTATTTATGGCACATGAAATTGCAAAAACCCAGAGCAGTTCTATATTTCAATGTTAAAATATAGGAGGAAATAATAGAAAGGGATATCCTATTTAAATCCTATATAAATAAATACACATTATAATCTGGGAGTCAATATAAAAAGCACACTCAAGACATATAAATAAAATTCTAGAATACTTTGAAAAATAATGAATGACTTAAATAATCAAAGGGGAATTAATAGCTAGGACATACCAGTACATGAAAAATTATGATACTACCTAAATTAATTTGTTGATTAATGCTCTCCCAATCAAAGTACCAAAGAGGGTACTTTATAGATCTAGACAAAATAACTTTTTTAAAAAGACATTTGTAGGACCAAAATGTCTAGTATCTCAAGGAATAAATGGGGGGAAAAAAAAGTAGTAATAAAAAGAGATGAACAATTCCAGACTATACATAATATAAGGCAGTAATCAATAAAACTAATTGGTGCTAATTAAAAAATAGAAAAGATCGGTGTGAAACGAACTAGACAAGCAAAATTCAGAATTCAATCAAACTAAATAAACTAGTATCTAATAAATCCTAAGAACATAAACTAGTTGAGGGACAGACTCCCTTTTTGACAGGAATTTATAAGAAAACTAGAAAACAATTTGTCCGAAATTAAGTTTGAACAGAGATCTTTTATTATGTACTGAAATAAGCCCAAAATGAATGCATGAATTAAATATAAAAAGTCACACATGTTTTAAAAAGAGAGTGGTAGCATGTTTCTTTCAGAGCTATGGCTACCTTGAGAATTCTTAACCAGGTAAGGGATACAGGAGATCACACACACACACACACACACACACACACACACACACACACACACAAAACTACATGAAATTAAAAATGTTTTACATGAACGCAATCAATGCAGGTACTATATTTTTTACCTTTCAGGGTCTTATTTTTTCTCATCTGTAAAATGAGGGAGTTGAACTGGATGACCTCCATTGTCCCTTTTAAGATATAAATCTATGATCCTATGATCCTAAATTAAGTGGGGAATTGAGGGTGAGGGCATATATGGACTTATAACTGAATTATATCAAACAGTTAAAGAACATAATACCTTTTGCTATGAATTGTCAAAGATAGCAAACAAAGTATCCTACCATGCTCCTTTTATAAGACAAATATCATCCTGATAAGCAGACCAAAAATGAAAAAAGCGAAGAATGAGAACAGTAGGCAAATATCATTAATGAATATTGATGTAAAATATAAAATAAGATCCTTAGTAAGAAGGTTACAATAGAATATTCAGGAAACAATTCACTATAACCAAAATGGATTCAAAGATGGTCCACTATTTGGAAAGTCATTACCATAATTATTTTATATAAAATCAACAAAAGCCCCATAATTGTGTCAATAGAAACAAAATTTTCAACACAGTACAATATATATGTACATATGTATGTGCGTATGTATATACCTACACATGTATATATACACATATACGTATATGTATGTGTGTACGTATGTGTGAATTCCCAAAAGAATAGGCACAAAAGGAACCTTCTTTAATATGATTTTAAAAATCTATATTTGAAGCCAAGAGCTTGCATTTTACATTGGAGAAACACTGGAAACTTTACCACTAGAGAAAGGACCACACCCACACAACCCTTACCACACCATTATTTAATCTAGTTCTAGAAATGTGATTTTTAACAATGAAGCAAAACAGAGAAATTAAAGGAATACACAACATCAAAGAAGAGACAAAAATAATCACTATTTGCAGAAAACATGATAGTTTACTTATTAAACCCCAGAGAATTAATTAAAAAAGCTAAATGAAATGATTTATAGCTTTTTGTAAGGTGGCAGGATATATAATAAATCAATTAACAAGCATTTATTAACTTCCTACTATACTCTCAGAGAGGCAAGTGATTGACACAGTGTATAGAGCACAGGGCCTGGAGTCAGAAAGACCAGAGTTCAAATTTGACCTCAGATACTTGTTTGCTGTGTAACCTTGGACAAGTCACTTAACCCCTGCCTGCATAAAACTGGAGAAGGAAATGTCAAACCACCAGTATCTTTGCCAAGAAAACCACAGGGACCCAAAGAGTCAGACATGACTGAATGACTTAACAATGACAACAATATTCCCAGAACTATGCTAGGCAGTAGGGATACAAATACAAAAGTATTTGTCTTAAATTTGTCTTAAACCCCTTGTTTTAAAGGGGTTCTCTTAGGGGGATATAACATGTATTCATAACAGTAATCAGTATTTCTATATAGTACCAACAAAAGTCAAGAGAAAATTATAAAAGAAAGTCTGTTTAAAATAACCAAGGAATGCATCAAACATTTGGATATTAACCTACCAAGTCATGCATAGGACTTAGAAAAGTACAACTACAAAACATTCCTAACAAAAGTAACCTGAAAGATACTCAATGCTCATGCTTGAGCTGTGCCAATATATTCAAAATAATAAAGCTACCAAAATAAGTGTATATTTTAGTATTTGGCTTTTTTATCATTTTTTTTTAGGGAATTGGGGTTAAGTGCCTTGCCCAGGGTCACACAGCTAATAAGTGTCAAGTGTTTGGTCTGAGGCTGGATTTGAACTCAGGTCCTCCTGACTTCAAGGCTGGTGCTCTATCCACTGCGCCACCTAGCTGTCTGCATAAATGTATATTTTAGTGCTATACAAAGTGATCTAGGATACACTTTGTAGAACTAGACAAAATAATACAAATAAAATAGTAATAGAATATATAAAATATAAAAATAACAAAAATCATAATAATGAAGAATATAATAAATAAGTCCCACTTAGAGAAAAGAAAGGTTTAGAACACCAAAGAAAATAACAATGAAAAATTAGGAATGAAGAAGATATAGCAATATGAGGCCTCATACTACATTATAAAGCAGTAATTATCAATCAATATAAAGTAATAATACTAACAGAATTAAAATTTGAAAAATACAAAGTAGAAGCCATTGAAAACAATAGCCTAGCATTTGATAAATTCAATATATAAACTACTGGGAGATTGATTCCCTATTTGACATGAACTGCTGGGAGAGCTAAAAAGCAACTCGGTATAAATTAGGTTAGATAAGCATCCCATCCTATATACCATATTAAGCATCAAAGGGATAGGCAGCTTCAATATAAAAGGTCATATGATGAAAAAAAAAATAGAGGAGATATGACATAGATACAATTCATTACTATATCTTGAAGGAAAAATTTTTCCTTAAGCTACAAGTCAATCTAAAAGGCAAAATAGAAAATTTTCATTGCATAAATTTTAAAAACACAAAATCAATGCAGATAAAATAAGAGAAAATGAAGTGGCAAAAAATCTTTGCATCAAATATCACTGATAAAAAATCTAATAAATTACCTCAAATATATGAAACCAAGATTTACTGTTCAATAGTTCAGTGGTAAAAGGATATGAATAACCTTCACAAAAATAATTTTAATCATATGAAAATATATTCCAAATCTCTACTATTTAGTAAGAGAGCTTTAGTAAATAAACTTAAATTAAGTAACTTTGAGTTTTCACCTCCCACCCAAAAATGTCAATATTGACAAGAGTGGAAACAAGGAGTTCAAATTGAGAAAGAAAGGCATGATAAATACCCAAATATTCACAGCAGCAATTTTTGTGGTAGTAAAGAATTGGAAAAAAAAGAGAAATGTGTCTGTAAGTGGGGAGTGGTTGAACAAATTGTTGAATTTGAATAAAATGGAAGTTTTTTTTAGGTGGCATAGCAGATAGAATGCCAGGCCCAGAGTCAGGAAGACTCATGTTCATGAGTTCAAATCTGGCTTCAGCCACTTACTAACTGTATGACCCTGGTCAAGTAATTTAACCCTGTTTGCCTCAGTTTCCCCATCTGTAAAATGAGCTGGAGAAGAAAATGGCAAACTACTCTGGTATCTTTGCCAAGAAAATCCCAAATGGGGTCATGAAGAGTTGGATATGACTGAAAATGACTGAACAATAGAAGTATGGGAAATAATCAAATGAACTTACAGTACTAACATAACAAGATACACACTAATTAAAATAAGGTAAAGGAAAAGACAATGACCAAAATGCATACACAGAGGATCATATGCCTACAGAACATGTATGGCCAAAGGGGTACACATGTAGAGAACATGTGTGGCGAGTACACACATGTGGAGGGAAAACTCACTGCTGTGATGCTAAAAGACCACCAATATCTTCTAGTGATATGTTCACTTTGTTCCTGCTTCCCCTAGTCTTTGAATAGGTAAATTGTTTCTTTTAAATGTGCAAGGACAGAACGTGGGTTTTGCCAGGCACCCCTCCATCTGGGTCTCACATTGTTGCTGCTCTATGGTACCACACTGGTTTTTAATAGTCGTTAAAATGCCTGGTGTAACTCCACTGAGCACGAGACGGTGGAACTTGTCTTTGCTTCCAGTTTCTGGCTTCCATTGGAGTCTTTAGCTGAGGTGCTACCGCTGCCAAATAAAATCAGGAGGAGGGGGCTTAATCTATAGATCTTTTAGAAAGGCAAATTCTTCATATACCCAGTCATTAGACTAAGGAAATATTTGGTGTTTCTGTTCTAGAGTATATCTTTAGGATCTTGGCTTAGATAGGTTTTTCCCCTCCAAAAGGAGAGTCACTATCCAAGGTGCCAAGCTCTTGGATCATAAAATATATATATGCCTATGTGGTGTTCTTAGGCTTTAAGTCTATTTTAAACTTCAACTTCCTTACAAAAAGGGCAGTGCCTCTATCTCAAACCACTATCTGACTTAAGGTTAGAAAGTCTTTATAACTTCCACTAAGTGTCTAATTGGTTGCCTTATCATTAATCAGTTTAGGGGTTGTCCTTCCAACAAACCACCAAGATTGTTTGGATATGATCCACTCTACCTGTTTTCTCAACCCCTGCATTCTTTTTGGTTTCCAATGTATATAAATCATTAGGGGAAATTGGTAGCTGGAGTTTATTCAGGGCATTGATCTCCACCTCAGTTCTTTTGTTTAAATTTCTTTGTAATGAATATGTATCCAGAAGCAAGGCTTTCCTGCTTTTAAGCCACACCCATATACCCTTGAGGTTAAATATGCTTCCTCATATTAAGACATCTAACTCATCTTGCTGCCTATATCTTGTTCATTTTTGTATAGACGTTGGAGATCATGGATTTTAATACCTGCCTCTTTCTTCTGTGAACTTTTAGGTGTCTCAATTGCTATTCTTTTTTCCTATATTGTAACTGGCGTCTGGTATCTAACTTGTTTATAAGTTAACATCAACCATTTCTAATCAGTTGGGACCTCCTAGAATGCCTCATTTATCTGTCCTTGATTAAGTATGTCAAACATAAATAGAAATGGATCCCTGAGGGCTACATATCCACTTAGAAAATGACAAAGTAACATCGTCTCTATTGTATTGTATTGTAATTATTTTGTTAAACATTTCCCAATCATATTTTACTCGGGTTGGGCCATCTTTGGGAGCTTTGCACCCTGTTTGTCACCTGACAGCAGTGAATTTGACACCCCTGGAAAACATCTCTTGGGACCTGTCTCCTGATTGTGGCTGTTTATTCTCTTAAGTATCTTCAATGGGGGAAAATCTTTGAGATTAGATCTGATTTTGGAAAAAAGCCAAAAAATCGTGGAGATCCGAGTCTGCTGAATATAGTAGATAATCAAAGTTTGGCAATCCCATTTATTAGGCTACTAGGATAATAGCCTACAAACTGGTTTTGAAGACAATTCTGAAAGAATTGCCCCAACATTTCTCTGTGCAATGCAGTACTTCAGCCTTTGCTTCTGCCTCCTTCACCCGGGTGCCAGAAAGCAGAGCTGGCTCCTTCCCAGTGTAAGAATGCTCCTTCCCAGTGCTCCAGACTGCCCCTTCCTCAGATCCCACTGGTATCTTCCCTTCCCAACAATTGTACATCTGGGCCCCTCCAGGCCCATGCCTTTGGGGATGAAATGTTCAAACCACTTCATTGTCTATGGGATCATCAACTGCTATCCTTCCAGTAAAGGTGGAGGATCATTAGGCCTCACTGTTTGCCTCACTACTATACCTAAGGATTCCTAGGCCTCATAATCTGCCCTTTTTCTGTGCCCTCTGGACATCTTGCCTGCTTTGTCAGTCTAAGGACCTCTGAACTTTGCCATCCACTTTACTTTTGAAAGCCTAAGGACACTGGGCCTTTTTATATACCCCTACAGCTGAACCCTACTATATGTGTTGTCTCCCTCAAAGAAAATTAAAGCTTCCTGAGGACAGGGATTGTCTTGCTTTTCTATTTGTATGCCCAATGCTTAGCAGTGCTTGTTACATAGTAGGTACTTAATGACTACTTTTTAAATCAATTCATTTATTCTATACATTTAGTTTCCCAGGATGACAACTTCAAAGAGGATACTCCTTATTAGATAATTAGATGTTTGATTATTAGATGATCCTTATAATCTTTTTTTTAATTATAATTCTACTTGACATATATGAATTGCTTGGCTGAACCTGGAACCTTTGCCCAGGCATCAAGCTCTCCCCAATGTTGCCTAGCATATATATTCCTGTCTGTCTGTCTGTTAGGGATTCTGTTAGGGATCTTTGACTCTGGTAAATCCATGCTCCTCAATCCATCCCCTGCTGACCCAACCTATTGCTCTCCTCAACCTGCTGTGGCCACGTGTCGACTTACTGACTCTTTAGATTCTGTTATTTACCCCCTCCCAGTGACATCTTGGATCTGTCTCTGGGACTGTCTGGCCGCAATGCATTCTTATGCTCTTGTATATGTGACAGATAATATTTGATGTCTCCTCATTTGAACTCCTCATTTTTTTTAATTGTCCTGAAGCGCCCAGGGGCCCAGGGAAAGAAAGCCTGCCTGGTGGCTGGGATTGCTGTCTGCTTCATAAGCCTAACGATATTTTAATTAAAGCCAATGGAAAACTTTAAAGCAAGGGTCACAAGAAATAATAACAACAATCATAATGCAAAAACAAATCAGCTCGTTTCAATCCAGGGGAAGCCAGAGGGATGGGATATGTCAAAGGCTAGTAATGTGATGTATTGTGGGAATGCAACCACCCACCCTCTAACAACAGCACACAATAATTATAAATATAAAACATGCTTCGCTGCCTGCCACGTAACAGGCCTGGCAAAATTACTGTCCACCCCATGCTAGATTTTTCCATTATGCTGCCCCATTATCCCATTGTAAGTAAGAGGAGGCAGCACTCCTGTGCATCCCCTTATTTGCTTCTTTTTGGCTTTCCCTGGGCTCAGGCTTCCTTTGTTCATATCAGGTGTCATATTGCCAGGGCCAGGACTGAGGGTCACCAGGCCAGGTCCTCCTGGCAGGGGGAAGAGAGTGAAGCCTATAGGTCATGGCTGGGGAATGCTGGGTCAGTTTGTATAGAAATTGTAGGGAAATAATGGGGCATGTGGGTTTTGAGAATGCAAAATGCAATGTGGAAGTTAGATCGTTGGCTGTCAGCTAGTTGGCTATCAGTGTTGCTGTGAGACACTGGGATAGAATAAATACTTTTCCTCAGGGGCCACTTCTGGCCCCATGATGTGGAAAATGAAATTATTTCAGGCCTGGAATGATTGGATACAAAGCATTTTCCTGTATTTGACAGGCAGTACACTGATGCCTTCCCATGGCCTTTTGTCCTCTGACCTTTATGTTGTCTTGCTCAAAGAAATTTTCTATTGTCTCTCTCCTTTTCAAAGCACTTGTAGTTACATTATTTCACTGGAGTCTGACAATAATTTTCTGAATTAGACAAGGCAGGCATTCTAACTTTCCTTTTTTGGGTGAGGAAACAGATACTTAGAGAGGAAAAGATACTTACCCAAGAAAGTGCCAGAGTTAGGCCTAGCACCCTGGTCTCCTCATTTCTAGCCCAGTGTGTTTCCCACTATACCAGGCTAGAAGAACAATCCAGGGATAGGCAAAGGGGCCCAAAGTATATATTTCTAGTCCATTAATAACCCTGACTGAGAGCCCACTGTGTGCTGAGTGCTCTGCTAGGTGCTGTGGGGGATACAAAAGAAATTGAAAACTTGATCCCCAGAGCTTACTTACTTTCACACATATGAAATGACTAGGGAGCATATCCAAAGCTAAGCACAAATTAATGCAAATTAATTTCATACTGGAGGGATGCAGAATAAAGGTGCAATCAAAGTGGGACGATGTTTAATCAGGGAAGGTTTCCTGCAGGAGATGAGATGGAAGCCAGGCTTGAAAGAAAGTGAAGGCTGGTGTTGGCAGGCTAACCCTTAGGAGTCTACCGTCCCTGAGCAGGCCCTTTGGTCCCCAAATATCTCTCCAACAACCTATCACAAGGCTGGGAATTCTGCAATTAGAGATTGAGTCTTTTGCCTCTGAATGACTTTCATAGTCTTCTCTTCAAAGGGAGACACTGCCCTTATGATGGAATTGATATAATATCATACCTGCAACACTGGTTATTAGGAAAATGGTTCCCTCTCTGAACCATAGTTTCTTCATATACAAAATAAAAGTATTTGCCTTGGATTGCAGATCTAGAAATGGATGGTAGCTTAGAAGCCATCTAATTCAAGGGTTCTTAGCTTGGAGTTCATTAACTTAAAAAAACCAATAACTATTGCAATACAATTGGTTTATTTTATAATATTACATGAATTATTTATATGTTCAAAAATATGATTCTGTGAAGGGGTCCATAGGCTTCACCAGACTGTCTAGGGAGGGGTTCTTGACATAAAAATGGTCAAGAACTCTGGGTCTAATCTAATCCTCTCCTTTTACAGATAAGAAAACTGAGATTTAGAGAAATAAAATTACTCAAACAGGGAATAAATAGCAGAGCTTAGATCTGAACTCAGTAACTCTGATTGCAAATTCAGTATTCTTTCCATTGTACCCCACTATTTCCCATTATGATTTCTATGTTTCTTGCAACTGAATCATTCTGGCCTTCTATGAGGACACTAAGCATCTTAAAGGATTAGAGTGGGTGACCAATGGAAGGGTGGCAGTGTTATAATAAAGCAAAATAGGCATTATTTATTGCCTGGAGGCAAGCTTTGCCAATTTCACTCCTTGACAATTTGTCCAGGCTTGATCCTGCCTTAAATATAAAAATCAATTAAACATATAAGTATTGACTTCATCGATCATCCACACAGCGTCTAACGTGGTAGACAGGAGGATTGGAGGAGAGACTGAGAAGACAGAAGAAAAGAGGACTCTGTGAAATGCTTAGTTCTTATACTGTGTTTAGCAAAAGGTAAAGGGAGATTTTGTGAAAACTTTTTGGGGGCTTGGAAGTCACCTGTTCTACTTGATTTGTTCCTTAAGATAGTATTTCCTTTCTAGTCGTACTAGGCTCCCGTGTGAATAGCCAATATCACCTTTAGAATTACTTTTCCCCCAACCTGAACTCCCCATCTTTGTTCCATCTATCTATATCCCTTGACTACTCAGCTCAAATCTCACTTCCTGCTTAGGAATCTAACACTGAACGCATATAGTGCCTGTGGCACCCTCCTTTCACAAGGTGATTCCAAGACAAGCTGCCCCAAATTCACAGTACTATGTGAGGTCCACTATGTGTCAGGGACTGTACAAGGTGTTGGCAATACAAAAGCAAAATGGAAATGATTCCTACATTCCCTTCTTCCAGCAAATATTCACATAATTAAATTTAAAATGTATACGAAGTAAATGCAAAGCAATTTTGGAGGGGTGCACTAACAATTGGAAGGCTCAGTATAAAGATCTTGCAAAAGAGCCTTGAATGAGCTAGGGATTCCAAGAGGTAAAGGTGAGGGGAAAGAGTATTACAGGTCTTCACATGACGTAGAATTAGGATATAATACTAGTGGCCTAGTAGGAGAAGGTACCTTTTATCACTCAAGGGCTCTGATTCTAGATTCAGGTAGATCTGGATTCAATCCTGAAGGATCCTGACCTCTATAAGAGGAGAATCAAGCTCATACTATATGGCTCATTAAAACCCCTGCCTAGGGCCCTGGGGAAGGTCTTTTAAAGCTTAGGTTTGGCTCATATGGGTCTTCCAAAAAAGGAATTAATAGAGTCCCCTCTGGAAAGGTATTCAATGTACAAGATAAATCAGTTACAGGACAGCCATTTATTTCCTCCATCTAAAAAAGAAAAGTTTAAAATACAAATAGCTATAGCACACATTGACCAATCCTTAAGACATACAATAATTCCTTCTCCTATTATATTCCCCTAGGAATCTGATACTTAAAACATGAAACACTTCATGAAATTGCTGAACAGATATTTCACCTGCATTTTGAAATTGCACTATTTGAGCAACTCATGCAAGGTTCAAACCTCCTTGTAAGCCAGGTGTCACAGCTTGGGCTTTATTAATCTTTTCATTTGTGGTGTTTTCTTGGCAGTGGTTGTATTCTTTTCTGAAAAGCACTGTAATAGCAGAAAGCACCTCCCCCTTGACCCTCCAGTGCTTACATTTAGGAGCTCCACATCCAAAACTCATAAGATTGCTTCCAAGGCTAGGAATCTCTATCTCAGGTTCAGTATTCTGTCACCTGTGCTCAGGGAAAGAAAGACAAAGTAGAAGTATTAACTAGGGCCTTGAGATACAGTCTTGGGCTTACCTTGACAAAGGAAGGAGGGAAAGGGGAGAGAAATCCCTTTCCCTCCTCATTGTAAGAGTAGAGAAGGATGCAGGGAGTCCTAATACATTGCAACAGATGGAAATATAGCTGAAGTTTTCTCTGCTTTTAAACAAAGTACCTTTTCCTACTCAGTGAGTATTTGGAATGTTCCCCTTCCCCTCACAGAGAATAAGAGATCTGCCAGGGGTCCTTCTTCAAAAGGCCAGGGTTCCTGTGCCATCAGAAGGCTCCTGATTATGGGGCACGCATTCAACTCCACGGGAAATACCCAGGTCATAGTATATAGTGAAGGGACTTCCCTGATTACCTTCATGACAGGGAGATGAAATGTTGTACAATCAACCTTGGGAAGGTTGGCTGGAGCCAGACTGAGGAGGGCCAAACAGAGGAGTTTTTATTTTATCCTAGAGGGAATAGAGTATCACTCTACCTCCATAGGATCATAGATTTAGGTCTGGAAGTTACCTGACAAGTCATTTAGTCCAATCCTCCCATTTTACACATGAGGAGACTGAGGACCAGAGAAGTTAAGTGATTTGTTCAAAGTCACATAGGTTGTACATGAAAGGGCCAGGAACTTGAGCAAGGGAGTGGCATGTTCAGCTCTGTGCATTTGGAATATTAATTTAGCATCTATGAGGAATATGGATTGGAGAGGGGATAATCTAGAGGCAGAGAGGCTGATTAGGAGGGCTGCTACAAGTGAGATTTAATGAGGGCCTGATCTGGGGTAATTGTGGTGTGAGTAGAGAAAAGGGAAGGGATGCAAGAGATAGTCTTGAAGGAGAAATGGCAAGATTTGGCAACTGACTGGAGATAGGGGTGAGAGAGGTAAAAATCAGTGTGAGAACTGAATGACCAAAGAACATGAGTGCCTACAGCTGGTTCCGAGGACTGGTTTTAGCAACCAGGGTAGCGTTGGGATCTCTGTTTGGTTTGGGGTTTAGAGATTCAGGGCTATGTTGCAGAGGCCAGAATGACCTAGAAACAGTGACTAGGATGCAGGTATCATCCCACAGAGAAGCATGCTTCATCTGCACATTTGCCTTTTGTCCCTAAGGGCCCCTTAACACCCTGATAACCTGCTGGGCAAAATAGCATTGTTGAAATGAGCCCTCTTGTTCTTTCCTAGACTAATCTCCACAGAGTTCAAGGAAGAAAGAAAAATAGTAACATCAAATGCTTTACTAGGAAACTTGTAAAATAGGTCTCCCCAAAGCAAAAACAAGAATGGAAAATTAATAATGCTTTAGACAAAGAAGATCATGATCTAGGTGATGCAAGCAGGAGCTAGAGGCAGATCACTCTTTTCCATTAAGATTTACAAGAAGGACTCAAATGCATTTGTTCCTTCTATTGCTAATCACTTTAGGAATCTTTGAAATTCTCACTTGGGTTTTGATTGTTCAATTTTATTCAAGAAACGTATATGTAAGTGTCTACCGTGTGCTAGGTACTGTGTTGTGTTGAGCATACAACAATAAGTGTGACTCAAGGGCTTTACAGTCTAATGGAAAGAAGGACATAGTCACAAATATCCATATTACAAGGGAGGTTGTGATAAATGCCGTAACCCAGAATGGAACAGGCCCTGCCACACCTAAAGGCATCGCCATGGTAATTTAGGACTCAGGCAATTCCTTCCTAAGAGCTGTTTCCATGGAAATGGCTGTGGGTGTGGCAAGGTAGATTAGTGGGAAAAAAGAAAGATCTGTACAGTCTAAATGCTAAAAGAAACTTGGATGGGAACAGATAACTTCAGTCTGAGAAGATCATTAAAGGTCTAGGTGGCATCTGAGCTAGACCTCATGGGAAAAGAGAGATTTTAATAGAAATGGAAAGAGGTGGGATGAGTCTACTGGATGGATGGAGAAGAGGTCTAGATATTGAAAAGGTCAAGACAAGTACATAGTGATAAAAGTTGTCTGGTTTGGATAGAATATAGATTGTGTGAAGGGAAGAAGGATGGTGTCACGGAAAGGGCACTGGTGTCTGGATTTAAGAGAACTGGATTCAGAAGGTCCTGGATCTGCCATATATTTCACCGTGTTACCATGGGCAAATCACTTCACCTCTCAGAGTGTCAATTTGTTTATCTGTAAAATGAGGGTTGGACTAGATGAATCTCAAGGTCCATTCCGGTTTTAAGATTCTGTGGAAGTAGCATGTGCTCATTATAGCAAGATAAGTTGGGAGCCAGAGATCATAGTGGTCTTGGAATGTCAGGATGTGGAGTTTATATTTTATTCACTAGGCAGTGAAGGGCTAGTGATGGTTTTTCATCAGAGAAGTGACATGATCAGTGTGCTCTATTGGGAATACATCTAGGTCTCGATTAGTGCAAATAATGAATTCCCTCAGGTTGTCGCATTATTTGAATTTGTACTGCATATTTCCATTGGGCTGGAACCAATTACCATATTTTACATAATTATAATTTAAAATAGTACAAATTGAAAAACATGGGGCCACTTCAGGGGATTTGTTATTTATGCTATTGGGGACATAACTGCATATTCTTGGGTAACAGGATGAAGGGTGGATGGGAAATTAGAGTTTTTTATGGTCATGGAGGCAAGTTAAGGATGTTTGATACTGATTTATGTCCTCCCCCTAAGAAGGGCCACCAATAATGCAACACATACTCAATTAAATAAATGAATATTGAAGGCCTAATATAACAATGACAAGAACTACTATTTTCTTAGCCTTGTGAAAAATGGTACAGGGACACGAAAAAAGCACTGCCTTTATCTGATTCAGCAAGTACTGTATTCAAGTGCCTACTCAGGAGGTAATTTGAGGAGGGAGAGAATACTAACCCAGACAGGAGTCATTCACCTTTCTTGTACCAGGGACTTCTTTGTCAGTCTTGTAAAGCCTATGGCCCTCTTCTCCAAATAGTATTTCTAAATGAATAAAACAAAGTGCAGCAGATTACAAAGGAACTAATTGTATTGTTTTTGGTTTTGTTTTGGTTTCTTTTTGGAGGCAGTCAGGGTTAAGTGACTTGCCCAAGGTCACACAGCTAGCAACTGTCAAATGTCTGAGGCCAGATTTGAACTGAGGTCCTTCTGACTCCAGGGCCAGTGCTCTATCCACTGTGCCACCAAGCTGCCCCAAACTAATTGTATTGAATAATTGTAAGAATGTTTTCTTTAAAAAGTGGTTCACAGAGTTCACAAAATTGCTAGGTTAGGATTCCCTTAATTAAGGAGTTTTGAGAAGACTTTACAGAGGAGCTAACATCTAAGCTGAGTCCTGAAGAAATATAAGGATTCTTAGAGGGAGAGATGAGGAGAGAGCACATTTCAGATGTAGGAGATGGATTCCCCCAATGCAGAGAGATAGTAGATGCAATACTGAATGAAAGCCATATGCCAGTTGGGCCCTGGCATCTCCTTTACCACGAACTGCATTCAGCTCTTTGACAAAAATATGTTTTGACTCATTTGGACCTGATTTAGGGTCTCCTCAGAGAATGTCAATATTTGACTTATGCTACCACCTAGAGTTCTCAACTTCAGAATTTAGCACATGTGCCTTTAAGGATACTCAGCTATCATGAAAGCACTTAGGTTATTAGACACTGAATAAAAAAGATTTCATTTTATCCCTAACACACACAAACCAGAGTTGCTCAGACGCCAGGAAATCTTTCCTTCCTTTGCTGGAGGGCACCAAGCCACCCTTCCCCATAATGGGTACCACTTTTCCTTTGGACCTAGTCTTTGTGATTCATGGCACTAGAGAAGGAATTGGTTGAGGTTGCTTCTTGGTCCATGTGATTTCCTCCTTCAGCTAGAGTCTATAATGTGATGATGCTACTGCCAATAATCGGCTCTCTGGGCCAAATGAGTCTGGCTGTCTCTTTTTCCTCCTCTGCTTTGTCTCACTGTGTGTTTCAATTTCTTCCTTCCCTCTCCCTCCCTCCTTCTTTGTTGAGGCCTGTCTTCTCTTTTCTTGGTTCTCCATGAATTTTGCAGATCTCTTTCCCTGTATTCCTCATTCTGCAATTTTCTTTTCCTACTTTACATCATCTGGCACCTCTGTGTCTATGTCTGTCTATCTGCTCTCAATGTTTGGTGTGTATGTCTGTGTAGTGTCTACAGAGGAATAATGCGAGAAAAGTTGGGAAAGGCAGGTTGGAACCAAATTGTGGATGATCTTAAAGACTAATTTGAGGAATTTGTATGGTTAGTTATGCTATAATGCATGTTTTGAAAACGCAGATTTGTTCTAATGCAATTGGTATATTAGAGAATAGTTTAAGCATAATGAGTGATTCCTCCTTGAGGAAAACCAGAACATAGGATAAACATTGGGGGTGACATTGGCTGACTGGTTTCATGGTTCACTGCCAGCATGCAGTGAGGCCTGTGAGAAGAGATGTCTGGCTCTGATTGGGGTAAAGCCCTGTGGGAGTCGTTTTCCTTCAACCAGGATGTGATGAGTTACTGGGGTAATGAGGGGCTATAACACCAGGGAGAATAAGAGGTGGGGGGCCTGAAGAGGCTAATACAGAAAGGAAAGGAAGACGGGGTAACCCTCAATAAAAACTCCTCCACCCCCAACCTTAGAAATGATGTCAAAATGACATGGTCCTTTTCATTCCTATCAACCCCAAGCCACCTTACCCAGGGCAAAGTCTGGCTAGAGATTATTCAGGATCACAGTCTTGGTAGAAAGGACCAAGTTCCATCTTGGGGTGGTCCCCTGGGGCACTTCACTGAGGAAACCTGGTCAGTGGTCTGGAGTGTTAGGTCAAAGGCCAATTCCATCTATGTACCTCATTGGGCAGAAAGTGGCATTGTCAGTGACCTGGATCCCGTGGTAAAGGTTCTATGTGGTAGATTCAGTACTGAGTTTGAATGTTAGCTTCCAACTTCAGGTCTTTTTCAAAGTAAATCACCATATTTATTGTATATATTTTGGAACAGTAGGAGCTGTGGGTGGAGGAGGGCTGGTTTGAACCTATATATTCTACCCTCCTCACTAATCAGGAGTCTATTAAGGTAGCCCATGTAGAGGGGATGAATTGGGGTGGTGGCTATATAAGTAGAGAGAAGGAAATGGATATGAGGTGTTCTGGAGACAGAATCAAGCAGTTTGGATATTAAGGGTGAAGGAGAAATAAAAATCGAGGATGATCTGGAGGTGTCAAACTAGGCGACTGGAAAGATGGTATGCCCAACACAAGCAAGTAAATTCAGAATCATGGTTTACCTCCAGCCAAAGTAGACTACATCTCCTTGGGCAAGCACCTCACTTTTGGCACGTTCCCAACCTTGGTGCCTTTTCCTTAAATTTGGAGTCCTCTCCCACCTGCCACGGCCTTGAATTCTCACCCATTCTTCATATCCATTGACAAGGGATCTGTGATTGTGTCTGCATGGGAACCTCTTAGTGTGGGAATAAGAACTGCTAGTACACTTCTATGCCTTATCAGACATCAATTCTCTCACCCTAAGTCTCCAGCCAGTCCAACCAAACTGGCCTTCTCTCTGCTCCTCCTCACAATATTCTAACTCTTTGTGTCATTGCCCTAGAAAATCCTAGAATGCACTCCCTCATTACCTTTACCTCATAGAATTCTTCTCTTTTCTTTTTTTGGCAAGGCAGTTGGGGTTAAGTGACTTGCCCAGGGTCACACAGCTAGTCTCTCTTTAAGCTATAGCTCAGGTACAAAGCCTTTATTGATCCCCTCAACTGCTAGTGCCCTTCTCCCAAACTACTCGGTATTTAACTAAGTGTGTGTATATGTAACACATATATATATGTATTATTAACTTTATATTTCTATATTTTAATACGTATTTCTCTCTATTAGAATTACAAGATTGCCATAAGTTTATATTCTAATAGAATTGCTTGATTCTTTATTTTGTATCCTCGTTGCCTACCACTGTATCTGACAGTAGCAGGTTCTTAACCAATACTTATTGATAGATTACTTCCCAACCTAGAAAATTTCCTGAGGTTAGATGACTTATCCACATCACCCAGACCCTATGTTTTTTTGCCTCCAGATCTACCACTCTTATCCAGTGCTCTCTTCTCTCTATACGCTGCATAAAACTCTCACAGTTTATTCCTCTCTACGGTGCTTACCAAGTTTTATTTTGTATTGTAGCTATTCATGTGACATCCCCCCAAGGAGAGGCATCTTGGTATAGTGGACAGAGGACCTTCCCTAAAGCCAGATAGAGTGGGGTTCATGTTCTGCCAGTGACATCTACTAAAGTGAGTGACCCTGGAAAAGTTAAATTAATCTTTCAGGAGCTCAGGAAATGGAGTATATTAGTTGCAGAGCAGAGCAGTTGCTAATCTAGATCAATAGAGGCAGTAATTTTTTTTTAGATCAGAAATTCATTATACCAATAAATGACAGGTCAAGATTAAAAAAAAAACTCCCCCTAACACATTGTAAACTCTGAAAGTAGAGATGAAGTCTTACACAATCTACATCTTCAGCAGGCCTAATTCAGTGTTTTGTACATAGGGATAATGGCTTTGTATTTAGGGATAGGGACTGGACCCATGATTACCTTGATTTAAAGAATTCTGGATGAGGAAGCTCCCTCTACCCTACCGTAGCACGTAAGCTCTTTCTCTGCAATATAAATTCTGGAAGTGTTGCCTGAGCCCTGAGTAGTTAAATGACTTGCTCAAAATTACAGAGCATATGTAAGAGCTGAGGCTTGACAATATTCCTAACTTCCAGTTCAGCTCTCTATCCACTCTGCTTTGTATGCAGCAGGTGCACAATGAATGCTTGCTACTCAGTAGCCTGAGCAAAAAAGAACAGCCAGATGGCAGTTGTAAGAATCCTGGCAAGAGATGATGAGGACCAGACAAAGGTAGCACAATAGGAGATTTAGATAGTTATCCAGACTAATAAGTCCCAAACCCAAAAGCTTGGTCTGGTTTCCAGATAATTTCTTCATTCCTAGGTCTGCCTTTCTTAATGGAGCCCTGGCCTTTGTCTTCATTGACCTCTAAGGTCTAGACTCTAGTGAAACTGATTTTTCTCTGTTCCGTAAGACAGGATGGGAGGCTTCCATTCCCAGAGAATTATCTGGAGGGTGCATGGCATATGACAGGCTACCTTCTAATCTTTGTTTTTGTGGAAGCAAATACTAGTGCCCATAAATTCCTCCCTCCTAAACTCTCTTTACAATCTTCAATTAATCACCTTTCAAAATAACCAATGCACCATGAGTCCTACAACTCTTCCACATTCAGCTATGTGGGGCTGGTTTGAAATGCACTAGAACAACTAGACCAGAAGAACTTGGTTATCCTCCCAGTTCTGTCCTTAACTCACTGGGGGGACTCTGAGCTGCTTAAACTCTCCTCCCTTTGTTTGTGAGGCAACTGGGGCTAAGTGACTTGCCCAGAGTCACACAGCTAGTGAGTGTTATGTGGCTGAGGCCAGATTTAAGCTCAGGTCCTCCTGCCTCCAGGGCCAATGCTCTATCCACTGTGCCACCTAGCTGCCCCTCCCCCATCCCTTTCAAGTAGGAACAGAAACACCTGCCCTACCTACCTCACCACTGTTACTAGCATACATTGAGACTGAGATAATGGTTTAAAGAGTGTGAAAGGTCTACACAGGCAGTTCTTATGATTATAATGAATGTTTCTAGTTTTTTGTTCGTTTAAGTGTCTTATGGCTTTCCAACTTTAGCCAAAATGGGATGTGGTTTAACCACACGGCTTATTGGGGCAGAAACCCTGAGTTTCTGTGTTATTCTGTATGTGTCTGTGTATATGTGTAGCGGGAGGACATACCAGGACAGGGTATTTTGGGGGCAGAGGAAGGTGTTGGTAAATGGAGGAGGAGGAGTGATCCTTAAGTTTTGTGTGTTTTCAGAGAAGTCAAATGAGGTTGGTCATCTTGCAAGAGTTGATTGGTTTCTACCCTGTCTGCCAGAGAGGACTGTGTCAACAGTGGCAGCTGCCTAACATCTAATTTTAATCCAAGTGGATCAGACATCTATTTTGGGAAGACAGGGTCCTTTTGAGAGTGGCTGTAGGCGCTTGTGTGCTAGGCGAAAGCTGGCTTTCTTGCTCATTTCTCTTTGGTGCATTTGGATCATTTCTGCAACATAGTCTGCCATGTGGGAATAGTTACTGCAGTAGTAGAAAAAGCTATGACTTTGGAGGCAGAGGACTGGGACTGAAATCCCAGCTCAGTTGCTTAGTACTTGTGTATCCTTGGACATGTCATTTCTCTGCTCTGGGACTTAGTCCCTCACATGTAAAATGAGGGTTTGGGAGAGGTGATTTCTAGATGCAGTTAGGAGGTAGAGTAGATAGAGATCTGGGCCTGAAATCAGGAGTTGAGTTGAAATACAGCTTGAGACACTTATTAGCTGTGTGACCTTGGGCAAGTAACTTACTCTCTGCCTACATCAGTTTCCCCATCTGAAAAATTGGGATAATAATAGCATTTATTTCCCACAGTTTTTTATGAAGATCAAATGAGATAATATTTATAAAGTGCCTAGCACAGTGCCTGTCATATAGTAGGCAGCTAATGAATGCTTATTTCTTCCCCTCCTAAAGCCCTTTCTAGCTCTTAATTATATAAAGCATACCAAACCGCTATGCAACGTTAGTGTTATCTTCTCTGATATTTTAACACCCATAAGTACTGTGTGGCCCAATGAAAAGAACACTGGTTCTGAAGGAAGGAAGTACTGTGTATGAATCCCATCTCTCACATTCACTTCTTGTATGACCTTGGGGAGTCATCTAACTTCGTGGGGCCATGGCTTCCTTAAGCTTAAAAAGATGGACCTTGGTATGCCCAAAGGGCTATAAAACTGTGCAGACCTTTGGATCCAGCTATACCACTACTAGGTATGTATCCCAAAGAGATTATACAAATGGGAAAAGGACCCACATGTACAAAAATATTTTAGCAGCTCTTTTTGTGGTGGCAAAGAATTGGAAATTGAGGGGATGCCCATCAATTAGAGAATGGCTCAACAAGTTGTGGTATATGAATGTAATGGAATACTATGTTTCATAAGAAATAGTGAGCAGATGGATTTCAGAAAATCCTGGAAAGATTTGCATGAACTGATGCTGAGTGAAGTAAACAGTACCAGAAGAACATCACACACACTAATAGCAACATTGTGTGATGACCGACTTTGTTGGACTTAGCTCTTCTCAGCAATGCAATGATCTAAGCTCATGATGGAAAATGCTACCCATATCCAGAGAAAGAACTGTGGAGTCCGAATGCAGATCGAAGCATACTATTATCTCTTTTTGTCTTTTTTTGTTTTTTCTTTCTCGTGGTTTTCCCCTTTTGTTCTGATTCTTCTTTCACAACATGACTAATGTGGAAATATGTTTAATATGATTATGTACAATATGATTAATTTAATATGATTATGTATAGCCTATATCAGATTGCATGCTGTCTTGGGGAGGAAGGAGAAATTTAGAACTCAAAATTTTATAAAAGTGAATATTGAAAACTAACAAATAAAAATATTTTTTAAAAAGATTGAGTTGGAAACCAGATAAGAGAGGACAGAGGATCTCTCCAACTTTCAATTCTATGAAACATACTAAATTCCCAGCCTTTTTAGTGACTTCATTTATAACATCTCAGTGATTCCTTTACCTATTCAATAATATTATCTACCCAGAATTTCCTCTCATTCAATCTAGAAATATAGTTGCAGTGCAGACTCAGGACTGATCTTTAATAGCCCTCTGAAGGTAGAAGGTCTTAATTTCTAATGCATATCTATACCTTCCCTGTCTCATGGAGAGTAATGTATGTAGTGGAAAGTGCCCTGGTTCGAAAGTTAGGCAACCTAGGTTCTAATCTCAGCTCTTCCACACACTCATCCTTTGTTTCCTAATCTGTAAAACAATGAGATTGAATTCAGATAGAAATGGTACAAACTGCTATATAAATATTTTAGTTTTTTAAATCTTTTTGTTATGCATTCTAAAGATGACTAGCAATTTTCTTCCTTCTTTTTGGCGAGGAAGTGATAAACCTTGTGTTTTGTAAACGTTGTTTGGGGTTTTTTTATTAGAATATGTTTCAAATATCTTATGATCCATTTTACAGTTCCAAAAATGTACCTTGAGATTGGTATTGCATAGGTATCAGTTGCTTTCAATGTGTTCTTCCCATTAGCTTTGATTATAGGATGCCAGTATGTTAATATACTCAGCAATTGTATTTTTCTTGATATCTTTATATTTCATGTACTTTGCCTAGAGGAGACCAAGGTATTCATAAATATCACCTTCATGCATTGGTTTTATTTTTGCCTCTAGATTCCACTTGAGAACCTTCAGACTCTTTCCCTTTTTCTTGTGCATGTCTCAACCTGAAACATGCTTCTGACATACTGGTCCCCTTCTCCCATTGTTGAATTCTTCCTGATGACTTCATTTTGAAGAAGGGTCCAGGATGGCCATACTTCATTCCCTGCCAGGCTATGCATCTGACTTTCTAGACTTCAATACCATGCACCCCTCTCCCCTAACCTTTGGGTGTTTCCCTTCACTTTTTGGCTATGTTTTATGTATTGTCTTCCCATGGTAGAAAATAAGATCCTTGAGGGCAGGGACCATTTTTCTTTTTGCTTGTATTTGTTTTCCTATCATTTAGCACAGTGCTTAGAGCATAATAAAAAATTAATCAGTCAATAGTTCATCAATAAACATTTACTAAATGCCTCCTATGTGCCAGACACTTTGGTAAGTGCTAAGTATGCAAATAAAAGCAAAAGATTTGTTTGCTTACTTTACCTATGCCATGAGTACAGAACTGCGTCAAAGGCTCTGCAAGAATAAAATAGTGTAAATGGCACCACTGGGCTTTCTTGTTCAATATTTGTTAAATCAATAATATATTGCTCTTGATAACTTTCTCTACCAAATCCCTCTTTCTTTTCTCTAAGTTCCTTAAAAAAGCCACCTATGCTAGGTATCTTTGCTTCCTCTCCTATTATTCTCTCATAAACCCTCTGCAATTTGGCTTTTAACCTTATCAATCAACTGAAATTGTTCTCTTTGAAGTTACTGTTACTCTCTTGATGTAAAGTTTAATTGCTTCTTTTGAAGCTTTATTTTTTCCTTCTTTCTGTAACATTTGACATTGTTTACCATTCTTTCTCACTTGATACTCTCTCCTCTTTTTTAAATTAAAGGATTACTCTTTTGTCTCCTTATATTGTCTTTATGTCAGACCCATTAACTATGGTTGTATTCCCAACATCCCCAAATCTCTTTTTTTCTCTCTATTCACCCCATCAACTCTTATAGGTTCTTATAAGTTCAATTATCTCTATGTAGATGACACTGAAATCTATATATTCAGCTTTATTCTCTCCTTTGCTTCAATTATACACTGCCAATCGCCTATTGGATAATTCAAACTGCATGTCCTGTTGGAATCTCAAGCTCAACATATCCAAAACAAAACTCATTATCTTTTATGCTTTAATCCACCACTCCTCTGAACTGTTTATTAGTATCAAGGATACCAACATCATTAAAGTCACCTACATTCAGGAAATAGTGTCATTTTGACTCTATATTCTCACACAACCCATATCTAATCAGTAGCTAAATAATGTCATTTCTATCTGCACAACATTTCTCATACATGTCCCCTTCTCTCTACACTCAGAGTCACCACCTTAGTTTAGGTGTCTACTTGGTCTCCTTGCCTCAAGCCTCTTCCCTATCCATTCCATTCTCATCAGTTACCAAAAATAATTTTCTCTTAAATTGCAGGTCTGAACATGGCACCTATCTGCTCAGTAAACTCCAATGGCTGCCTATTAACTTCTGGGATCAAATAGAAACTCTGATGTTTGGCATATATAACACTTCACAATGCAATAAAAATTTTACTCCATAAAGGACCATTGAAGTTTAGATTAAAAATTAATTGGAAACTAAATAGTCTAATCCTAAAGAATGAGTGGGTTAAAGAACAAATCATAGAAATAATTTTGTTAAAGTAATGACAACAATGAGACAACATACTAAAATTTGTGGAATGTAGCCAAAGCAGAACTTAGTGGAAAATTTGTATCTCTAAACAACTATGTCAATAAAAGAGAGAAACAGCAGATAAATGAATTGGGCGTGAAACTACAGAAATCCAAATCTCCAATTCAACATCAAAATAGAAATCCCCAAAATAAAAAAGAGATTAATAAAATCCAAAGAAAAAAACCATCAAATTAATAGCCAAAACCAAGAGATAGTTTTATAAAAAAAAAAAAAAAACAAACACAAAACAATGAAATAGATAAACCATTGGTTAATTTGATTAAAAAAGAAAGACAAAAACAAATTACCAATGTCAAAATGAAAAGGGTGAATGTACCACCAATGAAGATGAAATGAAAGCAATTATCAGGAATTATTTTGTCCAATTATATGCCAATAAAACTGCCAACATAATACGTAAGTAACCCTATCTTAGGGAAAGAAATTGAACAAGTCATAAATGAGCTCCCTAAGAGAAAATCCCCACGACCTTGTGAATTTACAAGTGAATTCTACTAAACATTTAAGTAACAATTAATCCCAATACTACATAAACTATTTGAAAAATAGGTAAAGATGGAGCCCTACCAACTTCATTTTATGACACAAATATGGTTTTTGATATCTAAACCAGGAAAAGCAAAAGCAGAGAAAGTTCTAGACCAATTTCCTTAATAACAATACAAAATATTTTAATAAAACAATTGCAAGGGGGTTACAACAATATATCACAAAGATCATATACTATGACTAGGTGAGATTCATGTTAAGATTGCAAAACTCAGTATTAGGAAAACTATAAGAGTGATTGACCATATGAATAGCAAAAAAAAAATCATATGATCATATTGATAGATGCTAAAAAAGCTTTTGACAAAATACAACACCCATTCCTATTAAAAACACTAGAAAGCATAGGATTGAATGAAGCCTTTCTTAAAATGATAAGTAGTATCTATCTAAAACCAAAAGCAAACATTATCTGTAATGGGGATAAGCTAGAAGACTTTCCAATAAGATCAGCAGTGAACCAAGGATGTCCATTCTCACCACTATCATTCAATGCTGTATTAGAAATGCTATGTCTGGCAATAAGACAAGAAAAAGAAGTTGGAGGAATAAAAATAGGCATTGAGGAAACAAAACGACTGCTCTTTGCAGGAGATATGAAGGTATACTTAGAGAACTCCAGAGAATTAACTAAAACCACTAGTTGAAATAATTAACAACTTTAGTAAAGTTGCAGGATAAAAAATAAACACATAAATCATCAACATTTTTATATACTACCAACGCAATTCAGCAGGAAGAGATAGAAAGAGAAATATCATTTAAAATAACTGCAGACATTATAAAATACTTGGGCGTCTACCTGCCAAGACAACTCCAGGAGCTATATGAACACAATTAAAAACCCTCTTTACACAAATAAGGGCATATCTAAACAATTGGAAAAATATTCATTGCTCATGGGTAGGCTGAGCTAATATAATAAAAATGACAATTATCCCTAAATTACTTATGCAGTGCCATATGAATCAAATTACTGAAGAATTATTTTATAGAGCTAGAGAACAACAAAATTCATCTGGAAGAACAAGACTTCAAGAATATCAAGGGGATCAGTAAAAAAAAAAATGAAGGAAGGCAGCCTAGCAGTACCAAATTTCAAACTACATTACAAAGCAGTAATCATCAAAACATTCTGGTACTAAGAATTAGAGTAGTGGATCAGTGGAATAGATTAAGTACGCAATACACAGTAGTAAAAGATCACAGTGATCTAGTGTTTGATAAACTCAAAAATCCAAGCTCTGAGGTCAAGAACTCATCATTTGACAAAAATTGCTGGGAAAACTAGAGAGCAGTTTGGCAGGAAGTAGGCACAGACCAACATCTCACACCATATACTATAAAATAAGGTCAAAATGGATAAATGATTTAGACATAAAGGGTGATATCATAAGCAAATTAGGGGAACATGGGAAAATGTATCTGTCAAATCTATGGATAAGAGAAGAGTTTATGACCAAACAGACAAAGGATAGAGAGGATAACAGGATATAAAATGGATAATTTTAATTACATGAAATTTAAAATGTTTTGTACAAACAAAAGCTAATACTTCAAAAAATTAGAAGGAAAGTAGGAAAGTGAGGAGAAATTTAGAGCAGATTTCTCTAAGAAAGTCCTCATTTCTTCAATATAATGGGGAATCAAGCCAAATTTATAAAAATAAGAGTCATTCCCAATTGATAAATGGGCACAGGATATGAACTGGTAGTTTTCAGAACAAGAAATAAAAGCTATCAAAAATCACATTAAAATGCTCTGAATAACTATTGATTAGAGAAATTTAAATTAAAACAACTCTGAGATACCACCTCACATCCATCAGATTGGATAACATGACAGAAAAGGAAAATAACAAGTGCTATAGGGAATGTGGAAAAATTGGGATATTAATACACTGTTGGTGGAATTGTGAACTGATTCCACCATTCTGGAGGACAATTTGGACCTAAGCCCATAGGGCTATAAAATTGTGCATCCCCTTTGACCCAGCAATACCACTGCTAGGTCTGTATCCCCAAGAGATCAAAGCAGAGGGAAAAGGCCAAAAACATTCATAGCGGCTCTTTGTGTGGGAGCAAAGAATTAGAAATTGAGGGAATGTTCAGCAATTAGGGAATGGCTGAACAAGTTCCAGTGTATGATTGTGATAGAATACTATTGTGCTGTAAGAAATGATGAGCAGGATGGTTTCAGAGCTAGCTGGGATGATTCAAATGAACTGATATAAAGTGAAGTTACAGGAGAACACTGGACACAGTTACAGCAACAGTGTTAAGATAAGAAACTGTGAAAGACTACTCTGATCAAAATGATGATCCATGACGATTCCCAAGGATGCATGATGAAAGGTGCTATACACCTACAGAGAGAGAACTGATGAACTCTGATTGCAGACTGAAACTTACTTTTTTTTCTTTCTTTCTTTTTCGTGTGTTGTGTGTGTGTGTGTGTGTGTGTGTGTGTGTGTGTGTATACAGTCGTTTTTCAGTTATGTCCAACTCTTTGAGACCCCATTTCAAGTTTTCCTGGCAGAGAAACTGGAGTGGCTTGCCATTTTCTTCTCCAGCTCATTTTACAGATGAAGCAACTGAGGCAAACAAGGGTAAGTGACTTGCCCTGGGTCACAAAGCTAGTAAGTGTCTGAGGCTGGATTTGAATTCAAGATGAGTCCTTCTGACTCCAGGGCTGGGGCTCTTTCCACTTTACCACTTAGCTGCCCTGTTTATTTTTGCAACAAGGTTAATATTGAAATACTTTGATTTCACATGTATAATTGATATCATGTTACTTGACTTCTCAAGGAGTGGGGAAAGATTAGGCAGGAGGAAGAGAATTTGGAACTCAAAATTTAAAAAAAAATGTTAAATTTTTTTTTATAAAATTGGGAAACATTTAGTGAAATAAATAAAAATATAATAAAAATAATTATTTCTTGATAGCTCCACTTTTATTCCTCTGGTGCCTAATACAACAATAGGTGCCTTGTATATGTTGCATGAAAATCCTAAAGTGCTTTCTTGGTTTTGTCGAATATTGTAAGAAAATGTGTTTGTTTATGGTGGTTATAGCAAGTATCAGCTTTGAAAATTACTGTATTTTAGTATTTTTTCTGCTAGTTAGGTTCATTGAATTACTATTTGTTAACATAATTTTTTGGTAGTTATGCCATCAAACTCAAAAAGGGCTTCTTAGATTTCTAATCTGAGTTGACAACTTCTTGTCTACATCAATTGACACATTGGTGGGTTTTTAATTAGTTAGAATTTTCAGCATGAAGATTTAAGATTTAATGAAGATTTTTAAGTGAAGATTTTCAGTGGCCATAGTTTGTATTTTTCCTTGTTGAAATAGTAGTAATTCCTCAATTTTATCTTTCATTTTATCTAAACTAGACTGAGGGATGTGGTTTTCTTTTATGTTTACCCTTAACTAGTCAGAAATACTTTATTGTGTAACTTTGATGTGAAGATAATATTGATAAAAAAGGGCAATGACCTTGTCTGTATTTGGTCAGATCTATTTCTAATTTTGTCATGCCGTCTATAGTATTACACATAGTGCTAGCATTGTTAACATCGTTATCATTATTATCTTTTTAGTGAGGTTCAGATAGAACCAGTCCTGGGACAAGTCACTATCCTACATTTATTCCCATATATTTAATGTCCTACAAACAATTGTGCAGGTGAATAAAATAATGATTTTTTATATTTGAGTAAAAGTATTGGTATAGAAACTCATCCTCTACAGTCTCATTGAGAACATTCCAAGTCTAGCAATAGATAGGATGACAGATTATATGTACCTCAGCCTATTTCCGCAAGATTTTGAATTCTTCAGCTAGGTCTTTATATTTGAAAGCTTTTCATTCTTTGAATGAAAAAGAGATTAAGTGACTCTGAGTACTTGGCATAACAACTTCTATTAAAAATATTGTGGTTCTTGGTTTTCATGAAAGAATATTTTGTCTGGATGATGGTAATGATGATGATGGTGGTGGTGGTGGTGATGATGCTAATAATGATTAATTCAGGAATGGCATTAGTAGGTAAGGCAAGGGATATTTTTTGCATTTGAGTCAACTTGCCTTTACTTCAATATGTGTTTATCCTGATACTGGATGCTATGGATGATGAAAAGAAGTGTAAAATCCCATTTCTATCCTTAAGGAACTTTCAGTTTAATTAGAGAAAAAGATACATATATTTGGTACTTATCCCACCCTGACTTCTCTGCTGATCTCCAATCTCACGGCTCCAACTGCCTTTCAGACATCTCAAACTGGATGCCTAATAGACATTTTAAACTCTACATGTCCTAAACTGAACTAGTTATCATTTCCCCTAAAGCTTCCCCCGCTCTTCTCTTTGCTATTATTGTAGAGGGCAACACCATCCCCCCACCCACTCGGGCTCACAACTTGGGAGTTATCCTGGCTTCTTCACAATCTCTCACTCCCCCATATCCATGCTATTGCCAAAGCTCGTTGATTTCTAAAATCTAAAATTTCTAAAATCTCTGGAATAAGGCTCCTTCTCTCTTCTGACACTGCAACCACTCTAGGACTGACCTTTATCACCTCACACATGGATTATTGCAATAGTTTGCTGGTGGGTCTGCCTGCCTCAACATTCTCCCCACTCTTCCCCATCTTCCATTTAGCCACAAAATGAATTTCCTAAAGTGTAAGTCCAATCATATCATCCCCCTACTCAGTAAACTCCAGTGGCTCCCTATCACCTCTGGGATCAAATATTAGACACTCTTTTTGGCATTCAAAGCCCTGTATAACCTAGCTACATCTTACCTTTCCAGTCTTCTTACAACTCACTCCCCAACATGTACTCTTTGATTCAGTGATACTGGCCTCCTGACTGTTACAGGAACAAGATACTCTATCTCTCAGCTCTAGGCATTTTCTCTGGCTCTCTCCCATGCCTGGAACACTTTTCCACCTCATCTCTGCCTACTGATCTCCCTGGCTTTTTTAAAATCCCGACTAACATCCTGCATCCAACTAATCCCTATTAATTCTACTTCCTTCCCTCTGTTAATTATTTTCTATTTATCCTGTATATGGCTTGCTTTGTATATATTTGTCTTCTTCTTGTCTGCCCCATCAGATTGTAAACTCCTCGAGGGCAGAAACTTTCTTTTGTCTCTTTTTGTATTCCCAGCACTTACCACAGTGCTTGGCACTTAGTAGGTGCTTAATAAATGTTGATTTATTGATTTTTTTTGGCAGGGAGAGGGAGTGGAGGGAGATCTAGACTTGTGATTTTATTAGCATAAGTAGCTTCCCAATGAGGATGCAAATGCAATTTTTTTTTCAAATTACAATCTTAAATACTTGCTTGCTTCACTGAAAAGTTATGCCCACTGTCAAACTGACAAGGTTTCAGAGTTCAGGCTTCAACCTGGATAAGCCTAAATCCCATGTCAGCTCTCAATCAGCTAGTCTTTTGTGTACATGTACCTTGGAACAATTAGAAATAGAAAAAAAAAACATGCAATAAAATCCCCAACTGAATAAATTCAGATGCCCAAATGTTTGATGTACACCATAATGTTAAGGTGTATATCAAAGAAAGGAAGAGGCCCATGCTGGATCATTTGAGCTGTTGATGAAAGCTGCATGGTCCTCTGATGGATCTGATCATTAGTACTTTTTGAGTACTAAGAAGTCTATGGGATTGTGGGAACTCTTCAATAGCACTCAAAGTTCTGCTCTTGACTGGACCCACTAGGAAAAATCACAAACACACATTTATATGTATATCTATACACATGTATGTGTGTATGTTTACATGCATATGCATATAGCATATTGTGAATAATTATAGATAATATGTAATATGTATACATATAAAGTATAAAATATCTTTTGTATGTTTCAAATAATCTATTTGTACATTTGTAAATGTGTAAAATGTAATGCGTATATACATATATGCATGTGTGTACATTGTCTTTTTTATTACATACACACATGTAATTATATACATGTATATTTTTAAGAGGATTCATGATTTTATTATTATATGGCGCTCTCGACAAAGAAATTCCCTTTAATAGATGGGCATTGCTACAATGTATAGCCTTGAAGAGTTGCCTAGGGCACTGAAAAGTTACTAGTTGTAACCTGAATGACTACTTTCCCAGAGTCACACAGACAGAATGTATTGTACTTTCTCTGTACCCACTGCCCCTGAGGCCTCTTCCTTCCTCTGACTGGAGGGCAGAAAGTATAGTTTGAGAGGCAGGGCTTGGGAATGCAACTCGGATACAATGCTATACATATATAATTCATTTTGATTGAGCACACATTTATTAGGTGCCTACTCCCTATTAAACATTTTGCTACACACTCGGGATACAAAGATAAATTACAAACAATTCATAGTGTAATGGTGAGATGGGAGGTGGGAGGTGGGAGGTGGGAGAGGAACATAAATAACTGTGGTCCAAGGGGGAATATAATAAGTTCCAAGGAGATGTTCAGGCACAGTTATGTGAGAAAATGTGAGAAAGGAGAGAATATTTTAGTCACTCAGGAGTGAATGTCAGAGTAGACTGGGAAGGAAGAAAAGAACTTCAAAAAGTAGAGATGGGGGTGGGAACAGACTGGAAATGGAGAATCTGTCCCTGGCATGGGAAACAGAATGAGCAAAGATATGGTGGAGAGCACAAAATACAACCCAGTAAGAGCTTCCGAGAGAGGTAATGTTGTCTGAGATGTAAGAGAGGAAAGTAAGATTTTCAACTTGTGGCACCGAGGAATCCCTAAGAAGAAAAATAGGATTTCCAAAGACAGAGAGGAGAAACCAAGGGAAATAAATGCATCCCCTGCATCTGTGAACAAGGTGACAGAGCTAGGGAATCTCTGGATAGTCAATAGTCCTTTTTGTTGACAAACAGCAAACATGGAATAATGAGACATAAGGCAAGTAAAGTAGAGAAGAAAGACTCTAGGCTATGGAAGGTCCTAGAATGCTAGGCTGAAGAGTTTCTTACTTTACTTGGCAGGTAGTGGGGAACCATTGCAAAGTCTGAAGCAGAGGAATGAGGTGATCAGATTTGTGCGTAGGAAACATTAATCTCACAGCAACAAGAAGAGTAGATTGGAGGGTGAAGAAAGCAGATGCAAGAAGACCAGTGAAGAGGCAGTTGTGGTCTAGAGTGACAGGAGTGAGGAATAGGGGAGCAACAACGAGACTAGAGAGGAGGGTAAATTCTAGGGAAATCTAGGATGTACATATAGATATCTATATACTAATATATAGATGCAGAAGTAGTAGATATAGATATTAGCAGAACAGAATTAGTGGATGTGGAATTCAAAAGTCATTGGTCATGAGAAGTGAAAGAGAGGCAAAAGTAAAAGGCAATACCCAAGTTTGGATCAGGGGAGATTTGAGTCAAAGGTGATTCCACTGAATCATATGGAAGATCACACATGTGGTTAAAAAGGATGGAATTAGCATATATTGTGTTTGAATTGAGAAATCCAGGTATAAATCATAGGATCACAGATTTACAGCCAAGAAAAGAACCTTATGGGCCAAGCTCCTCATTTTATAGATAAGAAAACTGAGTCCCAGAGAGGTTAAAAGGATTGCACAAATTCAGAGAAGGAGTAAGTAGCAGAGGTGAGATTCAAGCCCAGCTTGTCTGACTCCAAAGCCAGGATATGTGTGGAGGAGTGATCTTTCTACTGTCCCTTGATATGCTGCTATCATTTGAGGATGCTGGTCATAGAATCATAAAATCTCAAAGTCTGAGGTGACCTCACAGTCACTTTAGTTTAAACTTTATTGGAATAAGGGTTGGGCCTCAGGAACTATATCCCAGCTGAAGAAGCTTATCAGTATAGAGTTGTCAGTTGAAGCTATTGGAATGAATGGGATTGCAAAGGCAGAGAATATGGAGAAAGAAGAGGAGAGTGGCCAGGACAGAGCCCTGGTGATGTGCCCCCATTAGGGAAGTGTAGTATGTGAAGCCATCTAAGGAGACAAAGAAGTAAGAAGACAGAAAAGGAGCTAGATTTGTCAAAGGAAAACCAGCAAAGTGTGGTGTCTCTGACACCTAGGGAGAATATGCACTGGAAGTGGGGAGTTGGATGGTGGGTCAATTGTGTTAAATGCTGCAGAGAAATTAAAGAGCATAAGGCCATTGGATTTGTCAGTGATCTTTGAGGGAGTGGGGTCTACATAGTAGTGGAGGTTAGATGTCTTACAAGTATATACACATGCAGGTGTGCATATCACACACAAATGTCCCTATTAGAGACAAACTATGAGCACATGAAAACATTTGGTGAACTTGGCTCTCTATCTTAATACATATTTCAATTCCACAAGGCTACCATTTGTATAAATGCAAATATGTATTCACTTACCTTTTTTCTACTTAAGACTTTCTAAAAAGTTACACAAGCTAAAACTTTTAAAATGAAGTCCAGAGTGAACAGTTTCAAATGTTATTGGGTGTATTACTTTTTCTGAGTGAAGGCACTTTTTTACCTTTATGTTTTTTAAACATATTCATGTACATGTTTATATATGGTTAGGCATATATGTTTATATCAATATTTGATATCCATATTCACACCAATCACTATATACATACATGCATACATATATTCACATATATACTATTCCTATAAAGTATATCCATAACCATATCTCTATTTGTCTATCTATCTTGTTCAACCGTGATGAATTTCTTCAGTGACTAATCTTGAAAGTTGAGAAAAGGCCACTAGATATATTTACTCTTGGGTGTGCATTTTTCCAAATGCTTTATTTAATTATTTATCCAAAGGATGGCCTTTGGGTTCCTTACATCTCTCTGGACCCTAATTAGAGTGATTACCATTTTTCACCTCCTAAAATCTCACTTAATCTCTCCTTCCTTCTACCCCATTAAGAAGCAACTTTGGGTAATTGAAAGAGCAAAGGAAGTAGAGCCAGGAGATCTCACTTGACATTCTATCTCTGCCACTAACTTACCTTGGGCAAGCTTCTGGGCCTTAGTCCCCTCATGTCTAAAATGAGGATAATAGTATTTGCACAACCAACTTCTCAGGATGGTTTAAGAAAAATACATTTCCCAAATAGTTCAATATTATAAATTTAGATTCCCATTCCTGTACATTAAACCTTTCAAAATAGATAAACCTACCCAAATGTAAGGTCAGAGTATGGTCAAACCTCAATTTGCCAAAATCTTTAAGGGGATGGAATAGTTTAGTTGAATTTAATTTTCTGGTGACCTGCATATTAAGCAGCAAACTGTTTTGATTTTGATGCTTCTTAAAAATCATGCATGTCTAAGTAGGAGAAAATCTATCTAACAGTATGAGTCTACATCCTGTTTTGGTTTGTGAAATTAGTAGAATCTTTCTTTTCCAGAGGCTCTCTGACAGGGTTAGACTTCTGAGCATGAATTCTTATTGTCACCTGCTAGAGATAAATAGAGGAGATAGGGCTGAAGTTGTTCTGAGCCCAGGATACTCTTGGAAGGGTTTGTTTGTTTTGTTTGTTTTAATTTTTGTATTTTTATTAGGAAAAAAAATTGCAGCTCTTACCCATGAGAGACATCATTGTGTAGTGGATAGAGCATTGTATTTGGAATTAGGCACACTTTGGTCTGAGCCTTGCCTTAGGTATTTACTAGCTATGTGACTCTGGGTGAGTCACCTAACTGCCCTGTGCCTCAGTTTTCACATCAATAAAAAGAGGAGGTTGAACTTATTGGCCTCTGAGGTCTGTTTGAGCTCTAGATCTGTGACACTGACTTCTGCTTCTTTCTGATGAATCACATGCAGGAAAATTCTAGTTAATTATAGGTGTTGGTTAGTTGGGTTTCAATTGCACAAGGTTTTACTTTAATAAGACCAGGAAGGGAGACTTTCTATCTTTCAGCCCCCCTTAAAAACAATATATGATTTCAGCCTTCAAGGAACATACAGTCCAATGGGTGTGTAATTTTCAGAGGGAGAAATAACAATAATAATAATAGTCATTATTACTATTATTATCATTACCCTCAGCCAGCATTTATGTGTTGGTTTAAGGCTTATAAAGCATTTTGCACAAGTTATATGATTTGATCGCCACAACAACTCTGTGAAGTGAGCACTATTATTACCCCCATTTTGCAAGTAAGGAAACTGAAGCTGAGAGAGGTTAAGTGGCCTGCCTGCTGCCACAAAACTAGTAGGTGTCTGGGTCAGGATTTGGTCTTCTTGTATTCAAACAATGCTTTCTCTGCCATGCAACCTAAGATGCCCAGGAGAAGTACTAATGAGGAATCCTTCCTAGTGAAACTGTTGGGGAATCCCAAGGACTGAAGGGCTTACTATTCATAATGATAAATTTCACTATTTTATTATTAATTTATCTCAGGAACTGAGAACAGAGTTGGGTTCCAGGGACAGGTGCCATTTTCTGTGACTTTGGTCACTTCATTGTTTCTATAAAAGAAGCATAGAATCAAGTAATTAGACCTGGCCTCAGATATCATCTAATACATCTTCCCATCTAGTTCAAGGACTGGATCCCTGACTGATAATGATCTGGTTCCTATTTGAATATCTCAAGTGACAGGAGGCTTATTACTTCCCAGGCTAGCCTATTGCACTGTTAGGTAGCTCCATAGAAAGTTCTTCCTTAGCTGAGCCAGAATCTGCCTCTATGTAATTTTCGCCCATTGAAGTAATTGCAACATTTCTCTTTTGCTTGTCTTGAAACATTCTGTAAGCAACCTTTATGGAATGAAAAGGGAACAGACTCATTGATTTAATGACAGTATCCAGCTTGTTCTATTGGCAGGGGTTTTAAAACTGTGTTCTGAGAACTGTCTCCGCAGTTAAATGTTACCCGTTGTGAATTGAGTCATTAAAGGTATGTGGGTGAGGGGGTGATGCCAGCCTCATAGAAAGTTGGCTGAATGATTAATGGCCTTTGCTTCTGATTTTGGAGGTCCCCATTAATTACAAGGGATTGAGTCTTTTCCATGAGGACTCTGGGCTTCAGCTTCTCCTGCCTCCTCCTTCCCCTTCAAGTCAGAAAGATGAACATTTGTCACATTGGTGGGAGGAAGCCATATCTTTCATTGACCATTTGGAGTCTACTTTGTTAGCTTAGTCTCCATGCATATTTCACAGTCCTCTAACTTTTGAAAGAGAAGCAATATGGTATAGTGCAAGGAACATTGTCCCTGACGTCAGAGGATCTGGATTCAAATTTAGTTTCTGATGATTACTATTTGTATGAACTTGGGCAACTCAACCTCTAGTTTCTTCATCTATTGAAATAAGAGAGTTGTACTAGAAGCCCTCCAAGATCCCTTCCTACTATAGATTCATGATCCTTGGAGCCAAGAAGACCAGAATTTAAGCTCTATCTCTGAAACATATTAGCTGTGTGACCGTAATCAAGTTACATCAACTCTCAGTTCCCCACCAACTCTCTAAGTTGATTGAGTTGCCAATCTATTTTGGTAGAGGGAATTTCCAGACCAGGTGTTTCTTGCATGAGTAAAATAACAAGTCTGGACTATATGCTTTTCTGGTGCCATGGCCTGACAAAAGCCCACTATTGTTACAAGGCATTTTATCAGAGGCTTAAAAAAAGCAACAAAGCTTTGAGGCCTTAAGAAGAAAAGTCATTTCAGAATCTATCAAGTTGTTGCGTACTGAGGAGTCTTGTATCTTCGGCAGTTTCTAACAAATGAGCGTTCTGTAGCTCCTTTGGGATTCTTTGAGATAGAGTTTTAGAAAGAACACCAACCTGGCAGTCAGAAGAACTTGGGTTCCAGACCTGGCTCTGACACTAACCCATTGGGTGACTGAACAAGTCTCAACTTTTTAAGGCATCACTTCTTTTTGTTGACAAAATGCAGGGATGATAATGCTCAGAAGAGTCAGAGGAAATTCCTGTTTAGAGAAACATTATGGAATCTCATCCACCTCTGAGATTGGTTAGATACAGTCCTGCACGATAGAAAAAAGTTTTATACGAAGTATGGCCTGCTTGATTGAGATGGTCCTTGCTCCCCACACTAGCGCAGCCGCAGTGTGTAAAATGGGCATCTTCTCCGAATATTTTTTTAGAGTCAGTATCAGCTTTCACCCTGACACATTTAGATAGTCCTGTGCTCCAGATTCTTCTGCCTACCTCTTTTCCTTCAAGTCAGAAAGATGAATATTTGTCAGATGAGAGGGAGGAAGTCATACCTTTCAGTGTCTCTTTGGAATCGTCTACAAAATGGCTGGGTTTAAAAATGCCATTTTCCAACACTAAGGCTCGAGGACACAGGCAGTCCTTACGTGGCATGAGTATTAATATGCTCATTTGATAGATTTCAAAACTGAGGCTTAGAGAGGTCAAGTGACTTTCCCATGGTCACACAACCATTAAGTGGAACTGGAACCTAGTTCTCCTGACAACTAAGTTTGGTGCTCTTTTTCTATAGGACAAAGGATCTCACCTTAGGTGACCAAAAGTGAGGCAAAATCACCGTATTTGAGACCGGCTAATATGGGAAGGGCAGAAGGCAAGAGTAGAGATGGAGAAAGAAAAGGCAACTTAGTTCCTCCAGTTGTGGCAAGAGTCAGGGCTTCAATGAGAGGCATACCACTTTCCCTTCTTCATAAAGCCTAAGGTAGTAGGGAAATTGAGAGAATGCTGTAGAACCTGGGCTCAGGGCACCCTTTAAGCTTTGAAATTCCACAAAATGTCTGGGCTTCTAAATGATCCATGCCATAAGGAAGCTGTTAAGCACGTGAACTACTCTGATAGTGACCATATTAGTGATTTCATTTAGATACAGTGATTCATGCAACACAATATAGCTCTTCAAAGTTTGTCTTCTTACAGAGATCACTTGTCCTTAAAGTAAAGCATTTCTGCAGCCTTTTCCAAGGGATATTTTGACTACTCTGTAAAAGGTGCCCCAAATAAGCACTGAAAAAAATTCAGGATGTTGAGGAGGTCTCTGTATCTTCCCACAGAAGTTGATCAAATGGAGTTATTATTGAGGCTGATTCTATCAAACTTATCACCTCAGGGCCTTATGTGATCATATTGCCCTTTTTTGTTGAAAAGGTGCTGCTTCATTCCCACCACTCACTTCCCCTCCCCTACAGGAGGTTTTATCTGGGTGAATTCTAGAATAGCACTGAACCCAGAGGGCTAAGGACTAAAATCCAGACACAGTGGTATATTAATAATAATAGTTAGAATTTATATATGTTTGTAAAACACTTTATAAATATTATTTTATTTGATCTTCACAACAACCCTAGGAGGTAGGTGCTATTATTATCCTCCTTTTACAGATGAGGAAACTGAGACAGACAAAGGTTAAGCAACTTTTCCAGGATCACGTAGCTAGTAAGTATCCAAGACAGGATTTGAACATAGGTCTCCCTGATTCCAAATCCATTGTTTTTTCTGCTACAATTTGTTTGGGATTGCATAGGTAAGACTTTTAAGTTTTGTAAGCCTCCATTTCCCACACATCTAAAATAAGGATAATGAACTTTGTCCCTCCCCCATTCCCTTCCACTGTTCTAATGTAATGGTGAAGATTAAGTGAGATCATAGGTGTAAAAGTGCCATGTAAATACAAAGTGTTGTTATTATAGCTAATAACAATAGTAATAATACATTAGGGCCTCTCCATAATAGCTGCCCTTGGGCTGTATGCCATGGGCTGCATGCCACGGCATTACCTTCGAATAAGGTACTTTCCCAGCCAAACAGTCTTGAATGAAGTCGAAGTTGGATGAGATTCATAGAACTATTGAATGTTTGAGCTGGAAGGGGCCTAGACTAAATTCCCCAGAGTCATTGAAGTCAATGATTTTCCTTTCCTGGCCCTTACTCACTCTGTGGTCCAGCCAAACTGGCCTACCTGATGCTCTCTGTTGATTCCATTCTACTTTTTGCTTCTAATGCTTCCCCTTCTCCCTTCAGCCCTTAACAATCCCAAGCTTCCTTCAAGGAGCAGGCCAAGAGCCACTGCCTACATGGCACCCTTTGTAGTGTATCTTATTATCTGAGTTCATTTGGTTTCTCCCCAGCAGAAAGTGGTCTCCTCAACAGGCTGGGTCTGTCTTATTTTGCTATTGGCACCCTTTGTATCTAACACATAGCACTGGGTGCTTACTAAATGATTACTGAATTGAAGTGGAGTGTCGTTTTTCAGATGAGGAAACTGAAACCAGGGAGGCAGTGCTGCATAATGGAAAGATTACCAAACTTGGAGTCAGGAAGACCTGGGTTCCACTCCTACCTCAGGCACATTGGCTGTGTGACACTGGTTAAATCACTTAATCTCTCTGAGCCTCAGTTTCTTCAGCTCTAAAATGGGGATAAAAACAGCACCTTCCTCAAGAGATTGTTAGGAGATCAACTGAAAGAATATGTGTAGAATGTTTTTTAAACCTTAGTGAGCCATATAAATGTTAGGTATTATAGAGGAGGAAAAATGACTTGACCAAGGTCATATAGCAACCTAGAGAAAAGTTGGAACTAGGATCCAGGTCTCTTGAATCTCAATCCAGAATAATTTCCGTTATTTATACAGTATTCTTTCATATAATGGATATATTTTCAGTAATATCCCAGTGTAGTGGCTGTTAATACTAATGAGACATTAAGCATATTTGACGTGAGACCTTATATGAGAAACTGAATTTGATCATCTATTACAGTGGTTCCCAAACTTATTTGGCCCACTGCCCCTTTTTAAAAAAAAAATTACTCAGCACTACCCTCCCCCCCCAAAAATCTACTTTTTTTAACCCTTTAATTTTTTAAAAAATATGCATAATTTCAAAAAATATAATTAAAAAGACACATCTTAAATTTAATAATTTATTGTAATTTGTGAGTTTTTTCCCTCCATTGACATTTTGATGATGCAATATTGTGTCATGTAACCATATAGTATCATATTGTAAACAAGTCCTTATACACATGTATTCCTGCCATTGTATGCTGGACTTCCTGATGATGTAATGTGAGCTCATCTCCCAACACTTGCTTGTTAAGGCCTGTCACTGATCACTTATAAATACAACCTGAACTCTGTTACACAACAGATAAAACATGTATGAACTATTTTTCAAAATTTCTGCTCTTCTTTCCTTATGTTTCCACCACCCCCTCATTTTTATTCCATGTCACCAAGTTGCACTCCAGACTACTAACACCCCTCTCATCAGTCCAGCCCCCTGTGGGGGCAGTATCACCCACTTTGGGAGCATGTGAATTAGATATCCAATAGTGGCAGACATACCTAATTGACCTGTTAGACTTGTTGGAAATATAGCAAAAGTATATAGCATAGCCCTTGACCTTGAGGAGTTTGCAGTTTACTTGGGGAGAAAAAGCAGACACCGGAAATAGTAGTGAATAATGTAAGACAGTAAGACAGTATCAAAATCAAATCAAATCAAACTTTCGCTTGAATTCTTCCTGAGTATCTACAAGGCACTGCATACCGTCAAGGGCCCAGTTGTGTGGTAGAAACGGGAAAAAAAAAGTTCAATGAGGGCTAAGAAAGTCATGGGAAGGGAGGAAGGGAGGATTGGAAAAGAGCTGGAGACAGCAAGACAATGGAAATTTGGTAAGTTATTGGATATGTGTGCAAGGGAGAATGAGGAATCAAGTACAATGCCATGATTTCAAACTTGAATGACTTAAAGGATGGTGGTGCCCTTGGCAGAAAAAGAGAAGTCAGGAACACGGGTGGGTTGTGGGGGAAAGATAATGGGCTTTATTTTGGATACGTTGAGTTTGAGATGGCTGCAGGGCATCTGTTTCAAATGTCCGATAAAAGTAACTAGTACACAAGGGAGAGACTAGGCCTAATATATGGATGTGTGAGCTAATAGTTAAATTCATGCTGTCTCATAAGGTCGTGAAGAAACAGAGTATAGAATGAAAGGAGAAGATGCCCCAGGATAGAACTGTGGGGGTACAAACACATTTAGTGGGGATCATATGATGAATGCATGAAAGAGGTTGAGAAATGGATGTCAGACAGGCAAGAGAACCAGGAGAGACATTTCATGAAAACCCAGAGAGGACTGAGTATCCAAGAGGAGAACATGGTCCACAGTGTCAAACAAGATTGTGAGTCACATAAGGCAAGTATGATTCTTTCCATTTGTTAAAAGCAGACACTAAGAAGTGAAGTGATTTGCCCTCAGTCACAGAGTGAGCAGGGGGTCAGAATGGGCTCACAAGTCCTTGAGTCTCAGCTCTCTGCTTTCCTCCCACTACATCAGGTAGCCCCAAAGAGAGAAAGCTGATGTGGTTCTCTCCTTCACACACAGTACCTACTTGACTGGCAAATGTACTTATTCATTGGTACTTACATGTGGACTTTCACAAAGCTATTCATTCCCTCACACAAATGAGTGTACATCAAAGAGTCCTGTCAAGGAACACGTCTATCCCTGGATAGCACAAGAGATAAGGAGGCCTGACATTAATTTATTTGCTTAATGAATGACATGCTAAAGTCTTGGCATGATAAGTGCACCACTTACACCCAAGGTCTTTCATTCACATTCTGCCTCTTCAAATGGACATCCCTGTAGAAACCAATTGAATCTTGCTGCTCTCTAGGATAACGAACAGTGTCAGTACACTTCAGAGATGAAAGGGAAACAGCAAAATGAAGTGGCAGCAGAAGGGATAGGAAGGATTGTTCAGTGCAGCCAAGTACCCTGAACAAGAGACAACCTTCACCTCCTTATCTTGCCTGGCACTGTGTCCCCCTTCCTAAGCACTGTGTTAGTAATGAAAACGGGCCACTTTTCTTCTCCTACCAGTCTGTAGGTTGAGACTCCTGAGAATGTTCCTTTCGATCTTTTAACTCTTACTTGGCTTTCATAACAAGGTGTGAGGCTTCGTATTCGCACCTAGTAATCAACCAAGTACCCCCATTTTTTTAAGGATGAAATTTGAAACTTTGGACCTATGATGTCAGGGCTCTGGCAGCGTGGGAAAAAGCTCGGGAGAAGGAGTCTTCTTCAAAGGGAGGTCTGTAGCTAACGTTGGAGGTCTAGGTGGACAATGGGTGGTGGCCACAGGGTCAATTAATGAAGGGAAGAACAAATGAATAATATAGATCCATGGTAGTGGTGGTGGTGGAGGAGAAGGAACTGAGTCCAGAGCCTGGAAAACTGAGTATGTAGAGAGAAAAAGGTATATACTATGGAACCAGATAGGCAAGCAGAGTCCAAAACCCAGAAAGCCAAGAAGGATAAAAGGGAATAATTAGGTAAATATAAACATACAGCAAACAAGCTTTATCCTCTGATTCTGGAACAGGGATTGTTTATTCTCTGCCCTGGTTTATCTTCCCTTGACATCTGCTCTGCTACTATACCCTCTAGACCACTGGGTTTTAACATTTACCCTGATGCTGCACTCTCTGAACCACTGAGTCTTTCTATCTAGCCTGACATTGTATCCTAAGGACCTGTAGGCCTTGCCATCTACCCTTTAGTTAAATTCTTTTTTGTGTATCATATCTTTCATTAAAGTGTAAACTTCTGAAAGGCTCTCTCTCTCTCTCTCTCTCTCTCTCTCTCTCTCTCTCTCTCTCTCTCTCTCTCTCTCTCTCTCCATCAATATCCTCATGGCTCAGCACAGTGCCTGGAATTTCACAGTCATAGAATCACAGAATTTGAGAATTGGATGGAACCTCAGCAGACATCTAGCCCAAACCAGATATGAAAGAAGTCTATACAATAACGTACCTGGCAAATTGTCATCTAGCCTCTGTTTGAAAACCTCCAAGGAGCCTACTGCCTCTCAAAGCAGATCATTTCATTTTTGGACAGCTCTAATTGTTAGGAAGTTTTTCCTGATATTGAGCCTAAATTTTTCTTCTTACAACATACCTTTTTGCTTATATATCATATATACTTAATTAGATTGTAAGCTTCTTGAGAGCAGGGACTGTTCTTTTGTCACCTTTGTATCTCCATCCCCTAGCACAGCATCATGAATTTAGTAAGTATTAATAATTGTTGAACTGAATTGCAAATTCTTGTTTTAGACTGAACTTCTTTAGTGAGTAACATGGAAGGCCTAGTTCAGGCAGCCAGGGGGATTTCTCCTAGGTATATATTCATTCAAATTCTTGAAGTCATTCTGTGATGAATGGCTACTGTCTAAGGGTCATAATGTGGGTCAACTGGAAAAGTGCTTTTAACGATAAAAAGAAAATTTGATGATAAATATGTCTAAGAATTATCTAAACATCTTGCTGAGTGTCTTAGGAAATATCTTGTCAGCCTAGCTCCTTTGCTTGGGGAAAATATGTAGTAGAGGTTCTCTGGAGGGCTTGCTTATGAATATCAGAATACAAGTTAATATAATACAAAAAGTTTTGTCATGATACCTCTGGCTTAACACCCTTAGTAGACCAAGACAAGTTTTGTCAGCATTAAAATACAATAAATATATGCTATACCCTCTATATACTGCTAGTGTCAGAGGGCAAAGCTATCAAGTGTATTGTCAGTTTCCGGATTTGCATCAGTACCATGGCCAGTGGTAGTTGCCAAGTCGGACTCAGGGAGCCGAGTCAGCACTATAGGAAGGGAAAATGGGGAGCTCCTTCCAGACCAGTTACTGGGCTGCCATTATGGAAGCACAGGGATGATGAGTGGGATAATTTAAAGAAGAGGAAAAGCACAGAACCATGGAGAGGGTTCACGATCATACTACAGCTCTAAGGTTGGAAGGAACTTCAGAGGCCATTTAGTACAAGGTTACACAGATGATAAGTGTCAGAGGTAGGATTTTAACCTACCTTCTATGGTCCAGAGACGATTGTTCACAGGCTGGCCACAGTTGTGAAGCTTTGTGACAGATTTGGTTCCTTGTAGAGAATGACCTGGCTCTGAGAATTTAGAGTTAGAAGGGGCCTTAAAGATGATTTTGTTCTTATCCTTTCAACTTACAGAGGGGAAATTGAGGCTCAGAAAGGTTAAGTGGCACACAGGTTATATATGTAGTAATAAAAGGGCCAGGACTTGTACCAAGGCCTTTCAATTCCCAATTTACTACTGTTTCTGCTAGACCACATTGTCTCTTGGGTTTGGAAAGGGCATGGCTTAATTTTTTGAGATACCCTGGAACCTTCCCTGAAATGGGCATTTCTCTGCCTGTCTGATACTCCGACCCTGAGAATTTAGAGCTGGAGGATTCCTTATGCATCATTCTAGTCCTAACCTCACTGAAAACATAAATGTTTTTGATTGGATAACTGGAGGATGTTTAATACTATAACTTAGAGAAAGACTAACATTGACAAAATGTTTTAAAACTTGGGAGATACGTGAGATGTTAGAAGAAATGGTGTTGTATTATAGTGGGAAAAATACAGGCTAGATTTGCATGGAGTTAAAGGACCTGGATTCAAATATTGTGCCTGCTACTTAATACCTTGTTACCTGGTAGCCTGTTACCTGGTCACTTACCGTCTTGGAGCCTCAACTTTTTCACCTATAAATGTAGAGGTTGGGCTAAATGATATCTAAGATCTATTTTAGCTCCAGAGTCTAGGAAATCAATCAGTCAGCAAATATTAATTGAGCATGGACTGGGCACAAGGGATGGGGATACAAAATTCATAATGCACAACTGCTACTGTTACTTCCAAAGAGCCTGCAATTTAGTTTCATAGATGCACATGAAAAAATTAAATCATACTGTATGGCCCTATAACAATAAATACTATGGACAATAAGTGTTTCAGGATTTCAGAAGAAGAACAGGTTGTTGTGGGCTGCCTGTCAGAGTAGTGAATTTCCTATTGCTGGAGGTCTTTAACAGTGGCCAGATGACCATTTATCATGGGGGTATTTGAGAGGGCATTAGCAGCCAGGCATAGGTTAGATTAGATCGTCTTTGAGGATTTTTCCAATGTTGTTATCTTGTGATTGTGTCATCTGAAAATGTTGAAAGTAAACAGATGAAGAAGTTAAGCAAACAAAACAGATTTCTATTATTATTATTTATGTATTATAGACATGCATTTATTCCACAGTTACTTGTTAAATATCCATTTTGTGTAAGGTGCTATGCTAGGCACCCTGAGGAATACTAATATAATGAAAGGACAGTTCCTTCCTTAAGGAGCCTGCTATCACAGGAAATTAAACCTGCACGTAAATAAGTAGAAAACAAGCAAATATAGAACTAATTAGTTGTGTGATCATGAGCAAGTCGCTTCATTTTTCAAGACCCCATTTTCCTTGCTTGTAAGAGGAATAAGTTGGGATCGATGATTTCTAAGATCCCTTCTAGTTCTACAGTTCCCATGATCAATCTTCTCCATAGACCAGAGGAAAGATGGGAACAAAATACTGTAAGAAGTCAAAGACGGGGAATCACTTTTTTTTTGTGGGGACAACCAGAAAGGCTTCATGGAAGAACTGGAATTTGAGTTGAGCTTTGAAGAATGAATATTTTATTCATACTCTATGGACAACATTGAAATCATGGGATGATATGGCTGGAAGGGACCTTAGAGATTGTCTGGTCCAAGCCTCAAATTCCACAAAAAAAAAAGGAACGGAAGCCTTGTGAAGATATTCAAGGTCACACACTTAATGATTGAGCCCAGTGTTCTTTACACCGTATCTTGGTAGCCATTGCTATTTTTCAAATACCTCCTGAAGCCTGGAACTAGAATGATATTCCTTTGGCAAAGAAGGGAGTGGTTGTAAGGTGACAGTAAGATGTGGGGACTTAACTTCTATTCCTATTTCCACCCCAAATCACTTTGTGTCATTGCACACATTAGGAAGCCTTCCTCAGTTCTTTAGGTATTCTGAGGTCCAGTCCATTCCCTTGGGGGGAAGATGTGAGGTTATTTAAGGACATCCTGAGAACTCCTGCTTGTTTTTTTTCCACACAGAAGTACATTCTCTACATACAGATTTGTGCCAGAAACATTAGTCTTCCATGAGCATCCATGTTGTAAGAAGGGGTTGGCATGGGCTAAGCACATAAACATTTTGGGCTTTGCTCAAAATCATGCCCTGAATTTTCTTCACTTCTTCTTCTTCTTCTTCATCCTCTCCCTTCACTTTATGGCCTCAACACAGGGATTCCTTTCAAAATATTTTTGAAGTCATTAGAGTCCTTTGGTTCAAATTCTCTCTCTCCTGATCATTTACTATATGGCCTTGGGTAAACCATAAGGCCTTAATTTTCTTATTTGTTAACAGGAGGTAGAGCATAGGTTTTGAACCTATGGTTCATGGACCCCCAAGGAATCAATGGATAGATTTCAGGGGGTTTGTGATCTTGGTTGGGAAAAATTAAATCTTTATTTTCAATAAATTCTAACTAAAACTTAGTGTTTTCTTCCTATTTATGATTAAAAAATCCTAACACATTTGAGGAAGAGGGCCATAAGCTTTACCAGATTGCTAAAGCAGTACATGACACAAAAGGTTAAAAACCTCTAGATTAGAGGATCTCCTAAGCTCCCTTTCAAATAAAAAAAACCCAACCCAATGATTTTTTTTTTGGCTAGGCAATGGGGTTAAGTGACTTTCCCAAGGTCACACAGCTAGTAAATATCAAGTGTCTGAGGCTGGATTTGAACTCAGGTCCTCTTGATTCCAGGGCTGGTGCTCTATTTACTGCACCACCCAGCTGCCCCCTATGATCCGATGATCTTAAATAAGTTTTTGAAAAGTAAATTAGTGGGGGGGAAAGTGCATTGGCTAGGGAGTCAGAAGAATTGAATTCATATCCTACCTCTGACACTACCTACATGGCCATGAGCAAATCATTTAACCTGCCTGGACCTTAGCTTCTTCATCTACAAATCTTGGGGGTGGGGTGTGCGGAAAAGGTATGGGGAAGGTTGGACTATGTGGCCTCTGAGGTCCTTTCTAGCCTTAAATCTGTGATGCTTTCTTCTTTTCTCATTTTATAGTATCAATATGAACAAAATCCAAACAAGTGAAGACCATGACATGACATCGATGAGAAGTAGGAAACTTTAAAGATCAGATACTAGCCCAACCAGTCAAATACTAGCTGGATTAGCACTACCAGTGAGTAACCTATGGCCTTGAGGCCACATGAGGCCTTCTAGGTCCTTGGGTGTGGCCTTTTGACTGAATCCAACTTTTACAGAACAAATCTTTTTATTAAGGGAATTTGTTCTCTGAAGTTTGGATTCAGTCAAAGGGCCGCACTTAAGGGCCTAGAGGGCTGCATGTGGCCTCAAGGCTTCAAGTTCCCCACCCCAGCCACTCGACCCTCTCTTTTGGATACCTGCTATCTTCATTCTCTATCCCTAGCCTAACCTATAGCAATAAACTTTATGCTGCAGTGCTGAGAGCACCTTTGAGTTTGGACATGCATTTTTACAGGGACCTTCAACTGAACTTAATTGATGATGATATTAAAAATTATTATATCAGTAGGCAGCTGGAGGGAGTGTTGTTCCCCCCTCCCCCGGGGTATGAGAACCCCTTAGAGCTCTGATACCATAATAAGGCAACCACACACTCTGCCTGTTTGGAAGTCTGGTCATAGGAAGTAGAGAGCTGGAAGGGACCTTGGGAACCACTGATACCAATTGCTTCCACTTAAGAATAAGGAAAACAAGGTTTAGGAAAACGAAGTGATTTGGATAAGATCATATAGTTAGTGGTAAACTTTGGACTCTGGATCTCCTTACTTTCAGTCTACTGATTCTTCCACCTGCTCACCTAAATTGTAATTTGTCTTATGCTGACCCTGATTAAAAACACTAGTAGAGTTAAAAATAACTGGGATGGCATTGGAGACACAATTTGTGGCTACCAAATGCTACTAGTGGTATTTTTCACTATTATTTTTAAAGAAGCAATAAATTACTAGTATTATTAGTTTGCTTTTCTTTCAGTATTATCAGATTTTCTACAATTTTCAGATGAGCAAAAGCAAAAGTTGCATGAATCCACTATAGTTTTCCTGAGTTTCCATTCTTTAGTCTTTCAGGAAGGAAGACTCAAAAGTTCAAGTTTACTATTGACAAAACTTCCCCTGGGACATGGCCCTTTCTCTGGTCCACCCAGGAAAGAAGGAGGTAACATATCAAATTAAAAAATATTTTTCATCTGTTTCAGGAAGTACTGCAGGAAAAAACACACCTGTGTCTCAAATCTGGAAAGGCAGCTATTATGCAATTCACGGATTATTATTAATTATCCAAAACATGGAAGCCTGCTGGATTCAGAGAGTGGAACGGCCATCTGTTAGTATTTATGGATACTCATGTTTCAGTGGTCCTGTAGACTCACAAGATATAATCTAAACATTGAAGTCCTTAAGAAAATTGACGCTTAAAAATTCTTTAATGGAAGTAGAGACAGTATAGTACAGTAGAAAGAACTAGCTTTGGAGTTGGAGGATCTGAGTTCAAATCCCATCTCTGACACCACCAATATAGCATTGCACAAGTCATTTAATCTCCTTGGGCTTGGGCTAAGTGGCTTCTAAGGTTCCTTTCAACTCTAAATCCAAGATCCTATGACATTAATATTTATGGATACTCAAATTACTCTGGTCCTACATTCTTACTCCTAATATGACCTTGGGCAAGTTCCTTAATCTCCTTTGCTTCAGTTTTCTCATCTATAAAATAAGGAGGTTGGACTAAATGTTTTCTGTGTTCCTTTCCAGTTCTAGACCCATGATCTCATGGTACTGTGTTTGGGCCATTTCCCAAGCATTTTCTCCCAGAAATCTTCCTACTCCTTTCTGCATTGTTGATCTTCACAGACCTGAGAAGTTGCCAAATGCAAACCAATTATGAAGCTCATAGTATCGTTAACCAATTGTCCTAGAAAAAAATTTCCCCAAGACCTGAAAGGGACATTGACAAAAGTAGGCTATGAAAGTGAAACAAAATGGTGAATGTGTTTGGAGAATAAGATACTGCTTCCCAAGTCCATTTGTATATTGCTTAATTCTGCAAGAAAACATTGATCTGCTTATGGACAGACAGAGAGGTATTCTCATCATAACTATTGCATTTGCTCCCATAAATGGAAGGAGAACATAGTCTCTATTTTGTCTAGGATGAAACAGGAACTCCTCTAGCATTTAAAGCCCTTTACAATCTGTTCCCAAACTATCTCCACCCACCCACCCACCTACCCCCAGCACATTCTACATCCCAGACAAACACTATATACACTCTCTTGAAGATCTCAACAACTCCCATGAGTTCAAGTATTTCTCAATTCATATGACTCTCAAATCTAGTCCTAATTTCTTTCTTGAAATTTAACCACATGCTTTTAACTTCTTGCTGGATATCTGCTCCTGAATGTACCATAGGCATTTCCAACTCATTATATATAAAAAAGGGACTCATCTTACTGTCTAAACCTGTGTCTTCTTTAAACTATTTTTAAAAAATTTTCATTGTGGGCCCACCCCTCCTGAAGAGGGGTGGAGCCCGCTTCTGACCAGAAATATCTAAATCCTCTGGACTTTCTTTATAATAAATTTTCTTGATACTAAAAAAAAAAAAAATTTTCATTGTGGGCACCACCATCCTCCCAGTACTATAGGTTTATAACCTTGGTGCTACCCTTGACTTTTTCCTTTCCTGTTTGCTGTATATCTAAACAGCTGCTATATCTTGTAGATCTTATCTCCAAAATCTCTCTCATATCCATACCCTTTTGTCTATTCACATAGCCTGTATCTTAATTCAAGCCCTAATTACTTCTTTCTCAAATTATTGTATTAGCTTCCTAATGTGTTTTTTTTTTGTTTATTGTCTCTTTCCTCTTCAATCCATGCTCTATACCTTTGTCAAAATATTTTTCCTAAAGTACAGGTATGACCATGCATCTCCCTGCTGAAAATCCTTCAGTGGCTTCCCATTCCTCCAAGATAAAATACAAGCTTCTTAGTTTGGTGTTTAAAGTCCCCCATAATCCAGCTCCCACTTATCTTTCCAACCTACTTTTCTTCAGGAACTCTATATTCAAGACTAACCAGATGTCTCACTAGTATATAAATTCAATGTTCTGTTTTCCACTTCTCTGCATTTGTATAAGCTTATGAATCCCATAACCCTATTTTTAGAATGTACTTTATTATCATTTCTGCTTTTCTGAGTACTTGTTTTCTTGCATATCCGGTTCCTGGCACATAGTAGGCATAAATAAATGTCTTTCGAATTGCATTTTTGAGTGTGTGACCTTTATGTCTCATTGAGATGTTGTAAGGACTAAATCATGCAATGGTTGTAGAGATGCTTTGAAATATATAAATCATAGCACAAATGTCAGCTGATATTATTATTTTAGCTGGAAAGACAATGAGGTCAAGGTTTTGGATCTGATCTCTTCTCTGTTACTTGCATTCATTATACCCTGGACCTTAGTCTACTATTTCATAAAATACAGCTGATTACAAGAGGGGTCAGGCTAGGAAGGATAGATGATTAGATAATTTTTTCCTTCTCCTAGTATGTTACTAGCTCTATTTTAGACACGATGTGACCAAAAAACCCCCAAAACCCAAACCAAAACAAAACAAACAAACAAACAAAAAAAAACTATGGTAAGGAGAAAGATAAGGGAAGTTTGGAAATTGGGAGAATAGAACCTGAACACTTCATTCCATAAACTCCAAATGGCTATCTCATTCCTTCAAGGATACAGTATAGACTCTGATGTTTGGCATTAAAAGTCCTTTACAAGCTAACTTCAACCTAATTTTCCAGCCTTATTACATAACCATTTCTCTTCTTGTACACTACATTCCACTCCACAGGCCTTGTTTCTACTCCACATATGTAAAGTCCATCCCCTCCCTGTGCCTTTGCACTGTTTGTCTTCCATGCCTGGAATGCATTGCCTCCTTATCTCTTTGTAGAGTCCTGAGTTTCCTCCAAAGCTCAGCTCAAATTCCAGCATCTATGTGAAGATTTTCTTGATCTCTTTAGGTATTTGTGCTTTCCCCATTAAAGTTCTTTAGTATCTATTTTGTCTATAGCTGTGTCCTATCTCTGACACATATGACCCTGGGCAAGTCACATGCAAAGCAACTCATATATATTGCAGAGAAGGTGCCTACCTTCATTGTTAGAGGGAGTTTCCTCATCCAGGGAGTTTACCTTTGCCAATGAAATCACAAGTAAATTCATGAATTAATCAACCAACATTTGCTAACACCTTCTACCTGCCAGGCACTGTAATACGTACTGAAGATACAAATCCAAAAGTGAGATAGTGTCTACTCTCAATGAGATTCCATTTTACTATGAGGGTGCAACATGTTCACAGATAAATAAGTACAGGAAATACACAAGACAAATACCCAGTGGTTGGAGAACAGCATTGGAAACCAGGGCAACATGCAAAAGCCTCTAGAAGGAAGTGACATTTAAGGGTGAACCTTGAAAGTAGATTTGAAGAGGCAGAGGAGAGGAGGGAGATCATTCCAGGCACAGGGCACATAATGGAAAGGAGAAAAGAATTTTAAAACATTAAAAAAATCTGAATCTGAACTTCTGCTTTCTGTCATGTAATTACCTTTTTCTCTCACCTCCAGACAAGCACTTAGAGTTTATGATCAGAGTAGCCATTTTTATTTTTATTTTTTATGGAGTGGATCAGATATGCACACCCAGTGAGTGATTTTTCTTCATAGCAGACAACATGTCACAGTAGATCTCCTTCACCAAGTTGGCATCTCTATTAAGGATGACACTTATTCTACCTTTCCCCCAGCAATGACAAAGTGCTAGCCATCCGTTTTCAGTGTCAATAGATATCTGAGCAGCTGCCTGGTCATTGTGAGGCTAATTCTCCCATTACTTGTTTCCCCATCCCCATTCTCTTCTGATCATTTTAGTCACTGTGTGTGGGGGCATAATTGTGGCTCTAAGAAGATTGCTTTGGCAAAGTTGTTAGCCACATTTTCTACTTTGCACTTTTTTTCCCTTTAAGGTTGGGAAGGAGTAAAACCCTGTTCTAGCTGGAAAGAATCTGCTGGGATTGCTGTTTTTAAAAATGTTTTGTCTTCTCCTTTCTTTCCACCCTCCAGCTCACAAATGTGTGTGTGTGTGTGTGTGTGTGTGTGTGTGTGTGTGTGTGCGTGCGTGGTGGGTGGGGACAGATATGATACCATCTCTGCTTTAGGTATTTGGAGGAATATCATGTGGGAAGAGGGATCAGACTTAATTTGCTTGGGCAGAACCAGCAGCAGTGGGTGGAATGAAGTTGGAGAGAGTCAGATTTAGGCTCGATGTAAAGAAAGACCTTCCTCCGAAGTGGAATGGGCTTCCATGGGAGCAGGTGTGCTCCCAAATTCTCACTGGAGGCCTCAAAGCAAAGGACCAGATGACCTCTTGACACTGGCACAGGAGAGGTACTACTTCTTTGGGCGTGGACAGTATTAAATCTTTTCTGTTGTCCCAGAGATGTTCAGATGTTCTCATTTTATAGATAAGAGAACCGAACCTCAGAGAGATGGAGTAATTTGTCCAAATTCACAAAATTAATCAGAAGCAGAAGCAGAAGCAATGCTTTAGTCCAGGTTTCCTGCTTCCTAGTGCTCTGTCCTAATCAAGAAAAATATTAATGCAACAAATATTTATTGAATACCTACTATACACATGGCAACTAGGTGGCACAGCAGCTAGAGAGCCAGGACTGGAGTCAGAAAGACCTAGGTTCAAATCTAGTCTCAGATGCTTGCTAGCCGTGTGACCCTGGGCAAGTCACATAAACTCTGCTTTAGATTTCTCATCTGTAAAAGGGAATAATGAGCATTTACCTCCCAAGGTTGTTGTGAGGATCAAATGAGATAATAATTTTAAAGTGCTTTGTATAGTGCCTGGCACATAGTAGGCATTAAGTAATGTTTGTTATGATAATGATGATGGTGATGGTGATGGGGATGGTAGGATGTTTCATGTCCCTACTTGGAAAAGGAATGAAAGACAGGATTCTAAGAACGTGGCTAGCCCAATAGTGGAGGGACAGAATAATAGGAAAGTGCTAAGAAGATGATGTTGTGTGGAATAGAGTTGGACAGAAGATTATCTCATTCCTGATAAAGAAGATCAATCTGGCATCATTATATAGGAGAGAATGGAGAGGGAAGAGCCTGGGGTCAGAAAGACTGACTCCTCTCTACCCATGCGACCACTGCTCTCCTTCTAGTCCTCATTATCTCATCTGGCCCATTGCAATAGGCCCTTAATTGGTCTCCCTGCCTCAGATCTCTTCCCACTCTTCACAGCTGACAGTGATATTCTTAAGTGTGGGTCTGATCCTGTCCCTCCCCTGATCAATAAGCTTCAAGGATTCCCTATTGAGTATTTAAAGGCCTTCACAACCTAACTCCATCCCTTCTTTCTAGGCTTCTTACACATGGTTTCTGTAAATGCACTAATACAGTCCAACCAAATTGGCTTTCTTGCTGTTTCACTCATGACATCCTCTGTTCCACCATCACACCTTTGCACAGGCATTTGATCATGTCTAGAATTCCTTCTCTCCCTCCTTCTACTTCTTCAAATTCCAAGCTGCCTCCAAACCTCAGCTCCAGCACCACCTCCCTGACCCCATAAGCTGCTAATGTCTCCTCTCGCTCCTGAAATTACCTTGTACTGTATTACTTGTTGTGTATATGTGTTGTCTTCCCCTGAAGAATAGAAGCTCAATGAAATCAGGAGCTTGCATTTTTTTCCATTGTATGACCCTCACCTAGCATAGTTCCTTACATATAATGGAACTTAATAAATTCTTAATAAATAGAGAAGAAGCTATGGCAATAACCTGGGCCATGAAGTAATGAGAGAATGATCTTGATTCTATCGTGGATTGGATGGAATGGAGACAATGAACTGATGTTTTTGAAACCTTGGGCAATTGAATGAATACACGGAGACTAAAGATCTGATTTCAAGTAAGAAGTCTTTGCCATTTAATGGACTTACAACCTTAGGCAAGTCACTGTCTTTCTCTAGGCCTCAGATTCCTGTAAAATGGGCACATTAGTACTTTTACTTCTATTCTCACAGTGTTGTGATGAAGACCAAATAAGATCACAGGTGTGAAAGTTTTTTGTAATTGTTTTATACTTACAAGATATTTATGGGGCAGCTAGGTGATGCAGTGGATAGAGCACTGGCCATGGAGTCAGGAGGACCTGAGTTCAAATCTGGCCTCAGACACATGACACTTGCTAGCTGTGTGATTCTGGGCAAGTCACTTAACCCCAATTGCCTCACACACACAAAAAAGGTATTTATTAATGTTTTTAATTCCCTTTGGGGATTTATTGGGCCTTTGCCTAATCTTGTGTATTTGAGGGCATGGGAAAAGTAATTGGCCATCTCCATAATGTCTATGTTTTTATAATTTAAGGAGTATACATGCTTTCAGTGAAAATTTAACAATAGGCTATCTCCAGTTGATTTGAGCTGGTTCCATCATACCCCTAGAAATTACACATACAGGGCAGTGACTGGCCAGGGAGGAATATTCTGATTTTAAAAGTCACAGGGATGGTGAGTGGAGTCATAGAGGCAGAGCCTGAAATATATTTTTCAGAAGCAGTGTTGGTATCAAATTAATTATTGTTCCACAGATGGAAGAGTACATTTATGTCTACAAGCAAGAAGATGGTCAGGGTGTAAAGTAAAGCATGGCTAGGGACATCTAGATAGAGCAGGTCATACAAAGTGCTCAACCATCAGAACCACAAAGGCCTCAGGGAGGGAGTCCCAGAACACAAAATTGCTAAGTCCCCTAGGGCATGATCTGGAGGATGAATGGAAGGGTAGCAAGCAAGAAAGGGATGGAGGGGCATATAACTTAAGTAAAAATATTTTGGAAATAAAGTGGTTTATAAAATATAAAGTTTGGATATTATAAATAACAATGTGATCAGAGACTTGTACAGAAGGCACTGTGGTGAAGTGGAAAGAATGATGGATTTGGATTCAGATCCCAGCTTTGTCATGGAGTACCTGGGTAACCTGGAGCAAGTCATCCTTTGAGCCTTAGGTTTCTCATCTTTAAGATGAAAGGAATGCCCTGGATGACCTTTAATTCCCCTTCCAGATCTAAAACTAGGCTCCTTTGTATGATCAGGAAAAAAAATGGGTCAGCCATGTGTCAAGAGCAAGGGACAACCAATGAGCAGGCTCTGTGCTCCATTCGTATCCATGAATGTCAAAAATTCTGGAGGAAGGCTCCCAGCATGTTGGCTCCCTGTGGATTAGAATCAAACAGGATAAGAAATCCTAGATGGGCTTCGATCTATACTTGAGCATACATATCAATGAGATCAGAGATCCATCAACCAAACAAACATTAATTAAGCCTGTGTGCTAGGCACTGTGATAAGTGTTGGGAATTACAAAAACAAAAGTGAAGGAATCTCTGCTCACAAGAGATTATATTTTAGTGTGGGAGAGGATATTTGCATGTAAAGGAATATACAAGATATATTCAATCAGATTAAAGAACACTTTGGAATGGAAAGCTCTAAGAGGCTTCGATAGAAGGTAGTACATACTTGAGTCTTGAAAAATATCGGGGACTCTGAGATATGAGGGTGAAGAAGGAAAGGCATGTGGAATAGCCATCGAAAAGGTACTGTAAGAGAAGACAGAACTTCGTGTATGCTGAGAGAAGAGTAATATATAAGTGGAGCCCAGTTCATTAAGTACTTTAAATACCAGAGGAATTTATATTTGATCCTAAAGGTTATAGGGAGCCTCTGAAGTTTATTAATTGGGATGGGGTGGGGAGTGTTACTGGGTGAAACTTTAGGAAAATCACTTTGGCAACTATGTGGAGGGTGAATTAGAATAAGGGGAGACCTGAGGTGCTTACACCAAAGTATACAAGTAATAATACTTTAATATCTTTAATATCTGTGATTTCATTGGTGTATTCATTCCACTATCCCACAAACCCTCCACTGGTGCAAATGAAAATCAGCTGCAAAGGTTTCCAAAACAGGTGCCTGAGCCTGCTTTTGGGGGTGGGGGAAGGGAAAGAGAGAAAGTGGGAAAGAAAGAGTGGGGTAAGAAGGGGAGGGGAGGGGAGGGGAGGAAGAGAGAATGAGGGGAGGGAGATGGAAAGAGAGAGAGAGAAGGGGGAAAGGAGGTGGGGGGAGAGAAGGGAGAGAGAGAGAGAGACAAGAGTGACTGGGGAAGAGAGGGAAGGAGAGGGAGAAAGAGGGAGAGGGAAGGAGGGAAAGGGGGGAAGGAGAGGGAGAGAGAGAGGGGAGGGAGGGAGGGAGGGAGGGAGAGGGAGAGGGAGAGGGAGAGGGAGAGGGAGGGAGGGAGGGAGGAGGGAGGGAGGGAGGGAGGAGAGAGAGAGAGAGAGAGAGAGAGAGAGAGAGAGAGAGAGAGAGAGAGAGAGAGAGAGAGATGATCAACCAATCAGAAGGCAGGAAAATAGGTTCCCATCTACCCTCCCAAATAACAGCCAATCATGCAGTTTACCATCTACCCAACCACACCTCCTCCATTCCCCATCACTCCTAAACCTCCCTCCATTGTGCAACTGCCCCACTCACCTACCCTCTTTCTATCAGCCTTACTGGACAGCTAAACAGGTGCCATAGAGGAAATTCGGATGATTCTCATCTGATGAATGCCCTTTGGAGCAATGACCGGTAAGACTCCTGCCTCTCTCAACTAACACTTTTTTTTTAGTTGGGCAAAGTGAGTCCTAGTATCCTAGGTTTATAATTTATGATTAAATAAAAATAGATATCAGGTTGCATGATCAAACTTTTAATGATCAAAAAAAAAACCCCTTGGATCCCATATTACCTTAGGACTGTCTTCTGATGGCCCTTTCTCCTCTTGGGTCTCTGCGAATTCAGCCAGGCTGGTCCTCAGCCAACTTACAGTCATTTATTGCCAGGATTTTTCAGCCTAGTAAGACTTGGCAGAAAATCTGCTGGCAACAGATATAGCCTTTAACACCCTAGGGTCATCCCCACCCCACTCCCACCATGATGAGGCATTGGAATAGGAGGTAGTACAGAAATAATAATAATGATAATGATGATGCCCCACATAGCAAGGCCTCTTTAATTAAACCAACATTGGACGGGAGTAGTGAACATCAATCTCACTGATTAAAAAGTGTGAATTTAAAGCATTTTTTAAAAAAAGATGCCACTTTGTGATTACTTTCAAGAGCATACACACATAGATTCACTGCTATGGGGTGGGTGGGTGATGGGGTGGGGGAGGTTTTTTAGGGCTTAAAGAGAATAGAATTCTATTCCCTTCCCTATCAACCCCCTCCCCACTCTCATCCAGGTGTAATCAGGTTAAAATGAGTATCCAGGGCAGCCTTAGTAGGGGAGGGGAAAGAAGTCAGAAAAAGGCCATTCACAGCCCGAGGAGGTTCACGTCGGGGGGTGGGGGTGGGGAACTGCATTTCCAGCTGATGCTCGTCAGCTATCAGTCTTTTTAAGCACCTGCCGCTCCTCTTGGGGGCTGACTCCCTGAGTCACGACTCAGCAACAGAAGCGGCAGGGGGTTCCCAAGTACAAGGTCTGGTACAATCACCCTCCTTCTCCTCCCCACTTCCTTATAGCCTAGGGCTGTCTCTGGGGGCTGAAGTAAAGGGAGCTGGGCTATAATATGTGTTTTGGAGAATCTTGTAAGTGCTCTAGTGGAGAGAAAAGAATAATTTGTAATTAGCACACTCACTGTTTAGCAGCACTATTTGCATACAAAGTGGTTTTATAATTGCTTGGAAACAGTTTGTTGGCCTTCCTTCTTAAGTAGGCTAAACATTTTCCTTGTTTGGGCAATTAATTTGCTTAGCAAACTCTTCTTTCCATAGATAGCACAAAGGAAAACTGCCGACCAGAATGTGCCAAATGATAACAAATTCCCTGGGAGTTGGGGGTCCAAATGAATGGTTTGATTATGTGGGGCTAGACAGCTGGAGCCCCTGTTCACTTGATCTCTGTCTTTGGCCACTGCTGCTGCTGGATCTCTGTCTTTCAGATCCTAGAAAGTCAGAGCTGGAAAGCCTTTTGAGATCTTCTAGTCTGTCTCCCTCATCTTCTGAGGAAACTGAGGCCAAGAAAGGGGAAACCACTTGCTTGCAGTTCTCTGGAAAACTGATTTCAGTGTTTATTCCCCATTGCCTTTTCTGTTTGCGTTACTATGGAGCCTTTGGGTTTTATTTTTTTATTTATTTATTTTTATGCTTGTTGATTGACCGATTTGTTCTCCTATCCTATCTTTTGGAATTTTGGAAATAATTTCAGACTCTGATGCTTGGTTTTTCTCTGGCCGTATACTTAGATTGCTATCCTATTACCTACAAGAGCTAACTCATACCTACCTATTCTTAACTCAGGAGAAACAAAGAAAAATCCCCTTAGGTTTCCCTTCTACCTCGCCTGCTAAGAAGGAATTTCAGCCAACCTTACCTTATCACCTCTCCCCAATTTGTGCTGTGTGTTCTGCCCTGAGCTACATTCAGTAGAGAAAACAGGAGGACAGGCAGCTCCCTGGATGAGCTGACAATTTAATATTGTTCTCTCATTCTGAGTCTTGTCTCCCTAACCAGGCAGTATCTGAGGCAGTGATAAAATTCAGACTAGAAAAGCCAAAGGAGGTCAGAAAAGGGAGCAGGCTTCATGGAGCATCAGCTACAAGGGGAATGATGGGTAGGATTTTGATGAGCATCGGGGAGAGCATTTCAGTTTGGGGGGGACAACTCATTGGAAAATGTGTCTGAGGGGCAGCTAGGTGGAGCAGTGGTTAGAGCACTGGCCCTGGATTCAGGAGGACCTGAGTTCAAATCCGGCTTCAGACACATAATAACACTAGCTGTGTGACCCTGGGCAAGTCACTTAACCCCATTGCCTAGCTAAAAAAAAAAAAGAAGAAAAAGAAAAAAAAAAGAAAAAGCTGTGTGGAGAGGGAGGACAGAGAGTGTGGGTTTGGACCACAATGAGATGGGCTGAACTGAGTTCCCATTCTCTTCATTTTGTACCGCCTCTGTGAAGAATATTGGAGCTGAGAGTAGAAAGTTTAGGTAAGACAAAACCTGTCTAATGTATGTTTACAGACCTGTTGTGCTATGGTAAGTCAGAGGAGGTCACTACCGATAAGGGAGGTCAGGAAAGGCCAGAAAAGGCGTGGAGGAGGTAGCATTCCAGTTGGGCTTTAAAGGATGGGTTAGAATCTTAACAGGAAAAGAGGCATAGGGAACAGTATTAAGTTGTACAGGGCATATGTGAGAACAGAGAGCAATAAACTTAGGTTGAAACCCAGGGTGTGGGGGAAAAAATGTGAGATAAGGCTAGAGAGGTAAAGTGGAATCATACTGTGGAAGTCTTTGAATGGCAGGCAAAAGAGTTTTCTTGATGGGTGATAGGGAGGCACTGAAGATTTTTGACCAAGTCTAAATGTAATTATTATTGTGGCAGTGCTAAGAAGCATGGCATATTGGATAAAGAATTTACCTTGGGGCCAGGAAGGACCTTGATTCCAGTCCTGCCTCTGTCACAGATTGCCTGGGTGACCCTGAGCAAGTTATTTAACCTCTTGGTGCCACAGGCACTAAGACCAGACAAGCTGCAAAGAAGGTTCATACCTGCCATTGGTAGAGAAATGAAATCCCAGATCCAGTCCCCAGACAGTGAGGACAGGGTTGAGAGTGAAGACAGGAAGACCTCAGATGTAAAATGAATAGGAAGTCAAAAGTCCACTTCAGCTCTAAATCCTGTGAAATAATGAGTTTCCTGTCTCTGCTATTAAAGTAGAAGTGGAATCGTCCCCTTTGAATATATTGGAAAGAAGATTCTAAAGTATATGAATCTGTGAAGTGGGCCTTATGAAAGTTGGAAAGCTTGTTGGTTGTAGAAGTAATCCTTTGGGTCATTAAGCTGCCTTAGCATAAGGTACAGGGAGTTTGCTTCCAAAACAGACATCTTTTTGGCTTTTGGAAGATAGTGGAGAAGCACATTAAATAGCATTCACCAATTAGGGAAACTTCGAGAGAGGACTCAAAGAGACCACTTTAACTTCCCAGAGCTCCAAGGCACATCTTAATTCTTTATGCAGGTGACAAATCCATAGCCTAAAAGTCCTGAGGTATCCAGCTTCTTCTAGTACAGTAGGATCTTATTGTAGCACTACTCATTATTAAGGAATCATTCATTAAGTAGTTAATAAGCTACTAAGTGCCTAAGGCTGTGCTGAGCTAAGGGCTGGGATGTAGTCGGTATTGTTTGTTCTTCAGTCTGACTCTTTGTGACCCCATTTGGAGTTTTCTTGGCAAAGATGCTAGAGTGGTTTTCCACTCCCTTCACCAGTTCATTTTACAGATGAGGAAACTGAGGCAAGCAGGGTTAAGTGAGTTGTCCAGGATCACACCACTAGTAGGTGTCTGAGGCCAGATTTGAACTCCAGTCTTCCTGACTCCAGGCCTGGTGCTATATCCACTGTGCCATCTAGCTGCCCTGTAGTGGGTGGGAAGGAGAAATACCCAAGGATGAATCTATTCTCCCCTGTTGTTACCTTCAGGAGTTTACTGTCTCACTGTGGAGACAGGACTAAACTATGAGTAGAACAAGGTAGACGACAGTAGATAATTGGGGATAAATCAGCCAGTCTGGACTCTCCATAGAATTCAGATAAGGGAGAGATCAAAGAAAGGAGCAGCCAGGAAAGATTTTACCTGTGTACAAAATTTTAAGAGTTGGTCACATTTAGATAGGCCACAGAGAAAGGGCAGACCTTCCCAGGTAATAGTAGCATCATCATTAGATGGTAGCAGGGTGGGATGGGAAGAGCCATGAATTGAGAGTCAGAAGACCTGAATTTGAGTTAAAACTGCCACTTATGTCTGGCCTCAGTTTCCTCATTTGTAAAATTGTCATTATTTAAGGAAAAAATCTTTAATAGTGACCTATTGGAACTCCTCTAGTCTATGATTCTCTGAATATATTTCCCTCCCCTCAGGAATTTTGTAGAGTGGTTTTCTATACAGATAGAAGTTGGACAGAATAACCTCTGGTGTCCATACAAACTCTGAGAATCAGCAAATCTGTGAAACCTCTCTTCTCAGCTAAAAGCCCAAATCACCACACCTGGCCCACATGATGGGCGTTAATCTAGGTCCCCAGCCAGAGTATGTTGCCAAGTTTCTATCAGATTTCAGTGCATGGGTGCTCACAGATAACATTCTGTACCTCATTTAGCAAAGATTGCTTGTAAGAACACTTTATGAGGCAATCGATAGGGGGATGATATAACAAAAATAGAAAACAGCCCATGTTTTTTTTTTTTTGACAAGTCCATTGTCTAGTTGGAGAGGTGAAGTAAAAAGGCAAAGAAGTGGTCTGATAACAGTTAGCCAATAACGTCTCCTTGTTATTTAACCATGCCCAACACTTTCTGACCCCATTTGGGATTTTCTTGACCAAGATAATGGAATGGTTTACCATTTCCTTCTCCAGCTCATTTTACAGATGAGGAAACTGAGGCAAACATGGTTAAGTGACTTGCCCAGGGTCACACAGCTAGTAAGTGTCTGAGGCCAGTCTTCCTTATTCCAGGCCTCCATTGCAACACCTTGTTGCCCAAATAACCACTCAACAGGTGAAAAATAATGAGCATGTAAACTAAAAGTCTGAATGCAGACGGATACCAGTGAGGAGTAAGGGTAGGGATGAATCTGGGCTAGGAAGTCTTCCTGGAAGAGGAGTTTTTTGTGGGTGTATCCCTGTTCCAAAATTTTGAAGTAAATCAACCTATCTATTTTAGAGTATTGATTGCAGGGTCAGTTACTAAGTACTTACCAAACCACTGATGGGATTATAATGAAAATGCTGATCCAGTGCTGAGCTGCCCTGGGACTATTGAGCAGCACTACAGAATTGAGTGCGCCATTTCCCCCTGAACGATCCATCTCATTCATGGCTTGGAATGTGACCATTCAAGTTGAAAATGAAATTCTAAAGAGTGGGCTGCTGGGGGAAATTATGCAGAGCTGCCTACTTGAAGATCTCTATGTCTTTTGTGGTCCTCAATTAAGCCTCACAAGGACCTCTCCAGTGTAAATTGGTGTCAATCTGGGGATAAAGTACAGAGAAGAAAATGAGAGAATCTCAGGGCTGGAAGGAATTTTAAAGTATCATCGGAAGACCTTAGCAATCCATCCAGTCAGGGTTATATAACCAAAACATCCAGGAAGATGAATGTGGTGCAAAGGGTACTGAGCGCTAAATCCTATGAAATAATGAACTGTGGAGTTCTAATCCCGGTTTACTTTCTACCTGGAGCAGACATAGAAATAGCCTTGGAGACAATCTATCTCAGGGCTTCTTAACCTTTTTGTTGTATGGATCCTGCTGTTGAAACCTATGGACCCTTTCTCAAAATACCATTTTTAAATGCATGAAGTAAAATACAATATTAGAAAACCAATTATATTAAAAGTTATAAACTATGTTTTTTAAGAAGTTCACAGACACCAGATGAGAACCGTGGTAGCCTAGTCCCATTTCTTCATTTTACATGTCAAGAAATAGATCAAGAGAGATGAAGGGGCTGGTCTAAAGTCACCTGCCTCCAGTTCAGGGCAAAGCCAAGACTTGATCTCAGGTCTCCTAACTCCCCATTTCCCACTTGATGACATTACTTCTCTGTATCCAAATTTATTCTTTTTTAAAATGGCAATAGTCATATATACCCTGTACACCTCACAGAGTCATTTTAAGGATACAAAGACAATGTACCCCAAAAAGTATAAAGAGCTATATTGGTATAATCCATTGGCGATGATTATAATGATGATGATAGTGATGGTCATAGGGGTTTCCACTAATGAAGATTATAAAGTCTTTGATGTTATCAGTGCCAGTATTTACCCTTGGTGCCACAGAAAGGTAGCATGGCACCTAGGGAGAGCATACCAGATTAGGAGATTGAACATGTGGGTTTGAATCCTAGCTCTACCACGTACTATCTGGATGACCTCAGACAAATTCATTTAATCTCTTTGTTCCTTAGTTTCCTTATCTGCACAAATAAGAGGTAGAACTAAGTGACTTCTAAGGTTCTTTCTAGTTCTACATGTGTGATCATAAGATCTCCAGCTTTATTCTCTCTTCCTACAACGTATCTTCTTATACAGGCCCCTCTCTCCCTTGGGATCTTCTTGGGGTGTATGTGTGTGTGTGCATACAGACACATACACATATATACACACAGGGCATATATATATATATATACCCCACACAGTGTATGTTTGTATGTGTATATATATATATATAATAAATATATGGATATATGGATATATATATACATACATATTTATAGATATGAACATATTTATAAATATATGCCAAGAATATTCCAAGGGAGAGCGATGTAACCACTTGTCTAAGGTGACCACATGTATATGTATGTATGTTATATATACATGTAATAACTCTAGGATAGGAGGAGAACCAAGAAAACTCTCAAGAGCAGGAGAAAACTTAAGAGTATGTGACTATTATTTACAGTAGCCTGAGAGTAGTTTTCCTAGCTCTGCCTCAAATCTGTCAGATTGGGTGAATTCCTTTGTTGACCATCAGTTTCCCTAGTTGTAAAATGGATGGCACTGTATGAAGTGTCCCAGAACTCTTAGTGCAGTTTTAAGCTGTGGTAACTATAAAGTTGTATAGGTCTGATCATACCTAGTAAGGATGCCAAGAGAGAGAAAGCCAGCCTCTTGAAATGGAGTTCTTGAGATGGAAAAAAACATTCTGATTATTTCTTATCATTAGGTCAGAAAACAAATTCTAAAGAGCACTGAGCAAAGAACTCTCAGGATTTCACCTTTAATTGGCTGTTCTGGGCACAAATTCTGCTCTCAACATGGGTGTCATGTTGAATTCTCAAGTGGAAATTTTTTATGATAAAACCGCAAATTCAGTTGGAAATCTACTGAACCTCAAAACTTGAACTAGGATGAAGCTAGTTCCAGGGGCCACCCTCTTCAGGGGGCATGCCTCTTCCCCCCCTTGCTGTGTTGTGCCAGCTGCCTGGTCTGCCTACTTTCTGGTTGGATCCCAGGATGACACCCATCAGGGTTCCTTGGTCGTCTGGCCAAAGAATCAAACTGCCAACTTTTTTTTTTAATTGTAGTTTCCTAGCAAAGAAATTGCTATATAGTAAAAGCCCAAAGGGCCCTACCCTGAGTGTTTGGGTGAACAGCTCCATTTCCAAAGTAAAGGAAAGGATCTTGAGTCTTCAAGTAAGCTGATCCTTAGGATAAAATCAAAGCAAATATAAAGTTTTGAGAATAAAATATGAAATTTCAGGGAAATCTAGGGACCAATTATGTGATTGGTATTCAAAGGAAACAGTAAATACATGAGCAGCAATAGTGTTCACCATATGCTCCAGGCAAATTCACATGAGTCATTTTGTTAAATGTCAAGGGGGAAAAGTATTTTTTTCTGCTTGTTTTTCTCCCCTTTTTATTATTATTTGAAAGAGAAGAAAACCTAACACAATGAAAACCCATGAAAAGAAAGCCTTGGTGGTCTACGCTACTGGGTTCAAGATAGGCCACTGTAGAAATTGCTTTGGCCATCAATGGCCAAATGAACTCTTTCTCTGCCTGGTGCTCTATCAAAGGGAATGTGATCAGATGGTGCATGGAGGATCTGCCTTGACCTTTTCTTTGAACTTGCCTCCCCTACATGCACTAAGTTATACTATATACCCATGTACCAACATTGGAGACAGCCAATTAGTTTTTCAAATGGAGTTTTCCACCCTGGGAAGTCCAGGTGTACAAACCCCTCTTATCTTCCATCGACTCAAACCATCACAAAATGTCTTATGATTATAAATTTTGTAAAAATTTAACCTCTTGTAATGAGGCAAGGGAAAAAACAGGAGGAAACAAGTAGGCAGAGGAGAGACCATGTAGAACCAGGGTGACCGAAGCCAGAGTGATCTTCAGGACCGCCCTGGCTGAGGTCCGTGACCAGCGAGATAATGATTGGTTATGGGGCTATATAATAGGAGGCCAAGGTTTCCAACCCAATATGAGAACAACCTGGGCCAAGCATTTCTGCTGTCCATTCAAGGAGAACAAGATGCAAATGAGAGCAATCCAAAACAGAGGCAGTTCAAAAACAGATCTCCAGAGGATGACAGAACCATTTCTGTGCTTGGTGGCAATGAGGGAGGGAGAATCTGGAATGAGTGTGGGTTACTAAATACCCCAAATCTTCCACATTGGGCATATCTCCACTCTGGCCACTCCAGAAGGTCTCTGAACATTGACTTTCCATATTTCTCTGACTCTGGTCTCTGTCCAGCATCATTGAGGAAAGATCTATGATTTCATGATTTGGATGGAAAGCAGGGTAAGTAAGTCACTTTTCCTTCTGATTTCCTTCCCTGTTGAGAATGCTTGGAAGTCCTTGTCTCTCTAATTGGACTTGATGGAATTCTTGCTTTTCATAATTTTGTTTCTTCAAAAAAAATAAAAGTGCCATTTTAAAAAAGAATAAAAATATCTCTCTCATTCCTATTACTCAAACACTTGGGAGACTTTTTGTTAGTTACTGAAATGGATAATTCAAAGCTCTAGAGAAGGTTGTCTCCCTTTGTTGCTATGGAAAGATATTGCTAGTAAGTTAGAAAGAACATCTCTGTTCTCAAATACTTTACATCCCCCATCTCTTCCCTCCCTCTCTACCCCCCAGCCCAATTTAGATTATGTGTTAAAAAGATCATCATAAAATGTGGCCTGGTTGGTACAAGGAGATGATCTAATTATTCAGCTTAGCTGGATCAGCCTAATAAATTATGCATTTTTGCACGCAGCTTTTCACCTGAGAGAATGAGTGTGTCAAACAATATAGCGCATGAATTTTCTAGCCAGGACGCAGAGGTGCCAGAGCGCCAAGTATTTAGTACCATGTTCTCAGAGTGGGTTTTACGGGGCTTGAAGAGTGAGCTTTAATAATTCATCATTTTTTTTCAATAGGGGAAATGAAAATGCTCGCCATCCTCGAGGGGCCATGTGCATGTGGCATATAGTGTGTCTGTTAATTGTTGGATGCTCCATAATGCTCTTTTCAACAAAGGGCATGATGGCACCTGCCCTTAATAAGTGGTGAGCCAGAGTGGTCAAGTAGCTTTGGTTCTTGTTATTTACTTTTAAAAAGTGGTTTTCAGTAGTGGGGCTGGAGATACAGGGCGGGGAAAGTATGCACTTCCCATCTTCCCTTGAGTGCATTTGATAGAGAAATGCCAAGGTACAGGCTCTAAATTTGCATTCACTACAAATGCTGTTGTGGATGAGAGAAGAAAATGTGTTGAACAGTAAAACCATATGGATTTATATTCCACTAATTCAGATTTTTTTTACAAGGCAGAGGCTAGGCTACCCATTAGTTTGTTAATTCATAAGACCATTGAGTTCTAGCTGGGACCTTAGAGGCGCAGAGGAATGCAATCCCCTCTTTTTACAGATGAAGAAAAAGAGGTAAAGAGAGGTTAAATGAGTTGTACAAGGTCACAGGTAACAAGTGTCTGAGAAGGGATTTGAATACAAGTCTTCCTAAGTGCAGGGGCAGCTAGGTGGCACAGTAGATAGAATGCCAGGCCTGGAGTCAGGAAGATTCATGTTTTTGAGTTCAAATCTGGCCTCAGACACTAGCTATGACCCTGGGCAAAGTCACTTCACCCTGTTTGCCTCATTTTCCTCATCTGTAAAAGGAGCTGGAGAAAGAAATGGCAAAGCACTCCAGTATCTTTGCCAAGAAAATCCCAAATGGGGTCATGAAGAGTTGGACACGACTGAACAATGACTTCTGGCTATCCACTGTCCCACGCTACCTTCCAATTTAATAAATATGAACATAATTTAATAAAAAGTACAGGGACTGCAATATTCATCATATAGTAACCCTAGTGCCAAAGTGTAGTGCCTGATGCATAGTGGGAGTTTAATAAATGCTTGTTGTTTGATCGACTGCTTTAAAAGAATATGTTGTTTCCTGTCCCTTTTTCCATACCTGTTTGCTAGCAAGCAGTTGCTATGATTTTTACAAATCACTCACCCATTCTTAAAACACTTCCTTCAAAAGCTTTTACTAGGTGATGTTTTTCCTCCTCCTCCCCCTCTCTTTTCTCGTAGTTCATTCTGAAAACAGTATTATCAGGAAGTAATACTTGTATTTATCCAAAGGCATTTTATATTCAGACTCTTTTCTAATTTAAGTTGGCCTTCCTATCATTTAATCTAAATGAAGGCTATGGCTCCATGAGCACTGAGAGGCAGTGAGGTACAGTAGAAAGAGCTGGCTCTGGAATCAGAGGATCCGGATTCAAATCTCACTTCCTGTGCTTATTATGTGTGTGACTTTGGCCAGTCACTTCACTTTGGGACTTGGGCTAGACAGCTTCTGAGGTCTCTACCAGCTCTTGACCTAGGACTCCTACATTGGGTGAGCTGGACTCAAACTCAATCTTCTGACTCTTAAGTCCATCATTCTTTCTATCATTCCACCCCAAACTTAACCCTGATTGTGTTGGCTGAACTGTTCAAAATAAGGTAAAGACCCTGCCAGCAGTAGAGGCCACCAGAAGCTAAGTTAGACCTCATATTAGGGGAATAGATCCCAAGGCAGGATAGGCAGCCGGCAATGGATGAGGGAGAGGGATTTCATTAACTTATGGAAGCCAATTAAAAGCCAGTCCTTCTTCTGAAACTATAGCTGTGGGGAGTGGATTTGTCTGGGTAAAATTGGTCTGGACGAGTTGGGACAGGGATTCTTGTGGGCAAGACATAGTGCTCCAAGAAAGCAGAGGAGACAAGAAGATCAAGCAGAAATAGAGATAGGTCCAGGCAAGCTGAAAGTCAAATCCAGGAGAAGGAAGATGAAATTAGAAGGGCATTTGAAAGATATGTTGCAGAATCTAGAAAGTCAGTTAGCAAGAGTAGAACTAGTGAATGAGAGACACGGAGGAAGGTGAGCTCTCACACTCTCTGGATCCTCTTTACCTTCTGCCCTCTAACCTACTCCCTGCTGAGGTGGAAAGCAGTAAATGTGGACCCATCAGGGCATGTTTGTAGCCAGAAGGAGAAGCAGAGGCTCACAGCTGGTTTATTTCTGATTAAGAACTAGCCTTCTGGGAATTTCTTGTAATCAACTTCTATGATCCAGAGTATTATGAATGATAATCACAAACCTAATTTAGTTAAAAAGCCCCAATGCCAGACTTGCAAGAGGATTCTGGATACAGTAACCATCCAACCAGTTAATTCCCAGAACGCTTTGCTAGGTACAAAGTAGTGTGACACGTGAAAAATCTAAAAAAACCCTTTTAGTTTGGCCAAGGGAATGAAGCTAACACACATGAAACAATTGGAGAATAGTGACCTTAACCCATGTTGTACCTTGGGCAAGTCGCTCAGCCTCAGTTTCTCCATCATCCCCTTGGAGATAAGTTAGTCCAATGCTTTCATTTTACCCATGAGGAAACAGGTTGAGTGACTTTGTGCAAGGTCATTTCCATAGTAAGTAGTGGAGCAAGGCTCTGAACATAAGTTCTCTGACTTAAGATCTGCTAAACCTTCTGGTGTTGATGCTGTTTGGTCATTTTTTAGTCACGTCTGACTCTTTGTGATGCTATTTTGGGTTTTCTTGGCAAAGATACTAGAGTGGTTTGCCATTTCCTTCTCCAGCTCATAAGGAAACTGAGGCAGATAGGATTAAGTGACTTGCCTAAGGTGACACAGTAAATACCTGAGACTAGGTTTGAACTCAGGAACATGAGTCTTCCTGACTCCAAGCCTGGTACTCTAGTTGCCCATACCTTCCAGTGTTTCCATCTGAAGACCTGGTTCTACCATATAATAGATCAGTTTCTAAACTTCACAAAGCCTCAGTTTCCCCATCAATAAAATATAGATCATACTATTTGTACTTCCTAATCTTCATTATTTATTAGTGGCTTATTCACCTGATAATCCTATAGAAATTTGAGCTATCATTACTGCTAACCTAGTACAGTAGTTCAGAGGTGAGGGAAAAAGGTGTGGGCTGAAGTAATCAGAGAAAGTTTTAGGGAACAAGTGTGACTTAACCTGGACCTTGAGAAGTGAGTATAACACAGGTGAGGGGGAGGACAATATAAGCAAGAACCTAGAAGTAGATTTGGGTGAAATGCAGTGGGTAGACCTCATAGTGCAGGGAAGTCCAGGGTACTGGGATCCTTAACAAAGCTGAATAAAAGGGAAATGTTCTAACCATTATTAGTATGAATTGCAGTGCCAGAGGGACCAAAGAGTTGAATATTTTGAAGTTTTGTTCCTCTTTCAAGTAGGAAAACAGTATGTAGAGGAATGGTAGGGAGAAAGAACCATTGGGGGGCAAGGCAGAATGGGGCAGTGGATAGATCCCTGGTCCTAGAAGTCCTGGATATGAGCGTCAGCTTATCTGTCACTGCATCACCTTGGGTCAAGTCTTTTTTCATTGCTAGGCCTCAGTTTTTTTTTTTTTTCATCAGCAGAAGATTAGGGCATCTTCAAGGATTCTTACAGCTATAACCCTCTGTCATTCTATTTTGATGACCCTACTTGGAAAGGTGGTCTCTAGTAGAATGCCTTAAGGATTTATCCCTGGCCCCCTCCTCAATGCCTTTGAAGCAGTCATAGAAAGCACATTTGCCAAATTTGCAAACTGAGATCGCAGCTTACACACTGAATGACAGTCAGGACCCAAAAAGATCTCAGGAAAGAATTATGGACTAAATCTAATAAGATAAAGTATAAGAGATATACAAGTCAGCTGTACACAAGAATAAATTATTCAGCATAGGATGGAAAAGGCCTAGCCAAACAATAGTTTCCACGAAAAAGGTTAGTGGGTTTTAGTGGACAGTATGTTTAGCATGAACAAAAATGGGACATGACAGTAGCTTAAGCTGTCGTAGGATACATTTAGGAAATCAGAGTTTCCAGACCAAGGGAGATGAAAGTTCCACCACACTCTATCCTGACAAGGCCTTTCTCGTGTTCGGTTCTAGGTACCTCATTTTAAGAAGAATACAGATAAGCAAAGGCACAACCAGAAGAGGGCTGGTAAAAGGATCAGGGAACTAGCCATTGGAGAACCATTTGAAGGAAATGGGGATGTTGAACCTGAAGAAATCATGGTGCGGCATGACATTGTCTTCAAGTGCTTGCGACTGTCAGTGAGGAAAGGGGATTGGAGCTGTTGTATTAAGCTCTAGAGGACAGAATTGGGTCCCAAAGAGGAAAGTTGCAAATTTGAGCCTGAAGGGAAATGCTTCCTAACAATTAGAGTTATCCTAAAAGTGGAATGGGCTGCCTCTGGAGGACATGAGTTCTGCTGACTGGAAGTCTTCAGGTGGAGGATGAATGGCCACTGATTGGGGATATTTTTGGAGGGAGTCTTGGTTCAGATGAATTGGGTTTGATGGCATCTGGAGTCTCTTCCAATCAAGAGTCTGTGCTGCCATCAGATCATAGCTCTGTAGCAATCCCAGTGAGGATTCAGATGCAAACAGGCATATTTTGGCACTGGCAGGTCCGTGATTTCCTTGGAGTGGGTCCTTCCTGCACCAATACAGTCACAACTCTATACCATTTTACTCTGTGTGATTCTTGTGCATGTTTTCCTATAAATCCCTCAAAGATCATCTACCTCATGAGGCAAAGACCTTCCTCTTACTCTTTGCTATGACTACAAAATGCACAAGCTCACAGATTTAAAGTGGGAGAGGACTTCATACTGCATCTAGGCCAGAGTTCCCATTTTACAGTTGAGAAAACTGAGGACTAGAGAGGTTAAGTGGCTAACTCTAATAATTACAGCACAGATTCAAACCTAGATATTCAAACTTTAAATCCAGTGCCCTTTACTCTACTAGAATAAATCACCCTGTGACATTAAAAGACTAGATGGGAATGGAGCCAGAGTTCAAAGAAGTTGCTTTGGGACAGATTACCATAACCCCCTCAGGGTTCCTTCCAGTAGAAAGGGAATGCATATTTATGACTGTGTCGAAAAAGGTACATGTGAAAGCAGAACAGTTTGGAATTATGTTCCCTGTATCCTGCTCGATCAAAGATTGTCGATTGATTGAAAAAGATGATACCTTCCATTATGATTGATCATCTTCCCCATCTTTAGTGTAGTGTGAATAAAGGGAAGGATCCTAATGCCCTGCCAACTTTCTTTCTGCCTGGTGTCCTGTTTGGTTTTTATCAAACGTTTTGGGTTCAATAATTGTCATAATTATTCTTCTGCTGTTTTTGTAGGTACAACCTAAGTGTGAGTTTAAAAGTAAATATTGATCAAGTGTCTATAATCATAATAATCTCAAATATGACAATAATAATAATAATACATAATGGAATACTACTGTGTGGTAAGAAATGATGAGCAGGTGGATTTTAGAAAAACATGGAAAGAACTGCATGAAATGATAAGTGGCGTGAGGCAAAAGAGCATTGCATACATTAATAGCAATAATGTTTGAAGAATAACTGTGAACGACTAAGTTTTCTTGAGGATTATAAATACTCAAATCAACTATAAAGGATGTATGAAGGAAGATGCTATCTACCTCCAGAGACAGAACTGATAAATAGAAGTATAGAAGTATACATGTTATGGTTTTACACATATATAATACACACACATATATACATATAGTGTACATGCATACACATGTATGCACATATACATGTATGCATAAATAACATATACAGACACATGTGCATACATGTAAATGTGTGCATGTATGCACAGACACACCTGTGTCAAATGGTGGCTTTCTCTGCTGTGGGCTGGGGAGAGAGAGAGAGAGAGAGAGAGAGAGAGAGAGAGAGAGAGAGAGAGACAGACAGACAGACAGACAGACAGTTTAGAACTTAAAATGTAACCCGAAAAAATGATAAATAATTATTACTATTTGTGAGAAATGGAGGGTAAGAGGAAAAATATTGGATTAGAAGTCAAAAGACTTAAGTACAAAGCCCAGCATTGCTGTAGGCCATCTGTATGACTTTTGGCAAATTACTAATCCTCTCTGAGCCTTAGCTTCTACATCTGTCAAATGGAAAGGCCGGATTAGATAAGCAAAGAAGTCACTTCTAGCCCCAATCCTATTATTCAAAATATTCTTCTATGGTTCACAAAGCATTTTATGTACCTTATCTAACTTGATCTTAATAATAACCCTGTGAGATAAAAATTAAGACTCAGAAAAATGAAATAATTTGTACCCAGCAATGAAATGGCCAAATCTCGACTTGAACCCAGGTCTTCCAAGTTCAAGTCCATTGCTCTTTTCTTCTATGCATTTTGGCAACAAAGAAAAAATTTAAATTCATGGATTGCTGTTCTAGTAAACTTTCTGTTGTTAAATCTAATGGTTTCTTTAAGCAAAGGCTTCCTATCATATGTAAGTGTTGATTTCCAGTTAGGGAGCTAGGATCAAACCATGCACCTTCAAGATTTTACAGTTCATGACTAAAACAGAAACCACCAGAAATACTTGTTTTATTTCTTAAGTTTAGAATAAACTAAAAATAAATATACAGATAGTCTTCTGATAGAAATCTAAAGAGCATCATGAATTTCCTGATTCAAAATTGTAGTATTTAGAGCTAGACATCTGGTCCATTCCCCTCCTTTTATTGAAGAGGAAATTGGGGCTTTGAAAAGTTATTTGCCAAAGATCACTTAGCTAATCAACACTTTATTCAAGATTTGAACCCAAGCCCTCTAACTGTGAATTTTCTATTCTTTCTATTGTTCCATGCTGCTTTTATTTGACAGATTTATTCTTAAAACTTTAGTTTTAAGAAACATATTTAAAAAAATATATATATATATATCTATGATTATTCACTTATTTCCAACAGTTTTTCTCTCCCCTTATGTGCTTTTGAGCAGGTAAAAATTCTGCATTTTTAGAGAGAAAAGGGACCTGAGAGCTGCCTGAGGTTACTGAGCAGATGCTGTACACCCTGGGAATTTTTGGTATTCCCTAACACAGACCCCCCGAGGGGATTTTGTATGTGCTCAGAGCTCAGGGTACTGGAGAGGCAATAGGATTGCTTCATTATCAGGTCAGTAATCTGTAAACCCTGAATAGGTATGAAACCTAAGTCTGCTGGATTTCCAATCCACTTTGGAGAAAAATGCCTCTTAGGGTACTTTAAAAGCTGTTGTGGTCCAGTGAGTAAATAATTCCTTCATATCACAGAATATACATTTTCCCTTATATTCCATGGAAATGCTAGGGAAGGGGGCATTCCTTAAGTAATCAAGAAACATGAATTGACTTCACAGGCTGTTCTGGGTTTTAATTGGTAAGCAATGACATAGTTAGGTGCATTTTACCTCTTTTAGCCTAGATTTATGCGTTAGAGCTGAGGATTATTTTGATACATCTCTAGCTGAAAGAAACATCTTGAGTAAGGGAAGGAAAGGGACAGGGGAGGAAAGTGGATATAGTCATTTTGTAAAAATATTTAGGTGGCATTACCTCCAGAGAAATATTTCTAGTCTCTTTTTTACACTCTCAAAAATAAAAGCAGCAAAACAAAAACATAAGCAAAAAAAGAATATAAAAAGAAAAAAATAGTTATTTTTGTAAGAGCAGGAAGTCCAAGACTAGAATGATCATGGAAAAGGAAAAATTCAATGACTTTCTTGATTTGGGTCACTGCTGTCAACTGGGGTAGCAGGGCCTTGGGTCTGAAACAGAGGAAATTATTGTCAAAAACTAAAGAAGATTTACTGTGAACTGAAAAAAACCCAAGTAAGCACTAGAAATTGAAGCAATTATATGGAATTATGTATTCTGAAAGGTAGTGGACCTTGGAATTAAGAAGACATGAGTTCAATTGCTGCCTCAGACATTTTAGCTTATCACTTCCAGTTGCCTTTTAGCTTCTAAGGCAAATTCCTAAGTGGTGGAGAAAGTTTCTACATTGAGATTTCTTAATCCTGATGAAATTGCAGGTGTGGACAAAAGAAAAAAGATGGGGGAAATCCTATGTTATAGTGTGTTAAGACTGACGGACAAATAGAAAATCTTATAGACTAGCTAATGCTCGTGAGACGCTCAGTTCTGTGTAAGCATCTAGGTGAGGCAGCTAGGTGGCACAGTAGATAGAGTACTGAACTGGGCTCAGAGTCAGGAAGACCTGAGTTCAAATCCAGCCTCAGGCACTTACTAGTTATGTGATCCTGGGCAAGTCATTTAACTTCTGTTTCCCTCAGTTTCTTCAACTGTATAATTAAAATAATAACAGCACCTACCTCACAGGTTCTTGTGAAGATCAAATGAGATCGTATATGCAAAGCATCTGGCACAGTGCCTGGCATATAGTGGGTTTTATGCAAACACTCATCCCCATCCTCTCTATAGTAAGACGTAAAGCTACGTGTTGTGTGCATATGTAGGATGAAGTGGGGAGTGAGTGATGGTGGCAACAATGAAGTTAGATCCATGGTGATGAAAGGAGAACCTAACAAATAGAGCTGTGCCCAAGAGGACTACCATGCAATGGGCACACTCACTTCCATCACTTAAGGTCTTCGAGTAGAGGCAGGATGAACATTTTGTCAAGGGCTATACCAAGGATCCTCATGGCAATTGGCCTATAGGACCTCTCTGAGATCGTTTTCAATCTGAGATTCTCCTTTTCTTCTCCAGGGGTTTATGTTTCCATTACGGAGAGAAGACATATAACCTGAAGAGATAGTAGTAAAAGACATCATGTGATAAGCAATGAAATTGTGTTACCGACCATAAACAATATAGGAGTTTCCTCATTCACCAAATGAGGGGTTTGGACTAGAACAAGGATTCTTAATGTGTGTGTGTGTGTGTGTGTGTGTGTGTGTGTGTGTGTGTCTGTCTGTCTGTCTGTAATAGACCTACAAAGGAAACCAATTATATTGAAATATAGTTTTCAAAATTTAAAAAAAAAAATCAACTGTTGGTTAAGAGTCCCTGAGCTATGGGATCCCATCTAGGTCTCACATTCAAAAATTCCTGAGCCTAGAGGAGAAACTACTAGATTAGAGAATGATACCCTCTAGCTACAGGGGTAGATTATTATTTCCTATTAATAAATTTTTTTATATTTGGAATGTGAATGAATGTAAAAAATTAAGTGCCTACTAAGTGCCAGCCTTAGTACTATGATACAAATACAAAAATATGAGACAGTCCTGCCTACAAGGAGCTTATAGTTTAATAAGAAAAGAAAACAGAGATAGGAAAGAGGTGTCAAAGGAAGGGTGTTTTAGTCTGGGACGTGTCAGGGATGTGGAGTGGAATAATAGGGCAGTCTTTGACATTTCCTAATAAGAGGCAATGATAATAATGATGATTTAATTACTGTTTCTATAGAGGAGGAGGATGGTATATGAAGACTATAGCAGGACAGATGTCAAGAAGATGACTGAGATAAAACATGATCAAGTCTGGGGATGGCTAGTTATCTCACACTCAGGACAGCACAGAAATTCCCAAGCTGGTGGCTTAGCTCCACTAGGCAACATCTTTAGAGGTTCATCTTATTGAGGGTGAATTAATGGGCAGGGCAGAGGATGCCCAGGGTAAGAGTAAAAAGATTCTGGAAAACACACATACACACAATGGAAAGACTTAGAACTTGCTTTTTCCTGATATGACATCTCTGTTCTGCTGAGAACCAGAGATATCTCTCAGACAAAAACCAGAAAGAGAAGTTAGCATTTTGTAAACAAGAAGAAACAAAACATTTATTTTGGCTATTAGAAGAAATGTGTGTAAGACAGACTAACTCTAATGGGTGCCCTCCACCTGTATGGCAAGGCTGTTCTGCAAATGAGACCAGATCCAATTTTTACCTCAGGGCCATAGGTAAAAGGAGTTGAGTTTCATTTAAGTGCAGAACATGGATACACATATTAGTTTTGAGGAAAGAAGATCAGGAGCAATTTTAGAACAATCAGGAACCCAGAACCTTACTGACTTCTAGGAGAGGTGAGAATGGCCTGAAATGTAAGTACAGGTCCTTTCGAGCCAAATATGAAAATGTCTTCTTCATCTTCTAAGGGGGCAGTCATAGGGATAGGACTCATGAATGCTAGGAGAGTTTCTGAGCAGACGTATAACCCAGAATCAGACAAGACAACCTAGGTCCCATAACCAAAGATAATGTTAGATAATAAGTTCTGTAAGGGACTAAGAATCCCGTCAGACCCAACAGAAGTATAAAAATGTGGTTGCCGCAACCTTGGTTTTGCATCTGATCTAGATAAGGTGAAGTCAAAGAACAGTAGTGGCTAGGAGCCAGAGGAAGTGATCTGTCACTAGGCACCCTTCCTTAGGATAAAATGTCTATGCTCAGTTAAGATCTTCCTATTTTTGACTCCCTTACAAGAAGACTGCTGTGATAAGAATGAGGTTGAGTAGTCATACTTCAATTGTATACATACTGTAATCATAGAATTTTCAGTGAAAAAAATTTGATGGGATTCTAATTTCATATTGCCTTCCTTTTTTTACTATCTTCATTCTAGATAGCGGATCAGTTCTCAGTCCATTCTTCTTTAACTTGTAAAGGAAAGAACTAACTTCTTTTTTTTAAGGAGGAGATGAGAGAGTGTACTTTCTGAGATATGAGGAATGACATGATTTGCAGGGTGAATACACTTAAAATTCTTTTCTTGTATAAGGTTAAAATAACTTTGAGTTGATGCTACGTCCCTCAGAAGCAGAAGAGGATCTCGATTTATGTTTAAATTCACTTGCTCTGTCTCTCTCCCTCCAACTTTGATGGCCTCAAGGAAATCTCTTTTTGTCCAGGTTAAAAAGAAAATCTTCCAGCAGATGCTGGGGAAAGTGACATCTGAAATGGCCAGTTGAAGATTGACAGTATAGAATATAATGGGCAGATGGAGTGTGAACTTCTGTTCAGGTGTTCTTTCAGTGGTGGTAACTCAAAGAGAGATTGCCCTTCGCTAATACACAAGAAAGCGATTTTAGTGGAAGTTCTACTAAGAGTCTTAACGATAATGTCCACTGTAGCAAATGCCGAATGCTTAATATATGTGTTCAAATGTACACATGCACATGTATACATACATGTATGAGCACATATATTTGCACCTCATTTGTGATTTCTTTGGTGTGGAAAATTCCCATTGAGTAAACAATCTCTACCAATATGGATCAACAATTGTTCTGCAGTTTGTACTGTTGGAGAGTTCCAGGACACTAAGAAGCTAAGTGGCTTATGCAGAGTCACAAGTCACTGTGGATCAGATAAAGGATCACATGATCATAGGGTCTTAGATGTACGACTGAAAGGGACCCGACAGGCCATTTGATCCAACTCTCTCATTCCTCACACAGAGAAGGAAACTGAGGCCCAGAGAGGTCAAGTGACTTGAGAAAAGTCACACAAGTAGTAAGTGTCTGAGGTGGAATTTGGAACCAGGGCTTGTGATTCCAAATCCATTGACTCATCCTCTACCACATTTTATCTTGTTCTTAAAATACATGGACTTTAAAAATTCATTTGCTTTTATATTGGTGCAATAGCATTTTATGTACAGTGTTATATTGGTTTATCTAAATAACAGAATTCATTCATGTCCAGTTTTATGGATTGGGGCTGTATAAGCCTCTGTTAGGTTATGATGATTTGGAAATGTTTTGCTTGGCTTGAATCCAACATAGATCAAAGTTGTGCATGTATAATAATTATACTTTAATGTTCCAGGGCAAGAATTTGTGATTTTGTTAGTTTGAGCATTCCCTCCTATGATGCCCAGTTCTGCCTCTCTACACCTTAAGCAAAGAGTTTAGTGAGTTGCTATGGGCCCCAAAAGTCATCATTTAGTAGCCAGCATTTGAGGGATGAGCTTTTCCAAATCAAGATGGCAGACACTCAGTTCTTTGCTAGGTCCACACTGGAAGCCTTTTCAGGACTTGTTAGATTTTAGGTTCTGCCAGCATAATCATAGGAGGAAAATTGTGGTGTTTCCTAATGCCTTATGAAAACAAATACATGAATTTGTTTGTTTGAGTAGTAGCTGAATTTTCTTGACAATCATTTGGGGTTTTCTTGGCAAAGATACTGGAGTAGTTTGCCATTTCCTTGTCCAGCTCATTTTACAGATGAGGAAGCTGAGGCAAACAGGGTTAAGTAACTTGCCCAGATTCACATAGCTAGTAAGTATCTGAGGCCAGATTTAAACTCAGAAGGATAAGTCTTCCTGATTCCAGGCCCAGTACACTCCCTAGCTGCCTTCATTTAATTAATGACATGGTTTTCAGAGATATCATTGCCCAATAAATATTCACTTGCATTTGTATAGAATTGTGCCTTTTTAAAAAGCACTTTCCCCACAATGATCTTGTTAGGCAGGTAATATACTATTAGTCCTATTTTTACAGATGAGGAAACTGAGGCCCAAAGAGTCTTTGGGTGTTTCCCATAGTCATTTACATTGTTAGTTAAGTTGGAGCAGGACTATGATCTAGGGCTTATAGCTCCATATCATTTCTAGTCTCATAATCTTACTCAATTGAATTGAATTCAATGAATTTCAGAGGTACACTATACATGCTTGAGTATTTTAAATGCAAAAATGGTATAATGTATATTCTTCCTATATGTAAAATGCTCTCTGGGGATGTCAGGTATTCTGGAATGCTGCAGTAATTATGTATTTGGTGTGCATGTGATGACAGCATACAACCTTTCCCCCAAATCATGTGTTATGTGTCTATATACATACATACAAATACATATGTCCCTCCACATTGGAACATTGGGAGTGAGAACAGAGATGTGTCAAAACGTATTTTTCCAAGCAAAAACAGATTAAGGGGGCAGCCAGGTGGTGCAGTGGATAGAACACCGTCCCTGAGGTCAGGAGGACCTGAGTTTAAATATGTCCTCAGACAAATAACATTCACTAGCTGTGTGACCCTGGGCAAGTCACTTAACCCCAATTGCCTCACCTAAAAAGAGCAAAACCAAAAACAAACAAACAAAAACCCCCCACAAAACAACAACAATTAAAAAAAAACAAATTAAGATGAATATCAAGGGAAGTCATACAGGAAGAAGTGCACAGTCCTATCTCTTTCCTTGGTGATGATTGGGAAGTTCATGGACTTATTGTACATTTCCAAAGCACTTTTCCTGTAACAATATTGGGTTGTAGGTAGTTCAGATATTATTTCCCTTTATTATATGAATGACAAAACTGATATCCTCAAAAATGAAGTGATTTACCCAAGTTAACAGAGTTGTTAGTAAGTCACAGAAGTATGACTTAAACCTAGGTCCTCTATCTTTAGAACAGGGACCCACTCTATCCCCAGTCATTTGTAGTACCAACTGTTCTAGGAACTGACTCCCTGAGGCAACATCCTCCCCCCACCCACACCCACACAGAGCCACCCAAAGGGCAGAGCTTAGAGCAATTGTCCCCATACCCTGCATGCTAAGAACTACTCTTGCCCTCAAGATCCTGTTGGGTAAATGTCTATTCTCATCAAGTGCCCCTCACTTTGTTTCCATTTAGACCTGAGCATTCTGTGGCTACATTACAACAAAGGATTCCCACCTCTGTGCTGGAACAAGGAATAGAAGCTGTGACCCTCCACAGTGGGAAAACCTGCACAACTGTAAGTAGGAAAAAGAAAAAAAACCTAACATTTCTGATGTTGTTACCACATGGCTCGGCCTGTAAATAAGAATGTCTGTGTACACCCCACATCCTGGAGGCATGCTGTCTACACAGGTTCTACAAATAGGGGGTTAAAGGCCAAATGTCTCAGAATGATGAGGTCAAGTCTGTTTTTACTTTGACAGGGAAGAAAGCTGAGTTGGTTACAGAAGCTGCACCAATTAGTAGCTGCCTTTGTGTAACCAGTGGATTATGGGCATTGAAAGGGTCAGTTAGAAATGGAAAACAAACTTCAGGGTGCTCTGTCTATAGACAATGAGTTCTACTATTTTCAATCCAGTTTAATAAATATTTATTAGGGACAAATTATGGGCTAGAACTGACCAGATTGACCAGTTAAGTCAAACAAGTGGCAAATTCCCTCTCCATAAAAAGACCCATCAAATATTTAATACCTCACCTCTGAAAAGAAGGGTTGCATTCAAATCCTTACTACAAAGTTCCACTGATTTGACCAGCTGAAGTGATCAGTCAGACCAGGATATGTCTGTATTACACATCAGTGAAAAATGAAAAATTCAGTCAAACACTTTCTCATTTTTTGCTACCTTTCCTCTCCGACTTCATATTGTTTTGTACTTCTCCAAAAAACTTATGTATGTTTTAGTTTTCTGTGTTGGCGCCTTGGCCTCTTACTAAATTGTAAACTCATTGAGTGTCCAGGTTTTTGTGTCTCTCACAATACTTAGTACTTTTTTGGGGCATGGTAGATGCTTAATAAGTGGTGGTTGTATTGTATTTTTACACGCAATTGGAACTGATTTGACTTATCCACAAGAGATTAACTATATCAGCACCCTATAGACAGAGCCTCAGAAATTCACTTTTTAGGTGCATGGAACTTACCTATCACTATATTCAAAATGGTGGACTCAATTTTTCATGTACTCCTTGACGTATAGTTATAAAAGTGAAAAGTAAATATGTAACCAGAGAGAGGTCCCAATGTAAGAGTGATAGAAGGAAGGCAGGATTTATTCTAGAAATGATTTGACTCAAATTTATCAACATGTCATTAAACTTGGCCTTGTGGAAGAGAAAATGGATTGGGACCAGTTGGTAAGTAGATCCTTTCCTTTCTTTGACTAGATGAATAGAGATTAATAAAACCACCTGGGAATGATTGAGGGAAAAAATGGAAAAAAAAAGCACAGGGAAAGTTTTAGAGAAAAGATACTCGTGTCTGATGACTCAAGTAAAAGAGTTTTCTGAGTGGTTGACTGCCCAGGTTTCTACATCATTGTTAAAGGCATGAATGACGTCCTTTGGATATGTCTTGTTGGAAATCAGTATCTTAAAATCAGGGTTTGATAGATATGAAGGATGGAAATGAATGTGTCCCTTCTTTATACTTCAAATTACTGATTTCCCAGAGCAGTCGGAACTCTTTCCATCTCAGTTGCATGTATCTATTTCTCTTACTAAGCTCTATCAATTCTGTTGTACAGTTGCATTTTGAATCCAATATTTCTTCTGCTGTTTAGACATCACTGTGATTGTGTTGGTCTTTATCGGTAATTTTATGTGGCACAATCCATCACATGTTGAAATGCTGAAGCATGGATAACAGTCTTTGTTTTTAACTTCATGCTCAGACTGCTCATTCATATTGATTTCTTGGCATGTATGTTTGTTAAATGATGATTTGCGTTTTTGCTGCATTGTTTACCGAGATTAAGTTTCAGAGGCATCTGTGGTATATTATCACCAATAAACATAGACTGAACACCTACTGTGTGTAGCACATTATGCTACTGAAGAGATAAAAAGAGGTGCTAGACACAACCCCTGCATTGGGGGATCTTACAACATATTTGGGGAGATAGCATGCATTCGCAGAAAGATGATGAGCAGTACAAGGTGTAGTATATGCTAACTGCTAAAATGAATGGAATTCTTGTTAAGTGTGGTAAGGAGTCAGAGGATGATGGAATTCAATTCAACAAACATTTATTATGTGGGAAGATAGTTCACATCCACAGCAACTGGAACCTCAGGAAGTAACCCTTGAGCTGGGACTTGAATGATGGGTAAAACGTTTCTGAGCAACCCTTTCTCGAGCCTGTTACCCAATTAGCTCAATACTTCAAAGACCCACAAATCATCCAGATTCTCCCTGCCAGTGAAGCTTCAGTCTTACCTACCTTAGTGGATGGTCTTCATGATTTTCTTTGGCCAAAACAAACAAACAACCCCCCCCACAAAAAACAAACAAAAGAACAAAAAGAACCTCATCACCAGGTGGCCAATTTTCTGCTTAGGAGTTTCTTTGAAATTAATAATAACAGGTGCATGGTGCTCCCACTTGGAAAGATTTATTAATCCCTACTGAGTTACAGACTTTCCATCTCCATAGAACCCGACAGAGCTTTGTCTTTACTATTCAAGATTTTGAGATTGCAAGTGAACCTCTACATTGGACAAAGCAATAGAACACGGAATACAGTTATTTTTTGTAAGTGATATGGGATATATCATTTTGAAATTACTAATCTTAATTTTTGATTTTTAAATTAAATTTTCTTTTATGAATTTAATAATCAGTAATAATAAATAGACACATTTCAATATAAAAAGAACAAGAGACCTATATAAGAAATTTTATTAGATACAATTTTTTAGGTATATATTGCATATGGAATTTAACAAGGTAATAACAGAAGTTCTTTATGGCATATTTCCCCCTTTTGTACTTTTCCCATTTCTTTTCTGTGCATTTAAAAAAATGCTTTGTGGATACTCTTTTAATCCTATCATTGTCCTCTAATCCATCATTCCTCTTTTCTTCCCATCCCCATAGCAGAGGTACCCTTGATCCCTGCCCCCCAACAAATATATAGAGTTTTCCGAAAGCCATTTTAGTGCAGTTATAGGCTTAAAACAATAGTTCAGTAAAACAAATCAACACCTTGGCCTTGTCTGAGAATGTATCTCTCTTTCCTCCTCAGTGTTCTGAAATCACTATTCTTCAGTGCTTTGAAAACACCTAGTTCTGAGGTCTTTCAAAAAATTTTTTCCTTTATCTATTATAGTTGTCATGTAAATTGTTCTCCTAGTTCTGCTCATTTCATTCTGCATTGGTTTAAATGAGTCTTCACATGTTTCTGTGAATATATTATATTTGTTATTTTATGGTAAAATTGTATTCAATTACATTCATATACCATTTGTTTAGCCATTTCCCAATTAATGGGCACTTCTTTTGTTTCCAGTTCTTTGATGACTACAAAATATGTTGCTATAAATGTTCTTATAATGTAGATATAAATGTACATATAATATATGTATAGATATATAATATAGGTGAGAATGTAATATATGATATACACATAAACATACATAAAAATATTCTTATACTTATCCTTTCACTCTGTCTTTGATTGCCTTTCATATATGCATAGCAATAGTATTACTTTATCAATATTTTGGGTATTTAGAACTGAGGATCAATACTCATCTGCCCTCCATAATCCTCAGGATTGCATCATCATTATCAAATATATTCTTCACATGAGGCATGGAAAAAATCATAATCTAGCTCCAGGTCAATATCACTAGTTTTATTGGTTAAAGAGAAGATTCGTTTTTACAAAAATGAATATTTCATTGTCTTTTAAAACTATTATTGTTTTGTTTTCTATTTTGTTTTTCCCTTGGTACAAAATCATCTCTCTACTCCTGTTCAATGCCTTCCTCCTCACCTGGACCTGTCAGAAAGGAAAGGCAGCAATGGATGGGGAGCACACTTGTGAATCCTGCTTCAGCGTATCTTATGGTGTGCTAGAGATTGACTCAGGAGAAGATATTAGTTCCCCAGGGGAAATATCCATTTATGAGGATTTCTAGCCTCTTTCTACCTAAGAGGAAGACTTTCAAACATTGTAGAAGATTGAAAATTTGGGTTATTACCTTTGTGGAGATTGTACTGGTTCAGAGAGAGGCTTGCCTGAACTTACTGACACGTCAACACAACCATTGCCTGTTTGTGGCTCTCATTGTGGAAAGGTTAGTCCCTAAATAATAAACACTGAAAGTTTAAAGAAATATCATTTCTTTTTAGAATTATCTTTCAGGAAACTGGTGTCATGCTGTGCTTTTCCCTCCTCATTCCATTTGGCTTTGGTCAAATGTGAACTCAGGGTGAAGTGGAGCTGGCTTTTTTTTTTTCATGAATCATTGAACACATATTGAGTATGTTCCTGCTAAATGCTCACCATTGGGCTAGGCTTTATGGGAGACATAAGAGGAAGGCAGGACACAGCCTCTGTCCTCCTCTTCATTCATATACAGCTCTGTTTCCTGCACTTCCTGTGCCTTCCTACCTCTGGGCTTTTGCCTTAGACTGTTTCCCATAACTAATATGTCCTCCTTCCCTTACTTCACGTATCCACCCTTTAAAGCCCAATTTGGATGTTACCTACTCCAATAAGCCTTCCTTGTTTCCTCTCTGCCCTCATACTCTCAGATGAACCTGTCAGTGATATTGTGAATTGAGAGCTTCTTAGAATGGAAACTCCAAGAAAGCAGAGGCTGTTTCCCTATTGCCTTTGTATCCCCAATAGTGTCTGGCCCTGTGATAATTGCAGAATCATGGTTTGAACCCAAATTTGTGACTCCAAGTTTATCCCTCTTTCCACTGTACCACATTTATCTGCAAGAGGCATCATAGTATCAAAGAAAACTAGCAGTCAAGTTGGGGAAATTTGGGTTCAAGGCCCTCTTCTTGTATATGTATCCTGGTATGTCAGTTAACATCTGAATGTCCTAGACAGCTTTCTAAAATTTTAAATTATGTACTAGTTGCCTTTTAGCCTTGGCAATGAGAGTTTCCTATGCCAGTGAAAAGGGCAGTTAGGTGACACAGTGATTAAGTGCCGAGTGTGGAGTCAGGAAGACTCATCTTCCTGAGTTCAAATCAGGCCTCATACACTTAGTAGCTGTGTGACCCTGGGTAAATCACTTAACCCTATTTGACTCAGTTTCCTCATCTGGAGAAGGAAATGACAATCCACTATAGTATCTTTGCCAAGAAAATCCCAAATGGGGTCATGAAGAATCACACGTGACTGAAATGACTGAATGATAAATGTCAGTGAAATCATAGGTCTATTTTTGTCTCTTATTAGAGTATAATCTCAACGAGGGCAGTGACAGTGTCCTAGCTAAATTTTGTACATGTCCCCACTGGATTTGTGCTAAACAACCTGGTTTCAAAACCCAACTTTGTTACTTTCAATTTGATCTTGTACAATCCAATTCAATTTTTAAAAAAAACCCTTTTTTTTCTTTTTTTTTTTTTTGCTTGCTCATTTTTACAAGGTTCAGTACCAGGCACCAGAGATTGAAAGGGTAAAATGAAACTGTTCTGCCTGCAGTTTCTGCATCTGTTATATAAAGAGATTAAATTGGATGATCTGTAAAGTGCCTTCTATCTCTAAATTTGATGCTCATTGAATAGTGCCCTTTACACAGCAGATACTAAATAAATGTTTGTGGAGTATGAATTTATTGCATCTAGTTGGAGAGAAAAAAATAGACAAAACAGGTAAGTAACAATAAAAGGTATTTACCTAAGTGCTGAATATAGTTCTACATTAAGTACATGTTACAGATCAGAGAGGGGAATGAAGTTCAGTCAGTCACAAGCATTTGTTAAGCAACTACTATGTGCCTAGCATTGTGTAAGGCATTGAGGATAAAAAGACAAAGAATAAAATAAACCATACTCTGAAGGACAATGTGGGGTAGAGTAGACAGGGAACGCTTCATGGAGGAACTAGGACTTCAGCTGGGTCTTGGAGGATGGGCAGAATTTTGCTAGGGAGAAAAGCTCAGGATGGTGGACTGTTTTCTTCTTTTCTCTATGGCATATCTTCTAAAACCAGCTACATTCCTTTGCCTTCTGGATTAACCATTAAACTGCCTCAAAAGAGCAATCTTTGGACAAGAGGAAACAGTTTTATCTTAAGCAGATTCTCAAATTCCTTTTAAACTCTTCGTCTGGATCTTTTTTTTTTTCTGCCATGCCCTTCCCCCTTGTAGCTTGTGGCTTTTTCTTAGCAAGACAGTAAGGTCCTCAAGTGCAGGGACAGGGTTATTTTCCATCTTAGTATCCCTACCACCTTGTGCCCATTTATGAGGTAGGCTCCATGAATTCTTATTGTACAATCATCATACTTACTCTCTTGTTTGTCCTTCCTGTTTAGTAAAGTTACTCATTCCCGGTGGGATCAGGCAAAAATTGCACAAAGATATTGGCTCTTAAGTTTAGAGTAAGAAGGAACTTTGTTATTTAGTTGTTTTTCAGTTGTGTCCAACTCTTTGTGACCCCTTTTATGGCATTTTCTTGGCAAAGATAAGGGAATGATTTGCCATTTCCTTTCCCAGATAATTTTACAGATGAGAAAACTGAGTCAAACAGGTTAAGTGACTTGCCCAGGGTCACAGAGCTAATAAGTGTCTGAGGCTGGATTTGAAATCAAGTCTTCCTGACTCCAGGACTGGCACTCTGTGCATTATTGTGCCACCCAGCTGCCCAGAAGGAACTTTAGTGATCATCCACACCAACCCCTTCATGAGGAACCAGAGACCCAGAGAGGGAAAGGAACTTTCCCAAGGTCACAAGGCAAAGCAAAGACTTGAACCCAAGTCACCTGACTCCAAGCCCAAAGCTCCTTCTACTAAACCATGTGTTGAATCTCCCCTTTTCTTGTAAGCACTCTTCTCTTTTGCTTCCACCAGTCTTCTTTCCTGGGTTTCCTCTTACCTCTCTGACTCCTGTTTCTAAATCTCTTTTCCTATATTTTCATCCCTGTCCCAGCCTTTTAGCATCAGATACCTCAGAGATCTGTCATGTCATCTGTCTTTTCTCTCTACCCTTCCTTGGTGATCTTCTCAATTCTCAAGTTAATTATCTTCTCTATTCAAATGACTTCTAATCTACCTATTGAGCCACAGTAATATCTTTTTTGAACTCCCGTCTCTGCATCACTGACTGCTATTTATCCTTCAGTAGATTTAAATCACTCAAACTCCCTTTTTCGGGGGGGAGAGGGGGAGTGATGGAGGTGGTTCAGCATTCTCCACATAAGAAGCCCATTCATATCTTCTTTTAGAGCAACTAACCCTTTACCAGAGGGTAAAACTCTTTACCAAGGACTGCTTCTGACCAGTTTCTCATAGAAAAAAATAAAGAGTTGGTTTTTAAAGGAAACAAATAAAAAACAAAACAGATTTAATTTTTCTTTACTTGAGATGTATCACACCTAGATCTGCAAGGATTCTTATTTCAGAGATTAAAACACAAAAGAGGGTCAAACATGGAAGAATAAATTAGCATGCTAAACCTCTGGAGGGAAGCAGAAGGAATAGGTGCAATGCATTTGCCTCTAAGTTTCCTAGAAGCTCAGGTCACAGAAAAAATGCTTTTGGTTATTTAGGTTTCAATTTACAAGAATAAGTGACAAATTCACCTACAAGGATAATTTTTTTTAACTCATCTCAAAGAGGTATTTTTTTGTGAATGTTCTCATAGGAAAGTCATTGGGGGAAAAAAAAGAGGAATACCTTAAGGATTTGGCCCCATGTTATTAGACATTTTATCTATTACTTGGCATAGAAAGCCACTTTTTTAATAATAATCAACTGGGAGGAATCACTAATACCTTAGATAAGAGTTAAGATTCAGAATGGTCATAAGAGGCTCAACCACTGGATCAAATCTAGTAAAGATGTGACGGAACTGGAGTAAATGTAAAGTCTTAAATTTAGGCACAAAAAATCAGTCACTTCACTGGGTGGCAATTCCTATAAGCAAAGGGTTGGGGAGTTTTTAGAATACTCTAAAATAGATCTACGTGCTGCAGTAGATAGAGTGCCAGGCCTGGAATCTGGAAGACCTGAGTTCAAATGTGGCTTCAGACACTAGCTATGTGATCATGGACAAGTCACTTACCCCTGTTTGCCTTGGTGTCCTCATCTGTAAAATGACCTGGAGAAAGAAATAACAAACCATTCCAGTATCTTTGCCAAGAAAACCCTGGTGGAGTCACAAAGGGTCAGACACAACTAAAACAACTAAGTTACTAAATGTAAACTAAAAATCTATCTGAGTTAATAACAGTGTGATATGGCAGTCAAACCAGCTAAGCTGATCTTACACTGAATGAGAGATACAGTGTATCTAGAATAAGGGAGGCATGGTCCCCCTAGCTTCTTCCCTGATCAGACCACATAGGGGATGTCATGTTCACTTCTGCTCCGTTTTCAGAAGGACATTCAAAGGAGAGAGAAAAAAGATGTTGGGAAGACTCAAGATCATGACAAATGTTTAAAGCACCTGGCAATTTTTACCCTGGAAAAAGAGAAGTTCTATGAATTCTTGTTCTGTTTAGCTCCAGAGGGCAGAAATAGACCCAGGGAGCAGAAGCTGCAGGGAGAGATAGGCATAGAGATACAGTTACAGAGATAGAAAGACAGAAAGAGAGAGAGAGATGGAGATGGAGAGAGAATGAGAGAGACAGAGTGAGAGGCAGAAAGAGTCAGAAACAGAAAGAGAAGAGAGGTATTTTGGCTTGTTAGAAAAAGATACTCAGAATTAGAGCTATCCCAAAGAGCTTAGGAATGCTATTTGGCTTGCTTAGGAAGTAATGCATTCTTCCTCATTGGAGGTCTTTAGAAGAGGCCAATGACTACTTAATGAGCTTCCTTGGATTTAATTATCATCTCTATGGAGATGATTTGCAAATCTATATGCCTCTATATCCCTTACTTCCAGACTTGATACAAGCAAAAACATTTCCTGATCTTTCCAATGCTTTTTATTCATGTTTATCTTTATTTTGAATGTACTTATATATGTACATGTTGGCTCTCTAACAGACCATATGCTTCTCAGGAGCAGAGATTGTTTCATTTTTGTCATTGCATCCTCAGTACCTAGCACAGTGATTAGTACATAGCAGGCTCTTAATAAATATGTATTACTTGATTGATATTTTAGAGGAAAATCACATTTAAGTATAAGTTGCATTAGATAACCTCTGAGATTTCTTTCAATTCTGGATTCTATGACTTACAGAAACAGTGCGGTATAATAGGTAGAAAATCAATCTCAGTGTCAACAAGACCTGGGTTTAATTTCCACCTCTTTTTGGTACTGGCTATAAGACCCTAGGCAAGTCACTGGGCCTTCTTCCTAGTCAACTCTCTAAGACTATAAATTACAAAAAATAAACAAATTGACCACCTGCGTTAGTGGAGGGAATTTCCATACGCCAATAAAATCATGTATTCTCACCAAACAAAATAAAACAAACACCAAGAAACAAAGAACAAAGAAGCAAAATAAGCCGTAGCTCAGCGAAGGAACTTCTTCAGGGGCCTTCCATTAATGTCGGGCTTGGAGATGTGTGACAGAAGAACTCAGGAAGCTGCCAGAACCGGTAACGCTGAACCAAAATGAGGAAATATTTCACTTCATCATCAAGTGAGGAATAGAGGACTGGGCCTAGAGAAATATCCTGAGAAAGGATCACCAACCAGTCCTCGTTAGAGGAAGTGATCTGAGCTTCTTTGGATCACAGCACTGACTTGCATGCAGCTAGGAGCTTTTGCCTGAGGTAAATGCCACTTAAAATGAAATGCCAAGTCATCTGGCAAACACAATTATCCAGTCGATTATTCTGTCCAGATTGAAGGTCAGTGTAGTCGATGCTCAGTCGTAGGTGTCGGGCTTCACATAAAGGATAGAGAGTCATTTCGTCACAGAAACCTTGCAAGCAGATGCCCCACACTTCAGAATGAAGCCCAGAGTCTGCGCCTTGCTTCCCTGAGGTTTGACAGGAGGGATGCTTGCCTGCAAAAGAAGAGGTGCACTTGTCTGGTTCTCCCCTATTATCACACGTCTGGGACCCCAGGGCAGACTGTGGGCCAGGAAGTTTGTGGTGGGTCAGCTTGTACATCCTGCCAATGACAGACCCCAGCCTGCAGGAGAAGTCACAGCGAGTTCTCTCACATCATTAAAATGCCTTCATTCTGGGCAAAGCCTAGTGGAACAAGTCATTAATCAGAGGGCCCACAGAGGACTCAAGTTGAGGCCACCTTTTCGAATGTTTGATGGATTGCTAGCAAAACTCAATTCCCGTTAAGATATAGACATGAAGGGAAAAAGTTGGCTAGGGTCTGGAAGGAAGGGGCCTTTGCCAGGAGGGGAAGAAAGAGTTAGAGAACATTTTCATTCTTGACTTCAGCCCTTTCTGAAGCTGAACATTCCCTGGGGGCAGTGAGGGGAAGAGAAGGAACTTTTCTAGGGCAGTGTAAAGGGCAATGAACGGAAAATGTGGAGACCAAAGTTCTAATTTTGCATCTGTGACCTTAGGAAAATCACTTCCTCTTTCTGGGCTTTAATTTCCTCATCTGTAAAATGATGGGGTTGGACAAAGTGTTCTCTAAATTTACATGGAGGATGTACTCACTTCCTTGTCACAATGATTCAGTTCTTCGCCTATCATATATATTTTTTAAATTGTTGAATAGTCTACTAGGTTCAAATTGCTTTGAAGGGTGTTGGTGTTTGTATGTATGAATAATGTATATTTATGTGATCATTTTTATAATAGGTTGGAGGGTATTGAGGTCCTCACCCTTTCTTGAACTCTTCCTGGCCTACCTGCCCACCGTGATCTCTCTTTCCTCTGAACTTTTATAGGGAACATAGATGGATTTCTTTACCCAGAGTCAGGAAGACCACAATTCAAATTATAATTTCAGCATTTACTAGTTGTGTGTCTGTGGGAAAATCATTTAACCTCTCTGAACAGTTTCCTCAACTATAACAGAGGAGTAATGGTAATATCTGTAGTACCTACCTCATGGGGCTGTAATTCTCAACGTAGAGGTCCTAGCTTAATAACTAGACTGTAAGTTCCTTGAGGGGAGGAACCTTGTGACATACTTCTGTTTCTCCACAGCACCTAGTATAGGATTTGGAACAAAGTAGATACTCACTTGCTGGTGGGGAGAGAGAAAGGAAGGAGGAACAAACATTAATTAAATGTCTGCTATGTGCCAGGCACTGTGCTAAGCTCTTGGTGAACTCATAGGTGAGCTTGTGGATGGCTGGAGGTTAGGGTAGGTTGGGGGATATAAGCCTTCCCCTGCAAGATTCCTCCTCTGCCCTGGTATGTCTTAGAAAGTTTAAAGCATGAGACAGACCCTAAAAGGTTGAAAAGATTAATCTACCCTAAAAAAGGATGATGTCATAATCCAAAATTTCTAATAAGAAATTGCATTGAGACCTGCAGAGTAGGATGGCACTCCAGGAAAGAGGGTCCAACGTTGGCTACTTGCTCAGTGTACTTTTCTCTAGGGGAAGGAAATGGGGAGCAAGCTGAGAAGGTGCGATTTATATGGGGGGGGGGCTGGATCCAACCACACTTCTCCACCTTTGTTGGCATCTCCAGTCCCTGTTTGCTGTGTGAGGTCAGTAGAGCATCCCATGTCGCAAAAGCCAGCTGACATCAATCACTGTGAGAACCTCACGTATATCACAGTGATGACACAGAGACAGGACTCCGGTGCACTTGGCCTCTCTCCATCTCTCCCCAGCAAGCATTCCTTGAACATGCCCCACGAGCCACTCATTCCAATAGCTCACGGCTGTGTCCACTACACAGAAGTACTCCACGTTCCGTATCTGTACATTTGTACAGGCCACCCTCATGCCTGGAATGTTCTCCCTCCTTTTCCTCTTCCTCTTAGCATCCCAGGTTCTCCTCAAGGCTCAGCTTTGTGTCACCTTTTACTTGCAACCTTTTCTGAACTCCTTGCCACTAAAGCCTTTCTCCCTTCTTTGCCTTATGTTTCTCTTGTATAAATTTCTATGTGTACGTGTTATTTCCTCCAATAGAATGTAAACTGAAGGCCTAGATCCTTTCATTTTTGTATCTTCAGCTGCTAGCACAGTGCTTAATTAAGCACATAGTAGGTGCTTAATTAATGCTTGTTAGATTTGTAAATAAGTCAATCTTTGTATCCACCAAAAAAAGACACAGTCTGCTTCCTAATATTTGATGCTCCAGCAGTGTAGTAGAAATGGGGGCACAGTCAACCTCTGTAATTTGATTCCGCTGGGGGAGAGTGAAGAGGGGAACCTGGCCTACCAATGAAAGGACAATACCCGTACTCTCAATTGCCTCTCAGTCTGATCTCTCTGGCTTTCCCCAATCTTTTGGCAGCCATATGTCCCACATTTCCTATTCATGCTGGGAATGTTTCTTAGCCTGGGTTTCATCACCTAGGTGATCCTTACTCACTTTCACAAATGACATTTAGGTCAATGGATCCCTCCCTCTCTTCTTTGCCCTGCCTCCTTCCTCCCCCCTTCCCCCCCCACATTTCCTGACTGCACCACTGATGAGTTAGCACTGGTCATACTCTTATGCTCTGGACTCACACACCCTAAGATGGGGCCTTTGGAACCCACCATGCCCCTGGGGTGAGAGTTTGAGCCTGGAGTTCCCTTTGCCCTTCTGTGTTGGCCTTAATGTGGCAACCCCAAAGAACTGCTATGTCACTATTTGTAAACCTCTTTTGATGAGAAGCCTTATATAAATACAAATTACTATTATGTCAGCCTCTGAGGAGCCACTTCAATACATTTAGGCACCTTTGATTTTTGTTCTCCCCTGGCTCCTCCCCTCCTCCCTTAAAATTAATAAGAGCATGTTTTCATCTGGCCTCAAGGGGGTAATTTATTTAAAGCAATAATAAAGTTCCAGCCTAATCCCTAGTTCCCAGGGCGAGAGAATCTCATTGAGCAATTTATTTTCCCATCCCCTGAACTCGAGTGAGATGGAACCAGCTTTGGTATCAGCATGTGCTACCCGGGTGCTATGGCAACAGCATCATCCCCACTCTAGCAACAGGGGCGCACATGGTGGGGTCAGAGAGAGATGGAAGATAGACTAAAGTGACTTTTCCTTCATGCTATCTGTTTTCTGTTCCACTTGGTGCCAGAGATGCTGTAGGGCTCTCTTTGATAACCTAAAGGTACCCAGTGAATCAAAGGGCATAGAGCCAGGTTTGCTACCAAGAGTCCTAGAATTCAGTACAGTTTGAGTAACTTCAGGTGCCAGGAAGTACTGGACAGACTGTGTGATGGGCATTCTAATTTCTCTGCCTCCTTTACCTAATAGGCCCTGGTCAACCCACATAGCACAAGGTATGGAATCTACATGGCTTGGGACTGGGATCAAAGTGGTATAGTTTAGTAGAATTGGACAAGGAACTATAAAAATCTAGGTCCTAGATCTGCCTCTGCTACCAACTAGCTGTGTGAGCCTGTCATTGCTACTTCATCCATCTAGGCTTCAGTTTCCTCATATATAACTAGATTTCTAACATCCTTTCTGGTTCAAACATTCTATTCATCTAATTGTCAGCTGCTGTTCCATGGGACAGAGTATGACACAATTATGTAACATTTGGAGACAGAAACAGTTGGATTTACAGTTTGTCCAAAGGTAAGGCAGAAACCTTACTGTGTGACAGGTGTTTTTAGTTTCTTATCAAACCCATTTTACACATTTGACCACTGAAGCTGACTTTGATGCACTAGAAAGAGCCACAAATTTGGAGTCAGAGGACCCGGCTTCGAGTTCTGGCTGTGTGGCTAATTAATTACTTGTGTGACTTTGAATACCACCTAAAAGGCTCAGAGAGTGTGAGACTTGCCTAAAGGCACACAGCTAACAAATGCTGGTGTTGAGATTTGAACACTAACCCCAAGTCCAGAGTTCTTTCTTCTATACCATTCAGCTAGGTTAGAAGCCAGGCTGACTCTGATAGTCTAGCTAAATGTACCCCACTACGCATTTGCAGAGAGAGGTAACCAGGTAATCCACAGATGACAAGTTTGTAGGTTTTGCTGGTTACCGGGTGCTTTAGAGTCCTGCTATGACTGTAATGATGTAGCTTTGGATAGTGGCATAGGGAGTTCTTTGGGGTAAAAAGTAGTAAGAGATTGCCAACTCCCAGACATCAGTATACATACTTACTAGGCTGTAGAGGTGGAGTCCACATTATCCCCAGTAGTGAACATATATTAATTACCTACTGGGTACGCAGCACTTTAAGAATTTTGTCATCTCATATGTACTGGAACAACTAGGTGGCACAGTGGATAGATTGCCAGGCTTGAAGTCAGGGATGCTCTTCTTCCTGAGTTCAAATTTAACTTTAGACACTTACTAGCAGTGGGACCCTGGGCAAGTCACTTAATCCTTTTTGCCTCGGTTTCCTCATCTGCAAAATGATACAGAGAAAGAAATGGCAAACCACTCTAGTGTCTCTGCCAAGAAAACCCCCGATGGGTTCACAAAGAGTTGGACATGATTGAAAAAGGAGCCAAAAATTAAACAAAACAAAGACTGAACAATAAGAATCCTGTGTACAAGAAATACCTTCCATTCCTCCTCAGTTCCTTGGTTTTTATACTTTGTATTTACTTATCTATGTAAATATAGTCCTATAAGGGATTAATTAATGCATGTTGAATTTAATTGAATTCCTACTAATTTAATACACTGATTGGCTTTCAACCCCTGCCTATCAACCACCTTCTACTACACCCCCCATATCTAAGATGAGCCCTTTAGCAATTAGATAGGATCAATGGCCTGCTTAGGAGTGCAGAAGAATTGTCTAACCCACATGTACACATGGGACATTCAGTCCTCTTGATGGAATGCCTACCTAGGCTGGCAGTGCCTTCATCTCTCAGTTACCTTCAAAAATATTTTATTTACTTTGGAGATTATGTGTGGCAAATTTGCCTCTGATTGACTTTCTCTTGTCAATCACCTACCTTTGCACTCCCATCCCCTATGGGGGGGGGGGAGGAGAAGGGTTATTGAGAGGGCAAGACTTGGAGTCCAGCAGAGAGTTGAGCAATCTAGGGGGGATCTGGGTTAGAATTTTGCCTCCCTAACTTACTGGTTAAATGACCAAGGGCAAGTAATTATACCTCTGTAACCCTCCTTTTCTTCCTCTGTAAAATAAGGCTTATCATACTTGTAAAATTTATTTCATGGAGTTATCGGAAGGCTCAAATGAAATAATGTATGTGAAGCACTTTGTAAACCTTTAGGCATTATATAAATGTCAGCCACCATTACTCAATGGAAGTAATTAGGTCACTGTGCTACCAAAATAATCACATAATGCCTTTCAAAGCCCCAACTCAGTGGCTTTTGGATTAGCTATTGTCTTGAATAACCATGCCATTAATACAAAAAGGTGTCACCTATAATTTGTCTATGCCTGCATAGATTAAGCCGTTTAATTAGAGAATTATTTTCGTACCTTCTCACCAGCATCCTTCTCACTCTGAAAATACCTCTGTTCTTGTAGCCCCCCTCCTCTGATTGGTGAGTGCCTGCCCTAGACTACCATTTTAGGAAGTCCCCAGGTCATCTGTACTTACTTCTTTCCCGGCCCCAGTCTTTCCAGATGTATTATTACTACTTTTTTTTTTACTATGTCCCAGTACAGCATTACCCTTCCCCTGCCCTCTTCACATACTTTCCACACATTTCTAGATGTCTTTTCCCCTGTTGGTAATCTTGAACATAAGGGTTGCCTTTTTTGTGTATCTTTCATTTTATAGTCTTTAGCAAAGTTTCTGGTACATATTTAACTCTTAAGTGTTTTATCTATCCATCCATTCATCTGTCTATCCATCCATCCATCTATCCATCTATCATCTGTCTTTTGATCAATTGATCTATCTACCTACTACTCACGTTGTCTCTTTATATTTTCTCCCTTTTCTTTATTCATTTTTGCACACTGACTCACTTAACATACACCACTAACCTAATATGGAAAAGAGACATATAGGGCCTTGTACATCCAGGTCAGGCCCTGGATTGAAATGAGTTCTGTCCTCTTGCCCTGAAATTTATGTTCATTAGAATCAGAGATGGCTTTTGTTATAATGTAAAACTGCTAGAAAGATCTCTTGCCCCACTCAATCCCCAAATAATAATAATAATAAAAAGCTTACCAATACCTACAGTTTCTCCCTTGGAGAGTCATGTCTCTTTGTCTTAAGGCAGAATCACTATGAAAATGTAAATTCTTTTAGGAGATATGTAACACACAAAGATTTGTGAGTCCCTTCTAACTCGATGCGAATGTAGGTAGTAGATCATTTTGTATATAGTGTATAGAATGGGAATAATGAAATAAGAGATTCAAAAGGTAGGTTGTGGCCAGATTGTAAACAGCCTTGAATGTCAAACTAAGAAATTTGAATTGACCCTGTAGTTACACTTTTCTTTTTTCCTGTCCCCTGTGTTTCCTTACTTTAGCTTTAGCAGGAAAGGTTTTAGGGTGAGATACAACTGTAAGTCCTTGAATTTCATTGGTCCTGATTATCTGACCCATAGATGGCCCCACACCTTCCAATCACATGGGCAAGTGGGCATTTGTTTCACATCCTATTTTGTCCTATGGAAGGAGGGGATGCCACGCCAGGGAGAGGGAGAGGGAAGAAACATGGGTGTCCTGCTATCTCTGAGAACTCCTTCCCTGCAAATTATCATCATGAGAAACCTATGTTGACTACTAGGAATGATTCTAACCTTCTTTTCAGGGGTTCCTTTTAGCTTGCATAATTCTGTTTTCATGGGAAAGATATTTTTGTCTATTTTTTAATAAATAAAAAGTTGCACAAAATGCATAATGCTTCTAGTATGACACCAACTGTATTCGTTTCCTACAGATAATGAGGATTTTTTTCCCATTTTCATTGGCCTGGGGAGCTTTCTTACCTTATGTACAGAGATGATGAAATATGGAGGAAAAAAGAAGGGAATTTTTTATTTGAGAGACAGAAATAAATGAGACAAAGACCTAAGCATAGCACAGCTGTACTGTTATGACCAGCAGTTCCTGTGACATGCTTCACTGTTAGACATTTTGTTTTCAGAGGTAGAAATATATAGCACAGGAGGCAGAGGGAGTCTTTGAGAATATGGTTTCACCCCCTAGTGTAACTGGAGTGTTCCCTTCCCTTTCTTCCTCCTTAGGCAAGTCAGGATGTGGGGACCCAGAATCCTTTGCTAATATATGGACTTACTCCTGTCACTCTGGGAATTATAGTCTCCTGCCTAGTGACATACAAGCTACACATGATAGGGATCTTGGTATTGCCTCATCCAACTCCCAGGTGACCACTTGGAATGAGCCCTAGGAATGCCACCCTTGCCTCATTTAGACCCAAGACCTGGTTTGTCTGTGAGAGCGAGACTACAATCTAAAAAGAGCTAGAATGTAATCTATAATCTAAGTCACAACCTCTGTTTCTTCCTCTTCCTTTCTCCTCCTTCCTCTCTGTCATTGACCCAGCACTCAGAAGATGAGGCCACTCTATAACCTTCTCCATATCTGGACCCTCTGTGCTTCAGGGAACTTTGTTTCCCATGGCCTTGCTTACCTGCTCAGCTGTGCATGATGTGGTAGAAAAAGCACTGGACCTGGATCCAGAAAACTTGCATTTCAGTTGTGGCTATGCCACTTTCCCTCTCTAGACCTCAGTTCCCTTTTCTGTTAAATGGAGGCATTGGATTACATGATCCTCTAAGTTCTCTTCTGTCTCAAAGGCTTGGTGATTTTTCTGTGATTATCTTAGATTTTTAAAGATTGAATTCTCTGTCATCAATTGGGGAATGGGTAGACAGGTTGTGGTATGTGAATGTAATGGAATATTATTATTCCATAAGAAATGGTGAGCAGGCAGATTTCAGAAAAACCTGGAAAGACCCACATGAACTGATGCTGAGTGAAGTGAGCAGAACCAGGAGAACACTGTACACAGCAACAGCAACATTGTACAATGACCGACTTTGTTAGACTTGGCTCTTCTGAGCAACACAGTGATCTAGGACAATCCCATAGGACTCATGATGGACAATGCTATCCACATCCAGAGAAAGAACTTTGGAGTCTGAATGCAGATTGAAGCATACTATTTTCTCTTTCTTTTGTTGTCTTTTTTTGTTTGTTTTTTTTGCTTCTCATGGTTTTTCCCTTTTGTTCTGATTCTTCTTTAACAACATCACTAATGTGGGGGGGAAATTGCATCTTCACCATGTAAAAAATAAAAACCAGTGTAGGCACCTCTTAAATACACTTCTCCTCAGGAGGTGAAGACAAAAGTCATTCAAAGACTGAAACTTGAAATAGCAGAATCCAGATCTCCTGACAATCAAGCCAGTGCTTTTCCCATCTCTTCCCCTTCCTCCATGCTCTTGAAAATTTGCCTTTCCAGGGAGCTTCCCAGAACAGTCAGATGAGAGCCAGTGACTTCCCTGCTCCCAGTGGGTGGAGGTTGTACCCACCTGACCCTCTTCCACAAGTCTGTGCTGGCTGCCTGAGAAGCTTAGGAAGAACTCCAGTTGTACAGCATTGATTCAAGGGGAGAGGGAAGACTATAAGAAAGATCACTTCTTTGGTTTTGCTGAAGACATCAAGTTAATGTTGGTTGTACAAAATAATTACAATTGACCATGTGTCTCATTATGTTTCTGCATCCTTTTATTTGGGTTATTTTGTTGTGTTTTGCTTTTTTTTTACATGGCAGAGGTAAAAGTAATAATAATAATAACAATGAGAAATACATAAGAATTTATACATTTATCACGTGAATTTCTTACAGTCACTGTGATGTTGCATTCCACTTTCCCAAGCACAAGATAATGGCAAAGTGTTGATATCCTGGAAATACTAATACACAGAGCGGTGTGATTGCTAGGCTTAACAGTATAAGAAGCTGATGCACAGAAAGGTTAAGCAGCTTACCCAAGATCACAAAGCATTTCTAAGACCTAGAATAATACAACTCAGGTTCTTGATACTTAAGTCAGTGTATTTGGCATAGATGACAATCTTAAAAACCTGGGATTCCCTTTGACATGATCTTCCCTAGCCCTGCCTTGTCCAACGTCCTGTGGCTGCCCCTCACTCCAGTCTACTACTCTTCTCAGTCGCCTAAACGAGCACAAGTTCTCGCCCTCAAGGCTCATTTCTGCCTGGTATACATATACACACACGTATGCAGTTACTCTTACACTCTTTCATTTTAATTAGTCTGCTACATTGACTTTTGCCCCTCACCTAGCTGTGCATGTCAGTGCAGACTGTGTGAGACTTCGTTGTTCTTCATTCTTGAAGAGAACCACCACATCCAGAGGTGATGCCAGAGGCCCTGGTGAAGCAAGGACTCTTTGTTTCTATAGAAATCTCAGTTCCCTCACCTAGCAGTTCTGTATATTAATTCAACAAATACTTTTTCTGAGCACTTTCTATGTGCAAGTCATTGACTTGGTCATTGTGAGGGATATAAAAATGAGCCAGACATGGGCTTGTTGACTCAGGAGAGCATTCTGTCATCCCGGTCTACAACTTTGGCATTATCTTTGACTCTCCTCTCTTCACACCTCCCATCATCAGTCAGTTACCAAGCTCTCAAAATTCAGCCTCTGTCTTACCTCTCACATCTCTGCTCTCCTGTGTATTCCAGGACAAATCCTCATTACAGCCTGCCCAAGTTGTTGTACTAGCCTCGTGGGGATGATATCTTCCTGCCTCCATTCTCTCTCTCCCTTCTCTGGTCAGTCCTTCATGCTGATACCAGGAGAACCTTCCCCATATAAAGATCTGGTCACATCTTTCTCTGCTCAAGAACTTCTTTGTCCTGGAGTGTTATTCAAACTCTTTTCTTGACATTAGAGGCTCTCTATAATATGACAGCATTCTACCTCAGATTTTAGCCTTACATCATATTATCTCCTTCTGCATATTCTATGACCTAGTAAAACTGGATGGCTCCCTGTCTCTGGAATATGCCATATGCCCATTTAAGTCTTTGCCTTTGCTGATGCTGTTCCCTGCATCTACAGTGTCCTTTCTCCTCTTTGCCTGTTGATTGACTTTAAAGTCCACCTCAAAGGCCTTCTCCTTCATGAAGCCTTCCCTAATCCAGTCCCCAGTCAGTAATGACCTTTTCCCCACCTTCAGTCTCACCTAGCACTTCATTTTTGCAGCTCTCTAGTGAACTCATGCAATGGGTGTACAATGCCTAAATTTCTGTCTGAACTCCCTAGTAGACTTTAAGTTCCATAAGGACAGAGACTCTATCTTATACCTGTATCTTCCCCAATATTCCCTCACATTAGGAACTTGGTATTTGTTGGATTTAGTTGAATGGTGTATTAAACTATTGAACTAAAGTAGTGATTATGGAATTATAAAGGAAAGGGTAGGCAATGATGGTGACATTGTTGCACATTCTCTTTGATTTATGCTTGTTGGTAATTGAAGAGACTTCTTAGGAGTCTATTACAGTAGTCTAGTGGGTGATAATGAAGGCCTAGAGTAGGTTGGTGAAAGGGGAAATAAAGAGGAGAGGATGTATGTGAAAGATGTTCCTATGGTAAAGCAGAAAGACTTGGTAACTAAATGGATATGAGAGGTTATGGACAAGGAAGAATGAAAGATGGCACCATGGTTTCAAACATGAATGTTGGTACCACTGAAAGAAGTAGTCAATTCCAAGACAAGAACAGGTTTATGCAGAAGACATGGTTTGGAACATATTGAGATAGAACAGTCACTTGAAACATCCAAGTAGACTATTTCCTGAAGACAATTGGCCATGCAGGTCATTGGAAATTGGGAAACCAGTCAGGGCTGCAAATAGAAGACTTAAGAGCCATCTGCTTGGTTGAAGCTTGAGGAAAGATGGAGACAGTCAAAGAAAAGAATATATAGTGAGAAGAAAAGATGAGCAAGGCTGGAACCTTGGGTAGACCCTTCTTAGGAAATAATAAAAAGGAAAAGGAATCACGGAAAGTGATTGAGAAGGTGGTGTTAGGGAGGTAGGAGAAGAAATAGAACAGTAGTTTCTCTGAAACCAAGTGAGGAGAGAGTATCCTATAAGAAGTAGTATTTTACAGTGTCAGGGAGGATAAGGAAGATAAGGGGAAAAAAAAGGTCTTTGCCTTAGGAGAGTAAGTCAACCCTTACTAAAGTGGTTTGCATAGAGTGGTGAGTACAGAAACCATAATGCAAAGGGTTGAGAAGAGAAGAAGCAATGAGGAAGTAAAGGCATTGACTAAAAAATACTTTTTCAAGAGGTTTGACCATGAAAGGAAGGGAAAAGATGGAAAGGTGCCTGGATGGGGTAGAAAGGTCAGAGATTCATGGTGGAAAGGACCTTTACATGCTGCCCAGTACAACTCCTTAATTTAATATGTGAGCAAACTTGGGGCCTTCCTCATACAGGTAGTAAATAGTAGAGATGTGTCAAAGTACCTGGCTATTGTGATACTAACTTTACATATGAAGCTCTGTTTTGTTTGAACTCCATGAAACAAAATAACCCTGAGGTGGGGGTACCCCCTTCTGTCCCCAGCCCCCCCCTTCCAGCTTCTTTTTGTGTATCTTCTCTTATTATATTATAAGCTCCTCAGAGTTGTCCTGATAAATATCTGACCACTGGACCCAGATGGCTCTGGAAGAGAAAGTGAGACCGTGACCTTGCACAGCTCTCCCTCCCTCAAATCAAAGTCAATTGCAAGTCATGTCATCATCTCCCTGATGTCATGGTCCTCTTTGAGAATGAAGGACAAACACAACCTGTGAGTAGTCAGAGCTGCCTAAATGGGGACCCAGCTGGCCAGTTCCACTTGGGCACTTCAGCTCGCTGCCCCTTTTCCCTCTCTTCCTTTCTGGGGTTTACTGGCTAGATTTCTTTCTCAAAGACCAAGCCTTAAATCCAATTCACTCTGGAGCTCATAGATTGGACAACAGATCCCTGCCCAGGCACTACTTAATGGTTATTTTTTTGGGTCCCCGGGGCACAGAGTGAATGTAAATAGTAACTGTTTCTATTTTGGCCAGCAGCCCTGAGGGTCTTCTCCTCCCAGTTTGCTTTCTATTTATTTATTTATTTATTTTTTAATTAAAGGGGCCATCCCTTGACTCACTTCTTAAAGAGGCCTATTCACAGAATGGGCATTACCTCACTCAAAGTGAAAACCTGAAAAGACCTTAGCTTAAAAGATCGAGGGTCTTCCATTGCATCCTGAGCCATCTCCACTCATCCTGATGAATATCTGGCCACTGGACCCAGATGGCTCTGGAGGAGAAAGTGAGGGTGGTGACCTTGCACAGGCCCCTCTCACTCAAATCAAAGTCAATTGCAAGTCATTTCATCATCTCCCTGAAGTCATGGTACTCTTTGAGAACAAAGGACAAACGCAATGACAACACAGCTTAAAAGAAGTCTTTTTTTTTTAAAGTATTGGGGAGTTATTTTAGGCATAGGGGAAGAAATGAGGGAAATTGAGATAAAATGAATGATTATTAGAACAAGGGTCTGGATGTGATGGGATGGAATCATAGGTACAGGTGGAGAGGGGAACAAGACTAGATTACAGGCAGACTTCTGGCTAAGGGAAGACCAGGCCAGAAAAGTTGGGAGCTTTCTGTAGACAAAAAGCTGGGTATGAGCAAGGTTTGGAACATTTGTGGTAAGGAAGTGAATAAATGTAGAGTAGGAAACTTGACAAGAAACAGTGAGAGTCCAGCTAAGATGCTGTAGCAAGAGAAATATGACTGATTTAGTGGCTCTCCATTCCTTAATAACACTTAGAAGCAGCTAGGTAGCCGAGTGGACAGCACACAGGACTTGGAATCTGGAAGACCTGAGATAAAATCCTGCTTTAGATAGTATCTATATGACCCTGAGCAAGTCACTTGACCTCTGTTTGCCTCAGTTTCTTAATCTGTAAAATGGGGCTAATAATAGCACCTACCTCCCAGGGTTGTTGTGAGGATAAAAGGAAAAAAAATATTTGTAAAGTACTTTGTAAACCTTAAAGCAATTTACAGATACTAGCCATTATTAATAACCTAGGAGTTGTAATGGAGAAAATGGTAGTAGAGAATTCAGAATTATCATATCAATTGTGTTGGGAAGTCAGGCGAATGAGAGATTCTTGAATTATAGTGATTCTGAATTTGTGAATCATTAAAATGGTGAAGAATAGAGTCCACGTATATATTGAAGAAGAGAAGCAAGGAGGGGAGATGTTATGAGAATAGGGAGGAATTGAAGAAAAACAGATTTATCTCCATGAAGGTTAAGGGGAGAGGTGGAAAGGAAAGAGGTTTTGATTGGAAACTGGAATTTCAGAGTTTCAAACCTTGGCAGTTTCACATATCTGGAATGTTCTTTCTCTTCACCTCCATCTCTTAATATCATTCATTTCCTTTAAAATAGCAGAAATGCAGAGAAAGAACTGATAGATAGAAATATGTAGAGTGATTTTACATATGTAAAAATACATATATATATATGCATGTGTGTATGTTTATATGAATATATATGTGTGTATCTATATGTATACACACATATACATATTTGTGTCTAATAGTAGCCATCTCTAGAACAGGGGATGAGGGAAGAAAAAAAAAGAAATTTATAGGATAACTATTATATATTTAAAAGGAATAGCAAATTATGCATAATAGATTTACAGTTTCGTGTGTAATATTTTTATTATGTTGTGGAATCATAGTAATCATTATTAGTATGTTATGGAAATGCTTGTTTTATTCCAGAAATTAAAAATAAAATAAAATTATGTATGTGTATATATATATATATATATATATATATATACACACGCACATATATACACATACAAATATACATTACATATATATGTGAATATATGTGTGTGTGTGTATATGTATATATATATATATGTATATATATGTAGATATAGATATAGATTATATATATAGATATATATTTAAAACCCAGCACAAATATATGCTTTGTAAGCCTTTCCTAATCCCCTCAGCTGCTTGTGGCTTTTTCCAAAGGTTACATTCCATCTACTCTGTGTGTATATTGTTTATATGTATTTATATTCATATTGCCTTCATCTTTAGAATGGAATCTCTGTGAGGACAAAGGGTCGTTTTTATTTTTCTTTGTGTCTTCAATGCTTAGCACAAGAGCCCGGCATTTAAATGCTTCCTGTTGATTGATTGGCGTGGTGAGATCTAAAGTGTCCTCCTGCTGGATGGTTTACTGCACAGGGGAGTGGGCAGGAATACATTTAGAAAGTAATGTCATGTAAAAACAAAATATATTAATAAAAATAAGGTAAAATTTAAAAATATACCATCATCCTCATTTTAAGATAAACAAGAGAAATTCATCCTACTCAATAAGGATTAAAACTAAGACCCTCTGCAATTCTCCTGACTCCAAGTCTTTTGCTCCTTTAACCATGCACATTCTCTTCCCAACTGAGGAATGTCCAGTGGAGAGTAGCATCCCATAAATTTCCCTCTGCTGGACAGCTAAACTCTCCATAGTAGGCCACTGGCTGTGTGCTTTTTTGGTAGTTGAGAGTGGGGACATCCTGTTTAATCTATTGAAAACAGGTGAGGGATTCTTGTGGACAGAAAGAAGAGAAAGCAGCCAGTCACTCCTGGAGGTCTTGGAGTAGGTAGGGATTACATCCTCTATTTTTCATCTGCCCAGCCTCCTTGGCAACTGAGTCAGAGTTAATATGTAGAGAGACAATGATGTGATAGATCAGCTTTCTCTCAGGAGTCAAGAAGAAATATTTGTCTGTGTACGCTCATCATATGACTAGAAATATCCTGGGGTGGGGGCAAGGGGAAAGGAAAAAGAATATTAAAAGATTTAGATGGTGGTGCTACTGTCTTTGGGTGTGGTCAAAGAGATTGATGTATGATCAGCAGCTTTCCCTGTAGTGTATATGTGAAGAATGATAGCCATGTGTATGGTCTACCTAGGGACTGAGGGAGGTACCAGTAAAGAGGAGGTCCCTAGGGATAATTTTACACAGAGACTGAGTGGACTCCTGCCTATATGGTATGAACTGAAGGGTGCTCCAGAATGTTTTCTCTTCACTATGCCTGAAATTCCTACCATTGGATAGTCATTCTTTTGGGTTAAATTCTTTCCTCTACTGTTAGTTCTCCTTTAAAATGTAGATAGAATGTAGTCACTAAGCCTTCTCCTGAATTCCTCTATGACTTAAAGGAAGGGCAGAATCTGTACACAAGGTGGGTGGGGCTTACCCAAATCCTAGGATTTAGAGCTGGTAGAACCCTCAAAGAGCAAGGATAGAAGGCTCTTTGTATGTAGTAGGAAACTGAGGCCCAGAAAGAAATAATTTGATTAATATCACAGAATTCGAGGCAAAGTAAGGGCTCGAACCTAGGTCTCCTGACTACCTAACACAAGGGTCTTCTCACTAAATCAAATACCTCTACTCCACAGATGTACCTAGGTCTGGCTTTGGATATCCCAGAAATCTTCTTTCCCAAATAGCTATCCATTTGACTCATAAAAGAAATGGGAAAGTAACTTATAATTTGGGCCACACTTGACACGACCTCTGAATTTAAGATTTTCTTTGGTCTGGTAGTTGGATTTTGTAATTGCTTTTGAGCTGAAAAAGTTGAACTCACATTGCCTTTCATGGTTGATTGTGGTTTCTGTTTCCTCAATTTCTTTTCATTTTAAAACAACAACAAACTTTTCTAAGGAAATGTCTCTCCAGGACAGCATGTTGTTTTTTTATTTCCATGCATGCATTATGATATTACCTTTGGACTTACACAAAATAAAATGCTCTTTTTAACTCTGTCTACTAAGGGAAAAAGGGAAAAAACTGGCTCAGAAAGATTTAGATTTAATTTCAAAAGAAGAGAAAACATTCATTCATTCAATTACTGCTATTTATTGTTTAGACCATTTCCTTGAAGTGGTTATTTCTTAGAGCTGGCCTTTCTGGCTCAGGTTAATTACTTTCCTCATTTGAGAAATTAGGAAAATGTAGATAAAAATTGGTTAAGTCACTGAATCTACTAAATGCTTCTGGGTTAACAATTGACCTAGGGAGAGTTATGGATGAATTCCACAAACATTTGATTGAGTGTGGATTAAGTACTAGACATTGAAAGATATAGGTTAAATAAAATCCTAGACTTGTTTCTTTTGACTTATTCACCAATGAGAATTCAATTCTAGTCTCAACTCTACTACTTTAAACTATTTGACCTCAGTTCCTTTTCCTAGGCTTAACAATAATGATGATGATAATAATAACAACAATAAGAATGGCTAGTATTCATATAGTGGTTATTCTGTACCAGGCATTGTGCTAAGTGTCTTATAAATATTATCTCATTTGATCCTCACAGCAACTCTGCCAGGTAGATGCTATTATTATTTCCATTTTGTAGATGAGGAAAATGAGGCAAAGGCGAAGTGACTTGCCCAGGGCCACAAAGCTAATGTCTATGGGCTGATTTGTACTCAGGTCTTCCTGACTCCAGACCAGGCACTGTATCCATTGCATGCAAAATGAGAGGGGTTGGATTAGATAATCTCTAAAATTCTTTTCAGCCCCCACATTCTATTGGACTCTATAGTATACCTGACTTGTACCTACCTTATTTACTTATCCTGTGTTGTTCTGCATCATAGCTATTTGTTTATGTGCCTGATCCTGAACTAAACTTGTGGGAGAAAAATTAGTTGTCTCTGAACTCACTGGATGGAGGAGAATTGGAGTTTCCATAGGCCCAATGACCTCCTGAATGTCATAAAATAGATGCTTAAACCAGTTACCCTACATTGATGTTATATAATCTATTAATTCATTCATTGGTTTTATGTTTTGTTATGTGTCTTTTTTCAACCATGTCTTGCTTGTTTTTGCCATTGTCTCTGTTGTCTTCCATTTATATGTGCTGTGTTAGGGCAGGCAGCATGTTTTAGCTAAACTTTGTATCTCCCTTATTCTTACCGCAGTGCCCTAAACACAGTAGGCATTTATTAAGTGCTTATTGAATTGATGCTATGATTTTGAGATCAAAGGCTACTTAAAAAAAATTCTTAAGCTGGGTCTTTTTGGGTGTGATTTAGATAGGCAAAAGCAAGAAGGGAAATTATTCTATTCAAAAATCCCAAAGGCTCTAGTTAATTTTTTTTGAGAGGGGAGTGGTTGTTTAGGAATGCCTACTTTTTAGGTCATTTGTATAAATCCACAGAATTAGAGCTAAAAGGAATTTTAGAAATCATCGATTCCAATTCCCTTCTCTTATAGACATATAAACAGAGAAGGACCTGAGAACTGAAAAGACTTTGCCATGGTCTTGAGGACAAGTTCTATTTTTTTCTTCTTTGAATCCTCAGTGAATGGATGAAGCATTTATTAAGTGCTTACTATGTACAAACCTTGGTGTTAAGCCTTGGGGATACAGATAGAGAAGTAAGAGGGTTCGTGTTCTCAAAGAGTTCACATTCTTCAGAGGTTCCCAAACTTATTTGTCCTATCACCCCCTTTTCAAAAGAAAATTACTGAGTGCCACCCTAGAAATCTTCTTTCTTTAATCCTTTAACAGTTTTTTTAAAATTTGCATCATTTCAAAAAGCATAAAATATTTTTTTAAAAATGATGCATGTTAAATTTAATAATGCATTATAATTCCTGCATTGAAATTTTGATGACGCAATATTGTATCATTTGACCACATAGTATCATGTTGCAAACAAGTCATTAAATGCACATATTCCTGCCATTGCATGCTGAACTTCCTGACAATGCATGACATGCTCACCTGCCAACACTTGCTTGTTAAGACCTGTCATCAGACTTGACCACTGATCAGTTATAACTTGCATTTTGTGTGTTTATTTGGAAAATAATGTAATCACTATGATTTTAACTCTGTTATACAACAGATGAAACATGTATGAATGTTTTTTCAAAATATTCTTCTCTTCTTTCCTTATGCTTCCACCACCCCTTTATTTTTATTCAATGCCCCCCAATTGCACCTGAAGTTACTAGCACCCCCCGGATCCTTCCAGTGCCCCGCAGGGAGCAGTATCACCCACTTTGAGAACCTAATCTAAAGGATAATTCAGCAGCTATACTTCAGCACATAGACAAGTTTTCAGCTGTAAGTCAGAAAGAAAGGTCCCATGGTCTTTAGGGTATAACAGCAAAGAAGACGGCGTAACCTCTTTTTTCGTGTCATTTCCATTAATACAATCATATTACCTTCTAATGTTGAACCTTTTGATAGTATCATAGACTTTAGTGGTAAAAACTGTTGTTTCTTAGCCTTCAGTAGCCATGGCTGGAGCATCCATTGAGAGGTCTCATCTTCATATGGGCTGATTCCCAGGATAATGGCTAAGGGCACTGGGTTGGAAGTAATGCTGTTCCCAAGGCTCTAGGGTTCTGAGTTCTGGACCCTCTTCATCAGGGTATGAGGTCAAGCTGGTAGTGGTGGCTTGACTTCCCTGCCACACGCTTCCCTCCTCTCTCTCCTTCAGAGTACCTTGCTATTTCAGTGAGGTTGGCTTGCCTGCCCTTTGTGTGGTAGTTGGTGGGGCCTAGTACAGTGTCTTGCAAAACAGGTGCATATTGGGTTAGATTGGGTTGAATTAAATAGTCACTAGAAAATAAATGGTAGAGGCAGACCTAGAACCCAGGTCTCCCAACTGACACTTGCAAACTGACTACTTAGCATGCTAAACTCACTCAGTGTCCCTCTTAGTTAACAAATCTCCACATTGCTCATGCTAGTGATTGGAAATGTGACCTTGTAATAGCGGGAAAGCATAAATTGTCCAAGCCATTTGCCTTAGCTTGAATGTTGGCTTTGTTTCACAGCTAATTTTTCATAATATCTCAAGAGTAACATGAGCACTTCTTGGAACCCATTAAATGCATCATCCAAATGACCTAAGGAGGGGTCCTGAAGTGCTGAGGGGCTTACTGCCTGGATGGCTCTCACTTTTCAACACTCCACTTGCAAAAATCTGGAGCCAAGACCTGATCTCTTCTTTCTCCTGGTAGGTTACCCCTGGGAGATTAGGGAGAAAACACAGGGAGACTATAGGTTTAGAGAAGGGCTGAAAGAACCCAGGAAGGCAAATAGCACTGGTTCCTGAAGATATCTGTTTCCATTATTAGGATTCATGTTAATGGGATATCAGTTCTTCTCCAAAGCAGCTTTTACACTTGCCCTTGACAGGAACAGCTTTATGCATAACAATGACAGTTTCTATTTACTCAAGGATATGATAAAGCATTTTGCGAAGACTGTATTCTACCCCTAGTTTCCTGGAAGATAAATGAATTGTCACTGAATTCACTAGATGGCTGAGCAAGTAGAACACCTGAAAGTTATGAAAGAAATCTTTAAATTCTTTGGGAGGTAGTTGCTTATGCTGTTGGTTCTGCATGATTCTTGTTTGGCTTTTACCATATCGTCTTTATTTGAGTCTCCATGACTATTGTCTCCTATCTATCCCAGCTTTCATTATCTTGGGAGGGAGGTAGCATGAATTGGATAAAATGAAATTTATTGGGGATAAATGGAATTTCTACAGTTGGGTTCAAAAAATCAACTTCATTAATATAGGCTGAGGGAAGCCTCTCTAAGTGGAAAGAATATAGTACTGGGGAGACCAGAGAACTGGATTCTAATTCTGGCCCAGTCACTTACTAGCTACCTTAGACACAGTGCTAACTTCTTCAGACCTCAGTTTCACCATTTATAAAATGACAGAGTTGGGATAATCTCAAAGATTCTTTCTAGCTCTGAAACTCTGTGTCAGTGTTTTTTGAGTATCGCTATGTTCTGAATGATGTGGAAGCTGTAGGTGAGAGTAGTCAGGATCACAGAAAATTGAGAGGGCATATGTGTTCTCTGACCTCAAGAAGTTTGTAAAGCAGTTGAGGTGACAAGATGCACATAGATGAAATAACAGAGAAACAGACTAGGAAGGCTGCGATTAGATGCTAAATTGTCTACAGTGGGCTTTTTCATTACCGTAGGGTTGGCTTGTAAGCAGGGAAGGATTTACAGTTGAGACTCGATCTGAACCTTTTATGTTTAAGATTTTAATGAAGGAAAAGGGGAACGGAGAAATCCCTCCAAGAAAGGGGAATAATACAGGTAAAAGCATGGTGGTAAAGCATTAAGGATGGCTTATTCAGGGGCCAGTGAGGAGCTAGGTGGAGGAGCAGTATATTAATTGGGTGCAGTTAGTTAAGGCCAAATTATAGAGCGCCCTGAAAGACAGGCAAGAGAAATTTGGGCTTGATGCAACAGACAGGGAATCGTTCAGTCTCACTTAGGTTGTAATAATAATAGCTGATATTTATATGGCAAATTTATAGTTGCACAAAATAGTTGCCCCTCAAGAACCTTCTGAGATAGAGAGTACAATTATTATCCTCTCCACTTTATAGGTGAGGAAACAGATTCAAAGTTTAAGCAACTTGCATATAATCTGCGAGGTCTGCCTCTAAATCTTATGATTCCCAGGGTTGCATGAGTGGTAAGTAGTAAGTCATTTAACCTTTCTGAACCTCAGTTTCCTAATCTATGAAATGGGCATAATAGTATGGAGCTAGTTACTTCACGAGGTTTGCTGAATCTTTCATTCTTCAACCAGTTATTTTGGTGCCATGTGGGCGCAGACAGAAAGGCACAGGATGATCAAAGGTGAGGCCAAATTGTCCAAAATTGGGATGCTGTTCTAATTCTTTAAGAATGCCTTCATTTCAGGTCATGTGACTCCTTAGTCAATAATGTCTCCTTCAGAATGCTTAATGTGATTTTCCCACTTGATTTCTCCTTCAGTTTCCTCTTCTCTGAGGAGACAGAAGAGAGAAATAGGGGGCCAGGAAGGTACTAGAAGAAAGAAAATAATTTTACTTGTTCAGGTCCAAATAATCTGATGTTTCATACATACCAGAAGAAAGATAGGGTAGCGTAGTTGAAAGAACAGTGGACCAGCAGTTGGGAGACCAATTAACTTAGGCATTCTGGGCCTCAGGTGTCATGTTTAATTTCAAGCAAAGTTATTTGGAGGTGAAATGAGATTTAATTTTGGAGGATGAAAAGAGCTTTCAGAATTAAAGAGTACTCAACAGGTGCAACTACAGAGGGCATTATGTAGTGGACTGCACCCTACACCCAATAGTAGATAGCATGACTCTTGCCTTTCTTGCTATAGAGGTTATGATCCTAGAGAAAGAAGCTTCCTGATTTACTAAGTATTTGAAATTCAAATAAATTAAGTACAGAACGAGTCCATTCTTATACTATTTGTAATTTCCTACCCCTGTAAATTGAGGACATTAGAGCCGGACACCCTATTTATGGCTTGCTTTTGTCCTGAAATGTGCCTGTGATACATTTTCATGTGACTTATGCACCTCGGATGTTGTAAAAATTGCCGTAAAAGTCAATACAAATGCAATAATGTCACGTCACTCAAAGGCAGTGGAGCAGAGTCCTTTTGAGCAAACAATTGGGAAACTGGAGGGAAAACTCAATTGCACTGTGTTGCAAATTGATTAAAGATATGAATCAGAAAATTAAAAGGCTTTTGGAGTTTAGGTTATTACTAACTGCTTTGCTTTATGGAGCAATTACTTTGATCCTATCTGGAGTCCAGTAAAGCGACTGCCGGCATATGGAAAGATAGTGTCTGGTGTCTTTCTTATTAGTGTGGATTACGCAAGAGATCAAGCTAAGGGAACACGTGCATCTTAGAAAACCGAGTTCCTTTCCTAATCAGCCTATTTAGAACAACAAGAAATAATATTTACCTAAAGGTCATATCTCTATTAGCCCAAACCTGTTCATGCTAATCCTTGGCAGGGAATACTCTGACTTCTTGAGCTATGCGTGTTTTTGATTAGATGGGGCATGGTGTAGTAGATAAGAGTGCTGGGCTTGGAGCCAGAAAGATCTGAGTTCAAATCTTGCCTCTGATGCACAATGAACTTGCCCTGAGCGGTCAGCTTTCTCATCTGTAAAATGAAAGGGTTGCATTAGCTTACCTCTAACTCTCGTTCTGGCTCTAAATCTATGGTCTTGCACTTGCTGTCTGTACGCTTAGGCATTTTCAAATAAATAAAGCGTGTCTTTCAAAGACTTTCTGAACATGCTGCCTGAAGCTGGCTGTGGAGACGTAGCAACAAGAAACAATTACTGTATGAAACACCCACTATGTGCTGGACTGTGTGCTAGGTCCTGGGTAGACAAAGATAAAAACAGTTCCTGCCCTCAAGGAACTTGGATCTTCCTGAGGGAAAAGCGTATCTGTACAGATAAGGGGCGGCTATGTGGCACAGTGGCTAGCGTGCTGGGTGCTTGCAGTCAGGAAGACTGGAGTTCAAATCTGGCTGTGTGAACGTGAGCAAATCACTTAACTTCTTTTTGCCTCAGTTTCCTTACCTGTCAAATGGGGATGATGATAGCACTTACCTCCCAGGGCTGTTGTGAGAATCAAATGAGATATAATTTGTAAAGCACTTAGCTCAGTCGGCACTGGCGTTGTTCAGTCATTTCCAACTGTTCGTGACCCGATGGACCATAGCACACCAATGATGCTCATGAGGTTTTCTTTGCCAAGATGCTAGAGTGGTTGGCCATTTCCTTCTCCAGTGAATTAAGGCAAACAGAGACAAAGTGACACAGCTAGCAAGTATCTAAGGCTTGCACTTAACCCAGTTGGTCTCAGTTTCCTCATCTGTAAAAATGAGTTGAAGAAGGCAATGGCAAACCACTCCAGTGCTTTTGCCAAGAAAACCCCAAATGGGACATGACTGAAAAAACTAAATAACAGCTTATTGACTTCAGGCCCAGTACTCTATTCACTGAGCCCCCTAGCTGCCCCCATAGTAGGCAGGCACTATATAATGCTTATTCCCTTCCCTTTCCTTCCCTCATAAGTACATACAAAATATAGCATGTCCCCAAAAGTCATAGTGCAGTTTTAAGCTATTGGAGTACAGCTTAAAACTGTACTAAGATTTCTAAATATGCAAAATAAATACAAAATAATGTGGGAAGACGGCCCTAACAACTGGAGAGCTCAGGAAATGCCTCCTGTAGGAGTGAGAGTGCTTGAACATAGCCTCGAAGGTGCAGAGGAAGACATAGGGAGACAATCTTTGCAAAGACAGAGATGAGTGTTGGAGTGTTGCATACAGACTAGCTCACGATAAGCCTAGAAGGGCAAGTTGAAGTCAAATTCTGCCAACAGAGCAGTTTATATTTTATCTTGGAGGCCAGAGGCATTTACTGATCTAGACTGACATTATAGACTCCTGGCCTTGGAAGGGATTATAATACAAGTCATCTAGTTCCACATCCGCCTGATCAGAGAAATCCTTTTAATTTCAGACGCCTCATTCTTCCTCAGGATGGTTCATTGCCCCTGGAGAAACAGACTAAAACTTTATATAAGGGTAAGGATCAGAAGAAAACAACAACAACAACAACAACAACAACAACAACAACAGAGATCTTGACAGAGCTACCCCAACCAGGAATAAAGATTTGGGAATTGAAAACTCACAAGGACAACATCCTAAAGACACAAATAGAAATAATTCTGATGCATAGAAAGAAAGCAGAAATTGATGTGAATACCCAGGGAGCTCTCTCCCACTCAGATTTTTTTCAAGGCCTATATAGAAGATGAAAGCAAAGGCAATTGCATGTAAAAGATCAGCGGTGTAGGACTTGTGTCAGGAATTCTAAAGCCTAGAAGGAGTTGGCATAAGAAAAGAAAAGTGATTTTTAAAAGCTACGTTGGAAGTAATGTGAGATAGCAGATAAAGTCTTGACTTTGGGTTCAGGAAGAACTAAGTTGTGAGTCTCCAATTCCTATTAGGCTAACAACCTTACAAAATATGAGACTATTGGCTCTTTTTTTCTGAATCCTTTAAAATCATGCCTCCTCAAATCTAGGGGTCATGTTAGACTGCTTGGTTTTCTTCTCCCTCACTAACATTAACTACAATGCAACAGTCACTTGTTTCCAAAGTAGTCTGCAGGTGTATGTACAACACTGAATTTAGAGTCAGGAATTTCATTCAATTCAACTGTATCACTACGGGTAAGGAATCCAAGGACAAAAATTAAAATCACTACCCCCTCATGGTCTACTGAGGGAAGCAATAAACACAATATATACACAAAGTCAAGGTGAGGTGAGAAAAATGCTAACAAATAAATTAAGCTTTGGTAAGAAAGGAGATTGAGAATTTATAATAACAATAATAACAATTATAGTAATAAGCCTTCATATAGCACTTTAAAATATGAAAAATGCTTTGTATACATCATCTCTGTGCCCTGTTGGCTCAGGGCTCCTCACCAAGGGAACTCTAGGTACACACAGACTGGCTTCAGTCTGAGGTTCCTAATCCCAAGGAGGGGTCAATTTATCTCTTTGGATGGTTCAACTTCCATCCAAGAATTTGAATAAATCTTAGACATAGTTCGTATCTAAGATCTTCCCAAAGTAGGCAACAGGCTTCTGTCACAAATTCTTAGTAAACAATCTGGGCATTAGGTATGTGACATTCTTTACTTCATTCCCTACAAAAAACTCACAAGATACTCAGAGGTATCCATGAACAAATACAGGAACATAAAACACTCCAACAGCCAAGGAGACTCATTAGACTCCCCTTCCTGGAAGGTTTGTGGCACCTCAGACATTTGGTAGCCACAGAGGTTGGCTCACTCACCCAACCTCTTTCTCCTCCAATTTCCTTCTCTGTAAAATTGTAGGTCACAAAAGCATCTACTTTCCCCCCCCCCAATATCCAATCTATTGCCAAGGCCTGTTAATTTCACCTCTGCATCTCTCCCTTATGCTCCTTTCTCTCCTCTGACACTATCATCGCTCTAATGCAGGTCGCCATCACTCTAATGCCGGTCCTCATCACTTCATAGGAGGAGAGTGTAGGGGGAAAGATGATGAGTTCCATTTTGGCAGTGTTGAATATAGGATGTCTGCTGGAATCCAGTCGAAGATGTCTTAAAGGCAGTTGGAAATGTGAGCTTGGAGGTCAATAGGAGGGTTAAAGCTACATAGGTAGATTTGAGAATTGTCACCTTAGAGATAATTAAATCCATGGAAGCTGATGAAATCATCAAGTGAAACAGAATAGAGGGAAGAAGGTAATCAGCGGTGTCAAAGGCTACAGACAGGTAAAGGAGAATGGGGATTAAAAAAAAGATCATTGGATTCACATGAATGTAAGTTCTTAATATTCATTGTTACTCCATGAACCTCCCCTGTGCCATTCACTCTCATCCATTCTGTTCCTTTTAAATAGAACCAAGATCCAGTACTGGGTACCATCTTACCAAGTATTAATGCTACCTATGCGGTTGAATTGGTCTCTTTAGATCACAATCTTTGGTGCACCCTGTTTAAATAAATAAGTGAATGAATGAATAAACAAATAAATAAATACATATATATATACACATACACATATATATACATATATGTGTGTATATTGTGTATATATACACATACACATACATATGAATGGATCGATGGATGTGTATATATACACACGCATATCTCACACACATATATACATATATATTTTAAACACTATTAAACAACATATATTTATATGTTGTGTATAGTGTTTACCCAAAGAATTCTGGGAGAGGCAGAATCAATAAATCAACAAGTAAGTATATTATTGATCTGTTCTGCGCTTGGTTCTGTTTTCCCAGCATTGGGGATGTGAAGACACAGGAGAAATGGCCCCTGCCCTTGAGAAGCTTACATTCTTCTTTCACTTCTTCAAAAGATGTTTTGTAAGCTGAGCCAAGGACTTCCATTGAAAGCTTTCCTTGTGTAGACCAAAATGGATGGGGGTGTAGGGGTGGGCAGAAGAACACCGTAACAAAGGAAGGAAATGGCATAGTCCTTGACTTTTAAAAGCTCAGCTAGGAAGAGAAGATATGTATATATGAGACAACTAGAAAACTGTTTTTTGAGCAGCATGTCAAGAAGTGCAAATTAATGTATAGATGTCACCCTGATTTAAGCAAACCTGTTATGTGAAAATCAGGGTTTACACACAAGATAAATCAGGGGAAATTTTTTGCTTTACAAAAGGATTTTTTTTTACTTTGCTAAGAATTTCCCAGTAGAATTCCTTTAAATAGTGAGTCCCGCTGGTGCATTTAAAATTTGATTTGCTCTTCAAAAAATTGATTTATACTGCATTCCAAAATCCCATCTATTGCATAAAGATAGACTTGCATTGCGAGCCGAGGAAAAGTGTTAAAGGGGCAACAAGCCTGCAGTGAAATGTTTTGACCTGTGAACTGAGCTGTTGCAAATTCTGGTTTCTGAAATATCCCCAATTTCTGATTCTGAAGGCAGAAGATTTATTCGACCAACATTTATTGAGCTCCCACTATGTTCAAGACTCTGTGCTAGGATGAAGTAAAGGATCAAAGATGAATAAGACTGGTCTCCTGCCTAGTCAGTCACATAAAGGTAAAAAGGCAAATAAATAATCAGAATGTTGTGTGAGGCAGTGAAAGGTTTAGAGCAGGGTCCTTAGATACCATGTAGTCAAACCCCCTCGCTTTACACATGGGAAAACTGAGACAGAGAGGTATGACTTTTTTTTTTTTGGCTAGGCAATGGGTTAAGTGACTTGCCCAGGGTCACACAGCTAGTAAGTGTCATGTGTCTGAGGCTGGATTTGAACTCAGGTCCTCCTGAATCCAGGGCTGGCTCTATCCACTCTACCGCCTAGCTGCCCCTGAGAGGTATGACTTTCAACCAGGTCACATAGAGAGTCACATATAAAGTGGCACCTAGGTCACCTGGTGGATAGAGCACTGAGCCTGGAGTCAGGAAGACCTGAGTTCAAACCCAGCTTTGGACACTTATTGGCTGTGACCCCAGACAACTCTGTTCGCCTCAGTTTCTTCATATGTAAAATGAAGATAATAATAGCACCTGCCTCCCAGCATTGTTGTGAGGATCAAATGAGATAATAATTGTAAAGTTCTTAACATAGTGCCTGGCATATAGTAAGCACTATATAAATGTTGCCTATTATTATTATTGGATTCCAACCCCAGTTCTCTAATGTCAAACCTAGAGCTCATTTTATTATAACATACTGCATCTTGACTAGTCTTGAGCTCTCCGAAGGCAAAGGCCATATTGTTTATCTTTGGGTTTCTCCACCAACCCCTTCCCTCAAAACTAACACAGGGCTTTCCATGTAGTCAGTGATAAATGCTTATTAAATGAATGAATGCACCACAGGACACCATTATAGTATTGCAAGCACCATAAAATAGGCACAAATAAATTGCTATAGGGATTCAGAGGAGGGATATGTTGCTTCTCCTTGGGGGGTTTCATGGAGGAAGCAACCTCTGAGCTGGGACGGGTAGGATTCCAACAGGTAGAGATGTAAAAAAAGGCATTCCAGGTGGAGGGAAAAGGAAGAGAGGCAGATGAGGGCATAGTCCAGTTTGGCTGAAATGATGAGGGAACAACTTAAATGTAGCTAAAGAGTTTATCCTGGGCCTTGGCTCAGAAGTCATTTTTATTCAGAATATCACTTACTTTTTCCTCATAGGAGTTTGGAGCCTGGCTCTGACTAACCAACCTGACACCTCTGAGTCCCATTTTGCATAACCTAAGCAGGTAGCTGTCTATATGGTCTGATTTGAGGGGCACTGGGTAGGCCTCTCCCCTCCTTACACTAATATATATCTCTCATCCCCAAGTCCCAGAATGCCTGAAAATCCACATTTGGTGATCCATCACTGTGGGTTAAGGGTTTATCTCTCCAAGCGCTCTCATTTAAAATGGCAAAACACCTGGAATGGGTAATACATTAAGTTACTAACATCTTCATAAGAATGGATTTATCACTGTGTGGGGCAATACATTATAGTAGAACAAGAGATATTGGAGAACAAGAGATGATGGTTTCAATCCGGCCTTAGATGTTTACTAGTCACATGATCTTGGGCAAGTCATGTTGCCTCTCAGGCTCAGTTTCTTCACCTGTAAAATGGGAATAATAATATTTCTATTACCTACTTCACATGGTTGTAAGGAACATACTTCATAATCCTTAAATCATTAGGGATGTATAAGTTATTGCTCTATTTGGATGCTTTCTTTTCCTGTTAGTAAAGACTTGGGGAACACAAGGGAGTGCTGTATATCTGGGAGGAACACTGATAATTGGAAAGAATGGAGATGGGGAGCTCCAAAGAGAAACTTCCTACTTCTATTTTTCAAACACAAATGACTTTGTTCTGTATTTGTACTGCCCGACATCTCACTGAGCCAATATTTGTTGATTTGAATTTCTTCTCTTTCTCTGTGGATCTTCCTGAGCTCCCTAGTCCCAAAGAACCAGGAGAGTTGCTAAATACCATTGCCAGGGTCCTGGAAGCAGGAGAGGTTGTGAGCAGGAGCCCCTCAGATCTGACCACAGAGCTGTCTGTGACCGCAGCGCTACAGAATGTGGGCTTAGGGATGGATGTGGTTGGGTTTGTTTGAGCCAAATTTCAGTTTCCTCTGAAACATTGCAAACTGCTTTAGGAAAAGTATTTTTTTCTTTGCTTTTTTGAGGGGAGAGTCATGGCAAAGGAGACATCCATGAAATCCAAACAGAGATTTATTTTTTCCAACCAGTTGGCATTCTAGGGAACATCTATTGGTCCTGACAGGTACAGGATCCACCCTGACTAATTTTAGTGCTTTTGACTGGAAGTGAACAAAAGATGTGAAATGCTGAGCACAGGATAGCTTTGAAAGAAGTCACCAATCTGCATCAGTTTTGTTGACTCCATTTTTAGATGTCAGAGGTCAAAATTCTTCATTTCTCCAATGGGAAAGAATTGGGCGTGAAGAGCTTGCTGATGCAGTTGCAATAAATTTGCTGGGTGGTGGGAATGAGAATAGAATTTTTTTTTTAAAGAAATGATTTATGAACCAGGGGGAAATTATACTTTTTTGCCATTCAGTTATCCTAATGCTCCTCTTTTTAATCCTGCTTGATGTCTTTTTTTCAGGAGAATGTAAGGAAGGACTCAGAGTCCTTTTTGGAAGCATCTTTTTTATAATGTATATGGATACATTACATGCATGTGTGTGGTCAAGCACAAGTTTGTACCTATGTGTAAATAGCACTTATTAAAGGAAGTTAATGACAAGGGAGAAGAATGGGAGAAAGAAGTAAAAGATAATGGCTCAATTTAAACTTTAGATGTATAGTAATAGGGTTCTTCTACATAAGAGAATTTTCCACATGCTAAAGCTCATCTCTGCCTCTTGGAATTCTGAGCCACCATTTCAGCTCAACTTAAGGGCTACTTCCTTCAAGAGTGCCTCCTCATTCCTCCATTTCCTCCAGCACCCTCCTCATCTTTAAATCACTTTGTATTTATTTTGCACATTTCCTACAGTATCCTTCATGAAGGAAAGGACTCTTTTGCATTTGGATCCCACAATGCCTAGCAAAGCGCCTGACGCGTAGGGGAGAGGATAGGGAGAACACTTGGAATTTCCTTGATATAGGGAATGAAGGTTGGCATCTTCTTTGCAACTTACAGTTTCAAAGCTTTGCCTAGAGCAAAAATGACTGGCCTGGGGTCACACAGCTAGTAGTCAGAGGCAGGACTTGAACCCAGGTCCTCTTAGCTTCAAGATTAGCTCTCTCTCCACTGCACCATGCTGCCTCTCTGCCTGGCACAGAGTAGCACTTAAATGCTTAATGATTGACTGATAGATAGAACTTTGAAAAAACTTGATTAAAGCATTAAAAAAAACCCCTATACTTGCTGAAAGTATTTCCAATACCTATCACATAGGGTATTATTGGCTTAGAGTCATTATGGCCATCAGTTGCTCTTACACTGTAATATTTTATAGGTATGCCTTGAGGTGCTATTCAATCAAGTAGTAGCAGTTAGAGCTATATTATATGACAGGTACTGTGCTAGCTATTAAGGATATAAAAAGAAAGATGAAATAATCCCTGCCCTCAATAAGGTTATATTCTATTAGGGCCAAAAAAAAAAGTACACAAAAGTAATTATGAAATCTACACAAAGCAAATACAGGGTAATTTCTGGTGAGGGACACGTTAGCAACTGGGGGAATCAAGAAAGAGCTCTTACAGGAATTGGCATTTAAAATGAGCTTTGAAGAAAGCAAGATTTTCAGGCAAGTGCAGAGAGGGCAGATGGAATGCCACATGTGAGGAACAGTAAGAAGACCGATTTAACCGGACAGAAAAGTGTGTGAAGGGAAGCAGTGTAATAATTCTGGAAAGGAGACTTGGAACCAGGTTGTAGAGAGATTGAAATACCTAGAGAAATTGTGTTTGATCTTGGGGACAAGGGGGAGCCACTGGAATTTACTGAGTGGAAGAGTGATGTGGTGAGATCTGTGCATTAGAAATATCAGTTTGGCTGTTTTATGTTTTGGAGAGGGGGGAAACTGGAGCCATGAAGACCAATTAGGAGGCTATTTTAGTATCACAAACATGAAGTGGTTAGTTCGTGAACTAGGATGGTCATGATGGGAGTAGGGAGAAAGGGACAGACCCAAAGAGGGTATGGAGGGAGAACTGATGAGATATAGCAACTCACTGGATATATAGAGTAAGAGAGAGTGAGGAGGCAAGGGTGACTCAGAAGTGGTGAACCTAGGTGCCTAGACAGCTGGTGATGTCCTAACAAGAAACAGGAAGCAGGGTGGGTTTAGGGGGAAACATCATGAGTTCAATTTTGAAGCTTTTAAATTTGAGATGCCTGTTTTGATATCCAGTGGAAATGTTTAATCAGCAATTGGTGATGTGATAGTGGGGCTCAGGAGAGAGAAATAGGGCTAGCTACATAGCTCTGGCAGTCATCTGCACAGAAATAGTTGTTGAACCTGTGGAAGCTGATAACATCACCACGAGGAAGAGCATAGAGAGGGCTCAGATCAGAGCCTGGGGAGATCTGAGCGATAGCTGGACAGCAGGATGTTGAAGGACATAGGGCTCTTTACCCCGACATTAACCCTGGTTTGCTGTGACTTTGAATTCTTTTGTCCTGTTATTAGTGATTTTTGGTTTCCTCCCTCATTGTCATAATGCCTCTTCTTAATGATAGCTAGTGTTTTAATAATAATAATAGTAATATAAACACTTCTATAGTGCAAAGCACTTTACAAATATTATCTCATTTGATCTTCACAATAGATCTGGGAGCTATATGCTATTATTATCCCCATTTTACAGGAGAGGAAACTGAGGTGGATAGAGATTAGGTTTATACAGCTAGTAATTGTCTGAAACCGGATTTGAACTCAGGTCTTTCTGACTCCAGATCCAGCGCTTCATCCACTGTACCACTTTTCACTGTTGCCCATATTCCTGCCCCTTCCATACTTCTGTTTCAGTCCTCTATTTTTCTGTATCCAATCTCCAGTGATCTGGGAAATAAGATACCCCAGTTAGCTTGAATTGTGTACAGAATAATAGCTCAGTATGAACTTCTGAAATGGATACCTCATATAAAGAGGATTTTGTGCCTACTTTTGGCATCTTCTTTGGCTTCCCTGAGGTTGTTTTGTTTTTTGTTTATGACCTGATTCTCCATGGTGTCCCACATATTTGGAGAAGCTGGATAAATGGTTTCCTGATAGATGAGGAATTATTATAACTTATGATGCTATTGGCTGATCAATTTAAAAAAAAAAGGAGGAGGGGGACAGGTACCATCTGATCCCTATCCCTATGGCTAAGTTACCTATATTTTGAGTGTTTAGTTTGACTTTGTAGGCGACTAATAATTGCCTACCTTGTTTGTTAACCTGTGCTAATAGAACTAACCCAATTAGAATAGTAAAGAATGAGAAATTTGTATATGGTATCTTTCCAGTATTCTCCTTTCAGTCATCTTGTGCCTTCCTATCTCTTTTATTCATCTTCAAACCCCCTTTTCAAACCTGCTGTCAGAAATAGATCAATCTTTTATATAGTTTCCAGCCTAATCTTCCTTATGAAAAGAGTTGGTCATATCACGAATCTGTTTTAAAAAAAAGAAAGAAAGAAAGAAATCAATAACTCCCTACTGAGCCAAACTATTGACTTCTCAGTCAAACTCCTTTACTTATCATTCAGAGCCCTCAAAACTCTGGCAGCTTCCCACAGTTCTCCTTCAATCTTAAGCTGCATTCTACGCTCTTTACCCTCCAACCAAAGTTTCCTGAAATACAAAATCTCAAAGTTGGAAGGAACCTCAGAGGCCTTCTCAACCATTTTCTGTGCTTTGAACAAGTATCCTCTCTGTGTTATACCAGGTACAAGTGATCTCCTAACCTTGACCTGAAGACCTCCAGTGATGGGGAACCCATTCCCTCCCTGGGGAACCCATCTTATTTTGGGATAACTCTAACAAGAAAGTCTTTCCTTGTATTGAATCTCATTTTCCCCTTTTCAACTTCAACTCTTTATTCCACTTATTTGCTCTGGACCCAAACAGAAAAAGTTGAATCCCTCTTCCCAGTGGATAGACCTTCACATACTTGAAAACAGCTATCGTGTCCCTGTTAATTGCAGAAATACTGGTGAATGTTTAATAACTAGCTTTCCAGAAAAAAAGTAACATTTTCTTCATTACTTTCTTAAGGCTAGACAATGAAACAATAAATCAAACTCTGATCTGTAGCCTTTGCTGATTTCTGAGATATAAATACCTACACTGAAAATTTAACAGCTGGCTCCTGAGTCCACAGGAGCATGCTCCAACGTACCCCTGCTTCTCCAAACTGAAAACCAACAGTCCCTTAAACTGATCTTCATGTGATGCAACTTGGCCTTTCTTGATGCTGTGCCTTCATTCATACTTTTCTCTATGTCAGGAATGTGTACCCCTCCCTTTATTGCCTTTAGAATTTCCTATCCATTCTTTGAAAATCTAACTTAAATACTGCTTCCTCCACAAAGCCATCTCTGATACCTCCAGAAAGCCTTTTCCATCTTGGACTTCACACAGGATCCCCCCCCCCCCGCCTTTTCTCTTATTCTTCTTTAATGCACTTAACATGCAGTATTTGATACTGTAGTTACTGAGACATGTACCATATACCAATACTAAAATGTGAGATCCAGTGTAATGCAATTTAATAAACATTTACTAAGGGCAAGTAGGTGGCACAGTGGATAGACTGCAGAGCTTAGAGTCAGGAAGACTCATCTTACTGAGTTTAAATCTACCCTCAGATACTTACTAGCTGTATGACTCTGGGCAAGTCACTTAACCCCATTTGAGGGTTGAAGAAACCTCAGTTTCTTCATCTGTAAAATGACCTGGAGAAGGAAATGGCAAATCACTCCAATAACTGCCCCCCCCCAAAATATGGTCACAAAGAATCAGACATGATTGAAAATGACTGAACAACAACAAAGCACCAGCTCTGTGATACACAGTATGTAGACAAAGGCAAAATTTCCTCTGCCCTTAAGACTATATTATACTTGAGGCATCTAATATATACATAAGTGAAGTATATGGAAAGTAACATAAAGTAATAGAGAGAGTGAGGGAGAGAGAGAGACAGAGGCAGAGAGACAGAGACAGAGAGAGAGTGCTAATAACTGGAGGGAGGGAACTAGAGATCAGGAAAGACCTCATCTGGAATATGGCAGCACCAGAACTGGGACGTGAGCAAAACTATGGCTTTTGTCAGAAGGAAGTGACAAGAGCAAGTATTGCAGGCAAGAGTATAATTTGTGCAAATCAGAAAGGGAGGTGGTTGAAGTTTGAATGTTCAGAAAAGTCAGAGGTCTTTTTTTTTTTTTTACTAGCATAAAGTACGGGAGCAGAAAGGGGAGTGATATGAGATGGGGAAGTGGCAACCAGATGGTGAAAGGCTGGGCTGAGCATTTTGCATCTTATCTTGAAAGCAATAAAAAGCTATTAAAGATTTTTGAATAGGGGAGTGACACACTCTGATCTGTGTTTTAGGAATGTCAGTTTAGTGTCTGTGTAGGGGATGGATTGCAGATGGGGGAGAGACCAGAAGGAAAGGAGAGAGACCAATTAGGATGCTAGAGCAAAATAGCCCAGGTGGGAGTAGACAGGGAAGGGTGCTGAACTAGGGTAGCAGCTGTGTGAGAGGACAGAAGGGCAGATCGTGGAAGGGCAGGGTGGAAGGGGGATTTTATGGGGAAGGGGAAAGGGATAATGGAAGAGAAAGAGTTGAGTAGGACTCCAGGGTTTGAAATGTGGCTGACTTTTCTAAATTTCAGTTCTTCACCATATTTGCTCAATAAATGTTTATTGAGTTAAACGGAAGTTAATTATAAGTTGTTTATACCTGAGTATGCCAATAAGTCACTGTTCCCTTCCTTCCCTTGAGAGTATTTTAAGCTTTATCTCTAAAAGGCAGAATGAAAGTATGTGAGCATTCCACTGAAGAATTAGTGGGGGAGATATTTTTCATTGAGGAGGACAGTGCCTCGTGTTCCCTGAAATGATGCCATATAGGTGGATATTTACTCTGTGAAAGGATAAGAAATTTCCTGGATGTTAATTCCTAAACTGGTTTTCTTTCCTCATGTACACAATCCATAACTGGGTACAGTCTCCCTCAGTGTCATTTGACATGGTCCCATGGGGTAGGAAGACCTATTAACAGTAGCTAAAGCAAAACATAATTAGGCAAATAAATCTTGTCCTCTTCACCCCCTCACCCAGTGTATATTACATTCTGAAGATAATTATAAAGGAGGTTTTTTTTATGTTATTATTATTATTATCAGATGTTTGGAACTAGTTATACCTCCATGGTAAAATGGAAAGAACATTTTAGGAATGGAGAGATCAAAGTTCTAACTCTTAATCTAACACTGTCATTGTGACCTTGGTCAAGACAGTAATCTTGAATCCTCAGTTTCTAAATCTACAAAAAGAAAGAATTATGTAATATGGCATAAAATGTCAGGCCTGGAGTCAGGAAAATTCTTCCTGAGTTCATATCTGGACTCACACACTTAGTAGATGTGTAACCCTGGGCAAGTCACTTAGCCCTGTTTGCCTCAGTTTCTTCATCTATGAAATGACCTGGAGTAGGAAATGACAAACTACTCTAATATCTTTGCCAAGAAAAACCCAAATGGGGTCACAAAGAGTCAGACACGACTGAAAGGACAGAACAATAAAATAACACACCAATTCAAATCTGTACAGTACTTTCTATTTTTCAAAACCCTCTGACATCTATTAGCTCTTTTGAAATATGTAAATCCACTTACAAACATTTATACCAACAACAGTGATGCCAGCGTGACAATATTTTGTCTCGAACTGGGCAGAGAAGGGTTCTTACTGCTATTCCATGGGGAGTTTGGGGATTTTTTGGCAGGGTGGGGTGGAGAAGAGGGTTCAGATGAATAATTTTATTGATATGTTCTCTTCTAGCTCTAAATTGCTATGAGTTATTCTATTCCATTCACTCAAATAATTGAGAGTGGACATCCTGTGTATGTTCATAAACAGTCCTACCGACCCCACACTCTCCAAACAGAAGAATCATGGAGGCATTTAACAACTTGGATCCTACTTCAATATCCTCTGCAAAAGAATAATTCTAAATCGAATATGTATGATCCCCTCCTTTGACCACAGTGAGAACATTAGTTAAGGCTGGGTCCCCACTGTGAATTCGAAGACCTGAAATTTAAACTGACTTGTGGAAATTTTACCACATTATCATTCACTAACAAGCACTAATGAATTTAATGAATAGATCCCTGATAAGCTTACTTCTAGCCAGCTAGTGATTAGATTTGACAATAAGTAAACAGGACCCAAATTATTCTTCTCTGCTCTGGGCATGAGCTTCTTAACTTTTATATTATATGCATATGCACATGTGCATTAAAACATATAATTGAGAACATGAAAGCAGACTTTAATCAATTCCGTAAGTCGCTTTTTATCCACGTTTATATTTAAAATGCTTGACTATTCTATCCAAATTTGCAATGATTATTCCTTCTCTTTCTTTTGCAACTTTTACCCATTTTCCCCCTTTCCTCTTCATTTCCCTCTTTTTTTCTTAGCTTTTTCCTTCCTTCTTTATCTCTTCTTTTCTTCCTTCTATACCCTTTTCCTTTTCCTATCTTTTCTGTATACTATTTTCTTTTACCCCTTCTCTTTCATTCCCTTCATCTCTCTTCTTTTTGCCTCCTCTCCAGAACTCCAGTTCAGAAGTTCTTAACATTTCTTTTTTTGTGGGTCATGGAGCTCTGTTTCAATCTGATAAAACATATGGACCTCTCATCACAATAATGTTTTTAAATGCATAAACTGAAATACATTGGATTACAAAGGAAACAAATTACACTGAAATGCCATTATCAAATTAAACACACACACACACACACACACACACACACACACACACACACACACAGACAAGTTCACAAATCTTCGATTAAGAATTCCTGATCTAAATGTTTGGTGAAGGGGAATATCAGAATCGAAAGAGAAAAGAGCAATTATCAAGATTTGGAGGGTGGGGTAGCTTATTTCTAAGACCTGTGCTGTCATGTTAGCCAGGAAGGCTCACTTTGAGGCTTTCTGGTCCTGTTCCCATCATAGAGTAGAAATTATTGTGGTCAGGAATAACAATGTGAGAGCCACATTGCTTCCAGTTAGTGGCCAACCAGCTATTTTGCCTCTGCAAGTAAGGTTTAGTTTTTTGTTGTAGTAGTAGTTGTTTGAGTTTTTATTTATTTTTGGTGGGGTCAGAGACCTATTGGCTTTGAGACTTGTTAGAGGGATTGAAAAGCTTTTCCCCCCCTTACAGGCTACTTCTCTGAGTTAAAAGCCAATTTTGAACATTATCCACAAATTTCGAGGTGAGTTGCCCCAGGCAAACATAGCTCACCCAGTTTGTATATCAGTAGAAAATATCGACATCTTTCTTGGACCAGTACAGTAAAGCTGAAGAAAGTGAGAATGATTCAGTAGTGCTGACCCTGAAGCTTAACAGAAGCAAGTTGACAATCCTTTTAGGGAGACTACTGTTATCCTTCCAGGTCCCAACTCTTCCTCCTTTCAAATTTGGCAGCATCCTGAGACAGGGAGGAATCTCTTATGTCCCAAACACACCCCCAGACCTCTCATCCTTAAAGCATTAACTTGAATTTTAACTTCCCCTAAAAGCTTCTGTGCTCCCTCCAGGTTGGGCCCATAGGTGAAATAGCTAGGGGCATACATTTTTCCTCACTGCACTGTTATATAATCAAGCATTAAGATAGACTAAGGAACAGGCTCTGATGGCTAACTGTTTTATAGCATCAATTCACAATTATGGAGATGGAGTAATTAAAGGAAATGACCTGTACTTTACCCAACCATAAAGCTAAATGTCACCCTAGATCTGTCCCCCTCCTATTGGTGAGTAGGTGGCACATTTTCATTAGGGCTTGGTTCTGAAGCTCCCATACTCAGGTAACTAAATTCATTGGTTCTAGGAAGTATGCAAAGATGAATAAAAATAACCACTCACATTTATATAGTGGTTTACAATTCACAAAGCTCTTATCTGAGAATAATCCTGTAAAGGTAGGTAGTACAAATATTATTATTCCTACATTGCAGAGAAGTAAAATTCGGTTTAGAGGAGTGAAGTGACTCACCCACGGTCACACAGCCAGGAAGTGGAAGATCCTGGACATAAACCCAGGTTTTCTGACTCTGAGTCTGTTGCTTCTGCTACATTACAGCAGTAACCACAGCATATTTATATAATGCTTTAAAGGCTACAAAGCACCCTCTATCATATTTCTTTAGATTTTCTCAAAGGCCTATAGAATAACAACAATAATAACATTTGTATAGTGTTTTAAGCTTTAAAAGGACAAAGCACTCTTCTAGCAAGAACCACGTGAAGTCCATAATGCAATTATTATCATCAGTCAGTGAACCAGCATTTATTTAGTACTTGCTGGTTGGCACTTTGCTAAGCCCCGGAGATACAAAGAAAAACAAAAACAGTCCCTGCCCTCCAGGAGCAGTATGCAAGTAACCATGTACATACAAAATATGCACAGTGTAAATGGAAGATAAGCTCATTGGAAAGTAGTGTGGATTCTAAGGAAGGGTAATCGGCGGGGGAGGAAAGGCCTTCAGAAGAAGGTAGGATTTGAGTTGTGTTGAGGGAAGCCAAAGAAGGTAGAGTTGAGTCAGGGGAGCATCCCAGGCGTGGGGAATACTTGGTGAAAAGTTACAAAGTCAAGCAGATGGCGTATCCTGTGCAAAAAATAGCTGTGTGACTCTGGGCAAGTCACTTATCCCTGTTTGCTCAGTTTCTTCATCTGTGAAATGAGCTGGAGAAGGAAATGGCAAATCACTCCAGTGTCTTTGCCAAGAAAAGCCCAAATGGGATCACAAAGAGTCAGGCATGATTGAAACGATTGAACAGTAGGAAGTCCGGTGTAGGTGAATCATGGGAGTGATGGTGGAGGGGATGGGGAAGAGAAAGAGAATAAAGTATAACAAGATTGGAAAGGATATGAAGAAGTCAGGTTGTGAAGGGATTTAAATGCCAAAGAAAGGAAAGACTTCGTATTTGATCCTTGGAGGCACTGGAATGCATTGAGTAGGGGCTTGGTATGGGCAGATCTGTCCTTTAGGAGAATTATTTTGGCAGCTGAGTGGAGAGTGGACCGGAATAGGAATAGAATCAAGAGGTGAGGAGATCATTAGGAGGCTACTGTAATAGTCCATCTGAGAAATGATGAAGAAATGAATTAGGGCATGGTTATTGAAGAGAGAGAAAAAAGAGATATTCAAAAGATGTTGTTGAGGTGGAAGTGATAACAATAGAATAACAGGTTGTTTTCATGAAGTAATTGAGCTGAAGATGAAACTGAGATTGTGAGCCTGAGTGACCAGGGGGGATAGTGATGCTCTCAATAACAAAATACAAGTTGGGAAGAGAGGATGATTATACTCATTTTACAGATGAGGAAGCTCAAGCTTTCAGAGAGGATGTGTCTTACTCAATCAGTCAATAAGAGTTTATTAAGTACCTGCAGTGTACTCAGCACTGGGAACAAAAAGGTGAAACAACACCTGCCCTCAAAGACTTTCCATTCAGCAATCAGCCCAATATTGCATAGTTAATAAATGATATTGTGGACTTGAACATTTTGACTCTAGATCCGATGCTTTTTCTTACTCTCAAGGAGCTTATGTTCTAGTGGGGAAGATAAAATACATCCATAAATGACTAAAATATGTTGGTGTGTGAAAATAACATTTGTAGTGCTAACAATAAATGAGGAGAATGATTATTTCCCACTGTGGAGATGATCAGGTAAGCTTCATGGCTAAGGTAACACTTGATCTGAGTTTTGGAGGACATCAAATAGAAAATGGGAATATAAAGTGTTGGTACAATGGGCAGATGTTTGGGGACAGAAGAAGAAGCCATAAAGACTGAAGAACTTTCCCCCAAAATGTGCTGTTATCATCACCAGCTTCATCCTCATCAAAAAGTATCTGTTAGGGCCAGGCTGTGATTAAAAGCAGAATTTTGTTTTAGAGAGAGGGGATCAAAAGCTAGTAAACAGCTTGAAGAAAATGTCCACATTGGGATTTCCCCCACATCAATGAAATCATCTGTCTGAACTCTCTTCCCCACCCTATTCTGCCAAAAAAAAACCCCCACAAAAAACCAAACTCCCCATGGAATAGCAGTCAGCTGTGCTCTGACCAGTTCAGGACAAAATATCATCACACTGGCATCACTGTTGTTGGTATAAATGTTTGTTAATGGATTTACAAGTTTCAAAAGAGCTAACTAGAAAGTGCTATAGAGATTTGAATTTCTGTGTTATTTTGCTATTCCATCGTTTCAGTCTTGTCTGACTCTTCCTGACCCCATTTGAGGTTTTCTTGGCAAATATACTGGAGTCATTTGCCATTTCTTTCTCCAGGTCATCACACAGATGAAAAAACTGAGGCAAACAGGGCCAAGTGACTTGTCCAGGGTCACACATCTAGTAAGTATATGAGGCCACATTTGAACTCATAAAGATGAGTCTTCCTGACTCCAGGCCTGGCACTTTGTCCCCTGTACCACCTAGCTGCCCTGCTGTGTTATTATGAGGAGAAAAAAATAGCAAGATGTCTGTGACCTCTTCAGGCCATTTAAAGAAGGATGCTACCCCCTCTCTGATGTAACTCAGATGTTGGCATTTCATCTGGATTGTGTGTAACATCACATGTTCCTATCTCTCTGAAAGGATAACACGAACTGGGGTCTGTACTGGGGCTCATTCTTAGAAATACAGAGAACTGTGGAAGAAAGGTAGGATGCTTTCTGATGACAGCTGAGAAAAATGTACCAGTCATCAACAGCGCTGCTGTTTGAGACAACAGGCTTTAGAAGATGGTGCTATTTTTTTAAAGTAAGTTGTCACTGGTGGTGAAAGTTGCACAGATATTAATTATTTTTATATCCTTTAAGGGAGTACATTCTACTCTGATAGCACATGTTTGCATCTCTGCCTCTAGTCTCCTTTGGCTATCGTTTCATAAGTTCCTAGGTAATCCCTTATTACCCAGTAATCATACCTTATATTTAATGGTACTAATTCCTAGAATTCTCACCAGGAATTCTATAGCCTGGGGCAATAACAGTACTTGAAGGGGATGCAGTGGAAGAAAGGAATAAGAGCAGCAACAGATAGAAAATAGGACTGGAAACACATGAGTGCTGATAGAGAGGGTGGTCCATCCCCCACAGAACCTGAGTGGGGGAAGGCAAGCCCTGGGAAATGGGCTCCACAGCTATAGGATCTTGGGAGGGGCCAAGGACCTGATGAGGGAACAGGGTGTTGCTAAACAGCTTAGGTCAGAGGAAGAGATTGTGGAGCAAGGCCAGAGAATTGAAGTCTCTGAATCTGTGCAAGGAGAAAGTTACTCTTCTCCTAGAAGGAAGCATGCTCTCATGTCCAAGAATCATGCCCATAGATGTCAGTGCTCAGAGACAAAGCTCAGATTGCCCTGTCCTGGTTATAGCTTGGCTATTTCCAAGTACTTTTCCTTCCTTTCATTGCAAAAGTATGCTTTTTTGGAGCTAATGGAAAAATACAAATGATTACACCTCCTTAGACACTTTATCCTCATCTTCTGTTATCCAATGATAGGAATTCAACATTAGTTAAAATTCTTAAGGATATTACTGCTACTTTACTTTCAGTTTTCTCTCAAAGAGGGGCAATCAGTTGTAGAAAAGCCATATTGGACTGAGGCATGACACTGGTTATGAAGAGCTGGTTAAAAGACAATAGCACAGTGGAAGCCATTAGTGAAATTGTGATTGATGAGTCAGTCAGATGCTAGAGATGGCTGGCTTTGTGTCATTTTGGGGATTTTGTCATCTATTACACCATGCTGGCTCAATTTCAAGAAAACAGGTTTTTAGGAAAACTTTGCTCCCATGAAACTTCATATCAGAACGCACCCTCAGGCCATGGAAGGTATGTCTACACACGTCTTTTGTTCCTCCTTTAGCTAAACTTCACTAGACATGTTCCAAAGCCTTATACTGAATTCCACACTGTAGTAGATTATTGGACACTTATCAAAGACATCTTTCCAACTTACACTGAAGTTAACTTTGTCTTATCCTCAATGTTATTTCCTTCGGAAAGACACAGAAAGAGTTGGAAGGGTCCTTAGTAGACACCTAAAAATCTAACCCATACTGTAAAAGCAGACATTGGCAAACTATAGACTCTGGGCTGGGGAACCCATCTCTTCCCATAGATAAGAATGGTTTTTATGTTTTTAATAAAATTTTATTGTATTTAAAAATATTAAAATTATTCTTAGCTGTCAGGCATTAAAAAAAAAAGCTAACTCATGATTTGACCCTCAGGCCATAGTATACTGACCTTTGCTTTGAAGGATACACTGCCATAAAATACATCTGACAAATGGTCATCCATCTTCCACTTGAAGGAAAGCCAACTGGTCCAGTAGAAAGAATACTGACTTTGGAGTTAGAGGAGCTGGGTTCAGATTTTACCTCTGCTGTTTACTTCCTACGTGATTCTGGACAAGCCATGTAACTAACCTATCTGAGTCTCAGTTTCTTCTGCAAAATGAGAGGGTTGGGTTAAATATCCTTGAAATGTCCTTTCCCCTCAAAATCTATGATCCTGTTGTCCTGTGACCTTCTAACAGGGGGAAATCCACCCCTTCTTGAGGAAGCCCATTCTATGATTAGGAAGTCATTTCCTGCTATCAAGCCTAACCTTTACATATATTCATTTGCTACCTTTTGGCCCTGGGAGACCACGAGGAATGGGTCTCATCCCTCTTTCTCATGATAGCTTTTAAAATGCTAAATCACAGTTATTGAGTCCCTCATAAATCTTCTCTTTTCCAGGTCAAAAATCCCTATTTCCATTCCCCAACACTGGAAAGCTGGATTTCAAAGTGCCAGTTTTACACTTTGAAAAAAATCATTTTTTTCCCCTCTCTAAGCCTTAGTTCTTCCATCTGGAAAATGTAGGGGGTTGGGTCAGATAATCTCTAAGGCCCCTCCCAGTTCTAGCAATATCTGACTATACATAGTAGCTTTGTGGTGTGCGAACATGAGTTTACCTGCCATGAAACTATGTTGGGAATATGCTTTGTTCTGGTCTAGCAATTCTGATCATGAAGGTCAAATCCTGCTAATAGTTGAAGTGAGGCATTGCACAGAAAAAGCCCCAGAACTCTATTCCCTGCTACTGCAGAGTCTCCCCCCTGAAGTATGAATTCTGATGACATCCTAATTTAAAAGATGTCAAGTGATTAGAATATTATAGCAAATCATGGCCTCCAGATAACAGCGATAATTAAGCCCAAAGACTGCTATCTGAGCCTGGAGTTTCAACAAGGGGTCTGTATTCAGTTGTAGATCATTTAAAAATGTGGTGAGAGGAAACGGATATGTTTGGTGTCCTTTGTTTAAAGCAACAACTTGGCTTGAAAGATTCAGCTACCGATAACAGCTATTTCTGCATTAGGAAAGCTGTTCATCTTCTTTTTTATTGTTAGCAGCGATGAATATTGCATGCCAGGAATGCACAAAGCCGCATGTGGAGCACAGGATTGGACATGGCCCTGCCCTCTAGGCATCTTATCATAGAATCATAGAGTTTTATTATATGCATAAAAGAGCCCAGGGATCTATTCCACCATGTGTGGAGAGAAATCTGAGGAAAGCATGAAATCTATTTTCATCCAAGCCTTAGGCTGAGGGTGGAGTGGGGTGAGGAGGTGGGGCAGACAGAGAAGAGTCATAGAATGTAAGGTAGACCTGTAAGGGGCTCTCATTTGACAGATGAAAAAAGTGAGGGCTCTGAAAATTGGAGTGGCTTGCCCATGGTCACACAGCTGGTTAGTGGAAGGGCCACAGCCAGAACCTGGGTCTCTGGATTTCCCTTCTAGGGCTCCCTTTTAACTTGTCCACCATATATGTTTTGCAGATAGTCTAGCTGCTTTAGTTATCTCTATTAAGTAGCCTCTTAGAGCAGAAGTCCATGTGGTAGTCAAAGAATAAGGGGCCCTAGATATATTTGGTTACCAGTGTGAGCTGATCTTGTACCTCTCTATGCTGGCCATTTTTCTCCTTTCTAGTAATTTAACACAAGGCTTAACTGCTCAATAAATGTATATTCATTGAGTGTTCCCCTTAGCACTTAAGGACTTCTCAACAGTTACCAAACAGTAAGGCTATCAACTATTGCTAATGGTCCCTATTTCACTTGATCCTTACAGGTGATCCTCATATCTCCATTCTGCAGATGAAGAAACTGAGACTCAGAGGCATTAGGTGACTTGCCCAGGGTCAGACAGTTATGAAATGTGGGATTTGAACCCAAAATTCTTCTGACTGTTAAGGCCAGCTCTCTTTCCATGATACTGTGTTGCCTCTTGGTTTTCCCTTTCAATTACCAATTGTCAGATCACCGTGGTCTTTCTAAGATTTAGGAGCAATAGAAGGCTTAAGGACTTGTATTCTCACCTTGATGGGTTATCCTACTTATCTAGGTGGGATATGTTCATGACTGAGGATAGAAGAAATCTACCATCCCTCTACCATTGACTATCCCCTTCTACTGGATAAATATTGGTTGAAGATATCTTTCAGAATCATGGGATATCTAACCTGAAAGGGAATTTAGAGGTCACTGAATCCAGCCCTCTCATTTAATAAATGAGGAAATTCAAACCACTGCCTTCCACCCAGGAAGAAACTCAGTATGAAAGGTGAGCTGCTAACTATTTAAATCTTATTGCAAAAGAACTGGAATGAGGGGAGGCAGGTAATACCCATGGGGTCTGTGTGGAGGTTGGAAATGGATTTTAGTAGAATCATAGCTTCAGAGTGGAAAGGGATTAATTGCAACCATTTTATTTTTATAAATGGGGAAACTGAGGCTCAGAGAGTGAAATGATTTGCCCAGTCAGAGGCAGCTGGTGGCACAGTGGATAGAGCATTGGCTTGGAGTTAGGAAGATCTGAATTTAAATACAGTCCCAGATACATACTAACTGTGTAACCCTGAACAAGTCACTTAACTTCTGTTTGTCTCAATTTCCTTAACTGTAAAATAGTGATAATAATCGTGCAGGGTTTTGGAAAAAAAACAAATGAGAAAATAATTGTCAAGTGATTAGCACAGTGCCTGGCACATAGTAGGTGCTATATAAATCCTTATTTCCTTCCCTTCTTCAAGGTCACATGGTTAGTATGTGGTTAGCTACAATGAAAAGTAACTGAAGAAAAAATGAAATCTTTCGTTTCAGTCCCTAAACTCATTCTTGTACTCTGGATCCTGAGAACTTTAAATAAACAAGACAAAGTAAGTAGATAACTAGTCCTCCAGCCATAGGGAAGCTGGCAGGGGTAAAGGGTGGGGGAGAAAGGGAAAGAATAGGACCAAGAGTCAGTGGAGAAGGCACCACTTGTTTCACTCAGCTAGGAATCTAAGAGGTAGATACCCAAGTGGGGAAAAGGTCTGCACAATATTAAGAAGGAGCAACTCATTTTTTTTTTTATAAAATGCTGAGGCATTTGCTATCTGTGAATGATCTAGGATAGATAATCATCATAACTGGCAAAGTTAAATGATTGTGCAAAAGTCATAATCTGAAGGCAGAGAACCCAGGAATTCTCAGATTTGGGGAATGCATTTGATTTTCTATTAGCAGCTGTTCACAGGTTAATTAAGGATGAAATGAGCATGAAATTATCATTTGCATAGAAGCTCAGGTCTGCCCCCACCCTGGAATGGAACCAAACTTTTAGCTCAGTCCTACCTTTGGAGAACAAGTGAATTTATTTTATATGGGAAATAACTACATTTGTGTAATTAAAGCAATGCATTAGTATTGAGTGTCTGTCACCTTGATCTCCTCTTTACCCATTTATGTTTTAGGGGTCAAAAAGAAAGCTTGGAAAGGAATGAAATGTTTTCACTTCTAAAGCATGGGGGATGTAGGGTTGGGTGTAGTAGGAGTCATAGAATTTAAGAGGTGGGAGGGACCTTGGAGATTAGCTAATTCTATCCCTTCATTTTACAGATAAGCAAACTAAAGCTGTAAGGGAAATGACTTTGCCCATGACCTTGTAAGTGAAATGGAAGGAGGACCCAGGAAGTAGGACTCCTAACTATTAGCCTAGCAGTCTTTACACCAATCCACAATGCTCCTTCAAGGATGAATGGAAAGTTCATTTCTAAATATTCACTTGTCCATCAGGTCACCAGGAGTCCTGACCCTGCCACTAACTAACTGTGTGATTTGGGCAAATCATTTCATTCCTCAGGTTCTTCATTTCTAACAATAATTGATGCTTTTTGTTGTTGTTGAGTAGTTTCACTTGTGTCTGAGTCTTCATGGACGTCATTTGGAGTTTTCTTGGCAAAGATACTGGAGTGGTTTGCCATTTCCTTCTCCAGCTCATTTTAAGATGAGGAAACTGAGATGAACAGGGGTAAGTGACTTGCCCAGGGTCATACAGCTAGTAAGCATCTCAGGCAGGTTATGAACTCAGGAAGATGATTCTTCTTGACTTCAGGACCTGCATTCTATCCACTGTTCCACTGATTTTCCTTAACAGAGATACTCTCAGCTCACATTATGGTTCCAAAGCCCCTTAAACACATCATTTAGTTTGTGTGAGGTAGGAGGGGTAAATATTGTTCCCTCCATTTTATAGATGAGGAAAGTGAAGCACAGAGACATTAAGTATCACAGAGTCATTGCTAGCTGGAGCCAAGAAGCTTCTCTGACCCAACTACTTCATCTTTTACTACAGAACATTGCGTCATGTGGTAAAAAGAGGACCTTGGACTAGTCTCTTTTAGTGCCTAATGTCCATGATTCTAAGTAGATCCAGGGAGTCACATGAGTTTTTGAGACTTGTTGAGGAGACAGTCCTAATAGTGACCTTCTGCTGCCTGTGCCATCAAGATGACTGAAGAAAAGTGGTCTGTGAAGGGTGGGGCTGTCAAACACTAATGTAAACCCTTGTAATCAGGACAGGTCAGCTGTCTCCAAAGAGCCTCACATAAACTGCTGTCTGTTTTCCATCAGGCCTGGCTTTGCTGCTCTTACTGCTGTTTTTGAAAGGCTGCATGCAATTTATTTATTTTTCCTGTCAGCAACTAATAAGTGATGAGATTGTCTGCCCCAGGGCCTCCACAGGTAGACCGCATCAGCCCATGGCCTAAGTCATTCTGTGGAGTACCACTGGCAAACCACATGAAGGGTCCTGAAAAAGGAAACATCTGTAGAGAGCCTGCTATGGGAGTGAATTAAATGGTCACCCAGGTACTACATTTACTCATTCATTTATTCAACAAAGCTTTTATTAAATGATCACTACATATCAGGTACTGGGTTAGATGTTGAGGACACAAAGCAGCCCCTCTTGGAGTCTCTATTCTGTTTGGAAGAAATAGATTTTTTAAAATATATAATATGGTAGGAGGAGGGGTCTAGTAACTGGATGGAGTGAATTTTGAGGGAACCTCTCCACCCTGATAAATCCCTAAAATAATAATGATATTTCAAAGTACTTGAAATTCTACTTCTGAAATGTTACTTCCATTCTGGAAGTAACCTTAAAGATCATTTAATCTAATCCTTTTAGGAGATAGCCCAGTGAAATGGAGATTGAGCGCCATGTCGAGAGAAGGTCTTGGTTTGAATCCCCAGTTTGGTCACTCACCCTCTGTCTTATCTTGGGTAAGCTTTGGTTCCTATTGGAGGAATTGGGAGTATTAGGTTATATATGACCTCTAAGATTCCCTTCATAAATTTCCATAAAGGAAACTAAGTCCTAGAGAGGTAAAGGAGTTGACTTGATGTTATACAGCAAGTTAGAACGGTTGGAGCCAAGGTTCACCCCAGGTAGATGGACTCCAAATCTACTCTTCTTTCCAATAAGTCACTTTGCACAGTGCCTTGTAGTGGAAACAACCAACATTTCCAGTCTGAAGATCTCCCACTTACCAGCTGTGTGATCTTGAATAGGTCAGTCAACCTCACTGAGCCACAATTTCCTCCTATGAAAAATGAGCAAAATAAAACTGCCTTCCCGGACTACATTTTCCTGCCCTACAAAATGAGACATTTGGACATTTGGACTAGATGACCTCGAAGGTGGTTCCAGGTCTAAATCTATGATCCATTAGCTCTGTCTCCCACTTACAATTTAAGCACCGTGAGGACAGGGACTGTTTTTGCTTTTTTTTTTTTTTTAATCCTCAGCACTTAAGCACATAGCGAATGCTTGATAAATGCTTACTGATTGATCATATGGGTATATGATGTGGAAGACTCTTTGGGATTATAAATCCTATGAATTAGTTTATCAAATGCTTTCCTCTTTTCCAGAAGGGATAGAGAGATGGGGCGGGGGGAGGATGGGGGGCTGTGGAAGACACTGACGGAATTGTCAGAGGCTGCCAGAAGGGTTCTGGGGTATGGAGGGCTGCCCAAGACACACCCACCTCCTTCAAAATGTTCTTTTTCCCTGGAGCCCCAAACAGCTGACTTCAGCTTTTGAGAGGCCTGAGGGCAATCTGGCCTTCTTGCTTGGGCTGGGAAACAACTGCTCTCTGCTTCCCTAGGTCTGGGGAGGGGCCTGTTCCTCACAAGGTCCTCTTAATTCAATAACAGGAGCTCTGAAGCTGGGAGAGAGGCTGGAGCCCCATCTGGCCAAAGGAAAACAGTCACAGCTCAGCAACCTGCTTTGGGCTCAGCCTGGCAAGAAGATGAGAATGAAATTGTGTTGTGCTCTCCTCCCTCTGGCTGGCTCCTTGGCTGGAAGGGAAGGTGGTGGGGAGGTAAGGCCCCTGACCAAGAGCTGCCAAGCCAGAGGGCAGGGCTTCCCGCTGCCTTCCCCCGGGGCAGGCAGCCGCCCCTATTCCCTTAGATTAATTCCAGCTGTTGAGTGCCATGCTAGCAGAGGCATTAGTAATGCTAGCTCCAAGGAACAGTGGGGCTCCCAGACAGCGGAGATTTGCTTGCCTTTTTCATTCTTTCTTCCTTTATAACCTGACCTCTGACCTTTTCCTAATTTTTTTCTCCCTTTCCTTCAACTCCTTTTCTCTATATTTATTTCTATTCTGAATTTAAGAATCAATAAATAAAATCATTTCCATAATTTCCACATATAGAACAGAAAAAGAGAATTGTATCTCCATGTCTTTTTTCTTTCTTGGCTCCTTGTTCTTTCTTCTGTTGCAATTCTCCTTTCTCCTGTTCCTGTCTCTCCTCTCCTTTTGTCCTCCACCTTTCTGGTACTGGGTCTCCCTGTGTTTGTCTCTAGCTGCCTCTCTGTGTCTGGTCTGGTTCTTTCTTCCTCCCCCCCCCAACTCTATCCCTTTCTCCATCCTCCCTCTCACTTTCCACCCTGCTGCCCCTCCTGTCATCCTGCCTTCAGGGCTCAGATAACTCCCTAAACATCGCACCAGAGTTTGGATTCAATCTCTTCCTTTTAAATGAGAAGATTTCACTGGGCACAGCTGCAAACAGAATTGAGCAACACAGCACTTAACAGCCAGTCCTCCCCCCCCACTTCCCAGGCCAAGAAGGAAGAGAAGGTTTCTGTGTATATACATGTGTGTATGAGGCTTCATTGTCCAGCATTCAACAGGGGATCTTTAATTTGCCAGTGAATCACTTCCCAATAGTCAATTCACTTTAAAAGACTCTTGATTTAAGCCTTCTGAGAGCTAGTCCTCTTGCTGCCGGTTAGGAAAGTGATTGCCTGTCATCCCAAAATGTTAGAGTAAACAGCATATCTGTTCAGCATCACATGTCTGTTTTCCTCAGTGGCATTTGCTTGGTCACGTGGTGGTCATTTACTTTCCACAACTGACATTCCACAGGTCTGAGTTTTCATTCCTCTGGGAGCGTTTCAAATGCTTGTGGTTTTTAACCAGGATTGGAAAAAAAAAGCCATCTATTTTAAAAGGGAAGTACACATACATAAGTCCCACCATCCCCTGCAGACTGAATACCTGGTGAAGCTCCATGGGCAGTCTCACTTCCCTCCAGTTATCCGGCCACAACTAGACAGAGGAGGCTCTGAGAGGGCAGGACAGCCCAGAAGGTTGGGTTTCTAGAGCTGTTTATTGACTGTGTCCTTCCAGTTGATTCCATTCATTGACACTTTGACCAGGGCTTCATTTACCATGTTGGCTCATACTACTAGGGCAAGTCTTCAAGACTGAAGTGGGAAGACTCAGGTCTGGCTGTGGGCCCAGGTCCTCCCTTTACTGTGGGACCTAGAACAATCCAAAGCCCCTCTTGGGGCTCTTCCTTTTGTTCTATTCAGAAAGTTAGGCCTGTGTGGTTTTTAACAGGCCTCATCAGTGATTGGCCGATAACCACTAGGGGAAAGTGAATGCTGAACAACGGGAATCACCTATCCTTAGTGATGAAGTTAACACCGAAGGGTCAAGCTAGATAAAGGGAATAGCCGCAACCTAGGAAGGGGGCATTGCAGACAGAGCCAACATGGGGAGTAAGCCACATTTGTGTTAGCCACACCTCTAGCACCTTTTCTAGATGCCCTTCTTAAGCTCATCGATAACATTTTCTTCACTGTCTCCTCTCCAAGCTTAGAGTTTATTTTCCTCATGACTTGACCAAATTCTCCCCAAATCTACCCCCTCTCTTATGTTCATATTTCCCCTTTTCTTGTTCTTGTCTATATTCCTTGAATGTATCCTTGCAACAAATTGTTTCTATGTATGTATCTGCTCTCATTTGATCAGTTTAGATGAAAGTGAAATGGCATGCTTTCTCCTGACTCTATCCATGTTTGTATATAATTCTACTTAAGCAATCTGATTGGGTGTTAATAAGCTCACATATCTTTCCATCTACTTCCCTATAATATCACCCCCCACACACACCTTTTCTCTTTTTTTTGAGAATTTTCAAAATATAACAAAACTATAGATATTCAATCTTGACTGACTACTTTCATGAACCCTTATTATTAGAATTCTGAAAAAGTTCTTTTAATATCATCTCTATATTAGATAGTAAACAGTTTATCCTTATGAAGTTCTTATCTATAGTTTTCTTGTGTTTATATTTTTATTTTTCTCTTCACTGTTATATTTGTATTTTAAAGTTTCTTTTTAGCTCCATTTTTTCCATATGGAATGTTTGTAATTCTCCTATTTCATTGAGGGTTCATTTTTTCCTTGTAGTACTCACTTTTTTTTTTCTAGTAGAAAATAGCTAGTATTCTTGGTTGAAGACCTTTATCTTTTGCCTTTAGTTCATTATATGTTGTCCACTCCTTTAAAGCAATAGCTGCTGCATCCTGGAAGATTCTGATTTTGGGTCCTTAATTCTTAATTTTTGGCTAGTTATAACACATAAAAACATACATACATGCTTTTTCTCCTTTCACTTTAAGAAGTTGTAACCTCTTTAGCATCCACAGAAAGGCTGTTTTTGTTTTGTTTTATTTTATCTTATTGCCATAGTCTTTTTAATTCAGTCCATTAAGGGATTTCATTCACCTGAAGCTTTTTTTTTCTTATTTCTGAGGCTTTTTTTTTTAACTTGCTCAGAAGTCTTTCCCTTTCTTCCTTTAAGGGATTTTTTTTACTGTAGAGTCATATTTACCTCATGTGTATGGAGGTGTGTTGTTTGGTAATCTGGGCATTTAATAATATGAGAGAGTTAAACTCTGCTGTTTTTCTTTCTATTCGACCATCTTTATAATGAGCAAATGTATATATACAGAATAGATTGAAGGTAATCTCAGCAGTAACTGAAATAAATGGGAAAGGTCAACTGCATAAAGGGGGATTTGAACTAATTCTGGAATCAGGGAGCCAGGAAAACTAAGAGGCAAAAGTTGGGAAGCATGTAATTACATGCATGGAGGATAGATAATTTAGAGAATAGATAAAGACACAGGATAAGAAAATGGAGCACCTTGTGGACATGCCATACTATGCGATTGCACGTTGTCAGCACGTTGTCACATGTTGCTGGCATGCATCACATGTTCTTAACATCGATGCTATCCTAGATCATGCCAGCACACTGCACATCACGCCGCACCATGGGATCGCATGTTCTTAGCATGTTGTCACATGTTCGTAGCATGTTGCCACAGGCATGTCATGTGTTGTTAGTGTGTTTGTTGGCTGCCATGGCATGTCGGGTGGTGTGTTGTGCCGTGTCATGTCATGTCACACCGTGGTGTCCCCAGACCGTGTTGCCGCGCCACACCACACAGCACCACGCCGCAACGCATCACACCATGTGATAGCATGGTCTTGGCATGTCATCACATGTTCTTAGCATGCCATCGATACCAACACACATACATGATATGTTCTTAGCATGTCATCTCACCGCCAACACAGGTACTTGACATGTTGTTAGTGTGTTCTTAGCATGGCTCCACATGTAGAAAACCAGATTGATCTCCAGAAAGATAATTTTGCATAGTACTTAAAGTTTGCAGATTTTGTCTCATTAAATCCTTACAATAACGTGGAGGTAGGTACTATGATGAGCACTAATTATACAGAGAAGGAAACTGAGGCACAGAGCGGTTACATGGCCATCCCGTCAGTCAGCTAGTAAGTGTTTAGGCTGGATTTGAACTCAGGGCTTCATGATTCTAAGTCCAGTGCTCCAACTATGGTGACACTTAGCTTCCTAGAAACAATACTGTACCTGCTTTCTTCAACTTAGCCAATTTCGTTGTCTTTAATTTTTTTTGTTATTGTTATTGTTTTGGTTAATTTGATGTAGGTATAAGGTGATAGATCAACTGTTTTAATTTTTATCTCTGATTATGTAAGGAAGTCTAGAGTTTTAAAGAGACTACTTGCATTTTGTGTTACTTTTTTGAAAACTGTTCTAATCTTTCGACCCGTTATCCAGTAAGGAATTGGGAGTTACCTTTGTAAGTTTTTAATGGGTCCTTTTCAGTTAATCAACAAGCATTGATTAAGCACTTAAACCCTGGGGTTAGAGGAAAGAGAAAAACTCAAGGAGGACAGAGGCAATGTGTAGATAACTATATATAATCGAAGACGCAATATGTAGATAACTAAAAATATACATTTTAATATAATCTGGTAACATTTACCATAAATGATTTTTACAGACTAATACTTTTCTCTTTTTCTTTTCATTTTGTTTTTATTTCATGAAGTTTTAAAAATAATAAGTAACAATAGCTAGCATATATATAGTGCTTTATATAGTGCTTACCATGTGCTAACGCTAAGCAGTTTACAAAATTATTGTCTCATTTGATCCTCACAACAACCCTGGGAGGTAGGTGCTATTATTATCTCCGTTTTACAGATGAGAAAATTGAGACACAAATTTGTTAAAGTGACTGGCTTAGGGTCATAGAGCTAGTCTGAAGTCAGCTTTGAACTGAGGTCTTCTTGCCTTCAGGTCCAGCACTCTGTCTACTGTACCACCTAGCTAGTCTAGTCAAGTGCTTCTCTCTTGATCAGAAGGGGCACATCTTCCTCTGAGACAGAATAGAAAGGGCAAAGAGTGAGTGATTCTGTTGACAGGTATAAACAGAGGAGGGGAATTTAGGGGGCTGCTATAATTGTCATTGCTTGATGGGTCTACTCAGTGAAGTAAGAAGCTCTTAAGTTTGTGTTTGTGGGATGGGAACTGGGTGGGAAGATAAGGGGATAGATAGCTGGGGTGAGAAAAGAAGAGAAAGTTTGAATAGTCATTGTGAAATTAAGTAATGATCAGAGGAAATAATTCCTAACCTTTGGGCCTTTGGAGGTGAGTAGCTCTCAGGTGCTGGTATGTGGCTGAAATGGATGGAAAGAGACATCATTGGAGTTGAGAAGGTAGAAAAATTATGTGATGCAAGGTCTAGAGGGTTCATCAACGTGAATACTTAAGTATCAGGCTCAAGGCACTTGCTGTGTTATTTCCTCCACCACATCAAATGAACCAAGCAGCTGATTGATAAATATCACTTTTGTAAAATTTTAAACAAGTCTTTATGAATCCTAGAGGTCCGTTTTTTATCCATCATAAACTATTTCATCAACATACTATCTTCTTTTAATTATACATTCTTGGATTTTTTTTGTTTGTTTTTGTTTTGTTTTCCAAGAGCTTTTGACTTATCCAGTAGGGACATGTGCTTATCTTTGATAAAAGAGTACGGGGATGGCCATAAGAATGACATGATCAGAGTGTAAAAGGGGTCATGTCCACAAATAGTAAAGTTCCCGAGGACAATGGAAGGGGGCATTGTGTAGAGGAAATCGAGCGGTAGGTCCTCATCAGCAGGGTGGACCAAGCGAAACAATGCTCATTTTCTTTTAGATGGGCCCCAATAAGTGGCCTAGTGGAATAGGTGAGTCCATCTGTTTGGCCCCACGTAGATAGAGTAACAACCTATCTAATGGTTGTTTAACTATTAACTAGACAGGTCTCTCTTTTTAGCCAGTTGTCTTGAAGGTGTTTTGTGATCATAGGAGGCAGTGGCTTGAGCCTGGATTGTTCATGAGCACTTGTTGTGCATCTATTGCCTTCCCTATAAAAGTGGCAATAACCCTTTAAAATCAGGCAGGATTAAGCAGTTTTCATTAACATGCCAATAAGTCAGTAGTATAACACTTTAACCTATACTGTTTCCCATCAGCAAATACCCAAAGGGGTATCTCATTTTAACTACCAGAAAAATCTCAGCTGCTTATTCACAGCGAGATTGAGTTCCTAATAAGCATATAACAATGCTACCACTCTCTTTTTTATTTGCACCATCATTTCCTTTTGTATATTAAAGGAAATATGTGTGTATATATGCACATATATATATGTCTATGTATATATATATATATATATATATATATTATATATATATATATATATATATAAACATATAATATGTATGTTAAGTAAAATTTAATTGGGACATCTCTCTTTCCTCTATCACATTCCATAGCTATATCTATGTAGCTATCATCTCTCTACCCTTCTATCTCTCCATTTATCTTTTTATTTCTACACCTCCACCATCTTTCCATCTCTTTGTCTGTCACTTCTTTCTCTTTCAGATAGTTTTCTGTATTGGAGGCATTCAGGAAGAAGTTCACTAACCATGAGTCAGGAATATTGTAGTGAGGTCTGGGTGACCTTTAAGGTTCTATGGTTCCTCAGCTGTTCAGTGAAACAGAGCTGCCACTAATGTGGAACTTCCCTCCTGTGGTGCAAATCATGGCCCATAGGTGTCTCCTCAATCTGTGTGATTCTTATCATATCATATTTCCATAGAGGATCCACTCAGTGTGCTGAAGGGCTTCCTTTAGGTCTCTATGATTCGCTGAACAGAAATTCAGATATTTTCACCTAGCACTATAAGATTACAAGTCTCATTTAAGGCATTGTTGGTGGAGTTGTGAACTGATTCAACCATTCTGTAGAGCAATTTGGAACTATGCCCAAAGGGCTATAAAATCATACATACCCTTTGACCTAACAATATCACTATTAAGTCTGTATCACAAAAAAGATGAAAAAACAAAAAGGAAAAGGACCTATATGTACAAAAATATTTATAGCAGCTCTTTTCTGGGGATAAAGAATTAGAAGTTGAGGGAAGACCATTAATTGGGGAATGGCTGAACTAGTTATAGTATGTGATTATGATGGAATACCATTGTACTATAAGAAATAATGAGTAGAATGCTCTCAGAAAAACCTGGAAAGTCTTGCATGGGCTGATGCAAAGTGAAATGTACTCTGTACAAAGTAACAGCAATATTGTAAGATGATCAGCTGCAAATGACTTAGCTATTTTCAGCAATACAACAATCCAAGACAACTCTGAAGGACTCATGATGAAAAATGCTATCCATCCCCAGAGAAAGAACTGATGGTGTCTGAATACAAGCATCCTTTTTTTTTAAACTTAATTTTTCTTGAAGGTTTTTTTTCCTTGTCTGTTTTCTTTCACAACATGAATATTACAGATATGTTTTACATGGCTACATATGTATAACCTATATCAAATTGCTTGCCTTCCCTTGAAGGGGAGTAGGAGAAGGAGGGAAGGGAAAAATTTGAAACTCAAAGTTTCAAAAAGGAATGTTAAAAATTGCTTTTACATGTAATGGGGAAAAATAAAATACTAAATAAAATGTAAAAAAAATAATAGAGTATTATTGTGACATAAGAAATGACAAAATAGCTTCAGAGAAACGTGGTGGGGGAGGAAGAGTACAAGTCTCATGACCATATATGGCTACTGTTTGTTGCCTTTCGCTGAGTAGTATTCTGTGGGCCTCACTTTTGGTTTCTCATTCATCCTAGTCCATTTTCCTTCCATTATGACACAACAATTGAAGAAGTATACCAGCATTAGTCCAATAAACTGTCATTTAGCAATATTGTTATTGTTGCTAGAAAGATGAGAAACCTTATTTTTTCTACTTCCAGTCACTATCCCTTTTTCAAAGAAATAGGAATTCTATTTCATTGCCAAATGTGTGCGTTTTAACCTCCACTGTCAAGAATGGCTTGGTCTTTAGCCCTCAGAAGCTCTTATTACAAACAAAGGAAATTTAAAGCAAGTTCCAAAAGAATGGATGAACTGCAATTACTGGTTCTGTGGCAGATATTAAGTTTTTCATCTCCATCCGCCAGCTACTTCACCTATTTTCTGCTGCCGTTGCTACCTTCAGTCCATCCTTCTCCTTGTAGCTTCCAGCTCAAGGCTTAAAAGCCCCTACTGATTTTCTACAGACGACCTTTGTACCTGCCATTCTCCTCAAAATTTCTTTCCTTTCCTTCCCAGTCCTCTTTGCTTGGTGCTTTCTGGATCTTTTTGGACCCTTCATCCTTCAGAATTCTATAAAATGGATTGTTTTCTTTTTGGCTCTGTATCTGCTTTAAAGTATTCTATGTGTACCTTTCCACTCCCTCTTTTACCCCTTGCAAAAAAGTAGGCAAAAGAACAGAAGAAGGAAAACTTAACCAGTCATCTATCAACTCAAATGGATGCCTGCTGAATTGACACTGCATAAATATTTGCTGATTGATTTTTGTGACCTTATGCACCAAGAAAACTTTGCTTATTTATTGTTAATTAACAATCTTGAACCTTTCCAATTTCTTATCATAGTAGGGGATAACCCTGGTTCTCATAACTCTTTCCCAATGCAACACGAGCTCTCACAGATCTTTACTAAGCTGGAAAGTCAGTTAGTATGAGTCCCAAGGCCTATTTGTCTATTTTTTTCCAGGACCAGCCTAGCTCAGTCTCAAAGAGTTCATTACTAGACTAGGTGTAAGATGATGTTTTTCAACCATAGCAACTCTCAGAGATCATCTACCATGTTGTAAAGGTGTTACAATCTGTGTTGGTGAAGAGGGATGGATCCATATCAACAAATCGATCTTCTTTGAATGATTGAAGTGTTACAAGGAATGAGGCAGTTCCTGAGGTCTCGATGGCGATAATAACAAAGAGAAAAGGTACAAAAGAAAATCAATTAATCATTTAAAAAAAATAAGCAGAATAGTTCAGAAGGAGGTTCAGAAGGGGCTAAAACAAGCAGGACAGTGTTGAACTAAAATGTTAATTTTGAAATATCAAAAAAGCCACCCCCAAACTAAAATAAGTTGCATGGAGAGGAGATTCCCAGCTTCATATGGAGACTTCTTTTTGCATTCTAATTGGTATAGGGAAATATTTGCTTTTTGTTGATGTTTATTAAGTTCATGGTAATGAAAAAGGAAGGTTCTACAAGGAGAGATACCTCCCAGAATTTAAGCAAAGAAGCTGAACAAGTATGGAAAGGACCACTTTGTTCTCATGCTGTCCTTTTGGCTCCTACAGCCTTACTCTCTAGGCAAACTGGAGTAAGTCAGTAACTTCCCTGGGTGGCCTTTTTAAGGGTAGGAGTTAGGCTGGGAAGAAAGTGGGCATTTGGAATCCATCATAGTCACCTTCTGTCTGTATTTAGTGATGGAAAGCCAGTTAACTGAACACCAATATTTTATATATGAAGAAACTCAGGCCTGGGGTGCTTAAGTGACTCCATGAAGGTCATACAGTAAGGGGCAGAAGTTGAATTTGAGCCTAGTTCCTCTCATTCCAGAGCCAGTATTCTTTGCACTGTACCATACATCTTCTACTTACTGTCAAGGGTCCAAAAGGGTCCCCAAAGTGGCTTGGCAAGTGTTTGACCAGGAGAACAAAGCCAAAAGAGTAACCCAGACTCCCTAAATGCTTCCTTTCTTTGGTCAAATAGGCAAATTGAAAGAAATAATACTTTGGACAGAGATGACAACCCAAGCAGGGGGAGAATGTATTTTTGGTAATTCTCCAGGGTACAATAGCTTCTGTCAATGGAAGTGAAAGGAGTTTTCAGTTGGCTCCAAATCTGTGGGACTTCATTTCATACAAATGGCACAGAAGGACCTGATAATAAAGATACAGGCAGACCCAGGGTTCCAACTTAGCTGCTGCCTGTTTGGCCGGAAATAATTTAGAAGTGTGTAAGTGGGAGAAACACAAAGAGAAGTAAAGGTGAAGAGTAAAGATAAGAGTGATTCATAAATTGAAAGGTGATATTTTTTTCTTCCATGGAATAATACATGCAGTAAGCAAACAAGTGCATCTTCAAGGGCACTGAAGGAGTGCCACACTTCAGATACTGAAAATAGAAGAGACAGAAAGAATACAGCCGAAATGCTTGAAGACGAGGCTAATATTTTATTTCTTTAGTAATTGCCATGCACTGAAGCTCCAGTTGACTTTGCAGATGTATTCTTGGAATCAGGAACAAAAGAATAAATAGAGGTAATCTGTGGAAATGGGATGTCAGGGAATTTTTTTTTCTCTTTTCAGAATTTTAAAAAATGGGGGCAGTGAGAAAGGACAGCATGCATTCAAGGCTTCAGTGCATGGCTAGTTATTCCTGAGTCTGTCTTCTCAGACTAAGTGCTGACAGGGTTTGGGATTGGGGGGGAGGGGAAATGAGGGGGGTCAATGATCTAATGACCCTTTTCCCATCCTAGTCAACAAGTCAGTAGACTCCAATTCAATACTCTTTATAAAAGACCAATCTAGTTAAAATCTGGCGTCAGACATTTACTAGTTGTGTGACCCTGGGCAAGTCACTTAACCCTGTTTGCCTCAGTTTCTCATCTGTAAAGTGAGCTAGGGAAGGAAATGACAAACCACTCCAGTATCTCTGCCAAGACAACCCCAAATAGAGTCGCAAAGAGTCTGACACAACTGAAAAATGACTGAATGACAACAATCTAGGGCTGATCAAGGTTAGGATGGATTTCACTTTTCAAGTTTGCTTAATAAGCACAGATGAAAGAGAAGGCCTGAGGCAATATTGTGAAGTGGGTGAAGTTTGTCTTCAGGGCTTTATCAATCAATCAGTCTTTCAGTCAATCTACAAATATTCATTGAGGGCTGCCTATAACACTAATACTTTGTTGGAATACACAGTGGGGAATACAGGGATGTGTGAAGACATGTATTTAGTTGGGGAGGAGACTGGGGTGAAAAGTTAAGTAACTATAGATGGGTCAAACAGCACCATAAAACAACCATAAAGGGACTCTCACAAGGCAGCTCTGTAGATTAATGACTGAAATCAGTGGTATGGTCAGTGCATGTGGCAAGAATTCAGAGGAGGGAACAGGGGTGGACTAGAGGTGGTAAAGGACAGATTCATGGAGGAGATGGCACCTGAATTAGACCTTATTGGAAAGATTACCTAAATATTTGAAGGGAGTAGAAGTGGAGGTAGAAAGGGCAACAGCATGGTAGAGTAAAAGCCTTAGGGTCAGGAAACCTGAGTTCACGTCCCAGATTCATCACTTTTATCTTGGTCAAGTCCATTAAACTCTCAAAGCTCAGTTTCCAAATTAGTAAGATGTGGCTATGAAAGCAGCAAATCTCTATAGAGGTTTAAATTGTGATGACTGACTCCAGGTGCTAGGAAAGGTATTGGCAGAGAGAATACCAAATATGTTTGGAGAGCACCCTCTACCTTCTTGTTAGTCTTTCCATCTTTGTTCCCTTCTCTTTTCCCTCAACCTCAATCATTAGGCCAGATAGATTTATATACTTCCATGCTATGTTACCCAGATCCCTGAAATGAATATGTACTTGACCTGTATCTCACCTTAAAGAGCATCCTTTGCTTTCTAAGATAATAATTAACTAATCTGGTAAACCAGTAATCCTCAAATTGAGGCAATGCCCAGTTCCTTCCTTCACCTTCCAGGTATTTTCCTAATGATCTCTGCAACTAGTTGTCCCACTGCATTGAAAAACCCAGAAACAACCCTCTTAAAACATGCCATATATGATAAAGACGGTACACAATTTAGAAGTAAGTGACCATAGTAATGTAGTGTTTGGCAAATCCAAAGATCTAAGCTTTGGAGGCAAGAACACACTATTCAACAAAAACTGCTGGGAAAACTGGAAAGTAGTCTGGAAGAAAGTAGACATATATCAGTATCTCACACTGTATACCGAGATAAGGTCAAAATGGGTACGTGATTTAAACATAAAAAAGATGAAGATAGAAATATAGGTGGGTTAGATGGATTCAAAATGGTTTGATTGACCAGATCCAGAGTATTAATAGATTTTTGTTAAAATAGAGGAAGGTCTGCAGAGGAAACTGAGATCCAGAGAAGTTAGGTGACTTACTTGTTCAACATCACACTGGTAGTAAGTGGCAGCAATGGGATTTGCACTCTTACTCCAAATCCATTGTTCTTTTCATTGTATTTACCATGCAGCCTCCTCTCTCTCTCTCTCTCTCTCTCTCTCTCTCTCTCTCTCTCTCTCTCTCTCTCTCTCTCTCTCTCTCTCTCTCTCTCCTTCTCTACCTCTCCACCCCCCATCTCTTTCTTTTTTCTATTTTGTAGTTTTTGCTAGAGCTGACCATACTCTTGTCCTTTTCCTATTTTTTTTCTGCCCTAGGCATAGTAAGGGGATGAAAGGTACACCTGCTTTCTCCCTCATCAGGATCATCCCCTTGGGTGTAAAGCAAACTGTTCACCCACCATTGAATGGAAAGTTGGATGCACTATGACTTAAAGTGCCTTATAATAAATTTAAAATAAATAAAGAAAAACCGTGCTTTTATTAAACACTCATAATTGAGTCCTAGAAGTAGATAGTGTCTTAGAAAAGACTCCAAAATCACAAAATCAGTGTTTGTGTTCTAACACTGCCACCGAGCAACTGTGTGACATTGGCCAGACCATTTCACATTTCCTGACTCAGAATTTCCTTATCTTTCAAATGGAGGTAATAATACTGATCCTATTTACCTCAAAGGGCTGTGTTGTGAAGAAAGTGCTATGCAAACTGCAAAGTTCTAAATTACTGCTGTTATTATAACTTTGCTTATCAGAGAATTCCATAATTTCAGAGAGGCAAAGAAACCCCAGTGGCCATCTATTCCCATCTTTACACAAGAAATGATCCCCACCGTAACACATCAGACCAACCCAGGGCCATTCCCAAATGAGCATTTGATGGTTATCTTTTGAGGGAGCATTTAAAGGGTAGAGACCAAAAGGTGATTGTGAGAAAGTGTTTGAGACTGGTGAAGAAAGGCATGAAATGTTTCCTACAATCCAAGCTCAGGAGACAGGTACTAAGTTACAAGGAGAGCTGCATGACCTGAGGAATTATGTTGTTTAAGGGATAGAGGAGTTTTGAGGTGGAGAAGTGAGACTGAATTCTGGAAAAAATTTTCTGAGATGGAGAACTGTTCAATTCCAGGAGGGTTTCCCAAGGCTATTGGAAACTGAATCACTTAAGACATTCAAGAATAGACTAAACAGAATTCGAAGAGATAACTTTTAGGAAATAAGCTAGCAATGATGAAAGGACAGGCCAGTTATGTATTCTTCCATCCCGTGTCAATAAAGATAAGTCATTTTAGTCTATTATTTGAACTGCTATAATACATACACTCTGAATCACATGACCCAGTATGTGTTAGTATAACACCTTTCTCTTTTTATTCTATATTTCAGTAACAAGATTATAAACTCCCTAAAGATAGACACAGTCCTACATTTTCTCTCTCTACCTCCACCTTCACACCTCCATCAAAATGCTATGTTCTTCAGTGGTACCAACTCAGTATTTTAAAGTTGATGATATGCCAACCAAATACTGATTGAAAAGAGGTGGATAGAGGGCTGGATTTTGAGTTAGGAAGACCTGAGTTCAAATTTGACCTTAGATATTTGCCGTGACCCTGGGGAAGTCACTTAACCTCTGTTTGCCTACTTTTTTATCTGTAAAACAGGATAATGGTTATTATAAGGATCAAATGAGATAACATTTATAAAGCATTTGAAATACATTAACGTGATATATGTGTCTGTTCCTATTATTATTTTAGAGTATTGTGATTGGTGCTCTGGGAGATACAAAGATGTATAAGACAGAATCTCTGCCCTTAAGCAGCTTAAATTCCACACCTATTAGTGATATGGATAATAAATACATGAAAACTTAAATATTAACTTACCAGATAAATAATAATGGGGATAACATTACAATGGATATCATAGGGTACTTTATGATGAGTGTGGTACACAGAAAAAAATGCTCTCCCTGAGGATTAGGACCAAATGGGAATATTTGTATGGGGTATTCCATGTTCTATGTATGTCTATGGCTATGAGTTCAGAGTTTCTTATGCAATTAAACTCAGAACAAGTGGCCTGATTTGCTCTGTCTCTCCTAAAAAGCTAGAGGGAGAGGATAAGCATTTATTAAGCACCTACTATGTTCCAGCTACTGTGCTAAGTTAAAAATACTATCTCATTTGCCAGTCTACGCTCATCCTTGTTTCTAGTTCCCTGCTACTAGTGACTTCATTATCCAAATCTATGAGAAGAAATACATATGGAGGCACAGATGTGTAAATACATGAAGTGTGTTCTATCTTAGACAACAGATCCCCAGAACTACAGTGTAAACAGGATGCTGGGCTATAGGGAACAATAATCCAAGAGTTGTTGAGCCTAAGCATTCACCTAAACAGGTGGGTCACGTAAAATATCATAAAGAAAAGAGACCAGGGACCCAGCTGCAGAGGAACAAACAGGGTTTAGAAAGACCAGGTGGGTATCCTCGGCTTAGGACTAGGCTGTAGAGTCAGAAGTCCTTGTTTCAAATCTTACTGCTGATGCACCTCTATGATGACAATTGGCAAGGCATAACTTCTGGGAGCCTCAGTTTCCTCATTAGAAAAATGAGGGCAGGAACAAGGATGAGAGCATTAGACAAGATAGACTCAGAGATCTCTTCCGCCTCTAAATCTGATCCTATGAATATAAAAGTTCAGCGCTGAGAGTATCCACTAAAGTAAGAAAGGGCAGATGGGTGTCTGTACACAGTCAGCGTCCAGAATTGTAGAAGTCAGGCACTAGCAGACACTAAGGAGAAGTTATAGAGTTGAAATCTGATACTTTGGGTTGATCTTCTCTCTGCTCTATTTCATGTTGCTGGCTGGGCTGGGGGGGCCTTGTACTCATAGGTGTTAACCATAACCAGAAGGAGGTCAAAAACCTTCAGGTGGAGCAGGGGCAGAGATGCCCAGGATACTTCACCCTTAAAGCTTCAAGTTCAGATAGAACCTCAATTGGTGCCTCAGGAAATGTCTATCCATCTGTCTAGAATAGCCTAGAATTTAAATTCCTTGTGCTTTCCCTCTAGTTCCCCACTAGGGATCACATCCCCTGCAAGTAGATTGATTAATTAATGTGTGATATGTCTGGAGATCTTTTTGCTCTTCTACTGTTCTGTAGGTGACACTTGAATTCCCACTATGGGAGAATCCTTCCTTTGGATTAAAGCTGTGTTATAATCCATGCCAGAAACAGGAACAAAGTATCATGGGTCATGAGCTGGTAGGAACCTTATAGGTTGTCTAGACCAACTTCACTCATTTTACAGAGGAGGAAACTAAAGTCTAGAGAATTTAAATGACTTGTCCAAAGTCACCTGGGGGAATAAGTGGCAGAACTGGAATTCAAACTAAGGGCCGATGAATCAGAGTTCAGTGTTCTTTCCTTTGTATCTTACTCTGTCCTATGCATTCATTTACCAGATGATTTCTATAATAACAACTAAATGGATTTGCTTACAGGAAGGATGGGAAGAGAAGGGAACAAGCATTTATGAAGTGCCTACTCTGGGCCAGGCACTGTGCTAAAAAACACTTTACTACTACTACTACTACTACTACTACTACTACTACTACTACTACTACTACTACTACTACTACTACTACTACTACTACTACTACTACTACTACTACTACTGCTACTACTACTACTACTACTACTATTACTACAACCATCACCCCTGCCATCACCACCATCACCATCATTCATATAGCTCTTACTATGTGCCAGGAACTTGATAAATACTTTATAAATAATGATGATAATAATAATATTTAGAAAGTGCTTACTATGTGCCAAGCACTGGACTAACTAAATGCTTTGCTGCTGCTGTTACTACTACTACTACTACTGCTACTAATCTACTAACTAATATTTATATAACACTTACTATGTTCCAGGCACTGTTCTAAGTACTTTATAGGTATTATCTCATTTGACCCTAACAAGAACCTTGGCAGATGTGCCATTATTATCATTTACATTTTACAGTTGAGAAAACTGAGGCAGCAGATAGAGGTTAAGTGACTTGCCCAGAGTCACATTGCTAGGAATTAGCTGAGGCTATAGTTGAACTTGAGTCTTCCTGACTCCAGGCTCAGCACTCTACCCACTTTACTGCCTATCTGCCTCTGAGATCACCACCTTACTGAGTAGAGGAGGGGGAAGAAGAAGAAGGCAAGCAGAGGGCTGACCAATGTGGGTCTTTTCCCGGTTTGGCCGAGGACCCTCTCTGCTGCTGGGTGTAAGTATTATCATTGCTTGAGTGAGGCACATGGACTTGGAAAATCACAGAGCTGTAGAATGTTAGAGCTGGAAGGACCCTAGAGACCATCTCTTCTAACCCTTTCATTTTATAGATGAGGAAACGAGGGTAAAACAGCAAATTAACTTCTGTTCCATCATCGATGTCTAGTCTACCTTCTAGTCTGTTTTGGAAGAAGCCAATCAAAGTTACTCGTGCTGCCTTCCTTCTTCCTTCTCCCTCCCCTCTCCTCTTCTTCCCTCTTTTCCTTCTTCCTTCCCTTCTTCCCTTCCTCCTTGCCCCTTTCCCTGCCCATACCCTTTTCCTTTCCTCCCCTCCTTTCTTCTTTCTTTCCTTCCTTTTTCCCTTCCTCTAACCCTTCCTTCACTCCTCTCTCCCTCCTTCCCTCCCCCATGCCCCTTTCCTTCCCTCTTTCCCTCCCCCTCCCCCCCCCCCCCCCCCTCCTCTCTTTTTCCCTTCCTTGCTTCCTTCCTCCTTCCTCCCCTGTCTTAAGTGTTCCCTATCAAGGAATTAAAGGAGTTAATGGAGATAAAAGTGCTTGGGAGAGTTAGGGAGAACAGATGTGTGAGGCATGTATCTGCAAAGCTCAGCTTCAAGCAGGGACATTTACTATGAATTACACTGAAGGCAAATTTCTTCCTTCCCTTTGTTTTATAAATATAAATGAAATGATTCCATCCATGTTCAGCTCCTCCTTTCTACTCTGACAGCTTGTCCCACTTCCAAGCCCTGCCTCCATTCGATTCTGCAGTAATACCTCACCAGTTAGACAAAGTCACAGAGGCAAGAGAAGGAGAAGTGCTTGTTAGGTCAAGAAGCGCTTCCCCAAGGGAGGTCCCCTCCTCACCAGGCGAGCCTCGATAGCGGCCCGAACAGTCTCGTTTCAAACATCTCAAGTAATGGTTGTTTCTCCCTCTTCCCTGGGGAAGTGATTGTACAGGCTAATAGATAAACCCGTGTCTGTATCCTAGAAAAGCCAGGAAATTCAGTTTGGACAGAAATTCAGGCTGACACTTGGGCTATAGCTTGTGCTGTTATGCAAAAGGAAGCAGGAGTTGGAAAGTGACTTTAAAGGTGTCATTTCAAGCCAGGTAGTGACATCCCTGACTTCAAGTGCCACAAGTGGATCCTTTCTCTAGCAGCCTAGTCCTCGGGGTGGGGGAAGGCCTGGCACTCACTATATCAATTTGTGAAGTGGCCCGATTCCCTCAGCTGATGTCTGATCTTGTAGAAAAGCAGCACACGTCAAGGATATGGGAGGAAATCAAGGAGAAGGACTAGCAGCAGATTGGCTGAAGTTAGCTTGTTGGCATTGGCTTTGCTTTGGGTACAAGACAATACTTTTCTTCTCCTTTGGAAATAAGTGAAAACTTGCTACAGCATAGCCAATGCTGTTCTCTGGCATTTTCTCAGTTGGAACTTTCTCTTATTAGGCATCACTTCCTCAAGGATCATGTCCAAGGAGAATCAGTGGATCCACTGACTCAATTGTACCAAGGTTTTTTCAATGCAAGATAACTGTGCAAGGTTCTTGGGAAACCCAAATGAAAAAACACACATCCTTAGCCTTCAGAAGTTGCTCAGGGAGAGGATTACTTCAGTGTCAGTGTAAATTCATGAAAGAAGGATTACTTTAAAATCCTGAAGGGCCTTCTGAATTGTCAGAGAAATGGAAGTAATAGTAAGTAGGTGTGGTAGAAAGCAACCGCTCTAGGAGACAGAAGACCTGTGGTTCTAGTCTTCTTCCTTCTACAAACTAGAAGATACCTGTGAGTTCCATTCAACTGATCAACAAACATTTATTAGGCAACCATTATGTGCCATACATTTTGCTAGGCACTATTCCTACTTACTAGCTGTGTGACTTTGGAAAAGTCACTTAACCCTAACTGCCTTGCCAAAAAAAAAAATAGTTACTAGCTGTGTGACCCTGGGCAAGTCACTTAACCCTGATTGCCTCACCAAAAGAGAAAAAACAAACATAGTAAGTGAATAGAAATATTTTTCCATCCTGGCCTCTTATGCTTTCCCATGTTTATACTAGGACTTTGAGTTCTTTTGCATGGGTTTTCCAAGTACTTGATTACTTCCAGTTGTAAATGAGCCACTTGGCAAAGTGGTCTTCAAATATCAGGGATCAATATTCTCACTACTTCAGTTATTTCAGGCTGGTACCTTTTTGACTGCTAAAGTAAACATGTTTTCCCTAAGTTTAAGACCTTTCGTCCCTCAAATTCTAATATATAGCCAGGAGTACTTTGTGTTCTGGGAGTTCTGTACCCATTTCTTGATAAATTGACTAATTTGTTCCCTTCAACATGATTTTGCTTTTCTCTCAACTCACTCCAATATCCTTTAGGTCCCTCTTTCTGGATGTGAATTTTGGGGGCTTCATACAGTCCTTCCAAGTACAATTCCTCTACTGCTGTATGTCTGATGCACTTGCTTGAAGAAGCTCTCCAGAGAAAAAGCCAAAGAATTTCTACTAGCTAATTCTTCTTTGTCGAACTCCTCTCTGAACCAAGATTTGACTTTCTTACCTTGCAGGATCATATTTTCTGCAAGTTCTTCATTTGAAACAAGAATATTCTTTTCAAATAGAAAAGCTTTAAGGAAAAGTGCCTTTCAACTTTTGCAAGCAGATAGGGTATTTGGTTCCCATCCTGACAGTGATTTCATTGTTGAGTAATAGGGAAACTGTATGTGAAGAAAATATATAAAAATAAGGATCATCCTCATTATATTTCCTAATTTTCCTTTAGTTTTCTTGTTTTTATAACAAATAAGCCAGCTTCTACACAGCTGCCAAAATAATCTTCATAAAGTACAGGTCTGATATCAGTTCTCAATTCAAAACCTTTCAATGACTCCCCTTTCATTAAGTATTTATTATCTTCCACATTGCCCAGAGGATCAAATATATGTGCTTTAGTCTGGCATTCAAGGCCTGCTAACAACCAACTTCTGTATGGTGCTATAGCCATATTCCCCACGAATTCTCTTCACGTGTTGTTGAACAAGCTATTTAAACTAGACATCTAGCTATTGCCCAGTCTTGTTTCCTATTTTCTCCTTCCACATTTCTACCTGTTGATCTATACCATCTTTCTTTTACTTCAAGGTCCAAATCAGGTGGTACCTTCTCTCTGAAACCTTCCCCAGGCCCCTCAGCTGAAAGTGATTCCTCCATCTTGTAACTGTCTTGTTGCCTATTGTCACAGTCTGTCTTGTATCATAATACCCAGATACATGCATTTTGTTGTCGTTCAGTCATTTTTCAGTCACGTCCAACTCTTCATGACCCCATTTGGGGTTTTCTTGATAAAGACACTGGAGTGATTTGCCATCTCTTTCCCCAGATCATTTGACAGATGAGGAAACTGAGTTAAACAGAGTTAATGACTTGTCCAGGGTCCCACAGCTAGTAAGTGTCTGGGGCCCATTTTGAACTTAGAGAGATGAGTCTTCCTGACTACAGGCATGGCACTCTATCTACCTAGCTGTCCCAATACATGTATAGACACATACATCCGCCCTTCTAAATTTAAAGTTCCAAGATTAAATATGACAACTGGGTTGTTTTTCTTTTCTTTTTTCTTATTTTCAGTACATTGAAATAGTAGGCACTTAATATGTTTTTGTTGAACTGAATTAAAATCATATGTGTCTCATTTGCTTAAAAATGTTTGTCAATTGTGATTTTTGAGGGCAGGGATCATGTCTTATACTTTTTTCCCCCCACTATGGCACTTAACATAGTTTTTTACACATGATTGATATTTGGTAAATGTCTCTTTGAATGAATTACTGTAGTTTAAATTTGCGAGACAATCTTCTATACAGTAATTACTTCTTTTTGATATGCTGTACCTGCAATTCTGCTTGCTATCACCAGATGGTGATGGTACTGTTTTGGTAGTATAAACCCAATGGGACTACTTTAAGTGCAAAACAATACAATTGTTAAGTTAATTATTGCTTTTTAAAATAAAAATATAACTGCTAAAAAGCCCCCTACATAAATCTTGATTAATACTAATTACGTTAAAAGAAAATATTATCTGAAGCAAGATTTTTAAAAATAGAATACTAAGGCACTCCTCACCAACATAAACTATTATTAACCATTTAGTTAACATTGAATTATAAACTTACCTCAAATATTTTCTTAAGAAGCCTTCCTGTCTGTGATGCTTCCTCCTCCATATCTTAACCTTTAGGACTATAGTGGAGATGTAATATGAAAACTTCATGATTCATCTTGTTCTCCTGATTATGGTTGGCTGCTTTGGCGTATCTGGAATTGTTACAGATTTTTTGTTATCAAGAACAAATACAACAGACACTGCTACTAACATTTATCTAGATGTTTGTCTTCTTAAAAATAAATTTTAGTGATTTGTTTTAGTTTTTATGTCAATAGAATTTCTCCCAATATTCTTCCCTCTCCCCTTCCCAGAGAGGCATTCCATATAACAATATTTTTAAAGAAAATAGTTTTTAAAAATTTTTCCCAATTATATGCAAAGACAATTTTCAGCATTAATTTTAACAAAATGTTGAGTTCCAAATTTTTCTCCTTCCTTCCCTCCCCTTCCCCTCCCCCAAATGGTAAGCAATTTAATATAGGTTATATATGTGCAATCTGATAAAACGTATTTCCAAATTAGTCACAGTTATGAAAGAAGAAATAGACCAAAAGGAAAAAAAATAATGAAAAAACAAAGAATGTGAAAATAGTAGGCTTCGACCTATATTCAGAATTCATCAGTTCTTTCTCTGAATATGGATAGCATTTTCCATCAGGAATCCTTTGTAATTGTCTTGGATCATTGTATTGCTGGGAAGATCTAAGTCATCTTAGTTGCATATCACACATGCTGATATTTTTTAACACAAATGTGAGATTTTACATTTATAGGTATAAATACTGAATATATATTGAATACATTGAATTTTATATTATCATATTCATCTCAAAGTTCCAAGCTGATCTAATCTAACCCTGTCCTGTTAGAAATAAGACCACTGAAGCCCAGAGGAGGAAGTGATTCACTTGCACAAGAGCAAAAAGGAAATTAGTAGCTGTTTGATGGAGTTTTAAAAATGTGTATAGATAGCTTAAGTAGTAAAATGTCACTATTACACATGAGCTTGTGAAAATTGCTGAAGGGGGGTGTGGGGGTGAGGGTATGTTGGTCACCTAAATCGATGAATTTCCAAACTGCAGTTTCCCATTAAGCTTCTATATCCAAATCTGAATTTAAGATCTCTAAATCTCATAGGAAACAATTTCAGAAACCCTGTGGCAAGTAAAACAAAACCAAAAACAAAACGTTTAACGATTTTTTTAAAAAAAGTAGAGATTTCTTGAGGTCAGTGCTATCCAACCCAAAAAGAACAGGGGCCACTAAACTATACATAAGAATCCCTACAGGGTGCGTATTGACTCAGTTTTAAAGTATATAATTATCTATTTCATAGTGTTTTTATTTATCTGTTAAATATTTCTTGATTACATTTGAATCTGGCAAACACACTCAGGAGCATTGTGGGCCACATGCTGCTTGAGGGCCATGTCTTTGACACCTCTGCTTTAGGGTATAGATTGACCTCACAGATGACCATTAAGATTCCTTCCAACTCTCAAACTATACCATTGTCTGGATGATTGCAATTATGGTTTTTATGCATTATTCAAGCTTTTTTGTGTGTCATGGACCTCTTCCCAGAATAATGTTTTTAAATGCATAAAATAAAATACCTAGTATTACAAAGAAAATTAAATATGTTTGAGCACAGTTATCAAAATATTAAAAATTCCAGGTTCATGGACCCCTCTAAAATCTATCCACAAACTCTTTAGGGATCCATACACCCTAAGTTAAGTGTCTCAGTTCTATACAAACCTATACTTCTAATGGTTCCATATAGTCATACCCTATGTTTTCTTGCTTGTGTAACATTGATCACACTGGTCTATATGCCTATAATTCCTTCTCCTGTTCTCACATACTCAGTTCTCATATTTTGAAATTCTTCCCCCCCTTTGTTGTTGTTCAGCTGTATCCAGCTCTTTGTCGTCCCATGGACATAGTGTGCCAATGCTTTCTTGGCAAAGATACAGGAGTGGTTTGCCATTTCCTTCTCCAGTGGATTAAAACAAATAGAGGCTGAATGACTTACCCAGGGTCACACAGCTAGGAAGTGTCTGAGGCTGGATTTGAGGTCTTCCTATAACTCTAGGCCTAGTGTTCTATCCACTGAGCCACCCAGCTGCCTCCTAAACTTTTGTTGTTTGTTGTTTTTGTTGTTATTCAGTCATTTTCAGTCATGTATGACTCTTTGTGACTCCCTTCTGGGAAGTTTTCTTGGCAAAGATGCCATAGGGGTTTCCCATTTCTTCCTCCAACTCATTTTACAGATGAGTAAACCAAGGCAGACAAGGTTAAGTGACCTGCTTAGAGTCACACAGCTAGTAAATATCTGAGGCCACGTTAGAACTCAGGTCTTCTTGATGCCAGGCCTGGTGATCTATCCACTGCACCACCTAAGACACAGCTAAAATGCTACCTCCTCCTGATCCTATCCCCCAAATTGGAAACATTTTCCTTCTCAACCCCATCCAAGCAGGTTGCACCTCTTTAGTGTGCTTATCATGTTGTGTTTCATTATTACCGTTATTTGGGTACATGTTTTATTTCACATTCTGAGTTGTAAGTTCCTTGAGGGCAGAAACTGGGTCCTATTTATCCTTGTATTGCTCTCAGCAAATAGTGCAAAATGTCACATACTTAGTAAAGGTCCAACAAATGTATTTTGAATGAATAAACAAATCACTGATAATATACGAATGAATGAATGGATAGATGGGTGCCTATTCTAGCTCTAAGGTTTTATGCTTGTACTATAATCTTTCTTTTTTATTGATAAGGCAAACAATGGGCTTGAATGCAATTTCTCACTCTGTGGGATTTCACTGATTATAGCATACACTGTTAACCTTTGTACTTGTGTTCATGTTGTGAACAGATGAGCTCTAGCAGCAAAAAGAAAAAAAAATCCCTCTACTTGTCAATATAGTCAAGCTCTCCCTGTTCTCATTCTTAATTAACAACCATTCTTTGACCACGTTCTGCTGGGGGGGGGCATGCAAAGAAGAATAAAATGCAGACCCTGACCTCAAGTAGTTTACTAGAGAGTAGGAAAAACAAGACCTAAAAGTATAACTAGCAATAAGAAAATTGTATGTACTACATACTAAGTTGTTAGTATAGATAGCAAATCCTATAGGAAGAATTCTATGGAAAAAAAAGATCAGTGTGGGCTGGGATGCTCCAAGAGGGCTTCATGAAGAAGCAGTTATCTGAGTTATATCTACCTTAAAAAGTCGGAGAATCATATAAGGAGGAGAGAAGAATGAATTCACTCAAGGGTTATGAAATGAGGTGACCAAAGACACAGAGGCGGAAATATACAGGGAATGTTTTTTTGGGGGGAGATGAGGGGGATGGGTGAGATGGGGGAAGGGTAGCAGTGAGAAGATCAGTCTGGCTGGAGCAGAGGGTTTGTGCTGTAGAGAAATGGTAGATAGGGTTGGAGAGGTAGTCAGTCAACTAGAGTTTATTAAGGGCCTGTTATGTGCCAGGCACTATGCTAAGTGTTTAAGGTAGCTGATAGTGCAGTGGACATAGTGCTGGGCCTGGATTCAGGAAGACCTGAGTTCAAATGCAGCCTCATATGTGACTCTGGGCAAGTCTCTTAATCTCTGTTTACCTCAGTTTCCTCAGTTGTAAAATGAGGATAATAACTGTACCTACTTCTCAGGGTTGTTATGAGGATCCAATGGGTTAATATTTGTTAAAGGTACTCAGCATAGTGCTTCGTGTGTAGTAGACACCAGATAAGTGCTTATTCCTTTCCCTTCCCTGGGGAGATAAACAAGGTTAGAAAACAGCCCCTGCCCTCAAGAAGCTCACAGTCTAACAGGGGAGACAACATGTAAACAACAATGTACAGACAAGATACTTGTAGGCAAAAATATCCGAAGGAAGGCACGAAGATTAAGAATAAGTGGGGCCTATAGTTTATGCTTTAAGGAAGCCAGGGAAGCTAGAAAGTAGAGATGAGAAAGGAATCCTTCTAGGCAGGGGGGATAGCAGTGAAAATACCCAATTAGGAGGTGGAGTGATGTATTTGAGGGACACCAAGGAGACCAGTGTCGTGGCCTTGCGGAGTGCATGGAAAGGAGCAAGGTGTGAGAAGACTAGAAAGGTAGGAAGGGGCCAGGAGTCAGGGGTGGTGAACCTGTGACCTCGAGGCCACATATAGCCCTCTAGGTCCTCAAATGTGGCCCTGGGGCAGGTTGTAAAGAGTATTAAAAACAAAACAGGGGGTGTTGAATGTGGGGGTAATGGTAACATGTGGTCAGACCTGTGCTTTAGGAAGATCACTTTGTTTTGCTTTTTTGGTGAGGCAATTGGGGTTAAGTGACTTGCCCAGGGTCACACAGCTAGTAAGTGTTGTGTGTTTGGAGAGACTGGATTTGAACTCAGGTCCTCCTGACTCCAAGGCCAGAGCTCTATCCACTGCGCCACCTAGCTGCCCCAGGAAGATCACTTTGACAGCTAAGTTTAGGTCAGCCTGGAGTAGGGAAAGACTTGAAGCAGGCAGACCCACCAGCAGGCTCTTGAGGTGGTCCAGATGTGAGGTGATGGCAGCCTTGGACCAGCAGAATGGCTGTAGTGTCGGAGGAGAGAAGTGGACATATTTGAAAGTAGAAACTGGACCACCATCAGTTGGCAGCCTCCAAGCCATTGCTGACATTTTCTTTGCTACCTCTCTTGGTTCTAGTGTTTGTCCCCAGGTGACTTGCCCAGAGCTAGTGGCATCTGGGATGCTTAGCCTCTGTGGAGATGGAACCACATTTGTCATTGGTTCTTCCTTCCCCAAGTGAGTAAACAAGCCTGACTTCTCGCAGTGTGAAGAGAAATGAAATCCGAGCATGTCATATCTATCCTCCAGTGGCTTAGATTTTGGCCCCCAGTTTTTCCTTCTTAGTAATCCCCAAAGAGAAATCCTATGAATAAAAATCCATCTCTCTCACAACTCTTGGAACCAGCTTCCAGGTCTTACCTCTTTCATTTTTTTTTACAACACTCTTCCTTCTTTTCCCTTCTCCCCCTTATTCTCCTTTCCTCACTTTGCCTTCCCTCCTTCCCTTTCCCCTCCCCTCTCCATAATTCTGGCTCAGCCCTGTCAAATCGTCGAGGAGGTCGAGAGCTCCCCCACAGCCATCACCTCCCCGGCTTTTCCCTGAACATCAGTCTAAACAGTCATTCTGTGTCTGTCAAAATAGTGACAGCCCTTTTCCCTGCACAGAGAGGCTTATATCCCATCTGTATTGCCAACCCTGTTCCAGGTTTATTTTGCCTGTCACGTCTGTACACTTGCTATTTAAATTCGAAGTCATTCTGGGGTTAACTGTGTCCCTGCTATGCCAGGAGCCTACTCACTGCACCTCTGATTCAGCCATCCTATTAGGCATGTTCCCAGCATCACATATGTGTGTATGTGTCCCTTTCAAGTTCTGTGCCTCCTGCATGCCACCAGTGCCAGATGTAGCTTGCAATTTCCATTCCATTGGGCTGCATGTTACACAAGGCATAATCGGACTGAAATCATTTCTGGATGGAGAGATGAGTGATTTGAACAACAAAACCAAAAAAAAAAAATGGCATGTCTTCAGGATTTTTTTGTTTCACTCAGTCCTTTTTCTAGTCAAAATATCATCTTGTGAATCTGTGTCATTTGGAATACGTTGAGCATGCTTAGTGACATCCTCTCCTCCATTCTTTTACATGGTAACAGGGATTTTGGATGAGTTTATGAAAGAACAAAGCACCAATCACATTCCATAGTTTTCCTTAGAAATAGGATGCCTTGGAGCAGCTAGGTGGTGCAGTGCATGGAGCACTGGCCCTGCAGTCAGAAGGACCTGAGTTCAAATCTGTCCTCAGACACTTAGTAGCTGTGTGACTCCGGGTGAAAGAAGGAAAGAGACAAAGAAAGAGGAAGGAAGGAAGGAAGGAAGAAAGAAAGAAAGAAAGAAAGAAAGAAAGAAAGGAAGAAAGAAAGAAAGAAAGGAAGAAAGAAAGAAAGAAAGAAAGAAGGAAAGAAGGAAAGAAGGAAAGAAGGAAAGAAGGAAAGAAGGAAAGAAAGAAAGAAAGAAGGAAAGAAGGAAAGAAGGAAAGAAGGAAAGAAAGAAAGAAAGAAAGAAAGAAAGAAAGAAAGAAAGAAAGAAAGAAAGAAAGAAAGAAAGAAAGCCTCATTTGAGATAACCCTCCTCTGACCTTCTGGCTATGGTTGCTATCTATGAGCCCAGGGGCACTCATCCACAGCAGGGACGATATGACAAGACAGAAAGCAAACAGCCTCTGCATCATGCTGGAAGTTCAACTCTACTCACTGATGCCATTTGGGCTGTGGCCCCTCAATTTCCTAGATTATGGATCTTCGCTTCCTAAACAGAATTATTCTTCCCTGTTTCACCTGACTTGCCTGACTTGGCCCTTCAACAGGCCAGACTCTTGTCTGTCAGTCGACTTCCTATGAAGCTGTCCTTCTGGTTCTCTTTCTTTCTGGCCAGCTCTACCGTGTTGTTATCAGTGACCAGTTGTGATAGATTCATGGCATAGAAGGTGCCATGTGGCTTAAGTGAATACCAGAGATTTGGGAATGAGGAAAGTCACATTTCTTTCTAGGCCTGGACCTGGATATGAGGTTTGGTTAAAGTGATAGGTCCAAGAAAAAACTGAATTAATTGTGCTTTGCTTGTCTGTGGCTTCATTTTAAAGTTATGTGAAATTAGTATTTGAAAGGTCACATAGGGAGTCTTTTATTATGAGGCAGAATATGGTCTAGCAGTAGAAAAAACACTAATACTGATGGTGGTGATGAGAAGAATTTGTTTATGGAAATGGAGAGGTTTATGATGGCAGTTCAGGATTAGGTTATTGTCGCCAGAAATTACAGAAAGCTTATCCTGAAGGACCACAGACTGCTTAATCAATGCAGACTATTCAAGGAAATAGAAGCTATACAAAATCTCACTATGGGCTGCAAAGACATAGTATCTGCCAAATACCTAGCAAGACACGACTTGGTGGCTAGAAATACACATCAGAAGCTCACTATCTTTCATGAACTAACAGGATAAATCCTCACACCACAGATACAGACCTCAGAATATCCTTGAAGATTGAACAAGTGAACTCTCCTGGGATTGGATCCTTATTACAGACAAAAATGCTGCCCACAATTACCTGGACTTAACATTAATCTACTACAGTTTAAAAACAAAGTTTTAATAGTTTTTTTCCCTTGCAAAATGCTCATATTCTCCAAGCTATGTGGACATTTAAAAAAGAAAATGGTTTTCTAAATATAGAGACATATTATAAAAGGTCAAAATCATGTGGGAAAAGGATGGGCTACGTGTCTTCCCTATTGTTCTGTCATCTATTGGACTTGTCCTCAAGCTGCTTTCAGTGAGACCGCAGAGGGTGAGGTTATTATATGCCAATACTTTTATTCAGTTATGAAGAACCAGCTATTTTATACGCCTATGCAATAGTCTGCAAAAAAAAAAAAATTAAAAATAAGAGAATAACAGCTGGATAGTGACTTGTCCCACGACCATTTCTGTCTGAGTTCCATTGAAAAAAATGAGAATGCAATTATTAATTATGATTGTGATGACAACAATAACAGTAACAGTATGTGTTTCTGTAGCACATCAAGGTTTACAAAGTATTTCTCTCAGAACTATCCTGTGAGGTCAGGAGGGAGAAAAGAGGTTCTTTATTATAGAAGAAAGACTATTCCACATCTCGGCTTTAATTAATGTATAACTAGGACTGTTTTTCACTGTTTTTGTAGGTTTCAAATTAGCCTGAGTATTAATAGAATGGGCTCAGACTCTTCCTGTTGAGGTGCTGTTATGAGGTCAGATTGAGAGGTATGAAGACCAAGGAGAGCATTTCAAAAAGAATAGAAATAAAAATACATTTTATCCACCAAGAGCCATTTTATTTTTCCCCAACTTGGAAGAAGTGACAAATTTTCCAGCATTTTCTTTTTTAAAAATACTTCCACATCTCTGAATTTGCTTATGATAATTTTAAGTCAAAACTAAACACATTGCAATTTCGTGGTCCTAATCAGAAAAACAGTGGCTTGACACTTGTAAAACAGACCTAACTCAAGTTCTGGACATTAGACGTGGGCATCAGCAGTCCTGGTTCAACTGCTGACTAATCCTGTGCCCTTAGGCAAGTCCCTGCCCTTCTATGAATGTCCCTTATGTCATCTACAAAATGAAAGTGTTAGTCCTGATGAGCTCCAAGTCCCTTCACACTCTAACCTCCTATGATTTGGACAGCTATTCTAATTTCTCCCAAAATTTCCAATTAAAACACTTTCCCTTCCTTTATTCCTACAGCTTCAAAATTCCTGCCACACTTTAACACCTCTCATAGGGCTCCCAGAGATCAGGAGGTGGGAAATAAACACATTGCAGGAAGTGAGGTCAGGGATACAGAGAAGAGTCAGGCTCCCAAGCCAAAGGCAGGACAATCAAAGACTAGAACAGGGCTTCTCAACCTTGTTTGTATTAGTGATCCCTTTGGAAATTTGAGGACGACTATTGTCAGTCATTATTAAGTGCCTACTATATACCAAGCACTATGCTAAGTGCTGAGGATACAAAGAAAGATAAAAGATTGTCCCATTGCTCAAGGAGCTCATAGTTGAATGGGGGAAACAACATGTAAACAACCATGTATGAGCAAGATACATATCACTATCTATAGATATAGATAGATATAAATATATACATATCTATATCTATATCTATATCTATATCTATATCTATATCTATATCTATATCTATATCTCTATATCTATACACACACACACAAATATACATGTGTACATATGCATATATATGCACATGTGGATATGTGTATTTATGTATGTCTCTTTGATTATCCCCAATTTATCGTATATATGTAGAATGTGGTATATGTGTGTATATGTATATATACATATTATACACACACACACACACACACACACACACACACACACACACACACACTGTATATACTGGCTGAGTACAGTACCCAAAGGTTGAGTAAGGTTCAAACATGGGGGTCACACAGACTGACTCTGTCCTAACAGCTGACTATGCACAATCCTCCCTTTGGTGCTAACCATCCTCACAGTGCACCACCACAATCAGATCTATATATCTGTCCTCAACTGAATCATCTCAATCTCTGCTCCTTGTGCCAAATTAATTTGAGTAAGCATTAGTGTCAATAAGCTAGGGGACTTAAACTTACAATAGGAAACAAGTGTAATGTGGCTGTGAGTGGTACAAAAATCATAAGCCCACGTTTCCTTCAGAGTCATAAAAAGTTGAACAATCTTAGTTAAGCAGAGGCATGATCTTATGTGTCCCTTAAGGAGACAAATAGGCTATATAGGTAAACTAAGTCAAGTTCACAGATTAAACCACTTAGAGGGCTCAGTATGTACTAATTTGTCATTCTTCCCTCCTTCCCTCCCTCCCTCTCTTCCTTCCATCCATCCATCCCTCCTTCCTTCCCTGTATCTTTGTCTTTCCCCCTTCTTCCCTCTCTGTCCCTCTGATTGAATTCAGGTTTTCACACTTTGAGGAGATTGGTATAAAACAGGGAATCCTGTTATTTCCTTATCAATAAATGAATCAACAAGTATATATTTAATGCCTACTAGGAATGAAGGATGATAAAAGACAAAAATAGTTCTTGCCCTCAAGGAACTTACGTTCTTTTCATGCGATTACATAAGCATAACATACACATATACCTATAAAGTAAATACTAAGTAATTTTCGTGGCAAGGCACTAGAACAGGAAAGACTTCATATAGGAGTGAGGACTTGAGCTGAGTTTTGAAAGAAATCACTGATTCCAAAAGGCAGAAGGGAGGCTGAGATGGATTCTGGGCACAGTTGGGATTGGTGACAGTGTGGAGGCATGGACATGGAAATGAAGCATCCTATGTGAGGAACAGTAAGAATGCCAATTTGGCTGAAATACACTGTGTGAAGGTGGAGTGATGTGTAATACGCTTGGAAAGGTAGGCTGGAACCAAGTTGTGAGGAAGACTAATGAAAGGGAGATTTTATTCCAACCCTTGAAAAGGTCAGAGGAGGGGCATTTCAGAACTCTTCCTGTCAATCTTCCACTTATGAATAAAAGTAGGAACTATCACTGGCTTCCATATGGCTCCCTTGTCCTCTTAAACACCTGCCTGCCCCCCACCCAACCTCCCACGTATACACAAACAAGTCCCAATACACCAGAGACTCAATAGAAAAGCATGTGATGTTGATGCTACTTCCTGTGAGGTGTGAAGTAGTTCAGCAGGCAGTAATTGCCTCTCCATGAGCCCTAAAATCTCTTTTTAATGGGTTTCTGGCATATTCTTAGCCCCAGGGGGAGATACAAATAAAAGTAAGGAAGGAATAAGAATTTATAGGAAGTTATTGCAATAACTTTTATAGAAATAAGCATTTGTAGAACTCCTACTATGTGTCAGGCACTGTGCTAAGCACTTTACAATCTTACCTCATTTCGTCCTCACAACAATCCTGGGAGGTAAGTACTAGTATTGGCCTCATTTTACAGATGAGGAAATTGAGGCAAACAGGGATTAAATGACTTGTCCAGGATCACCCAGCTAGAAAGTATTTGAGACCAGGGTTTATCTCAGTTCTTCCTGACCCCAGGCACAGTGCTCTATGCACTGCACCACCTGACTGCCTCACAAAGAAGTCCAGGACCCTGCCCTCTGAGATGCTGGCAATCTCATCAGTGGCAACCATGGAACAGTTAGAGAATAAGACAAGGCAGCAAATAATCAAGTATTACGCTGTGTTGTTTAGAGTATAAGGTACTATAGGGCTATGTAGAAAGAAATCAATGGAGGCTAGAATGTTCAGGGAAGACGTCATGAAGGAAGAGGTGAGAGTTGAGTGGGACCTTGAAGGATGGGTAGGAATGGTAACACTCCAGGTGAGGGAGGGAAGAGAAGTAAAGACTTGTAAGTGAAAATGAGGATAGGATCAATCAGCTAATCAAGTATTAAGTCCCTACTATGTGACAGATACTGTGTTAGGCATTGGGGATAAAGGTACAAAGAATCAAATGGTCTCTACTCTCATGAAACTCAGTCTAATGAGGGAAACAATAATCACATAAAATATTCACAGCAGTACAACATAAGGGTAATAAAAACAAAGTATATACAAAGTAGTTGGATTGTTTGGGAAGGACACTAGCAGGTGGTAGCATCAGAAAAGGTTTCATGCAAAAGATGATGTCTGATCTGCTTCTTAAAGGAACAAGGGGACTCTGAGGTAGAAGGAAGAAGGAAGTTCATTCCAGGCATTGGAGATGGCCAGTTCAAAGGTGTAGAGACAAGAGATGATGGCGTGTGGTGAGTGAAGAACAGAGAGGATGACAGTTTGTCTGGATCATAAAGTGTAAGAGGCTTAATGTTCATCAAGGCTGGAGGGTTGGGTTGGGACCAAGTTGTGTAGGACATGAAAGCTTAACAGAGGAGTGTGTGTTTTTATCCTAGGGCCATTGCAGTTGATTGAGTAGCGGGCAAAAGGCAGTGAAAAGATCAGACTCACAAGAATACAGGGTATCTTTTGGAGAATGAGACATTATGTTGGACATGTGGGAAAGGTATGGATTATGAAAGAAGAGAAGATATAGGGGTCATCATAGTCACGTTCAAGTATTTGAAGGACTGTTGGGTAGAAGGGCATTAGGCTTGATGTGCTTGGTGTCAGGGCAGAATTGGGAAGAATGGGTGGAAGTTGCAGAGAAGTAGATTTAGGTTTGATTTAATTCTGAACAATTAGAGCTGCTCAACAGTTGAATGAGCTATACCATAAGATAATACATTGCCAATAACTAGAAGTCTTCAGACGGAGTTTGGATAGCCACTTATTGTACATGATGTTGAACAGACCTTTGTTTGGGCACATGGTTTTGAACTGGAAGGGATCTTGGAAAGAATATAATCCAAACTTTTATCTTTATATGCCTTTTTGTTCCAAGCACAATACTTTACCCATAGCAGATGCTTAATAAATGTTTATTAGGTGGATAGAAGAATGAATGAATGGGTGGATGGATGGATGAATGAATGAATGGAATGAATGAATAATCCTTTCCAGTTTACAAGAAGCTCAACAGTACAGTTATGGCATCAATGTGTTATATACAACTGATTAGTGATGGAGCTGAATCTAGAGCCAAAGTCTCGATATTCAGCCTAGGGATTTTTTCCTACCATGCCACTTGTTACAGTTCATTTGAGGTGATCACATTTGATCTTCTTTGGCAATGGAGAGCTATCATAGAGGGCTTCATGAATGAATTCTTTCAATGACTAGGCATATGCAACTTACACCATCTGTGGTAATGCATCATAATCCATTTATGTCTCTAGTGGGCTGCTTCAATATTAAGGATGATTGAGGATGCCATGACTGCCATGCATCTGCTGGGAACATTTAATCTCAGTAGAAATTGACAAATTCTGCCTGGACAACTCCCTTGGGCTACAGTAGATAACTGGAGGCAACCCTGCCTTCAAACTTCATTTCTATTTTGGAGGAAGAAATCTCCCAAATCACTCTTCTGAACTGCATGAAAACTGTTGAGGTTCTAGTTAAGAGAGTAGACAGTTAATATTGATTATCATCTCTTTCCTACTAGGAATGATCCCCTCTCTCACAGCTACACATATTTTCCTGTTTTTGTCCTTGTCATTGTTAGATCTCCTTGAGGAGCCACAGCTATGTAGGGTTAGCCCAAGGCAAAATTCTCAAGTTAGTCTTCAGTTTTCCCAGCCATTTCTTCCTTTGGTGGCCCTGATCCTCCCTCCCCCTCAAAATGTCCTATGTGCTTATGTTCTCTTTCTCCTTCTCCATAATCCTGTCATTCTTTTCTTAGATTCTTTAGTTATATTGTGGAAATAGTAGGTCATAGAACTTTGAAAAATTCTTGAGAGGGTCTAGTCAAGCTACTTCCTTTTACAGATGAAAAATTGAGGCCCAGAGAGGGGAAATCACTTGACCAAAGTTGCACACTTAACTAGCATTTATGCCATACAGTGCTTTTAAGAGGTAGGAGGACAGGGAGATCAATCAATGACAGTTCATCGTGTCTCTGAAAAGATTGGGAATTGCTGGGTTTGAGAAACCTGACCCTTTTACTTAAAGAGTGAAACTCACCTTATCACCTGTATTTGTGCCTTAAAGAGAATGGCTATGGTACAGGAGCAGGCAGACATTCCCTAAACAGAGGGCATCACCCTCATCCGTTACCTTCTATGCACCTGACCACTACCCTACTTCAGGCTCTCATCACTTCTGACCTGGAATATTAAAATAGTTTCCTAATTGATCTCCCCACCCTAAATCTCCCCTCTTTTCCTTCTCAGAACCATCACATCTCAAAACAATCAGCTGTCAAAGTAATATTTCTTCAGCTCAAACCTGACTATGTCACTCCCATATTCAATGAATTCCAGTGGCTCCCTAATACCTCTAGGATCAAATACACATTTTTCTGTTGGCATTTAAAACCCTTCACAAGCTGGCCCCAACCTATTTTTCCAAGCTTATTATACACTCCTTTTCTCCACACACTCTGCAGTCCAGTCATGTTGGCCTTCGTTCCACTATGCATAGAGAAGCTTCATTTCCTTCTTCCACGTTTAATGTACTGGCTCTCCCCTGTGTCTAGAATGCATGTGATCCCTTTCTCAACCACTTAAAATCCCTATTTTCCTTTAAAACTCAGCCCAAGCTCTACCTTCTAATGAATACTTTCTCAATTTTTCCTCCCTCAAACTGCCTTGTATTCATTTTGTATATACCGATATCTCTACATCTTGTTCTCCCCCAACAGAATATAAACTCATTGAGGGCAGAGACTATTTCAGTTTTTCTGTGCATCTAGCACAGTGCCTGGCAAATAGAAGACACTTAATAAAAAGCTTGTTGAATGATTGATAGGTAGAAATATTTACAATGATTGATATGATTTTAAGAGTAATTTTTTCGTTGGTAAAGACTTATGTTAAAGGCAGCTAGGTAGCACAGTGGATAGAGTGCAGGGCCTGGAGTCAAGAAATCTGACCTCAGACACTAGCTGTGTGACTTTGGCCAAGTCACTTTGCCCTGTTTGCCTCAGTTTTCTCATCTATAAAAAAAAATGAACTGGAGAGCAGAATGGTAAACTGCTCTGGTATGTTTGCCAAGAAAACCCCAAATGGGGTCACGAAGAATCAGACATGACTGAAACAACTCAGTAAGAACAAGAATGACAACAACAAGGCCTCACCTCTAGCATTCTTTCTTTCCTGCTCTCCTCTCCTCCTACCAGACAGAAGTTGAGATAATGGTTAACAGGACTTCTTGCCTTTTTGATTGATACTCTATTTTTCCCTCTCTTGATAAAATTAGAATGTAGGCACATCTTTGGATTGTGGTTTATAATGTGTTATACCTCTGAGTGCTAGTAGATATAGACAAAATGATAAAAAGGCCTTGTCAACTTCTATATTTCAATTTCCTGCCATAAGTGGAACCCCACCAAAAAAAGTGTATAGATTTATGTTGAAATCTTTTTAAATTTTTTTTTAAATTAAAAACATTTTCTTATGTTGATATGTTAAGCAGTCCATTGGCCATCACCGAAAAAGCAAAATACATCATTGTTCCCAGCAGCTACGTTGGTATACTTAGCAGTGAATGGAAGCTTCATCAATGTGGCTTGGTTTAGAGTAAAGGACACTGAATTTGAAGCCAGGTGGTCTGGGCTCATTTTTAGGCTTTGTGACTTGTTAGTTGTGTGACTCTAGGCAAGTCATTTAATGTCTCTAGACCCTAGTTTCTTTGTATATAAGATGAAGATAGCACCCCTTGCAAAACAAAGGCTTGTTCTGAGGATCAAATAATGAAATTCCTGGATCCTTTCAAGGTTTGACTGAAGTGTCATCTGTTACAAGAGGGTTTTCCTGATTCTTCAGTTGCTGTTTTCCTTCAGTAGAATATAAGCTCTTTGAGAGCAGGGACTATTTTAATTTGTATTTCTGTATCTACAGTACCTAGAATATAGTTGAAGCTTAATAGATGCTTTCTAACAATTGGGTTTCTTCACTAAGTCCTGAACCAGTATGGTGAGTCCCCTGGAATGGAATGCCACAGGACTGTCTAAGGATTAGCAGATTGGCCCTCCCAGGTCATAAACAAAGCGGGTCAAAGTTCCTGAGTTAATCCATATTGGAACTGGGGTGTGAGTGGCTGCTGTGCTTCCAACCTGAGTGAGATAGGAAGACCCAATGACAAAGGGGGAAAAAGTTTGCGGGAATGGAATTAAAAGGAAAGAACACATATAAAGGAAAATAACATTATGTAGTAAATAGATATGCCTCAGTTTCTTCTGGGTCTCTGACTCTGAGCTAATCATTTTATCTTTCAGTGCCTCAGGCAGCTCCCTAGGACTATACATTGTGGAGCACTTGTGGAAACTGAATTGGTAGAAGGAGTTTACCCACCAGGAATTCTCTACACCAGTGAAACCATAGGTTCAGTTCATTTAAAAAGAAAAGATATGTTGAAACACTCCTAGGTAAAATGTTCACTATTTTTATTTTTTCTATTGAAAGTCAATTTCAGTTAGGTACCTCATTTGAAAGAAGGAAGAAAATTAGCATTTATTAAGCATCTCCTATGTACAAATCACTGTGCTAAGGGCTTTACGAATGTTATCTCACCTTTACAATAACCCTGTGAGGTAGCTGCATTATCCCCATTTTATAGTTGAGCAAACGGAGGTAGACAGAAGTGTAGTGACTTGCTCAGGGTCCCATGACTACTAGATATCTGAAGCCAAATGTGAACTCAAGTTTTCCTGCCTCCAAGTGCAGTGCTCTATCCACTTAGCCATCTGGCTGAGTCAGACACAGAGTTATGTACTTATAATGATCAAGAATGCTGACCTTCTTTGTAGGCATCTGAATTGTCTGGAGGGAAGGACATACCATCCACTTGGTTGATGTATGAAGACTATCTGTATCTTCTTCCAGAGGAATAACTAACTTTATTAATTAGGAAGAGCTGGAACCAGATAAATATTTTGAAAGAAACTATTGTGGCCTACACACAGTGAATACCATTGAATACCTTCAGTGCCTGGGAAGAACAAATGGATTAATTGGTCCATGGTTTTGAGTTATGCTGAAAGACTCATTGTTCATCAAAGCCCAGAGGAATGGACAGAGAGTTAACAATCTGCAGCCCCACAATGATCAAACGTATTGTTACTATTGGGATGGGTTGATAGAGACAAACTGGAGGCTCGGCTCTAGCCTGTACTCCATGGAGCATGTCTGTCTCCACAGCATGTGCTTCCCCAGAGACAGGAAAGTGGGCCAAATAACAATTCTTTCCCTAAAGAGAGGATGCCATCTCTGGTGTCAAACTCAGGCAATGCAGGTCAAGTAACAACAGTGCTCCATCTGCCATCCTGCAGTACTGACCCACCACCTGTGATGCACAAGCTCTGAATTGTTTTCATTCTCTGGAGAGAAACAGTATAGTGTTATTGATGGCATACTGGGCTGGGGGGAGTGGTAGCAGGAGAACTGGGCTGTAATCCCAGATCTGACTTATGGTATGTTTTTTTTTTCTTTTCTCTTGAGCAAACTGCCTAACCTTTATGCAGGTCAACTTGCTCACCTGTAAAATGGGGATACTTTAATAAATGAGGACCACATAGAACCAGAAAGATACTTCCTAGGGTTATTGTTATCATATGAGATAATGAATATGAGAATACTCTAAAAATATAAAAGAACTATTTGCAAGAGATCATTTTTTTTTGTATTAATTCTGCCTAATTCCTTGAGATCAAAGGGATTTGTGGCATGTAATGAGAAGCTGGCATATAATCTCTTTGCCATGAAACAGTAGAGCTCACTGAACTCTATGGAAACTGAACATGATATCTGGGGATCAGTAGAGGGGCAATGTGACAAAGTGACTAGAAGTGACTAGGATGCCCATTCTGGGGTCAGGAAAACCTGCCTTTGAATCTGACCCTTACTAGCTGTGTGATCGTAGGCAAGTCATCTGAGTTCTCTGAGACTGTTTCCCCATAGGTAAAATGGTGATAATAATTCTTGCAGTGCTAAAAGAGCATTTGTGAGACTCAAAAGATGTAATGCATGTAAAGCACTTTGCACACTTTAAAGCCCCTTAAATGTCTATCATTTACCATCTAATACATCACAGACCAGGGGTGGGGAACCTGTGGCCTTGAGGTCACATATGGCCCTCTAGGTCCTCAAGTGCAGCCCTTTGACTGAATCCAAACTTCACAGAACAAATCCCTTTAATGAAAGGATTTGTTCTGTAAAACTTGGACTCAGTCAAAAGGCTGCACCCAAGCACCTAGAAGTCTACATATGGCCTCGAGACAGAAGGTTCCCTGCCCCTATCATAGGCTAACCTGGAAATAGAGTCCCTTGTTCTATTACAATGTCTTCTTACTCAAAGACAGTGAAAGGGGAAACTCTGGAGATCCTGGGGGTCTAAATACTACTCTTGGTTTCTTATTCCCTCTTTGTAGTTGAGCATGTCACTTAACCACGCAGTCTCCTCATTTGTAAAACAAGGGGGGTGGATTTAGTGATCTCTAAGGTTCTTCCAGTTCTAACATCTGTTATGAAGGTTCAGATCTATGGATACAGTGGTGGCTGAGGTCTTTGCAGTAGATGCCATTTTGAAGAGGGCTAGTTGACAAAGATTATTTTATATCACTCTCCTTCCAGTCATCATCTATGCAAATTTACTCATGGCTTCACCCAGTTCTTACTGTGATTGGGTAGATTAGGTGATACTGGATGGCATAGAGGAAAGAGTGGTGATCACATGATTCCCATCTTCAGTTGAATGATTTGGCTTTGGCCAATTAGACCAATGACTATAGTGACTTTGGCCACCTAGCCTAGTGATAACTATGAGCCTGGGTCAGAAAGAAATAGGCCAGTATGGTGAGAAGTCTGGGACTATGATGTCCTATGAGGAGGATTTGGAGGAATTAGGGATGACTAAGGCCTAGGGAACAGAGGCGTGCTCACTGGCTCAGAGATTAAAAAGGCTGCCCTGTAGAAGGATGAGTTCTATGTCATTCCAGAAATACTATTAATAGTTGAAAGGACTGCATAAGTAGGTTTATCAGGAAGAACTTGTAACAATTAAGTGCAATTAGAGCTTCCCAAGAATGGAATGATCTGCTTGTAGTAGTAGTGAACTCTCCATCACTGGAAATGTTTGAGCTGAGACTATGACTATCTGCCAGGAGATCTCATACAGAGGCTTCCTGTCCTATGTAGGAAGTTGGACTAGATCAGGCATGGGGAGCCTGAGACCTCAAGGCTACATGTGGCCCTTTAGGTCACTGGGTGCTGCCTTTTGACTGAGTCCAAGTTTTACAGAACAAATCCTTTTATTAAGGGGAGTTGTTCTGTGAAGTTTGGATTCAGTCAAAGGGCTGTAACTGAGGACCTAGAAAGCCACAGGTTCCCTACCCCTGGACTAGATTATTTACATAGCTCTAGAACTAGAAGAGACCTCAGAGTCCACGTGGTCCTCATTTTATAGATGAGGAAACTAAGGTCCAGAGAGGTTGTGACTTGCCCAAGGCCACACAGGTTTGTTCCTCTGAATCTAAAACCAATAATTTATCATGTTACTTGCCCTCTAATGTGCTGTCTAAATCTAAAGGTTATGGTTCTTACCAAAATCAGGCAGTGGGCCCCCAGTCATTTAAGATTATCTGCCTCTCTTGGAGAATATTCATTGCAGATTGATGATTAAGTCCTCTTAGGTTGGGGCTTGGGGCAGAATTTTAAATGGATGGGGAAGGGTGACTGGGGAGAGTGCTGCAAGTCTTTGAGTATGGAACCAGTGAGGACTGGGTGGGCTAAGTTTCAATTCTGGAGCTGGTACCTTTGTTCTGTAACCTGTAAACAGAAGACAGGAATATCCTCTGGAGAAACATAGAAAGTGTGAGGCTCAGTGGATGAGATGACTTTAAAAGAAGATGAAAAATAAAATGTGCCATACATATTGCTGTGATCATCACTGTGTTAATCAAACTGGCACCTTTTTGTCTTATTTCATTTGTGGCCTGGAAGCATCTGGAACAGCTGGAGCTGTCCCAGGGAATGAGAGATTAACCTCTTCCTCAGCTTTCCTCTCCTCCAGGGCCTGGATCTCATTCAAAGGGAATAACGTACATCATGAGATAGTGCAATTAATTAATTTTGGAGAGACTCTCTAGTTTGGAAGCAAGCAGTGGAACATAGCAAATGATGGGAAGCTACCTGATGTCTATGGTCAGGTCAGCAAGCACTTATTAAGCACTTACTGTGTGCCAAGCACTATGCTAAGGACCGGGAATACAAAATACAAGCAGAAAGACAGTTGCTGTTCTCAAAGAACTAACATCTAAAGGGGAAAGACAACATATAAAAGGAAGCTTAGGGGGGGGAGTGGTACATATTAGGGCATGTTAGAGAAAGAGGAAGAGTTAGGAAGGCAGAGAGTTAGGAGTATAACCTGGAGAAAACGATGCCATGGATGCCCTAGGCATCCTCCTTAGCAAAATAAAAGACCCATGCTGCATTTCTCCTCTATGTATTGCCTTCCCTCAATAGAATATAAATTTCTGGAGGGCAGGGACTGTCTTGCCCTTTTAGTCATACCCTCAGTGCTTAGCAAAATGCCTGGCACCTAGTAAGTGCTTAATCCAATTCCAGTCTATAAACATTTATTAAATGCCTACTATGTTCTAGGAACTAGTCATATAATAAAAAGAAAGACTACCTTCAAAGAGCTTACAATCTAATACAAGAGAGACAACAGACAAAAGGAGGCAGGAAAAGGATGGACTTTGAAGTGGGGGAGGGGGAGGATCCCATGGAACATCTTGTTTGGTGGAGTCAAAACCAAGCAGAGAAGCAGATGCAACTTAGAGTGAGCTGGAAGTCTAGTTTCTGCCCTCTATAAAGGAAGGCATTGAGAGAAGTTTGGTATTCCACACTCCATCCCTCTAATCAAAGGGGAGAGGAGGCTGAGAGAGGTGGTGTCAGTCAAGACTTGCATTACTAATGAGGTGGTGAGATTAGAATTGATAAGTTTATCCTGGGAGGGGCATCTTCCCATGATCTTATCTGATCTACTTTATGCCCTGTTCTCCCATCAATCCCCTTCACATACTGTCTGCTCCAGCCCCTTCTCAATTTCATGGCTTTGCTCGTGGCATTCCTTCTAATGCCGTCCCAACATCTCCATTAATCAACTTCCTACCTGTCCTCCAAGACATAGCTTAAATCCTACCCTCTTAGTGAAGCTGTCTGTTATTTCTCCCAGCCAGAATACTCTTCTTTGTCAGTACCTCTTCTGTGTTACCCAAGACAAGTGTCCTGCATAGAGTGGGCATTTAAGAAATGTCTCTTGTACTAAATTGAGTGATAACTTACCCTAATATTTAGTAATTCCTGAGAAGATCCTGTCCCATTCATCCTTGCATATTTCACAGTGCTTAGCATGATACTTTGTAGGAGCCCCCAAAATGGACAGAAATTAATGAGGGGCAATAGCACGTGGTAGCAAGAGAAAGAGCCTACTACTTGAGGTTTTAGTTCTGGTTTTGCCCCTAAAAGGGTGCAGAACCTAGGATAAATCACTTCACTTTGCTGGGGATCAGTCCCCTTACCTGTAAAATGAGTGTATTTGGATTAGATTTCTAAGGTCTCTGCCAGCTCTAATGACTTAAAGATTTTTGCTCTGTTAATGACATTACTAAAAGAAAGTGTCAGCTGCATGTTGTTTGTTGATGTGAATGAAATGAAGCACTTAAATTAAGTTACTAAAGTTCAAAACTAAACTAAGACTTTTGGGGCACTCTGTACAAGCTCTTAATATACTAAGAGAACATTTTCATGCTGAAGTCCTGACTCAAAGAGTTAGCCTTGTAAATGTATGTGTAAACAAAAAAGGTATTTGTAGTGGGCCGCCTTTTTGGCCCTACTACACAGGAATTCTGGCATTGGCTGAAACTTCTGTCTTTATGCTACACACCTCCTTCTGCTAATCTGACCGATGCCCTTCTTCATCACTTTCCCAGCTCCACCCTCCAAAATATCTTAGAAGGAGCCATATATGATATGGTAAAGTGGTTTACCCCCAAAGAAGTGAGTCAAAAGCAGATAGGTCTGGTTCTGCATGATAGAGGTTGGAATGCTTACAGCAGCAAGCCACCTTCCCCTTTAAGAGGTGGCAATGAGCTGTACCAGGTGGAGAAATTTCCCCCCTTTAACATCATTTAAATGTCTGCTGTCAGTCAGAGCCAAGACCTAGAGAACCCAGGAAGATTGCTCTGTCGGCTGATATATGAGTTGTTTACGCTTAAAGAGAGAAATACTGAACCTGAGGGTGAGACCTTCCTCTCTAACTGAAAATGGACAAAAATCAGTGGGTTCTTGGTAATAGCTTTGACAGGTCTTCAGCTGCTGGGCTCTCAAACCTAGAGAGCTCCTCTTCCTATCCCTCTCCCTACCTTCAATTGTCATCGCACTCTTTTTAAGGCCTTGTTACTGAAAACAGCCAAACTAAATTTCTCCAGGGCATTCCCTGAGGATTCAAAGGCTCCATCAGGACAGTCTTGCCTACACATAGGAGGATTTGGATATAAACTAGGGAGGAAAGGGTTCTAACAGAACAAAACAACATTAAATGGGTCTCAGACCAACCTCATTTTTTTTTCTCTCATGATAGTAACCTTGGAATTATACCTTCTGTCCCTCCCCTTTGGTAATCATTGGTAATCAGTTACCAAGTTCTGCCGATTCATCTTCTGAAACATCTCTTGCATCTGTCCCCTTCTTTCTATTCCCATTGCCTCTATGCCAGTACCATTCACTTTGGACAACTATAATAGCCTCTTAAACTGGCTTCATGCCAGGGGCAGCTAGGTGGCATAGTGGATAGAGCACTGGTCCTGAAGTCAGGAGGACCTGAGTTCAAATCTGGCCTCAGACCAAATACTTGACGCTTACTAGCTGCGTGGCCCGAGCAAATCACTTAACCCCAACTGCCTAAAAACGAAAAAACAAACAAAAATTGGCTTCATGTCTTTACTCTCTCTCTCTCACCTGTAATCCACCCTTCACACCATTGCTAGTATAATCCTTACCCTCAAATCTCATTCTGTTACTACTCTACATGAAAATCTGCATTCATTCCTGATGACCTGTTGCATCAAATGACTCTTCTATCATTCAAGGCCTTTCACATGATATTCTCCTTCACATATTTTATATTCCAACCAAAGTGAGTTCCTCTCTGTCTCTTGAACATGTTCTGTGAGTTCCTACAAACTGAGCCTTTTCTTGTGATGTTCCTTAAGCCTTCTGTCTCTGTCTCTCTCCCTTTCTCTCTCTTTCTCTTCCTACCTCTCTCCCTCCCTCCTGAATTTTTATCCTTTCTGTAACCCCAGCTGAAGTGCTACTTCTTCCACGGAGCCTTTCCTTATGCCCCCAGTTTGTAATTATCTGTCCCTCACTCAAATTCTCACACCAATTTGTTTGATAACTCTTTAATGCACTAATCATATACTATTAGGAACTCAAATTGTTTTTATTTATATTTTACCCCCATACTAGATTGTAATCTCCATAAGGACAGGGATCATCTTACCCAAACTTCTCCAGAACCACTGTACATAAGGGGCACTTAAGGGATTGTTTCAGAAAAGGACCATATTTCTGCTTCTGATTTCAAATTTAATAATTCAAAGAGATGTGTGTGTGTGTGTGTGTGTGTGTGTGTGTGTGTGTGTGTTGAAAAACATGGAGGTAGGGGAACTAGGAATGGACAGCCCAGTTTCATTTTTTCTTTTAGAATTTCATTCTCTTTCTCAGTGATACCGCTTAAATATGGTTTTTAAACATGGGGTGGAAACCACCACCATGAAGCCAATTAGGCATTATTCTTGGGGAAGCTTGGGATAAGGATTTGGCTGGCACAAACATAAGTGCTGGGAGAGAATGGCAGCAGTCCATCCTCCCCTTTCCCTCTCTCTACCAGGACTTGGCCTCCTGGGAATTGTCTCACTCAATGAGAGAACAAATGACCCTAATCACAGGTGTTTCTGTAACCTTTTGGAAATCAACACCTGAAACAAATCAATGAATGGGGTGCAGGGTGTTCTGGGAAGAAAAGCTTTGAGGAAAACAGTGAACTGACCAGTGTCCTCTCCATCAAAGTTTTCCTCCCAGGTGGTTTTGGAAAGGGTATCCTTAGAGTCTTCCATAATGGGGTGTGTGTTTAAATCCTTTGTAAATTGCTAAGAAGGCAATTCCGTTCAGTCATTTGCTTTGTAAGGCACTCCTCCCCTCCCCTGGCAGTGACAGTCTATGCACTCTATTACAGCAGGATTTTTTTTTCTTTCCCCCTACATATAATGGCACCAATTAAATTACCTTGCAGCCTGACCTTAATCTGGCAGGAATGATTATTCCATGAAACAGTTAGGGCTCTAATTGACATGAAGTGCCTGCAAAATATGTCTTTTGCAGCAACCCCTGTCAAAGTCACATTGATATGCTAATACCTATAGCTGGCAGAATCACTTCATAAAGAGAGACATTGAAAATTGAATTATTTCAATTTCAGTACCTAGGAATCTAGTGATCTGTCTGTATATGTAACTAAGTAGGTGCAATACTTTATATGGGTAAACAGCTGTACTAGGGCGTTGCCATGGAAACTGCTTGACTCGTGGCAGTCGTGCTGGTGATGAAGTCATTAGCCGCGTGAAATGTGCTTTGAGGTTGTCAAGTGTAACACTCCAGGAATATTTCAGCAGTATTAGTGGAGCCTTTTCATTTACATAATTTAGGCTTTCACACATGATCTCATTATGGTGTAAGAAAAGAGTGAGTTGTGGGTGCCATCGTACTCAGCCTAAACGAATCTCCATCCCCTGATTCAGTTATATCTTTTTTCAAAAGGACTCTCACCCCAAAATGAATCTTATGGATAATTGACAACTCCCACAAAACAAGTATTCTGAAATCTTGAGGGTCATGGGACAGGCTATGTTCACTTATATTTTGGCTCCATAGTTGGGATAGTCCAGGGATAATGTGAGAATTTCAAAGGGTACCAACACTGAACAAAACTTTCTTACATCTTTGAGGGATAATTTGATTTCAGAGCATCCTTTGAAAGTGGACTTTAGCTAGGCATTTCCCTTGAGATGATTCAGTAGCTCCAACTCATCATTATGAGATATTACTAGAATGCCACAATTTTAAATACTGAACAAAACTTGCATTTCTAGGACAGTATTGTTAGCTTCCAAGTAGTCACCTAGGGAAATTCTATGCTTATTATGAAGGTACTATCATTGCTCAAAATAATATGGAACTCCTGTTTGGGAAAGACCTTTTCAAACAGGTTATACAGCACACAAAGAATCAGTCTTAATCATTATGTAATCAGGCTTCTTTGACCCCTAGTAATGTTGGCTGGCTTGATGACTTGCCTCATACGCCAGCCCAGGCTCCAAATGAATATCTACTGTTACCAAATCATTTCTGAAGATGGAAGATTTGCTACCATCAAGGGTATTCCAAGGGGTATATCTTCAAAACCTATTATGGAAGAACAATTACATAAATGAGTTTTGTTTGTTTATTTTTTGCAATAGTAGCACAGTATTATTTGAATAAGGAAATAGGCTTCCAGCCTAATTCTTTTGAATGGGTCTGTACTCATCTGAATATAGTTATTCAGGTACATTTATTATAACATTGGTCACATTCTTTTATAGTCATGTATCATCATCATCATCATCATCCCTCTATGCTCTAAACACTTGAAATCATGAAATTGAGGACTTGAGCATCCTGGATTTAGCTTAAATGCAGTCTCCTATTTTGAGAGAAGTAAATAAATGAAGGTACCATTATGGTTGCTAAGAGGAGTAATAGTTGAAAGGGTCATATAAATCATATCTACATTTGATAACAATTTCATGATGTGTGAAACTCCCGCTTAAGAGAAAGAAATGATGAATGATCAAACTGATATCAAAAATTTATTTAAGAAAGCAACTTCCAGGGTATGTCGTGAAGTCAGGACTTATTCAGTCTGATATCCCACACCTTCTATATCTCCACATAGCACTGTTCAGTAATATCTGATGGTCATCATGATGACCCTGAGTCCCTGCAATATCCTGAAGTGGCTTCTTAGTCATCCTAGAAAGATTCAACTGTGTTCTATAGGATGATTTTTTTCCCCCTGTCCTTTCATTCGACAAACATCTTTTGAGCACTATTTATCAAGCACTGTGTTAGACACTATGGGATACAGAGATGAATGAGTACACCTTTCTCTCATGAAACTTAGACCCTAGGAGAGGAAATGAGATAAATACAAATCACTATAATATGAGTTAAAGTGTAAAAGTGTAAAAAACAAAGCGCTTTTTGAGTTTGGAGGAGGAAAAGGTCATATCCGAAATGTGGATATATAGAAAGGTTTTGACAGGTAATAGGGGACCTCAGAAGGCTTTTGAGTAGGGGTGTGGCATAGGATTATATGATCTCCAAATTAATTGAATTCAAACCATTCCTGAATGAAAACTTTCTTTATAACATTCCAAACAATGAGCTATCCAGTTGTTTGAAATTCAGAATCAATCAATACGACTTTATCAAGTACCTGCTGTGTTCTGGACATTGACTAGTCTAGGCCCAGAAGACAGAATGAAAAAAATAAAACAACTTCTGCATCTAAAGATCTTCTATTAGGGGAGCCAGTATGCGAACATATAAGTATATGCAAAAAAATTTAAGGTATTTTTTGTGGGGAGGGGAAAGGAGAGAGGTACTAGCATCTAGGAAAGAAGCCTCAGGAAAGGCCTCATATAGAAGATGACATTTGAGGTGAGCTTTGAGGGGATCTGAGGATTCCAAAAGATGGATTTGAGGGGGTACTGCATTCCAGCTATGAAAGTTTAAGCAAAGTCATTGGGAATAAAAGATTAGATGCCATGTGTGAGGAAAAATAAGAAAATCATTTAGGATGGTATGTATTGTGAGAGAATGAAGTGGATAATGTATAATAAGCCTGGAAAGGTAGACTGGAGCTTGATTGGGGAGGGCTCTAAGTGTCAAATACAGGAGTATATCTAGTCCTAGAAGCAACTGATAATCACTGGAGTTCACCAAGCAGGGAAATAATGTGGTCAGACTGGTGCTTTAGGAATAACACTTTAGTTTTTTAGAGAATGGTTTGGAGAGCAGAGAGACTGAGGTGAGGGGACAATCAAGAAGCTATGGTAATAGTCTGGGTAAGAGGTGATGGGGGCCTGAACTAAGGTCACTGTGTTGGGAATAGAACAAATGAATAGACAAAAGAGATATTGTAGAGACAAAGATGACAAAATTTGGCAACTTGGATACTTCGAATGAGGAAAAGTTAGGAACTGTTGATTACTCTGAGGTTGTAAACCTGAGTTACTGGAGGGATAGTGGTGATAGAAAAAGGGAAGTTTGGAGGAGGTATGGGTTAGAGTGAAGGTAAATGAGTTCTGATGTGGTCATGTTGAGATTGAGATGTGAAGGGGATGTATGGTTAAAAACCATAAGCAGTTACAGTTGTGGGTCTGTGAGCTCAGGAATAAAAATAAAGTTAAGTCAAATAAAAGAATAATTATTAAGCACCCATCATGTGCAAGGCACTTTGCTAAGTACTAGGGATACAAAAAAGGCAAAAACAATCCCTGCCCCCAAAAGAACTCACAAACTAATAAGTGGGAGAGACAACACACGCACAATTATATACAAAGAAAATATAGAAAGAATAAGTTAGAAATAATCTCAGAGGAGAGGCTATAGTAGCATTAAGGACCGGGAAAGTATTACATAAGGTGGGATTTTTGTTGAAGTCTGGAGGAAAACAAGGAAGTCAGGAGGGATACGATTCTAGGCATTGGGGGTTAGCCATTGAAAATGTCCAGAGTCTAGAGATGGAGTGTCTTGTGTGAAGAATAGACGGAAAGCCAATGTTACTTGATTGTGGAGTACTTGGAGGGGAGTGTGGTATTAGAAACCTGAAAAGATAGGAAAGGGGCCAGGCTACAAAGGGCTTTGAAAGCTAAGGAAAGGATTTTATATTTGATCCTGGAGGTAATAGAGAGCCACCAGTGTTTATCGAAGGGGGGTATGTGTGATGTGGTCAGGTTTGTGCTTTAGGAAGAACACTTTGATGGTTGAATGGAGGATGGACTTGAATGGGGTGTGATATCTAAGGCAGGAAGATCATCCAGCAGACTATTGCAAAAGTCTAAGTGTGACATGATAAGGACCTGTACCAGGTTGGTAGCAGTGTCAGAGGAGAGAAAAGGTCATCTATAAGAGATGCTGCAAAGGTTGAATCAACAGGACTTGAGAATGAGGCATCAAGGATAACATTGGTTTTGAGCCTGGGTGACTAGGAACAAGGAGGTACAGATCACAGATCTGAGTATGTCCCTCCTGCTTGATAAACTCCAGGAATGGGTTAGTTAGGATGACAGGAAAGTTTTTTGGGAAAGTCAAATTCAATTTTGCCCTGCAGAATTTAAGATATCTGCAAGATATCTAGTTCAGGATGTCCAATAAGCAGTTGGGAGTAAAAGACTATAGATCAGGAGAGAGGTTAGTGCTGGATATACATATATATATATATGTATATCTATATCTATATATATATAGATATACATATATATATATATGTATATCTATATATATATAGATATAGATATACATATATATACATATATATATATATACACGTATATATATATACATATATATATATATACACACACACACACACATATATGTATATATATATATACACACACACACACATAAATACACACATATCACATATATACATATATACACACACATATGTATGCATGCATATACATGCATATATGGGGAGAGAGAAAAAGAGAATCAATTATTGAATAGAGATGATAATTGAATCCATGGGAAATAATGAGATCACCAAGGAAAACAATATAGAAGAAGAAGAGAAGGGGGCCCAGGAGAGAGACTTATGGGACACCTACCCTTAGCAGGTATAACCTAGATGAAGATCCAGGAAAAAAAAGGTGGAGAAAGAATGTTAAGAAGTGGAAAAAAGATGGAGAAAGGTAGGCAGAGAACCAAGAGAGAATTGTATCACTAAAAACATAACGAAAAGAGAGTCTCAAAGAGAAGAGAGTAATCATCAATATTAAAGGCTGCAAAGAAGTGAAGAAGGATGAGGGTTGTGGGAAAACAAGTGTTAGACTTGGCAATTAAGAGATCATTGGACACTCAGGAGAAAGTGTTGTCAGTTGAACGATGAGATCAGAAGCCAGACTACACAGAGTGAGAGGAAAGCTCTTATTGTAGGTGGCCTTCCCAAGGAGTTTAGTCATGAAAGGGAGAGATATATAAGCCAATAGTTAACAGGAATGGATAGATCAAGTGAGGCCTTTTTGAGGATTAGGAAGATCTGGGTATGTTTAAAGGTAATATGGAAATAGCCAGTGGATAAGGAGAGATTGAAGATTAATGAAAGAGTGGGAATAATAGAACGGGTAACCTGCTATAGAATAGGAGATGGAATGGCATCACTTGTCCATGTAGAAGAGTGTGCTTTGGCAAGAAGGGTCATCTCTTCTCATGAGACAGAGATGAAAGAGGAGATAGCAGAGGAAGGCATCTGTGTGATGGGAGATAAGGGGAGGGGAAAAGAAGAAGCTCTCAATGAATGGCCTCCATTTCTTCCATGAATTACAAAGCAAGGTTCTTTCCTGACAGGTGGGGATGGGGAGTTGTGGGAGGTGTAAGGAGGGATGAAATTTTTTAAAAGCTGCTGTGATGCATTGGATCGTGAGCTAGAGATGCATAAAAGGATTGTCTTGCTGCAGTGAGGGCCCAGTTGAGATTATGACACAGCAGACCTAGTCAGCACCCTTTTGTGATGATCTCCAACTTTGGTCAGCAGCATTCAAATACTAGCAAAGGCAATGATGTTGGGAGTCCTATAAGTCTGGGGCTTGGAAGGACAAAATTGGTGATAGGGTAACAAAGTAAAGGACTATAGAAAAGAGCATAGTGTAGAATTTAACTGGTTCACCAAGGGGTCAGGATTGGGAAAAGAAGAAAATGTGACCAGTGCAGGTTGATGACCTGGGGGAAAAAACAACTAAGGGGTGGAGGGATTAGAGGTCATGGTAATGACAGAAGAGCTGCATTAGGTCCCAAATATACATTTGGGAACTATTTGTATAAAAATGATAACTGAATAGTTGGGAGATTAAGTTCACCAAAAGAGAATGTAGAAAGAGAAAAGAAGAGGGTCCCCAGTCAAAGCTTTAGAGACACACACACCCACAGTCAAGGGGCAGGATATGGATTATGATACAGCAAAGGCGACTGAGAGGTGGTCAGACAGGTAGAAGGAAAACCAAGTGAAAACAGTGTCACAAAAATCTAGAAATCTGAGAATATTCAAGAGGAGAGGGTCAAGAATGCCAAATGTTGCAAATAGGTCAAGAGGAGGTAGCCCATTCCCACTTTGGGACAACTCTGATTGTTAGGAAACTTTTTTAAAAAATCAAGCCTTTCCATGATTTCTACCAGATGCTTTTTAGTTTTGTTCTCTGGGGTCAAACAAGACCAGGCTAATCCGTCTTCTACACGACTGCCCTTTAAAGGCTTGAAGACAGTTATTATCTGCGGTGTTACCACCCCCAGATTTCCCACCCCAACAAGTGTTCTGTTTTCTGGGTCAAACATCTCAATTTCCTTCAACTGTTCCTCTTTTGTATGTGTTTTTTCAGTTCTCTCTTCATCCTGACCACCCTTGTCTGTATCTCTAGTTGTTCTCCAGCCTGTCAAAGGCTTTCCCAAAATGTGGCATCCAGAAATAAACAGAATATGCAGAAATAAATACTGTAGATGCGGCCTCACCTCATTAAACCTGAGAGTTAGGAAGGTTCATTTTGGCAGCTGGACACAAGAAAGGCTGAATCAGAGATTCAGAGATGAAGGGAGTCGTAAGATAGAAAGGCAGAAGGGTCCTTGAATGCAATATTGAATAATACCTTCATTTTAAAGGGGATCCTCATATCCCTTCATTTAGGTGAGGAAACTGAGGTCCTGAAAGTTTGATAGACATGGTAGGAACAATGCCAGGATTACAAATCCAAGTCCTCTGAGTGTTTTTTTTTAATGGCAGCTCTAAGAGCTAGCAGGGACATTCAGGAGGCTGTGTGACAGTTGTCCCGGAGAGAGGTGACAAAATATTAAACTAGTGTATTGGCAATGGGAGTGGGGAGGAGAGAACCAATACAGGACATATTTCATAAATACTTACAGGACTTGGCAGCTTGTAAAGGATGAGGGAGGGAGAAGAGTTTAGGAAGAATCTGAGGTTCAAGTCTGGGTGACTTGTTGTATACCCAAGACAGAAATGGAGAATTTTACAAGGAAGGACAAGTTTTGGAGGAATGATAGTGAATTGTTTTGTACATGATAAGTATGAGGTGCTGGCAGTACATATAGGTGCAGATGTCCAGCAGGCAGTTGGACACAGAGTATTGACTCCAGAGAATTTGGGGATGAAAATAAAGATTTAGGAATCAGCTCCATAGAGGTGATAATTTAAGCCTTGGAGTGGAGGGACTTGGCAAGGGAGAAGACATAGAAAGAGAAGAAAATTAGACCAATGACATGACATTGGGGAATGCCCACACTTGTGGGGGTGAGAGAGGAAGTTTGAGAACCAGCAGTTTCTGCATGCTCAGTTGGATTGACTAGGCAATCTACTTGTTGGACAAAGCCTAGACTTTGAGTGGGGGAAAACATCAGATTTATAGTTTTTTAGGAGTACATTTTAAAAATTCATTTTGTTTAATTTTCAGTTCCAGATTCTTTCCCTCCTTCTTCTCCACTACCCATTGAAAAGGCAGGAATTCTTTTTTTTTGGCAAGGCAATTGGGATTAAGTGACTTGCCCAGGGTCACACAGCTAGTGAATATCATGTGTCTGAGGCTGGATTTGAACTCAGGTCCTCTTGACTCCAGGGCTGGTGCTCTATCTACTGCACCATCTAGCTGCCCCAGGAAAAATAATTTTTAAAAGTTACAATTACATATTAAATTAAATTAAAATTTACAATTAAGAATTATATATAAACATACAAAGCAAACTTCTGCATTAGACATGTATCGGTACATTTTTCATTCCTCAGATTTGGCCAAAGGTCATCAACACAATCCAAATTAGATTGAGAAGTAGAATCTAAGGCTTCTTGTACCTCACTCATCCATTCCTTTCAATCAGTTAATAATATTCATAATAACCTTGATGGATATTTATATCACACTATATGGTTTGCAAAGCAGTTTTATATACATGATCTCATTTACTCAATCCAATAAGATAAATTGAGTACACACCGTGCTATCTATCCTTGGGTTAGATGCTGTGAAAAACACAAAGAAAGTAGGATACATGGTTCCTCATAGAATTTACAGTCTAGTTGGGATGACGTTGTCATGCATAAAAGATGTGATCATAGAACTTCAGTAAATAATTAAGAGCCCCTCCTGGATTACTGCCTTGTAGGGCTTCCATAGCTCAATGAAACTATGAACTATGCCATTCAGAGTTACCCAAAATGGACAGGTCACAGAAGGTGATTCACTGGAGAAGAAAATGGCAAACCACTCCAGTCTCTTTGCCAAGAAAACCCCATGGACAGCATTAAAATGTTAAAAGATATGATACCAGAAGATAAGCCCCTCAGGTTGGAAAGTGTCCAATACATTCACGGAAGACAGAAGGGCCTGGTGTGCATGGCATCATTGGCCATGACTGAACAACAAATAATTTAGTGGCATTGCCTCTTACTAGTATAAAAGTTGTTCTTAAAGGTGTTTTTTTTTGGTACATCTTGGTACTTCTTCCATTTCACTTAGCCATATTCTGATTTGTACTGTATTTGTCTGTCTGCCTGTCTTATTTCTACCTACTATATTGTAAATTCTCTGTGTCTCCCTTTGCACTTACCTAGCATAGCGTATGGCACGTAGGAGGCACCAGATAAATGTTTGTTGAATGAATGCTATTAAAGAAATGAATGAATGAATTCTGAAACTTGGAAAATATAGACCAGATGGGAAGGTGACCTGGCTTTGACATCTGTCAGCCCAATGATCAACAGGGCAGATTTGGTCAACATGGCTGACTACGCAATTGTTGTCTTCCTCCTTTCTTCTTCGCTCTAGGTAGGTCCTTTCTAAAACTGTGTTCTTGAACCACACAGAATTATTGTTCTAATGTCAAGGGGATTTGATTAATAACTTTCCCCTGGTGGAAACTCTAGGTGATCTCCCCAGGTCCACTTGCAGGAGGAGGAGCTATGTTTTTAGGAGCCCTCTGGTTCAAGAGACTGGCAGTTTCCACTTCCCCATTTTAGGGGGAAATATAAGACAACTTATTTTCTGAATATAGTTTTTCCAGGGTAGCCACCATAAAAGTGTCATTCTCTGATGGCTGAAATCTCTTTCCCCCTCCTTTTCAAAATATCCTATTGTTCTTTTCATGTTTACTGTTTCCTTTATGCCTCATTGATAGCTTCTTTCTGAGGCCTCGTAAGATATTTGATACTGAATAAGGATGCTAGATACATGCACCCCTGTTATTCTGCCTCTTATTTTGATTTAAAGTCACACACTCTCAGATTGAGGAAAATAATAAAAAAAAAAAGTAGTGGTGGGGAAAGAAAAGACTCTAGGAAGATGAATAGGAACTTGCTTTATTAGTAAAGGAAAGAAAAAAGAGGATACTAGACAGAAAAGATCAGTACAAGACACCACAAATGACATTTAGATGACCTATTAGTCCACTAATAATTGCTGCTTCAGAAACTCTTGTTTCTCAGCGGTGCAAAATCTCCCCAAATGCATCCTAAAACTATAAGTCTTTCTATATGTGGGAAAATTCAAGATTTTAAACCACTGCATGTATCAATTATGGCTTTTCCTTATAACTGAGATGAGCAGAGAGCAAACCTCAAATCTGGGCTAGATTTGATGAATATAATTTGACAGACACTTTAGAAATGAATGCATCCCTTCCCCAGCCCCCTACTTCATGCACTCCTCCTCCTAACTGCCTTATTTCTGTGGAGGTCACCTCCATGTTTTCAGTCATCCATTTCCCAAACCTAGGAGTCATGCTTTACTTTCTTTCCCATTGAGCCCTCATATCCAATTAGATGCCCATGGGGCAGCTAGGTGGTGCAGTGGATAGAGCACCGGCCCTGGAGTCAGGAGCCCTGAGTTCAAATCTGGCACCAGACACATAACATTCACTAGCTGTGTGACTCTGGGCAAGTCACTTAACCCCAAAACAAAAACAAAACAAGTAGATGCCCAGTCTTTCTGATTCTAGCTCTACCATCTGACTTGAATCCCTCCCCTTCTCTTCATTCATGCCACAATCCCATCAGGCCCTCATCACCTTTCCCCTAGACCATTGCAGTAGTATCTTAATTGACTCCCCTGATTTCTTCTCTTCCCTTTTTCATCCATATTCTACACAGTTGTCAAGTTGCTATTTCGTCCAGACAGCTCTGATCATGTCACTCCCCTGCTAAAGAAGCTTTAGGAGCTCCCTATTTCCTTCAAGACAAAGTAAAAACTCTGTCATTTAAGCCCTCTACAATCCAGGTCCAACCTCTCTCTATTTGCTGATTAGATGTGACCTCTCCTCATTCCTTGTGTTTCTGTTTAACTGGCCTATTTGCTATATCCTTGGATGGCATTTCATCTTCCACCTCTTTGCTTTAGTAGGCTGACCTCTATGCCTAGAACACTTTCCCTCTTCTTCTCTGCTTCTTGAAACCTCTAACTCCTTACGGTTCAATTCACGTTCCACTGCGCACTAGAGACATTTCATTATTTCCCCCAGTGTCAATGTCTTCTCTGCTCCTCCCCACCAAAAAATTGTATTTACTTTGAATATATCTTGTATTTACTATTTGTTGTTTACTATTTCTTGTGTTTACTGAATTGGTTTTCCCTCAATAGAAGTTAAGCTCCTTGGTGGTGGAGTCTGTTTTGTTTTTGTCTTTATGTCCCTCACACTTAGTAGATGTCTGGCATTTTGGTTAGTTGCTTAGTAGATACTTGTGGAGTTGAATTGCAGTAGAATGTTTTGTCTTTCATGGGTCTCTGTGGACGAAAGCCTGTGGACTGGAGAGCTCAGTAGGCTGAGGCATCAGCAGTGTGGAGAGGCCAGGCTGTAGCTGCTCCCTGTTGTGGACTTTTCCACTTTTCCCTGATCAATGGAGCATTAACCCTCTTGGGAGAAATAGGGTTAAGAATGAGATCATAGGAGTTAGATATTAGAGGTTATCTAGATTTGAGGTCCTTAACCTATGGGTCCATGAATAGATTTCATGGGGTCTGTGAACCTGGATGGAAAAATACATCTTTATTTTCACTGACCTCTAACTGAAATTAGCATTTCCTTCAATGACATTATTCTGAGAAGGCTTTATCAAATGGGTCCATGAAACAAACAAACAAATAAACAAAAGGATTAAAAACCCCTGTTCTTGTCCAATCCCCTTTGTCATAGATGATTAAGGCAAAGTCTAAAACAGTGCTCTGCTTGTCTCAAGTCAGGAGCCCAGATTCTAATAGAGGTCTTTCAACTCAAAATTAACTCTCCTGTAACACTTATCTTCCAGGGCTGTTGTGACGATCAAATAGGATGAAATTTGTAGAGCATTTAGCCCAGTACCTGGCACATTGTAGATACTAAATAAGTATGTATTGCATTCCTTTCTTTGGACCTTAGCATGCTAAATGACAATGTATATTCCCTAGATGGTGTGGTAGAATAGGAAGAACACTACCTAGGAACCAGAAAACTTGGTTCAAAGCCTTGACCCTACCACTCAATTGCCCTGTGATCCTGACCACAAGTCATTTCACATATTTGGGCCTCAAAAATCTGTTTAGAAGCTAGGTGTACAATGATTAGAACACTAGACCCAGAGTCAGAGCAACCTGAGTTTAATTCCAACATCAGACTCTTACTACCTGTGTGACCCTGTCACTTGACCTCTTTCTCCTTCACTTTCCTCATTGATAAGAAGGAGATACTAACTCTTAGGGTTGTTGTGTGGATCAAATGAGATACTATTTGTAAAATGTTTAGCACAGTGCCTGGCATGTATTTGGTGCTGTATAAGTGTTTTTATTCCCTTCTCCCCTTCCCCTCTCAGTTTTTTCATCTGTCATGTGATGAATATAATAATAATTGTCATCCTTTTCCTACAAGGTCACTGTGAAAATCAGATAATGTAAGTAAAAGTTGTTTAGAAACAGTGAGGTTCTATGCAACTTCTTCATTTTGCTTGTAAGGAAACCTAGGCCCAAGGAGCTAAGAAATTTATCAGATGTCACACGGTGAGGGGTAGCAGAGCTTTGACCAGAATCCAAGTATCCTGACTCAATCCACAACTTGACAAGAAACACTTAAGACAGAACCATACTTACAATGACTTCCTGTAGTCACCAATGTCTCCATGGTCCACCTATCCTTTATGGGACTTTGGCTAATTGACTTGACCAAAAGATTCCACCAAATGGAACCTGGAGTTCTCCACTGGCCTAGGTCAGCACACTTGGGCTACTCCAAGGGCAATATGTCCCACAACAGCTTTCTACACACCAGCCGTTCCATTGTTAGGCTGGTGAACAGAGTAAAGAATTGCCCCTAAGCAGATGAGATTATGATTTCCGTTTAGAAAATAAATAAATGATAAGAATCTCCTCTACATACTGGGCAGGATTAATTTTATTTTTTTTAAAGGATTCACTCTCAGTTCTCTGTATCCATTTCAAAACTGTTAAGAATTAATTTACTTAATCAAACTACAATCATGGTTGTTGATAGACAGTAGACCTAGATGGATAGATTTGCAGTTAGAATGGCTGAGTTTGAGTAGAAGCTTGGCCACTTGCTAACTATAAAACTTTTGACAAGTTGTAACATCATAAAATTTAGCACTAGAAATGACTAGTTCGGCTCACTCACTTTACAGATGAGGAAACTGAGACCCAGAGATGAGAAGGGATTTGCTGAAGTTCTCATACACACAGGAAGTGACAAAGCCAAAATTCTAACCTAGGCTTTCAACACCAAGTCAGTTACTCTCCTGATCAGGCTGCTTGCTGTATCATCACTTGTCCTTATTGTGGAATGAAGGACAAGGCTACCTGTGCTACCTACCTCACAGGGTTGTTGTGAAGATGGAATGACATAATGGCGACAAAGTGCTTGAAGAATGCCAGCAGTCATTCCATTGCCCAGGATGGTGAATTGTTTATAATAGATGCCTTTGATTCAATTATGATACCTGTAACAAAAATATTCCCATTGAACTTTAAAAAAAAAAAACCAAACACATTTTTATGAGCCCATCTGATTCTGGTAATACTCCCTGGTGAGCCAGGCAGGGTAGATGCTATTTTTCTCTTGAGAAAATATAGGTTAAGTGAGTTGCCCAAGGTCATGCAGCTAGAACTCAGGTTTCTTCCTTCTTAGTCCAGAGATTGTTTTGCTGAGCCAAAAGCTGTAGATACCAGTTAACATAGTTTAATGCTGGAAAATAGTGCATGCCAATGCTATGGCTTTCAAGTGATTTTTTTTTTTCCTCCTGGGACTCCATTTAGCCTCTCTCACACCCAGTGTCTCTGCTGTTGTCTTTCTCTTATTTGGATGTGAGTTTACTCAGAAATGTCTGGCTCTTCGCTTTGTATACAGACTAGTATGTGTCAAAGCATGAAAAATGTTTAATAACATGTTAGCATCCTTTGAGTTATGAAAACGGAGATTTTTTTTTTAAATGTCTAATGCAAACAAAACCAAACTCCTCTTTATGTGCTTTGAGGGGGAGAAATTTTCTGGCCTGTCCCAGTGGGATTCAGTATAGAGCGTCTCACTTGCTGTTTATGCTTACTCTATTACCCTTGGGTACAAAACTATACTCTTCTTCAAGTTTCCCTGACTGCAGTGGGAGATCTAGTAATCCCCAAACACATGGTTTCATTACATTTTCTCTTATAGGACAATGAAAACTTTCTCTCTCTCTCCTCCTTTAAAAAATTGTTCACACTAAGTTTCTGTGAGACCTTTTCAGCAACCCAAATCTGGGGGCTAAGTTACTTGACCGAGTTCTTTAAGAGCTTTTGTTAGTGCTGAGAAATGCAAGATAACTGATAAAGCCCATTGCTAGTCTACAGGCTTGAAAGGTAGTTTTGTTTTGCAAATGAGATTCTTGGGCTCACATTAGGGATTCTGGAAGAGATACATCATTCCCATTCAGCTGGTGCTCTGAATAGACAATGTATACCAACAGATAACACAGCTCCTAATACAGAAATCAGTGGGGCACACTGAAGTGAGAATGTGTAATGGTTGATGAAATCAAGTTTCCCTGCCTCCCCCTCCCAAATGAGAATCTTTCTCTCTGTGTATCTGTCACTGTCACCTAACTTGCTTCCTAACTCTCTCTACTGCTGTCACTCTGGCCCTCTCTCCTTGCCTTTTCGGTCTCTGTGTCTATGTCACTGTTTCTGTCTCTCACTGTCTTTGCCACTCTCTGCTTCTTTCTCCTCAACTCTGTCTCTTAATTTTTGTCTTTCATTTTCCCCCCGAGTCTATGTCTGCCTCTTTCCATCTCTATCTCTAACTCTCTGAGCATCTTGCTGGCTGGCTGGCATTCTCTCCCTTTCTGTTTCTCTCCCTTTGTCTTGTCTCTATAATTCTGTCTCTGCCTCTGTCTCTCTCCACCAAAGCAGCTTATTTAAGCTTCTAAGGTTCCCCATGAAAGGCCATTATTGTAGCTAGGACTCCTTGCTTTCTAATTTGGCTGTCGTATTTAGGGAATGGAGTTTTGTGTCTGGCTTATTCCATATAAGGTATGCGTGGTTCTAGTGAAACCCAGACAAGTCTACATACAATACAAAAGACCTTCACTCTCAGGAGCCAAGATTTTTAAAAAGCCGAACATACAAATTTTCCCAAAATAAGATATTCTTTGTTTAAAAAAACAAAGAGGCACTTAGCACCTGGCACATAGTAGGCACTATATAAATGCTTATTTCCTTCTTTTGTCTCCAACTCCTGATTTAAGAGTCAGTTTCCAAGACCGAGGCTGTTCAGATGAACCCTAATTTATGACAATTGGGGTAGCAGGTTGGAGTAGGGGGCATTTCCCAGGTTTTAATTGCTTTATTTACTTTGCTAACTACTCCATTCACAGCTTGGGCCTAAGTATGACTAGCAGCAGAGCAGAGAGATCCTCTTGGTCACTTTCACAGCCAGCATCAGTCTAGACTCTAGAGTCTGGGTTGGGCTGAACTAGCAGATCGGGGCTGGGATTTCAGAAGCACTGGATGGTTCTCAAAAGGTCCAGCTGAGATTTTACCTCTTCCATGAAACCTACCCTCTCCATCCTAGCCTACTATGTGCCTGTTCTCCTCTGAATTCTGATGGTCACTTACTATCTGTGTCAACCACTTGGTGCATAGGATCATAGGAGCAGAGATTATGTGCAGAAAGGGGCCTTGTAGGTCACTCTCTCTCTCTCTCTCTCTCTCTCTCTCTCTCTCTCTCTCTCTCTCTCTCTCTCTCTCTTTAGCCCCCTCATTGACAGATGAGAAAACTGAGGCCCAGAGAAGTTAAATGATCTGCCAAAGGTCAAAGAGGTGACAGAGCTAGGATTAGAACCTGACTCTCTGACTCTAAATCCAATCCTCTTCTGTCTTTGACCCTTGAAATTTTTCTCTTTCTACAAGACCCAGATAGGTACCATTGCCTCACTGAAGCCTTCTTTGACCTCCATTTCCAGATGAAAAGGAGCTCTTCTTCCAAAAGTTTTCCTACAGCACCATATATAGATCTCTCCTTTATCTTTATGACCAGATTTGACTTTATGCTACATTTATTTATGTGCATGTTGCATTCTTCCAATAAGATTTTAAGCTCCTTGAAGGCAGACACCGTGATTTCTTACCTTTGTATCTCTATAATGCCTGTAACCAAAGTCATAGCATATTTTGTTGTTGTTCAATTGTTTCAGTTGCGTCTGACTCTTTGTGACCCAATTTGGGGTTTTCTTGGCAAAGATACTGTTGTAGTTTGTCATTTCTTTCTCCAGCTCATTTTTCAGATGAGAAAACTGAGGCCAACAGGGTTAAGTGACTTCCCAGGATCGCTCAGCTAAAAAGTGTCTGAGACCAGATTTGAACTCATGAAGATGAGTCTTCCTGACTTTAGGCTCAGCACGCTCTCCATTTTGCCACCTATCTGTCCCTACAGCATATAGTAGGCACATGATAATTGTTCGTTGAATTATATTGAAATCTGCATTGACCTCAAAGCACCTTCACCATATAGCACCTAACCCTTGGTTGGCATTCAATAAATATCATTTGGTTGGTGGGCCAATCCATCTTGACTTACTAGCCACATAAACAGATGGAAACAATGTTGCAGATAACCCAAAATAGTATTTGATCTAAAAATAGTTTGGTTTCAAAATACATCATTACATGATCATTTTATAACTCATTCATTCTGTCCTTCATTCATTGATCCAACAGGCATTAACGAATATCTAGTATGTGCCCTGTATAGAGCTAAACAAAAAGAGGGATTCAAAACATGGAATACAGCCCTGATTACAAAGTAACTTATCATGTACTTTAGAGATAAGACAGATGTAGAAGAAAAGTGGATGACTATATGATCTGGGCCACAAATGTGACAGCAATTAAGGAGAGGCAGAGAGAAATTACTATGGGTTGGTGTTGAGAACTGACTTTCTAAAGCAGAGATAGGATTTGATCTGGGCCTTCAAGGATAGGATTTGGTTATACTAAGGAGGTGGGGCAGAGGGCTTTCTAAAGGCAGATGGGGTAGAATGTGTGAGCAGATGCTCAGACAGAAGATACAGGGCAGCTTCTAGTGAACAGTAAGGGAGCCACCCACCTATGAAAAAGTTTTTGTTAGTGAGTAGGGAAAGATTAAGTTCACAGAGTTAGAGGCAGATGAGGCTGCAAGAGAGCATACAACCTCTTTAGGTTGCAGAAAGTTCACAGAGGCCCAAAGAGATTGTGATTTCCCCAAGGTCTGGAGTAGTATTAAGCCTGGGGCTTGAACTTAGATCCTTTGATTCCAGATCTTTCCACTAC